>NC_090933.1:238023916-238648916 GCF_040938575.1 Ambystoma mexicanum
AGAGGCGCCGGGCCTTGTTCAGGGTCCTGGACCTGAAGTCCTCCCAGCGCTTCCTGACATGTTGTAAGTCCCGGACTGCCACCCCCTCCGCGTTGATGGCAGTCACGATGTCAGTCCAGATCCGAGTCCGTCCTTTCTTGTCGGCGTGGGAACTTCCAAAGAGGGCATCATACTGCCCCAGGACTTGCTCCACCAGGACACCAACTTCGGTGGCACTGAAGCTGGTGCCCCTCTGCCTCTCTGGCCGGGGGTTGTCAGTGGTCACAGATGGTGTATGCCCCGACATGACAACCCCAGAGGCAGGAGTGTGTGGGCAACTGGGTCCTGTGGCTGGGCTGTGGAGCGATGGAATTCCAGTCGGGAGTCTTCGGTTCCAGCAGGGGTGGTCACAGCAACAGCACCCCTGGCTGATGTGCAGGCAGCAAATGGCAGTGCACGTGGCCAGCAGGCAGTCAGGCAGCAGCAGATGGCAGGTGGGAGCGTGCTCGGGGCTCTGGGGGGCAGTAGTTCGGCCTTCTGGGCAGGAGCGTGGTCTTCCGTGTGCTTACGCGTGGCCAGCTTGGTACGGAGTGATTTGGCACGTGAAAATCCTACACGTCAGCGTACAAACCGAGGAAAGGCCCTTAGCGCGTAAGCACGTCAGCACGCATACGCGATTCTATTGGACCAAAGGCCCTCAGCGCGTAAGCGCGTCTGTGACGTGACCCGCACGGGTGTTTCCCACACAGCACGTGATGACAGAGCACACGTGGAAAGACTGCACGTCAGAGTCTCATTGCGTGTAATTGGACAAAAGTGCGTGTACACGCGATTGGCCTATGTACGTGTATATCAGGTGTGCGCGGACACTTACACACGCAAGTACGTCAGCGCACCTGTATCCCGGTGTGCGCGCCAATTTCCACACGCTATTGGACTGGGCACTGGATTTGAGGGGTGCGCGGGTCACACGCTCGCCTACAACACGCGCAACGCATTAATTTGCGTGCTAACAAAATAACTAGCTCAGACCCAGGATGAACATACCGTTCCTAGCAGCAGTGGGCGTGGCCTACCAAAGGAGGAGGAGGAGGATAGTCAGGGCCAGAATATTCACACCCAGAACCAGCCTTTTCGGGATGCCTGATGACCAGGTGCATGGGAGGTACAGGTTTCCACCACACATCATACTGGACCTGGTGAGTGAGTGGGAGGACGACCTCACATCACCCACCCTGTGCTCCCAAGCACTCAGCCCCCTGGAGAAGGTCCTCAGTGTACTGCACTTCTTAGCCACTGGATCATTTCAGCGGACAAGTGCCATTGTGGGTGGTGTATCACAGGCCACCCAGTCACGCTGCCTACACCAGGTCTTGAACATCATCACTGCACGCCCATCAGTCCGCAGGCACATATACCTGCCCAGAACCCCTGCAGAAAGGCATGCTGCCGCCCTGGATTTCTACGCTGTGGCACGATTCCCCAAAGTGCTAGGTGCCATTGACTGCACCCATGTGGCTCTACGTGCCCCCAGGGCATCTGAGCACATCTATAGGAACCGCAAGCACTGGCATTCCATCAACGTGCAGGTAGTATGTAATGCCAAGGGAATCATCACCTCAGTATATGCCAACTATCCTGGGTCAACCCACGACAGCTTCATTTACCGAATGTCCACCCTAAGCCGGGACCTAGACGCTGGCCGGCATGGCGATACATGGCTGCTTGGTGAGTATGAATGCCACTGCACATGCATGCATGTCAGATACTGAGCAAGGTCACAACCCCACCAATGATACCAATCACCACCTCCACAGGGGACAGTGCCTACCCTCTCAGCCCCCACATGATGACGCCAATCCGGAACCCCACCACGCCACCCTAGGTAAGATATAACGCAGCCCACATTACAACCCGGGGCATAGTGGAGCGCACATTTGGAGTGCTGAAGTCACGCTTTCGCTCCCTTGACCGTTCTGGCGGGCAGCTGTTGTACGCTCCCCCAGTAGTGTGCAGGATCATAGTGGCAGCATGTGTCCTGCACAACGTTGCAACACGCCGGGGCCTGGCCGTGGACATGGTGGTGCCCCCCATCCCCAACCACATGCACAGCTGCTGCGCATGGGAGGGGAAAGGGCACGGGGGGAGGCAGCCCGTACACAGCTAGTGGCTAATTACTTCACATAGAAATCACACCCCTGTGGAGTGCACACTGCCCTGGCACATTCCATCTGACAATCAATGATGACTCAACCTGACACTGATCCTGAATGTCTGGAGAAAGAACCGTGAAAACCATATCAGCCTGAGATTGTTCACCTGGAAGTGTCACAATGTGTGCATCCCTACCCACACTGACACCACCAATGCAGTTATGTGAAGTTACACATTCAAGCAGCTGAAATGAATACCCACTTGCAAAATGCAACAAGAGGACAGTGCCATGTCAGCCAACCCAACCCCAGCACCGCCACATGACACACCGTGCCATGTCATGCTATTTGCACGTAAACAAAGTAATCCCCACAACATGACACTAGTGTCACAATGTACAGTGTCCCTATTAGAAACTTGCAACACCTGAAATGCTCACAGTAATGCCGGACCAACAACAAACTTGAGCACGTACTACCATTAACATGACATCACTAATGTATAATATTAGTAGTCTCACCACCTGGAAATGCCTGCACTCCCACCACTACCAACTGTGCAGTGTTGGCGCCTGTAGAGTTGTAGGTTCACTGCTGCCAACATGGACCACATCTCCAGACTAGAGGTCCTTGTGTAGACATGAGGAAGGGACCTGCAAATTGGGAGGTAGACACAGAAGATGAGTTACACATCAATGCAACATGCAGTGTACAACACAACAGCATTATGCACTAGGAATGTATACACAGAATTGACTACAGACTGCCCACACAGCTCATGGGAGTCCAACGTCACTGTGTAATTCACTGTGACTTGGGCACACCCTTTGCAAGCCCATGGAAACGGGAAGCAGGAGGGGTGTGTGTGACTCAAACCCAAGCAACTGAACCAAATACATTACAAGCCTGCATGTGCCCAGCCACAATGCAGCGTATGCCCACAGGAACCACGGAAGCCAACAAATCGTCCCAAAAAAATTGGGAATAAAAGAAATAAAAATAAAAACAAAAATAAAAATAAAAAAAAATAAAAATGGCCATTGAAGGGCCCGGGGGGGTTGGGGAGGCCACCCAGGAGGTCCGAGGACAGGATGCACACCAGAACCCACCTGCGTGGATCCTGGGAAAAAAAACACCTCCATGGGCTCATGGCCCACACGGCTACCCTATTGTGGGAGTATCACTGCTGTCGCTATTATCACCCTGTGCAGCTGCATCGGGAGGAGGTTGCACTATGGGAGGCAGCCCACGCAAGGCCCTAGTCTGCTCCTCCATGGCTGCAAGCATGCGGGTGTGGTAGGTCTGGTTCTGGAGGATGAGTGTGCGGAGGTCCCCATGCAACAACTCACGGGATGCCCGGACCTCCGCCCTCGTTGCCTGCATCCCAGCTGAGAGCGTACGGGTGAGACGCTCCAGCTGCTGTTCTGTCCTTTGGTGTGTAGAAGCCTCAAGCTCAACAAGAGTCATCCTGAGGTGAGAGCTCCTGCCTCAGGGCTTCCCTGTGGCCCTGGGACTCAATGGAGATGGCCTCCTGCAGAGTCGCCAGTGCCGCCCGCCTGTCCCTGTTGGACCCCAACATGTCCTCCCTGTGTGACTGGCAGATGGAGTCGGTTGCCTGCTCTAGTCGCTCCATCAGCCTTTCAGGGGGGACAATGGAAGTGGCCACCCTATCCATGGCCTGAGCCATCATCTCGGATGATGCTGCCTGTTGGGTTGCCATACCGTAAATGGATTGCTCCCATGCAGTATTGCCAGGTGGCGTACGGCCACCACGTCGGTGGGCACCACACCTGTCTGGGGCAAGGCGAACTGCGCCTTGCTGTGCCGGCACTGCCTGAGGCTGCAGGACTGCATTCCCCCTCTGATCTGCTGGCCCAGGAACAGGATCAGATGTCACGGAGTGTGACCCTGCATCCGTAACCACCAAAGGCGTAGCTGCCAACACTGACATCCCCATTGAGGGCTCTGACCCTGGTGCAGGTGGGTGAGACAGAACAGAATCCCTCCCTGGAACACTCACCTGCGACGGCACGTAGGTCTCATCCGAATCAACACCTGAGTACAGCTCGGGGGAGGTGCAGCCAGAGACACCCCTTGAGTGCACGACCTGCAGCACTTGTGGGTTCTCACCCACCACCACACCACGTCCCTCACTGGTGGTTGGTCGGCCCTCGGACCCCTCCTGGGTCTGCACCATCTCCACAACCCCAGCAGTATCAGGTGCGTCTTCCCCTGCAAAGACATAAAAACAAAGAAATGGAAACAGGCATTAGCACCATGGCACACAATGAGGGCTGAGAAGCAAGAGAACCAGTACTTGTTTGACACATGTCCCACATGACTAAAACCCTCCCATGCATGCAACCTCACTGCGTATGAAGGGCAGGCAAATGGCACACACTGATGACACCAAGATTGAAGATGAACACATTTTCTGCATGCTGCCTGGCAGTGGCATCACACATTGGCCTGTGATTGCCAGGTGAAACACACATGCCATCACACAGATGACATGTACCATTGCTATTGCGTGAAGATGGAGAGGAGGGCAGCACCTATTCATTCTGTCCAGTTCCCGCATGTAATAGCTTTTCTAATTCAAACAGGTCAGATTCTTCCCCTGGAGCTGCCAGTCCGAAATGGTGCAATTGCACAGGGACATGTTTGAACAAATGATATCCAGGTAACAAAGTCACTCAACTTTACCATAGCCATGTCAGACATGTGACTAGAGGACTGCGACATGCCTAGTAAAAGTGGTGGAATGGAAAATATCTGACTAAATGAACAGTGCTAAATTTTGCAACAATGTTGTGGCAAGGTGACACTTCAAGGGCAACTGGCGTGCAGTTGGACTACATGTCTACTGTTGGCAGAAGGGATACAGCTATGGCCAAATGCAGCTGCGCAGGATGTATTGCATGAAGCACATGGCTGACCCATACGACTCAGGCGCACACACTCTCACCTGGCACACAAACAGAAGCCCTCACACACACCATGCACATGGATGACACACACATGCATGTGCACTCACCGGACAATGCCTCGTAATCAGGGAGATCTCCCACGCCTTGGATCTGTTCCTCCGTGACGTAGGTCCCAGCGACTGACTCATGTGGAGTGAGTTCCATGTCTACTACTGGAGACCCACCTCCAGTCACTAGAGTTGCGGCATGACTTGAGGCCAGCTTACTCTTTGCCCTGCGCTTTAGGTCATTCCAGCGCTATAGCAATCATTGGCTGTGCGCCTCACGATTCCAAGGGCACTTACGATGTCCGCAACGGTCTGCCAGTGTGCCTGGCGTTGTGCAGGTGTGGTCTTGGATCCTGCAACAATGACCATCTCGTTGTCATGTGCGGACACATACTCGACAAGTGCATTCAGTTCGTCATCCGTGAAGCTGGGCTTCCTGGACGGGCCGGACTGTGTAGCCGTGTCTGGGGCATCAGCCTGTGCCGGACGAGCACTCTTCCTCTTCCGCTTGGAAGGTGGTGGTGATCCTGAGTGTCCTGTGCCGCTCTGGACACTAGGGGCAGGAGCCCTGGTGGACTCTGTATCAGGAGTGTGGGATTGTACACTCAGCATGGGAGTTGGTGCAGGCATTGGCTCTAGTGTGATGGTGTCAGGGGGAATATCAGCAGCATGGACTAGGACCGACACTGTCCGGGCTGGGTGTGTGAGGGCTGGGGTGGATGGAGCCGCAGCTGCCCCTGCAGCCTCTCCGCCCTGCCTACTTGGTGCAGCAGATGACCTTGCTGCCCCAGATGCACGTGGCATGGTGACATCAACGTGCACCAGCGCACGTGTCATAGGCCTGCTGACCTGGAAGTCAGCCATGGAGTCAGCCAGGTCTGGTGCCACAATGGGCTGGTCCAACAAGGGCTGAGCATTGATGGTGTCAGCCACATCAGCCTCAACGGGAGGGGGGGGGATAATGGGTGCCCTTGACTGGTCCTCCACACATGGGGGGACAGGCTCACCCTGCAAGTAACGACCACGTCCCCTACCGGATCCACCACGGCCACCACTTGTGGCTCTTCCACCTTTGCCACCCTTACGGAATCCTCGCCTCCCATCCATGGCACTGATGTTGATGTGCGTATGGGAGTGGCTGTAAAATATTGTCCTGGGCAATTGGGGGTCATAGGGGTTGGGTACCAGATGGTAATTGTACCCTAGTGCTCTTGCAAGGCTGATTGTAACCCCTGGGGAAAGATGACGTGTCGCGCTACGCACAGGAGCCCCAAAAAAGGGAAATGACGTGCACGCAACCCCTCCTAGACCACGTGTGCAGAAAGAAAAACCTGCACTACGCTGTGGCACCCAGTAACACAAGAATGAACGTATGCATGTCACACGCAGCCTAGAATGACCTCTGAAGGGGTAGGCTACACACGGGGCAAGCACAGATGTTAGATACGTGCGTGACTCACCATCTGCCAGGTAAAAGAGCGTGAAAAAGGAGCGCGTTTGGTTGGCAACACCCCCGCCAAAAGAAGATTTGTACGCTGTCTGAGGAGACAGGACAACAGTAGAAGGGAACACTGTTTGAGGGAACAGGCCCAGGTAAACCAGTAAAAGAGAAAAAAGAGAAAAATCTGTCAGAGGTAACAGGGAATACGAACTTGAAACGCCGTGAAGTAAATCGCGTGTGAACCGACAAGAAGTACAGAATTCACCCACTCGCTCTCCACGAAAAGCACGTACAAGGAAATGGTGTTCTACGCGTACCTTTTATACAGGCCCACACGTCCAACGTCACTTACGCGGCGTGTACGCGCTAGTGCCATTTCCACCAATTACACGCTTTGTGACTTATGCGTGTACGGCCATTTCCACCAATTACACGCTTTGTGACTTCTGCGTGTACGGCCATTTCCACCAATTACACGCTTTGTCACTTCTGCGTGTACGGCCATTTCCACCAATCACACGCGATGAGACTCTGACGTGCAGTCTTTCCACGTGTGCTCTGTCATCACGTGCTGTGTGGGAAACACCCGTGCGGGTCACGTCACAGACGCGCTTACGCGCTGAGGGCCTTTGGTCCAATAGAATCGTGTATGCTTGCTGACGCGCTTACGCGCTAAGGGCCTTTCCTCGGTTTTCACGCTGACGTGCAGGATTTTCACGTGCCAAATCACTCCGTACCAAGCTGGCCACGCGTAAGCACACGGAAGACCACGCTCCTGCCCAGAAGGCCGAACTACTGCCCCCCAGAGCCCCGAGCACGCTCCCACCTGCTATCTGCTGCTGCCTGACTGCCTGCTGCCCACGTGCACTGCCATTTGCTGCCTGCACATCAGCCAGGGGTGCTGTTACTGTGACCACCCCTGCTGGAACCGAAGACTCCCGACTGGAATTCCATCGCTCCACAGCCTGCCTCTGGGGTTGTCATGTCGGGGCAAACACCATCTGTGACCACTGACAACCCCCGGCCAGAGAGGCAGAGGGGCACCAGCTTCAGTGCCACCGAAGTTGGTGTCCTGGTGGAGCAAGTCCTGGGGCAGTATGATGCCCTCTTTGGAAGTTCCCGCGCCGACAAGGAAGGACGGACTCGGATCTGGACTGACATCGTGACTGCCATCAACGCGGAGGGGGTGGCAGTCCGGGACTTACAACATGTCAGGAAGCGCTGGGAGGACTTCAGGTCCAGGACCCTGAACAAGGCCCGGCGCCTCTTGAAGGCAGCGGATGCCAAGGGGCGCCGGGGCCACTTGTCGGAAGAACAGATGGGGGTCCTGGAACGCATATCCCCAGCGCTCCACGTCCAGGTCCTAGAGAAGCAGACCCGTCTGGAGTCGAGCGGTGAGTGTACATGCATCCTGGTTGTGAGCAGTGCGTGTGGTGATAATTCGCCATTGTGCCGGTTGCACATCTGTTTGTATGGGGTCGAGTATGGGTGGGGGTGTACAGGGCCGTGGGGCTGACACATGCGAGGGCTGTAATGTGTGAGACATGGATGGTGCTTGTGTGTGTGGGCTTGCATGGCAAATGCAGTTGTGCGTGCACACATGTTTGGATGAATGTGTATGTAAGTAGACATGTCCGTGATGTCAGGCATGTATGTTGTTTTCGGCTGCATGTATGAGCACTGTGTACATGTGCATGTGTGTGTATTTGACAAGGGTGCAACAGTGATGCAACATGGATGCATGTGACAGCGGTATGTGGAAGCCTCATTGGCAGATGTGACATGGATGCCCGTCTGAACAGTGCGACACTTGGCAGAGGTGTAGACATGCATGCAAGTGTGGTGGTGTGTGTACATGTGTGGTGCACTTCCTGTGTTGCATGTGATGTCTGGCTCCCCTTTGGCTGCTGATGCTGTTGTATGTGTAGGGATGGTGCTGGCAGTTGCGATATGGCTGTGGTATGGCTCATGTGTGCCAGTTGCAACGACATGAGTGTTGGGGATTGTGATGACATGTCTGAGGTTTGCCAATGCCACTCATGTGCAACTGTCATGCGTGTATGTGTCCATTGTACAGTGCCCTGATGCCTGTGTTTTGTTTCTCCCTGTCTGCAGCGTCAACTGATGAAGAGGGCGGAGAAGGTGCTGTGGAGCACAGCGGCGGGGATCCGACCGCCAGCCGGAGACGCAAGGCCCGGCTCCCCTCCCGTGTTGTCATCTCGTCGGGGAGTGAGGAGTCCGGTGCCGCGTCCCAGGCCGCAGCTGCCGGGGGGAGGTCCAAGAGGCGGAGGTTGCAGTTGGACTCCTCGGCTGCAGAAGGGGCAGCTGGGAACCCACAGGGCCCAACAGCGGAAGATGGCACGGAGTCATCCAGGTTGGTGGGGGGTTTGGTGGAGGAGGGGGCCGCGCAAGCACCAGAGACGGGGTCTGGAGGTGGGGATCCCACTGGTGCTAGTGGTGCAGTGCAGGACCAGGGACAGGAGGCAGCACAGGCGGCCGCGGAGGTGCCTGTGTGCAATCCTGTCCCCGATCCTGTCCCTGCATCATCTTGCCCCAGCAGGGATGCCTACGTCCAGACCCGTTTTCAGGCAGGGGATGAGGCAGGGGATGAGCTGACGTCAACTGGCCTTCCTCTGCCTGCGGACATGGCCATCCAGGTCCGGGTTGAGCCTGTCCTGGCTGGTGTGGCGTTGCGTCAACGGGCCATGCGAGGTGACCTGCAGTCATTTCATGGAGAGACTGCACGTCATCTCGAATGGCTCGTTGACCACGTCAGCCTGCTGGGACAGGTCACCCAGGCCGGATTCCGCTGTCTGATGGGGCTTGCTCTGACCCCCTCCTCAACTGGACCCCCTACGCGCCAGTCGTCCTCTGTGCCATCTTCCCACCCATCAGTCACCTGGGTGCCCTGTTGAGCTGCCTCTGACGGTGCGGCCAGGCTGGTGGAGGAGGCATCCCTGCCACAGTCGGGAGTCGGAGGTCCAGCAGGGGTGGCCACATCAACAAGTGCACCCCAGCCGGCGGAGGATGTGCAGGCAGCAGGAGGCAGTGCACGGGCAGAGGCAGAGCAGCAGCAGCAGCAACATGGTGGGAGACATGAAGGCTCGGGGCTTTCGACATCGGAGGGGCAGGCATCGGCCGGAGGGCAGGGGGACCCAGGACAGAGAGTGTCTTCCGTGTGGCAGCGGTTGGGCCACGCCATAGGTGCGGAGCGGCGGCGGGCGGAAGAGGCGCGGCTCACAATGGTCAGGGCGGAGAACTCCATGCGGAGGGCCCTGAGGGTCCACAGGGACACAGCGTCGTCCCTGTGGACCCTCGGGGCCATGGAACTGGACCGCCTCCGGGACATCGAACAGGAGTTCGATGATGCCCTGGCCCGGGACACCACAGAGTGAGCCGCTGGACTTGCCCGCCGCCTTTGTATATAGTTCTTTAGTTTTAGGTTTCCTTTCGTTCTTATTATGATTTGGAGTCGACGGACACTGCTCCACTTTTTGTATATAGTTGATTTTTAGGTAGGTTTTTTAGGAGGTTTCCTTAGTTCAGTTGGGCTCATGGACTCTTGTTATTTTTGTACATAGTTCTTTGTTGCATGGAGAATTTTTTACATTTGACTTTGGACAAAATTTTTTAGGATTTGGATTTCCAGTTTTGTGTTTTTATGCGGACATGCAGCTTATTTTTTCACATTTACATTGTAGTAGTTTTCTTTCTTTAGCATTATTTATTTTTTTCAATACAATTTTGTTGGCATAGTTCACTGTGTGGTATCATCTCATTGGTTTCATGCATGTCATGTTGTGTGTTTTCCCATTCAATTGCAAAAAATGTGTGTGACGGACATGGGTTCATTAGCTTCATGAACATTGGGGGTGTAACATGTGATTTCCATTTCCATGTGGGTGAATGGGTTACTTGGTAGGACTTTTTGGCTGTGGAGGCTGACCATTGCGCACATGATTGGGGATTGTGAGGACCTGGTGGGGGCTGCACATGGTGGCAGGGGGGTGGGGGTGGTGGGAGACATGAGTGGGGGCCTGGTGGAGGGTGACCCTGCACTGCCGGGGGGTGGGGGTGGTGGGAGACATGAGTGGGGGCCTGGTGGGGGCTGCCCATGGTGGCAGGGGGGTGTGGGTGGTGGGAGACATGAGTGGGGGCCTGGTGGAGGCTGCCCCTGCACGGCCAGGGGTGGGGGTGGTGGGAGACATGAGTGGGGGCCTGGTGGAGGGTGACCCTGGATGCTGGGGGGTGGGGGTGGTGGGAGACATGAGTGGGAGCCTGGTGGAGGGTGACCCTGTACTGCCGGGGGGTGGGGGTGGTGGGAGACATGAGTGGGGGCCTGGTGGAGGATGACCCTGGATGCTGGGGGGTGGGGGTGCAGGGGGACATGAGTGGGGGCCTGGTGGAGGCTGCCCCTGCACTGCCGGGGGGTGGGGGTGGTGGGAGACATGAGTGGGGGCCTGGTGGGGGCTGCCCATGGTGGCAGGGGGGTGGGGGTGGTGGGAGACATGAGTGGGGGCCTGGTGGAGGCTGCCCATGGTGGCTGGGGGGTGGGGGTGGTGGGAGACATGAGTGGGGGCCTGATGGAGGGTGACCCTGGATGCTGGGGGGTGGGGGTGGTGGGAGACATGAGTGGGGGCCTGGTGGAGGGTGACCCTGCACTGCCGGGGGGTGGGGGTGGTGGGAGACATGAGTGGGGGCCTGGTGGGGGCTGCCCATGGTGGCAGGGGGTGGGGGTGGTGGGAAACATGAGTGGGGGCCTGGTGGAGGCTGCCCCTGCACTGCCGGGGGGTGGGGGTGGTGGGAGACATGAGTGGGGGCCTGGTGGAGGGTGACCCTGCACTGCCGGGGGGTGGGGGTGGTGGGAGACATGAGTGGGGGCCTGGTGGAGGCTGCCCATGGTGGCTGGGGGTGGGGGTGGTGGGAGACATGAGTGGGGGCCTGGTGGAGGGTGACCCTGGATGCTGGGGGGTGGGGGTGCAGGGGGACATGAGTGGGGGCCTGGTGGAGGCTGCCCCTGCACTGCCGGGGGGTGCGGGTGGTGGGAGACATGAGTGGGGGCCTGGTGGGGGCTGCCCATGGTGGCAGGGGGGTGGGGGTGGTGGGAGACATGAGTGGGGGCCTGGTGGAGGCTGCCCATGGTGGCTGGGGGGTGGGGGTGGTGGGAGACATGAGTGGGGGCCTGGTGGAGGGTGACCCTGGATGCTGGGGGGTGGGGGTGGTGGGAGACATGAGAGGGGGCCTGGTGGAGGGTGACCCTGCACTGCCGGGGGGTGGGGGTGGTGGGAGACATGAGTGGGGGCCTGGTGGAGGCTGCCCCTGCACTGCCGGGGGGTGGGGGTGGTGGGAGACATGAGTGGGGGCCTGGTGGGGGCTGCCCATGGTGGCAGGGGGGTGGGGGTGGTGGGAGACATGAGTGGGGGCCTGGTGGAGGCTGCCCATGGTGGCTGGGGGGTGGGGGTGGTGGGAGACATGAGTGGGGGCCTGGTGGAGGGTGGCCCTGGATGCTGGGGGGTGGGGTGGTGGGAGACATGAGTGGGGGCTTGGTGGAGGCAGACCCTGCACTGCCGGGGGGTGGGGGTGGTGGGAGACATGAGTGGGGGCCTGGTGGGGGCTGCCCATGGTGGCAGGGGGGTGGGGGTGGTGGGAGACATGAGTGGGGGCCTGGTGGAGGCTGCCCCTGCACTGCCGGGGGTTGGGGGTGGTGGGAGACATGAGTGGGGGCCTGGTGGAGGGTGACCCTGCACTGCCGGGGGGTGGGGGTGGTGGGAGACATGAGTGGGGGCCTGGTGGAGGCTGCCCATGGTGGCTGGGGGGTGGGGGTGGTGGGAGACATGAGTGGGGGCCTGGTGGAGGGTGACCCTGGATGCTGGGGGGTGGGGGTGCAGGGGGACATGAGTGGGGGCCTGGTGGAGGCTGCCCCTGCACTGCCGGGGGGTGGGGGTGGTGGGAGACATGAGTGGGGGCCTGGTGGGGGCTGCCCATGGTGGCAGGGGGGTGGGGGTGGTGGGAGACATGAGTGGGGGCCTGGTGGAGGCTGCCCATGGTGGCTGGGGGGTGGGGGTGGTGGGAGACATGAGTGGGGGCCTGGTGGAGGGTGACCCTGGATGCTGGGGGGTGGGGGTGGTGGGAGACATGAGTGGGGGCCTGGTGGAGGGTGACCCTGCACTGCCGGGGGGTGGGGGTGGTGGGAGACATGAGTGGGGGCCTGGTGGGGGCTGCCCATGGTGGCAGGGGGGTGGGGGTGGTGGGAGACATGAGTGGGGGCCTGGTGGAGGGTGACCCTGGATGCTGGGGGGTGGGGGTGCAGGGGGACATGAGTGGGGGCCTGGTGGAGGCTGCCCCTGCACTGCCGGGGGGTGGGGGTGGTGGGAGACATGGGTGGGGGCCTGGTGGGGGCTGCCGATGGTGCCAGGGGGGTGGGGGTGGTGGGAGACATGAGTGGGGGCCTGGTGGAGGGTGACCCTGGATGCTGGGGGGTGGGGGTGCAGGGGAACATGAGTGGGGGCCTGGTGGAGGCTGCCCCTGCACTGCCGGGGGGTGGGGGTGGTGGGAGACATGAGTGGGGGCCTGGTGGGGGCTGCCCATGGTGGCAGGGGGGTGGGGGTGGTGGGAGACATGAGTGGGGGCCTGGTGGAGGGTGACCCTGCACTGCCGGGGGGTGGGGGTGGTGGGAGACATGAGTGGGGGCCTGGTGGAGGCTGCCCCTGCACTGCCGGGGGGTGGGGGTGGTGGGAGACATGAGTGGGGGCCTGGTGGGGGCTGCCCATGGTGGCAGGGGGGTGGGGGTGGTGGGAGACATGAGTGGGGGCCTGGTGGATGGTGACCCTGCACTGCCGGGGGGTGGGGGTGGTGGGAGACATGAGTGGGAGCCTGGTGGAGGGTGACCCTGCACTGCCGGGGGGTGGGGGTGGTGGGAGACATGAGTGGGGGCCTGGTGGGGGCTGCCCATGGTGGCAGGGGGGTGGGGGTGGTGGGAGACATGAGTGGGGGCCTGGTGGAGAGTGACCCTGCACTGCCGGGGGGTGGGGGTGGTGGGAGACATGAGTGGGGGCCTGGTGGGGGCTGCCCATGGTGGCAGGGGGGTGGGGGTGGTGGGAGACATGAGTGGGGGCCTGGTGGAGGGTGACCCTGCACTGCTGGGGGGTGGGGGTGGTGGGAGACATGAGTGGGGGCCTGGTGGAGGCTGCCCATGGTGACTGGGGGGGGGGGGTGGTGGGAAACATGAGTGTGGGCCTGGTGGAGGGTGACCCTGGATGCTGGGGGTGCAGGGGGACATGAGTGGGGGCCTGGTGGAGGCTGCCCCTGCACTGCTGGGTGGTGGGGGTGGTGGGAGACATGCATTGTTGATCAGTAGTGCAAGGTGACATGTAGGTTGGCTGGGGAGCATGCCCATGGTGAATGGGCTGCCTGCGGGACATGGGCAGGGGTGCAGGGTAGTCCCCCGTGGTGTGGGCTGCCTGCAGGGGCCGTGGAGGTTGTGGAGCGTACACCTGGGAGGACCCACACGGCCAATTCACGTGTAGTACTCCCCAGAACCCCTGAAATACACATTCCCTGCTGGTATCGCGTGTGGATCTTCCCGCACACCCCTGAAATACACGTACCCTGCTCGCACTGGGACTATCGCGTGTGGAACTTCCCGCGCACCCCTGAAATACACGTACCCTGCTCGCACTGGGACTATCGCGTGTAGAACTTCCTGCGCACCCCTGAAATACACGTAGCCCGCTCCCCCAGGCCCGATCGCGTGAGAAAGTTCACACGAACCCCTGAAATACACGTAGCCCGCTCCCCCAGGCTCGATCGCGTGAGAAAGTTCACGCGAACCCCTGTAATACACATAGCCCGCTCCTCCAGGCCCGATCGCGTGAATAAATTCACGCGAACCCCTGAAATACACGTAGCCCGCTCCCCCAGGCCCGATCGCGTGAGAAAGTTCACGCGAACCCCTGTAATACACGTAGCACGCTCCCCCAGGCCCAATCGCGTGAGAAACTTCACGCGAACCCCTGAAATACACGTACCCTGCTGAAATCGCGTGTGGAACTTCCCGCGCACCCCTGAAATTCACATACCTTGCTCGCACTGGCCCAATCGCGTGTGGAACTTCCCGCGCACCCCTGAAATACACGTTCCCCGCTTGCCGTTTGCTGTTTGCCAGCCTGGTGAACTGGTCCAGGGTTAGCGCAGCCCTTTGCGATGATTTAGCGATTTTGATGGCTTTTCCTTGCGCAAGGGCGTTCTTCGGGGCGTTATTGGCGCTCCTGCAGGGTCGCTGCGATTCTCTGCGCCACGGCTGGTTTGGGAGCCTAAAATCCATGAATACGCTGTGCGTGGAAATCGGTTTTAGCGCACGTGCCTGGCGCAGACAATCGCACGCGGACACTCTGCGCCAGCCGCTTGCGACACTTTTCTGCGAAATTTTATGAATTACCCTCTTAATCTGTTACATTTAAACAATACACTTCCTAGCAGAAGTCCCCTGACCTTGAGAGCCATTGTTAACAGCACCATATTCCTGCTTGCAGAGGATCGCTCCATCACACGCAACTGGTACCCATGTGACACATACTACGGTTGTCACATGTGATACATCACTTGTGCATCCATGCGCTTGGCCACCCCTCGAACAGGGGTCTGTGTCACAGTTGCACAGCCTGAAGGTATTACACAATTCATGCCAACCTATTGTGGCGCATCACGGCTAAACTGTGTCATATTAATAATCATGGCCGCATTGCTGCCCAGTTCGCGACAAACTGTACGCTCTTAAACTATTACCAGCAATTCCATTATACTACTCCGATTCCAATGATCAGGCCTAATAACAACCTCTCAGGAAACATCCAACTGCGAAGGAGTACAAAACAAGAAACCCCTCTCGCACTGCTCGATTTCGTCTCACCAATGACAACCCGAGCCGCCCCATAGGTGTATTACGGACATCAGTAGCAATGAATTGTGACAAACGGAATACAGACTTAACATGTTCGCTGACAATGGGCCTCATTACGAGGTTGCCGCCAACCCTGTAACACTGAGTCCGGCGCCTGACTTCACAGTGCCACCGGGACTTACAAGTCCCGGCGTCGCAGGAAATGAGGCGCCAGATTGTGTAAATCCCCATTCCTAGGACTCCATGGGGATGGGGACTCGGAAGCACTGGCACCGTTGCCGACGGTGCCAGTGCTTCCACGGCAACTCTGTCTGCCAGGGCCACTGCACCCGACAGGGTCAGACCTGTCGGGCGCAGTGGCCCCAGCAGGCAGACTCGTAGTGTGGCGGTCCAGAAACAAGCGTGCCGGTGGGCTTACCGGCACCCTTGTTTCCAGACGGCCACACTTGCAATGAGGCCCAATGTGTTGACTTCTCTCTCCTGCCTGTCTCAATCCATTCTGATCTTACGAATGGAACTCCAAAGATGCAATAAGGTTTCCAGGTTTATAATAAATCATGTGAAATCAATGATGTTAGATATATTTCTATGGGGCAAAGAGAAACGGCATCACCACCAATTGGTTCAGATCAAATGGGCTAATACATTAATTAAAGACTTGGCTACATGTAACCAGATAATTTGATTTGCTGCTACAAACTAATCTAGATCCACTGTTTCAGAACACAAGGAATGACATGAGTGGATGACACTCTGGCTGTGTTTTGGAAGGGTAAGATGGAAGTCACTAACGTGAACATCGTTCCATGGGTTACCTTTCGGTTCCACTCTCTTTTGATACTTATGACCTCAGTCAAAACAATAAAACAACAAAAGGAAATAAGGTACTATATTTGGGCTTACAAAAATACTAAGTTGTTCAGGAAGCATTATATTACTAGGTGAAACAAGGGTTAGCCTGCCCAGATAGTCTAAAATAGTAAGAGTGCAGCACAGCTACATACTACGAAGGAATATCCAATGAGCGTTGTGTGCTTGTGCTACCAGCTACCACTACTTAGTGAACACATCTTGTCCATCATATCTAATATGTCCAATAGCTCCTTAACCCACAAACGGTCTTTGCAATTTTTTAACAAAATCACAAGAATGACCAAGGGGGTGGGGGTGGTGGGAGACATGAGTGGGGGCCTGGTGGAGAGTGACCCTGCACTGCCGGGGGGTGGGGGTGGTGGGAGACATGAGTGGGGGCCTGGTGGGGGCTGCCCATGGTGGCAGGGGGGTGGGGGTGGTGGGAGACATGAGTGGGGGCCTGGTGGAGGGTGACCCTGCACTGCTGGGGGGTGGGGGTGGTGGGAGACATGAGTGGGGTCCTGGTGGAGGCTGCCCATGGTGACTGGGGGGGGGGTGGTGGGAAACATGAGTGTGGGCCTGGTGGAGGGTGACCCTGGATGCTGGGGGTGCAGGGGGACATGAGTGGGGGCCTGGTGGAGGCTGCCCCTGCACTGCTGGGGGGTGGGGGTGGTGGGAGACATGCATTGTTGATCAGTAGTGCAAGGTGACATGTGGGTTGGCTGGGGGGCATGCCCATGGTGAATGGGCTGCCTGCGGGACATGGGCAGGGGTGCAGGGTAGTCCCCCGTGGTGTGGGCTGCCTGCAGGGGCCGTGGAGGTTGTGGAGCGTACACCTGGGAGGACCCACACGGCCAATTCACGTGTAGTACTCCCCAGAACCCCTGAAATACACATTCCCTGCTGGTATCGCGTGTGGATCTTCCCGCACACCCCTGAAATACACGTACCCTGCTCGCACTGGGACTATCGCGTGTGGAACTTCCCGCGCACCCCTGAAATACACGTACCCTGCTCGCACTGGGACTATCGCGTGTGGAACTTCCCGCGCACCCCTGAAATACACGTAGCCCGCTCCCCCAGGCCCGATCGCGTGAGAAAGTTCACGCGAACCCCTGAAATACACGTAGCCCGCTCCCCCAGGCCCGATCGCGTGAGAAAGTTCACGCGAACCCCTGTAATACACATAGCCCGCTCCTCCAGGCCCGATCGCGTGAATAAATTCACGCGAACCCCTGAAATACACGTAGCCCGCTCCCCCAGGCCTGATCGCGTGAGAAAGTTCACGCGAACCCCTGTAATACACGTAGCACGCTCCCCCAGGCCCAATCGCGTGAGAAACTTCACGCGAACCCCTGAAATACACGTACCCTGCTGAAATCGCGTGTGGAACTTCCCGCGCACCCCTGAAATTCACATACCTTGCTCGCACTGGCCCAATCGCGTGTGGAACTTCCCGCGCACCCCTGAAATACACGTTCCCCGCTTGCCGTTTGCTGTTTGCCAGCCTGGTGAACTGGTCCAGGGTTAGCGCAGCCCTTTGCGATGATTTAGCGATTTTGATGGCTTTTCCTTGCGCAAGGGCGTTCTTCGGGGCGTTATTGGCGCTCCTGCAGGGTCGCTGCGATTCTCTGCGCCACGGCTGGTTTGGGAGCCTAAAATCCATGAATACTCTGTGCGTGGAAATCGGTTTTAGCGCACGTGCCTGGCGCAGACAATCGCACGCGGACACTCTGCGCCAGCCGCTTGCGACACTTTTCTGCGAAATTCTATGAATTACCCTCTTAATCTGTTACATTTAAACAATACACTTCCTAGCAGAAGTCCCCTGACCTTGAGAGCCATTGTTAACAGCACCATATTCCTGCTTGCAGAGGATCGCTCCATCACACGCAACTGGTACCCACGTGACACATACTACGGTTGTCACATGTGATATATCACTTGTGCATCCATGCGCTTGGCCACCCCTCGAACAGGGGTCTGTGTCACAGTTGCACAGCCTGAAGGTATTACACAATTCATGCCAACCTATTGTGGCGCATCACGGCTAAACTGTGTCATATTAATAATCATGGCCGCATTGCTGCCCAGTTCGCGACAAACTGTACGCTCTTAAACTATTACCAGCAATTCCATTATACTACTCCGATTCCAATGATCAGGCCTAATAACAACCTCTCAGGAAACATCCAACTGCGAAGGAGTACAAAACAAGAAACCCCTCTCGCACTGCTCGATTTCGTCTCACCAATGACAACCCGAGCCGCCCCATAGGTGTATTACGGACATCAGTAGCAATGAATTGTGACAAACGGAATACAGACTTAACATGTTCGCTGACAATGGGCCTCATTACGAGGTTGCCGCCAACCCTGTAACACTGAATCCGGCGCCTGACTTCACAGTGCCACCGGGACTTACAAGTCCCGGCGTCGCAGGAAATGAGGCGCCAGATTGTGTAAATCCCCATTCCTAGGACTCCATGGGGATGGGGACTCGGAAGCACTGGCACCGTTGCCGACGGTGCCAGTGCTTCCACGGCAACTCTGTCTGCCAGGGCCACTGCACCCGACAGGGTCAGACCTGTCGGGCGCAGTGGCCCCAGCAGGCAGACTCGTAGTGTGGCGGTCCAGAAACAAGCGTGCCGGTGGGCTTACCGGCACCCTTGTTTCCAGACGGCCACACTTGCAATGAGGCCCAATGTGTTGACTTCTCTCTCCTGCCTGTCTCAATCCATTCTGATCTTACGAATGGAACTCGCCCAGTCGCTCGCTGCCTCGCCACCACCGAGGGCGGAAGAGGTTGAGGCAGACAGAGTCACGCGTGGACAGCGAGGCCCCAACCGGAGACCCGGAGGACCCGCGACGGACCCGTGCGGGTGAACTCCGAAACCTCTGCTCAATCGGAGCGAGGGTAGAGGGTGGAGATCTCGGGTGTGGGTGGACCACGCCACAGCGTCGCTGCCTTCTGCTCATAAGCAGACATTTGCGGGCGCTCCGTATACCGTAGAGCGCCCGCCGTCAACCGGTCTCACCCAACAAGACACGCCGGTAAGGAGAGGGGGAGGTGGGGCAGGGCACTGAACTAAAGGCGCCACATTACGGGAGGGGAGACTGGACCCCCCCGGCTCAAACTGAACACGTGAGCCTAAGACATCGGCCATAAATCCACCCCACCAGACACCCACGCCCACTCTCAGAACCGGGGACTGGGCACAAAGGTGAATCCTGGAATACAGGGAATGAACAATACCCCGAAAACGAACTGCCAATGAGACAAAGTCAACATAAAGGGAACGGAATCCAGCCACTGTGCAGAAGGTCTGAACAGGAATTGGGTTTGGCCATCTGGGAAAGAAATAGATCCCCACACCCAGCTTGTGACTGAAATATAAGGAAAGAGAGAAACTAAGAATCAACCCACCAACCAATGACATCCACTGGTAGTGCGGTGCAATACCACGAACAAGCAGAATATCACTAGCAGAGGTGTCCACACGAAGATTGGAGACCCACACAGTGAACCACCTGCCTGGGAAAGCAACCTCCTGACAGAGCCGCACCAAACGAACCACCCCAAAAGACGACCCAGAACTCTAAAAGCTGCGTACTATATAACAACAATAAACTGGCAGACAGCTACTACAATGGGTAAGGAGAAGGCACTAACCACCAAAAAGGGGACCAATCAGAGCACCATGGAACAAATCACGACAACTACTCTGCCCCCACCAACAGATTCAGATAGATCTGAAGACACACAAAACCCTGAAGAGCCCCTATCCCTAAGGGATGTGATGAATGCCATTGCCAACTCACGATCCTCTATGGAAGTCAAAATGGATGGCATCACCACAGAAGTCTCCCTATTGCGGCATGACCTCCAGAAACTCTCATCCCGCACTGGCGAGGCCGAGACCCGTATGTCTGTTGCAGAGGATGACCTGAGAAGTATGGGCCAACAAATGAACAGAGCGCTTGAACGCATTAAAGTGCTAGAGACCAGGGTGGAGGAGGGAGAGGGCAGGTCAAGGAGGAATAATGTACGCATTATTGGGCTGCCTGAAAAGACTGAAGGGGATTCCATGGAGCTCTTCCTAGAAAAATGGCTGCCCGACCTATTTGCTCCCAAGACTCTATCAGCACCGTTCTCAATAGAAAGGGCACACCGAGTCCCAACGGGCACACCAATACCTGGGAAACAACCAAGAACGGTGGTAGCGAAGATCCTCAATTACAGAGATCGGGATGCAATATTACAAATGGCCAGACAAAAAGGAGAGATAACATATAACGGCTCCAGAATCGGATTCTTTCCAGACTTCACTAGGGAGGTACAGAAGATGAGACAATCCTTTGACCCTCTCAAGAAGCGCCTACAGACACTGAACGTGAAGTATGGCCTCCTGTTCTCTGCGCAATTGAAGATATACCACAATGGCACCACAATACATTTTACTGATCCCAGAGAAGCATGGGCTTGGGCTGAGGGGCATCTGAAGGGAGAGTGACACCCACGCAAACGACAAGAAACAAGAAGGAACAGGCCACGCCTGAATGAGCCACCGAACAGGCTACCCCACCAAGAAAGAGAAGCGAGACCCCAGAGAGAAAATGATTAACTACAAACATGACTGAGAGGTGAAAGAACTCATGACACTTGAGGCCCATGCAAAAGATGTGAGCCGAAGGGAAATGACCAAGCTAAACGAACCCCCACAAGAACTATCCCACCAAGATATGGAAGTGATACCACAAGGTTAAGATGAATAAATGAAAGAGCGAACAAAAGATAAAATCAACGTAACGTAAAACCGAGCAACGACCACCTAACAATCATAACAATTGGCGAAATGAATGCTGGCGGCCCAGAACCCAGCACGGCACAACCCCCCCGAACAATTACGAAGTGCACACTGTGGTAATCCTAATACCAAAGAGACTATAAGTAGATAAATGTTTTGTTTAATAGGCGACAGATGCTTCAGTTGGGGAAGGAGTATGGGGAGGGGGAATCGGGAGTTACACAGGTATCCAAATGACACCTGGCCCATCAGGACCACTTCAAACAAGGCATACGTGAAAATGGCAACAATCAAACACCCACATATAGCAAGGAACTCAGTGAGCAATGGCTACAGACGGACTTAAGGAAAAGAAGCTTGCCTTCATGACATGGAACGTAAATGGCATGGGAAATAGCATAAAGAGAAGACTAGTAATGCAATATATTAATCGACATGATCCGGATATAGTGATGCTAACGAAACACACCTGGCGGGTACGAACTGCCAATTCTTCAAGAGAACCAAGTACAAAACAGCAATCCATGCAGGCTTCTCCATGGGCTCGAGAGGTGTGCTGATACTGATAAACAAAAGAACCCCGATAGACATAACACAGATAATTCAAGATCCGGGAGGCAGATTTCTGTTCATGTATGGCACACTATGGAACCAACCACTTACAAGGGGAGGAAGCCTGGTATACTACTGTCTAATTGGGATTAGCAGTGTATACTTTGTCTATATCCGGGAGGATAAGAGTCAGTGTATAGGGAGACAAAGTTAAAGCACAGGTACTAGAGGTGCCAAGCCTTAGCACTTTTAGTAAAACGATACAAGGGACCACATGTAGTTAAAAGGTAGTATCAAATTTTAATAACGGAAAAATCGTAAATTTTAAAACGTTCAATTGAATTAATTAGTCAGGATTACAAAAACGTATTATTAATATCACTTCTAATGTGTAAAACCACACAACAATAGGTACCCATCCAGAAATGGATCGATGTGTCATGAGTTAGAATCCCTGTTTAAGGTCCAGAGATAAGTCTCGACATGTTTCTGTTCCGTATGACAAAGTGTGGAACATTCATCAGGAGGTAAGTATTTTACAGTATGGCCTATTTGACAAGAGGAGTAATACACAATACAATTATAGTATCAAAGCACCTGTGGAAGATAAAAAACAATCATCAAAGGGTTAGCTACTAAATAACTCAGTCCTTTGGGGTGCTCGAAAAAATGAGCTCGACAACAATCAAGGATAAAGTTACCTATCATGGTGCGGGTGGGCGCTCTCTACTTAGATTAGTAGGTGCGGGAAGGCGAACATGGCTACCCTATGAGAGAAGTGAAAAAACACACTTCAGCTAGAGATACAGCTTAAATCTGACAAAGCCCATTAGTACATAAAGTGCAACAGCAATTACAGGGAGTGGATTTTAAGCAAGCAGCTCGTATTGTATGGGGGTAGGAGACCCGATGAAGCGGAAGAAAGGAGGGAAGGGAAGAAAGATGAAATCCAGTGGACCGAAAAAAGCGGGTGCCTAAGTTCCCGATAGTTACTTATAAACAATTAGCCCCACTCGAAAGGTGGAGGGACTCGGCACCTAGACTCAGCCCGGGTGGTACACATTATCTACACTAAGTCAGAATGTGCAGGGTGGCTCCCCATGGAGAAGGACTACCGCGGTGACTTAAAGTGGAGCTCTAGCGTGCAAAGAAGTGAAGGGCACAGCATTGGTTTATTACCTGCAGTTGTCGGCGATGGTGAAACTTCGCGGTCTGCACTAATACAGGGAGATACAAACAGAGCGAATTCTGTAAGTATCAGCGCGTTTACTCAGGGACAGATCAAAACATATGAGCGGTAACCGGGAACCGGTAATCGAGATAGAGAGAACCCCATGACACTTACCAAATGCGGGAGTGAGAAGTGTCGCAGTCTGACGCGCACGGAGGAGCCTGTAGTGAGTGTTCAGTGGCTACCCAGAGCGGCCGATGCTGCCTGGTAGTCTAGGCAACCGTGAGAAGTCCTACTCCTATGTCGGAGCTACCGAACGGTACCGTGAATAGGGGGAAAAAAAGCGGCGGCCATCTTGGAGTGGAGAGGTAAAACTGGAAACATGGGGCTGCAAAAGACCCTTAATGTAACAGCGGTACTAATAAATAGAGGGAACAGATATAACCTGCAAACTCGGGTGACAGGGTAAAAGACACCCAGCTGCTGGACCTTAGAAATGATCAATGTATAGGGCCTAGTTAAATGCAACCAGAGTCAACATAAATGATCTGTGGGAATAAATGGCAGTATGTTACACATATATTAGAAACCTGCTATTGTTGGGTGACAGAAGGCTACTAGATGTTGCGCCAGTCAATCGACTCGTTGAGCCCCGTCACATCACTGTGAAGGGTGAAGATCATCTTTTGCTCCATTTTCAATAGTTTCTTTTCCCGTGTTGTGTTATTCGTTCCCTTCAGGGCCATGAGGACCGTCCATGTGAAGTCCTCGTGTTTATGTTTCAGAAGATTGAAGTGTTTCACTAAAGGGGCATTCTCAGTTCTGTTCTTCAAACAGCTCTGGTGTTCCATAATGCATGTTTTGACTTTTCTCACTGTTTTCCCAACATAATGCAAACCACATATACATGTAATCATATACACCACGTAATCAGTGTTACAATTGGTGAGACTCTTTTGGGTCCAGAGCTTAGATAGGCCAACATCAACTTCTTTAGTTCTAGTTGTTAATTTGCAAACTCCACATGTACCGCAGGGGTAATGCCCGGTGGCATCAGGGAGACCCCATAATGTGGTCAATTTGGGTTTCATGGTGTTAACTGATTTTAGTCTACTGTTACTAACTCTGTTACCAATGGTGGTACTTTTTTTGTAAGCAAAAATCGGTGTGGAGAGAGGTAGAGTAGTGGTCCTGAAAATGTTCCAGTTTTTCTTAATGATTTTGGTGATTTTCAAGCTCTGGTCCGTAAAGGTAGTCACACAGACGATGCGATCATCTTTAGGTTTTATTGGTTTGGGTTCAAGTAGGGCTTCTCGATTGTTGTTGAATGCCCTTTTGGCTGATTTTTTAATTAGCTTTTTAGGATAACCTCTTTGTCTGAGTTTTTTGCTAAGTGTGGAGGCTTCCACTTCATAGGTTTCTTTATCAGAGCTATTCCTTTTGAGGCGAAGGAATTGGCCAAAAGGGAGATTGTCACGTAGATGTTTAATGTGATGGCTAGAATAATCCAAAAGGGAGTTTTTGTCTGTGGGTTTATGAAATGGTTTTATTTTCAGTACACCCCTTTGGTTAAAGATAGTAAGATCCAAAAAATCAGTCGACTCATTACTTGAAGTCATAGTGAATTTCAAATGGGGATTCAGACTATTCAGCCATGTGAAAAAGTTATTGGCATCAACCTGTGTGCCCTTCCAGAGTACTAGAATGTCATCAATATAACGACTCCATTTCGTGATGTTACTGTTGGAAGGATTATCGTCGTTATAAATGTGTCTTTTCTCGAAAGTTTCCACATAGAGGTTGGCCACACTCGGAGGCATGGTACCCCCCATGGCTGTACCCTCAATTTGTTGGTAAAATTTCCCGTTAAACTCAAAATAGTTACGTTTCAGCGCGAGTTCTACACACCATAAGATGAATGAGGTCGGGACCGGATCATGATCTGTACGGGTCAGGAGTATCTCTTCAATGGTGTCCAATGTGGCTTGTTGGGGGATGTTAGTGTATAAGGAAATAACATCGAGGCCTATGAGTAGATTTTTGGTAGAGTCAAAGTCCAAATTCTCATAACTATTTATGACATCTCTAGAATCCTTGAGGTAGGATTGCATTTTATGAACATGTCCTTTCAAATAGTGATCGGCAAAAATGGAGAGTGGTTCTAGGATTCAATCCTAGAACCACTCTCCATTTTTGCCGATCACTATTTGAAAGGACATGTTCATATAATGCAATCTAGGATTCAATCCTAGAACCACTCTCCACTTTTGCCGATCACTATTTGAAAGGACATGTTCATAAAATGCAATCCTACCTCAAGGATTCTAGAGATGTCATAAATAGTTATGAGAATTTGGACTTTGACTCTACCAAAAATCTACTCATAGGCCTCGATGATATTTCCTTATACACTAACATCCCCCAACAAGCCACATTGGACACCATTGAAGAGATACTCCTGACCCGTACAGATCATGATCCGGTCCCGACCTCATTCATTTTATGGTGTGTAGAACTCGCGCTGAAACGTAACTATTTTGAGTTTAACAGGAAATTTTACCAACAAATTGAGGGTACAGCCATGGGGGCCACCATGGCTCCGAGTGTGGCCAACCTCTATGTGGAAACTTTCGAGAAAAGACACAGTTATAACGACAATAATCCTTTCAACAGTAACATCACGAAATGGAGTTGTTATATTGATGACATTCTAGTACTCTGGAAGGGCACACAGGTTGATGCCAATAACTTTTTCACATGGCTGAATAGTCTGAATCCCCATTTGAAATTCACTATGACTTCAAGTAATGAGTCGACTGATTTTTTGGATCTTACTATCTTTAACCAAAGGGGTGTACTGAAAATAAAACCATTTCATAAACCCACAGACAAAAACTCCCTTTTGGATTATTCTAGCCATCACATTAAACATCTACGTGACAATCTCCCTTTTGGCCAATTCCTTCGCCTCAAAAGGAATAGCTCTGATAAAGAAACCTATGAAGTGGAAGCCTCCACACTTAGCAAAAAACTCAGACAAAGAGGTTATCCTAAAAAGCTAATTAAAAAATCAGCCAAAAGGATATTCAACAACAATCGAGAAGCCCTACTTGAACCCAAACCAATAAAACCTAAAGATGATCGCATCGTCTGTGTGACTACCTTTACGGACCAGAGCTTGAAAATCACCAACATCATTAAGAAAAACTGGAAAATTTTCAGGACCACTACTCTACCTCTCTCCACACCGATTTTTGCTTACAAAAAAAGTACCACCATTGGTAACAGAGCTAGTAACAGTAGACTAAAATCAGTTAACACCATGAAACCCAAATTGACCACATTATGGGGTCTCCCTGATGCCACCGGGCATTACCCCTGCGGTACATGTGGAGTTTGCAAATTAACAACTAGAACTAAAGAAGTTGATGTTGGCCTATCTAAGCTCTGGACCCAAAAGAGTCTCACCAATTGTAACACTGATTACGTGGTGTATATGATTACATGTATATGTGGTTTGCATTATGTTGGGAAAACAGTGAGAAAAGTCAAAACACGCATTATGGAACACCGGAGCTGTTTGAAGAACAGAACTGAGAATGCCCCTTTGGTGAAACACTTCAATCTTCTGAAACATAAACACGAGGACTTCACATGGACGGTCCTCATGGCCCTGAAGGGAACGAATAACACAACATGGGAAAAGAAACTATTGAAAATGGAGCCAAAGATGATCTTCACCCTTCACAGTGATGTGACGGGGCTCAACGAGTCGATTGACTGGCGCAACATCTAGTAGCCTTCTGTCACCCAACAATAGCAGGTTTCTAATATATGTGTAACATACTGCCATTTATTCCCACAGATCATTTATGTTGACTCTGGTTGCATTTAACTAGGCCCTATACATTGATCATTTCTAAGGTCCAGCAGCTGGGTGTCTTTTACCCTGTCACCCGAGTTTGCAGGTTATATCTGTTCCCTCTATTTATTAGTACCGCTGTTACATTAAGGGTCTTTTGCAGCCCCATGTTTCCAGTTTTACCTCTCCACTCCAAGATGGCCGCCGCTTTTTTTCCCCCTATTCACGGTACCGTTCGGTAGCTCCGACATAGGAGTAGGACTTCTCACGGTTGCCTAGACTACCAGGCAGCATCGGCCGCTCTGGGTAGCCACTGAACACTCACTACAGGCTCCTCCGTGCGCGTCAGACTGCGACACTTCTCACTCCCGCATTTGGTAAGTGTCATGGGGTTCTCTCTATCTCGATTACCGGTTCCCGGTTACCGCTCATATGTTTTGATCTGTCCCTGAGTAAACGCGCTGATACTTACAGAATTCGCTCTGTTTGTATCTCCCTGTATTAGTGCAGACCGCGAAGTTTCACCATCGCCGACAACTGCAGGTAATAAACCAATGCTGTGCCCTTCACTTCTTTGCACGCTAGAGCTCCACTTTAAGTCACCGCGGTAGTCCTTCTCCATGGGGAGCCACCCTGCACATTCTGACTTAGTGTAGATAATGTGTACCACCCGGGCTGAGTCTAGGTGCCGAGTCCCTCCACCTTTCGAGTGGGGCTAATTGTTTATAAGTAACTATCGGGAACTTAGGCACCCGCTTTTTTCGGTCCACTGGATTTCATCTTTCTTCCCTTCCCTCCTTTCTTCCGCTTCATCGGGTCTCCTACCCCCATACAATACGAGCTGCTTGCTTAAAATCCACTCCCTGTAATTGCTGTTGCACTTTATGTACTAATGGGCTTTGTGAGATTTAAGCTGTATCTCTAGCTGAAGTGTGTTTTTTCACTTCTCTCATAGGGTAGCCATGTTCGCCTTCCCGCACCTACTAATCTAAGTAGAGAGCGCCCACCCGCACCATGATAGGTAACTTTATCCTTGATTGTTGTCGAGCTCATTTTTTCGAGCACCCCAAAGGACTGAGTTATTTAGTAGCTAACCCTTTGATGATTGTTTTTTATCTTCCACAGGTGCTTTGATACTATAATTGTATTGTGTATTACTCCTCTTGTCAAATAGGCCATACTGTAAAATACTTACCTCCTGATGAATGTTCCACACTTTGTCATACGGAACAGAAACATGTCGAGACTTATCTCTGGACCTTAAACAGGGATTCTAACTCATGACACATCGATCCATTTCTGGATGGGTACCTATTGTTGTGTGGTTTTACACATTAGAAGTGATATTAATAATACGTTTTTGTAATCCTGACAAATTAATTCAATTGAACGTTTTAAAATTTACGATTTTTCCGTTATTAAAATTTGATACTACCTTTTAACTACATGTGGTCCCTTGTATCGTTTTACTAAAAGTGCTAAGGCTTGGCACCTCTAGTACCTGTGCTTTAACTTTGTCTCCCTATACACGGACTCTTATCCTCCCGGATATAGACAAAGTATACACTGCTAATCCCAATTAGACAGTAGTATACCAGGCTTCCTCCCCTTGTAAGTGGTTGGTTCCATAGTGTGCCATACATGAACAGAAATCTGCCTCCCGGATCTTGAATTATCTGTGTTATGTCTATCGGGGTTCTTTTGTTTATCAGTATCAGCACACCTCTCGAGCCCATGGAGAAGCCTGCATGGATTGCTGTTTTGTACTTGGTTCTCTTGAAGAATTGGCAGTTCGTACCCGCCAGGTGTGTTTCGTTAGCATCACTATATCCGGATCATGTCGATTAATATATTGCATTACTAGTCTTCTCTTTATGCTATTTCCCATGCCATTTACGTTCCATGTCATGAAGGCAAGCTTCTTTTCCTTAAGTCCGTCTGTAGCCATTGCTCACTGAGTTCCTTGCTATATGTGGGTGTTTGATTGTTGCCATTTTCACGTATGCCTTGTTTGAAGTGGTCCTGATGGGCCAGGTGTCATTTGGATACCTGTGTAACTCCCGATTACCCCTTCCCATACTCCTTCCCCAACTGAAGCATCTGTCGCCTATTAAACAAAACATTTATCTACTTATAGTCTCTTTGGTATTAGGATTACCACAGTGTGCACTTCGTAATTGTTCGGGGGGGTTGTGCCGTGCTGGGTTCTGGGCCGCCAGCATTCATTTCGCCAATTGTTATGATTGTTAGGTGGTCGTTGCTCGGTTTTACGTTACGTTGATTTTATCTTTTGTTCGCTCTTTCATTTATTCGTCTTAACCTTGTGGTATCACTTCCATATCTTGGTGGGATAGTTCTTGTGGGGGTTCGTTTAGCTTGGTCATTTCCCTTCGGCTCACATCTTTAGCATGGGCCTCAAGTGTCATGAGTTCTTTCATCTCTCAGTCATGTTTGTAGTTAATCATTTTCTCTCTGGGGTCTCGCTTCTCTTTCTTGGTGGGGTAGCCTGTTCGGTGGCTCATTCAGGCGTGGCCTGTTCCTTCTTGTTTCTTGTCGTTTGCGTGGGTGTCACTCTCCCTTCAGATGCTCCTCAGCCCAAGCCCATGCTTCTCTGGGATCAGTAAAATGTATTGTGGTGCCATTGTGGTATATCTTCAATTGCGCAGAGAACAGGAGGCCATACTTCACGTTCAGTGTCTGTAGGCGCTTCTTGAGAGGGTCAAAGGATTGTCTCATCTTCTGTACCTCCCTAGTGAAGTCTGGAAAGAATCCAATTCTGGAGCCGTTATATGTTATCTCTCCTTTTTGTCTGGCCATTTGTAATATTGCATCCCGATCTCTGTAATTGAGGATCTTCGCTACCACCGTTCTTGGTTGTTTCCCAGGTATTGGTGTGCCCGTTGGGACTCGGTGTGCCCTTTCTATTGAGAACGGTGCCGATAGAGTCTTGGGAGCAAATAGGTCGGGCAGCCATTTTTCTAGGAAGAGCTCCATGGAATCCCCTTCAGTCTTTTCAGGCAGCCCAATAATGCGTATATTATTCCTCCTTGACCTGCCCTCTCCCTCCTCCACCCTGGTCTCTAGCACTTTAATGCGTTCAAGCGCTCTGTTCATTTGTTGGCCCATACTTCTCAGGTCATCCTCTGCAACAGACATACGGGTCTCGGCCTCGCCAGTGCGGGATGAGAGTTTCTGGAGGTCATGCCGCAATAGGGAGACTTCTGTGGTGATGCCATCCATTTTGACTTCCATAGAGGATCGTGAGTTGGCAATGGCATTCATCACATCCCTTAGGGATAGGGGCTCTTCAGGGTTTTGTGTGTCTTCAGATCTATCTGAATCTGTTGGTGGGGGCAGAGTAGTTGTCGTGAATTGTTCCATGGTGCTCTGATTGGTCCCCTTTTTGGTGGTTAGTGCCTTCTCCTTACCCATTGTAGTAGCTATCTGCCGGTTTATTGTTGTTATATAGTACGCAGCTTTTAGAGTTCTGGGTCGTCTTTTGGGGTGGTTCGTTTGGTGCGGCTCTGTCAGGAGGTTGCTTTCCCAGGCAGGTGGTTCACTGTGTGGGTCTCCAATCTTCGTGTGGACACCTCTGCTAGTGATATTCTGCTTGTTCGTGGTATTGCACCGCACTACCAGTGGATGTCATTGGTTGGTGGGTTGATTCTTAGTTTCTCTCTTTCCTTATATTTCAGTCACAAGCTGGGTGTGGGGATCTATTTCTTTCCCAGATAGCCAAACCCAATTCCTGTTCAGACCTTCTGCACAGTGGCTGGATTCCGTTCCCTTTATGTTGACTTTGTCTCATTGGCAGTTCGTTTTCGGGGTATTGTTCATTCCCTGTATTCCAGGATTCACCTTTGTGCCCAGTCCCCGGTTCTGAGAGTGGGCGTGGGTGTCTGGTGGGGTGGATTTATGGCCGATGTCTTAGGCTCACGTGTTCAGTTTGATTACTAATCTAAGTAGAGAGCGCCCACCCGCACCATGATAGGTAACTTTATCCTTGATTGTTGTCGAGCTCATTTTTTCGAGCACCCCAAAGGACTGAGTTATTTAGTAGCTAACCCTTTGATGATTGTTTTTTATCTTCCACAGGTGCTTTGATACTATAATTGTATTGTGTATTAATCCTCTTGTCAAATAGGCCATACTGTAAAATACTTACCTCCTGATGAATGTTCCACACTTTGTCATACGGAACAGAAACATGTCGAGACTTATCTCTGGACCTTAAACAGGGATTGTAACTCATGACACATCGATCCATTTCTGGATGGGTAACAAACTATTTAGATAACAAGTACCCACAGTGGTCGTATTTTGTGAATAACTTCTCTGTAAACTGGGTATCCAAGCCCGTTACGTATTTCCTATTGTTGTGTGGTTTTAAACATTGGAAGTGATATTAATAATACGTTTTTGTAATCCTGACTAATTAATTCAATTGAACGTTTTAAAATTTACGATTTTTCCGTTATTAAAATTTGATACTACCTTTTAACTACATGTGGTCCCTTGTATCGTTTTACTAAAAGTGCTAGGGCTTGGAACCTCTAGTACCTGTGCTTTAACTTTGTCTCCCTATACACTGACACTATGGAACCAAACCATAGCCACAATGGCGATCTACTCGCCCCCAGCATTAATGGCCCCTCTACTCGAAGACATCACGCCGATAATAGTAAATAACCCAGCGGATACACTGGTGATAGGCGGAGACTTCAATGAGGTGATGTGCAGCACTGAGGACCGCACACATCAGAGAGGAGGAAATCCGACACGACCAACCAGGCTGGCCAGTTTCGCATCGGCACTGTGCATGAAAGATGCACGGAGGGACCTCCACCCAGGCGAGAAACAATTCTCCTTTCACTCGGTGCACATGGATCGATGTCTAGGATAGACTATTTCTTCCTCCCCGGTGTAAATATGCACAAAGTAACTGAGTCAACTCTGCAACCCCGAGGCATATCGGATCACTCCCCACTCACGATGCTGCTTGAGACACAAAGACCCCAGCCCCCACCGAAGTGGCGATTGAATGCATACTACCTGGGATTCCCAGAACTAACGGAGAAAATTCAAGAAACAACTGCAACGTACTTTGAACTAAATCAGGATTCTGTGGACGATGCTGGAATAGTATGGGAAGCATATAAGGCAACATTAAGGGGTGAAATACTGAGCTGGACCTCAGCACACAAAAAATCACACCAGCAAGAAGTAGAAGAAGCAGAAGCAGACGTGAGACGTGCTGAGGAGAACCTCATAAGATCAGGAACGACAGATGACAATACATCTCTAAAGGTGGCACAGAAGAAACTATACAATGTGGCGCTAACATGCGCTAAACAGGGCACAGAACTACACGAGCAAGGATATATGAAATGGGAGACAAAGCCTAGCAAAATGCTGGCATGGTTGGAAAGGAGGGAGAACAGCTACCTCCAGGTACGGCGGATAGGCGTCACAAACACTGAATGGGCCTCAACGGACTCAGACATAGCTGAGGCCTTTGCAACCTACTATGAAAGACTATATGCCCCACCGATGAGTCCGCCAGACGCCACCATATTGGACTCAGCGACCATCCCAGCACTAAACGAAACCCAGAGGCTGAATCTCGAAGCCGCAATAACAGAGGAATGTAAGAGGATTCAATTCAACACTACAGCTAAGTCAATGCCTAGTCTGGGATACTGAATGGAAACCCTTATTGATATATCTTTATGTCCAGTTCATGAGTTCTGGATGACTACCCCTATATAACACCCCTCTCTTGGAATCCCCCTGACCCCACTGAGCCAAGAAGTAGTTCTGTTTTGCAGGTTTAAAAGGTTTATTTGATAATTTAAACAATATATATCTATATCACACTTTAGAATAAATTAATAATTGATAGCACACTTAGGCATATGAGCAGTAATCAGCAATAAGCAATCCTACAATAGCACAGTTCTGGTGACTTATGACTAGGAACAGGGGAATAAAGTATCAGAGAATGCTTTATGGTTTCAATGAATTGCACAGATGAAAAAGAATGCAGCACAGAAATCGACTTGATAGGACTTCACTAAAAGACAATGTAATCACTTTTCTTTGAAAATTCACTCCCCCCTTTATGCAATATAAGGAGATGGAAAGGAGAGCACACAGTTCTCAGGAATGCAATCAATACAATATGAAATTCAGTTCCCCCTCAGCAAGCTTAGAGGAAAACAGGTCGGAGTTTTAAACACAGGCCCAAAATGCTTTGAATGTGGTTTGCAAGGAAGTGAAAAATATGCTGAAAATGCTTTTAATTCCCTTCAGGAGGTTCAGGGTGAGTGGTATCTAGTTAATATTAGTCCAGGCTCACTTTAGCAATGATTCAGAGATGGTGATTAAGAGGCAAACTAATTTTTAGCAAGGAAGAGATGACTGCTGATGGTTACACGTGGCTGGATTTTTAACCAAATCGCAAATCGCGGTAAAATTCGCAAGTGCGAGAATCGTGATTACGGCAAAAGTATAAGGAGTAGCAAGTTCTAAGCTTGTTGACAAGCTGAGATTCGAAGCTTTCGGAGGAAAGTTAAACCAAGTTCCTAGCACAAACGGTCCCAGAGATACGGACGATTTAATAAAGGTAGTTTTTCGGATTTGAAATTTTAAAAGTTCAAAGCGACAGGTTATAGCTTGCAGCTAGAAAATGACAGGTGACAGTTAGGAGGCAGTTCTGGTTAGATTAAAATAGTTTGAATTATATAATTTTAACTAAGAGATTGGTTCTGCACAGTTCTGCTAGGTACTCACAATATATTTTTGAATTAGGCCTCGCCACGGATCTGGTCAGGTTTTGGACTGGACTCCGGTTCTGGTCTCGGCACTCCACAGTGATCTGGGTCAGCTCTCTGGTTCTGCTAACAGCGGTCTGGGTCACTCTGGATCTCTGGCCTCTGGTTCTGGATACTGCTCTGCTTTCTCTAGGTACAGCACTGCTTTCTGGCAAATGGCAAGAGTTCTTTCAAAGAATTCAAACAGCTCGCCTGGCTGTGAATAGTTGCAATGATTTGAGGCCTGCTAAAGAGGGATTTAGCTTGTAGTTGACCTCTCTGCTACAAATTCTGAAGTAAAGTCTTGGTCTCTGAAGGTGGATAGATTGAAGTCTCTGTGTTGGCTCTCTGGAGGTTGATGGAGGTAAAGTATGGATTTTCCCGGCAGAGCGTCCCGCAGCAGCTGGAATAGAATGTGTCTATCTGTCCTGACTGTCTGCTTTTATGTGTTTTGAAAGTGGGTGGGGAGGCTAGCTTTCTAGGCCCTACCCCTCTCCACTTGTCATTGGCCACTTCCTCCTCTTCCCCTTGATTGGGGGAATGAAGTGAAGTGTCATCATGATGAGGTCTGTTTATGAGTCATAGAACCCACCCCTGTCAACTTTACACACAATCTATATCTGATCCAAATACATACTTCCCCAATAGACAGTTGTTTGGCATTGCATACACACATCATGTATTTAGTGATGGTAGCCCCTGTTCCAATTCTGTCGTTTCTAGGAGCTTGGGTTCAAAAATGGCAACATATTTCACTTTTTGGTCGGGTTACCAATATTGGATTTGTCCCCGCATTTACACAAATGTTCGCAAAGCAGGTGGGCATTAGGTGGTGGAGTGTCAGATTTTTAACATACATACATTTAGAGTAATATCCTCTTTTCTGCTAAAAACCCCCCTGAACATACCACCGGGTCCTAACACGTCTTCAAATGTGCACAGAAAAATCACAAGAATAATGATATCACTTATAAAATTTTCACAAGTCCGCTCTATGAATGATCCATCTTTTTAGATTTATGTTCTGGCCCCAAAGGGGTGTGGTTTCCCCCCAGCACAAGGTTGAATTTCTGGTTTTTCCAGTTCTGCCAAGCCAGCTTGCTCTCACAGACAGTGCTCTTCCCCTTTCCTTCAAGGAGGAAGCCACTTTTACGACCCCCCCAATAAAACATTTGCCTGAGTCAGGACAGGGCTTTGTTCAATTTCCTGCAGAGCCCAGGTAATTCAATCAGAGAAGTGTCATATCCCTTTTGGTGGGAACAGCAAAAGGCAGCTAGGCCTGGGAACACAGCTGTTGTGCAAGTCTCAACTCCTGTCGGGGGTAGCTGGTGGGCAAAATTCCCGCTCTTTTTAAGCCAGGCCTCAGCTAAATGTCTCTTTGGCTGCCAGTTTTCCTGTCCAAATCAAAATTCCAATTTTTACGCATGCAGCTAGAATGCTGATTCTAAGTTTAAAACTATGACATTTAAACAATTGCAACCTATGTGACACTCAAAAGTAGGTCACTCATTTCTTTTAAACATTTAAATTTTTAGTGTCTTTCAGTCCAAATTTACTTAAACTGCTGAAATCCACAGCTCAGCCAGTTTTGCTATGAACATTATTTTAGGCCCATCCTCTTTCCAGATTTTGTATGCCCACAAGACTTTATTGTGTGAAATGTCTGCTGGTGTTCAGTGAGATTGTTGGATATTCTGCAATGTTTGAAATGGGAATTCTGAGCTTGCCTTCAGAGAAACAAAGGGTGATTTTTAAAGTGCTTTCTAGCGAACAGGCACTGCTGTTTTTCTCTTTGGCACCCCATTTCACTCATGGGTCTTCTGACCCAGCACACCCGCACCGGGGGGTGGCAAGTCAGGCGACCATTTTGGTGTGTGCACAAACTGCGCGGTTTTCATAGATTCTGGCGCACATGTGGGCTTTTTCGGCCATCTTGGATTTCCTAAGTCCACAGCACCAAATGTTGTAGCATAATAGTCCAAACGTGGGTCAGAACACCCAACAGGAAGAACTGACGACAGCCATCTCCCAGCTACAGAATGGTAAAACCCCAGGGCCGAATGGCCTTCCAGTAGAAATATGGAAGAAGATTGGCACCGGAGAAGTGGCGCCACACATGCTCAAAATGTTCCTACAGGCAAAGGAGAAAGGCATCCTACCACCGGACCTAAGAAAAGCCAGCATAGTAGTAATACACAAAGAAGGCAAACCTCCAGACGCATGCAGCTCGTACTGCCCAATCTCTCTCATCAACACGGAAGCTAAAATATTGGCCAAAATACTGGCCAACAGACTGCAAACAGTGATAACCTCCCTGGTCCACCCGGACCAATGCTGCTTCATGCCACAAAGATCCACGCGAATGAATATACGCAGACTTCATTCTGCCATTGAAAGATCGGCCACTCTACAGGACCCATTGGCACTGCTTACTATTGACTTTGAGAAGGCCTTCGACTCGGTCCATTGGGAGGCCCTGTCTCATCATGGGCAAAATGGGATTTGGAGAGCAATTCACAACCTGGGTCAAACTCCTATACAATGCCCCGATAGCGGAAATCAGAGTCAATGGTTGGTCCTCACGAACCATAAAACTCGGGAAGGGCACCAGGCAGGGATGTCCCTTCTCGGCAATGCTATTTGCACTCGCAATTGAACCACTGGCGATACTGCTGAGGGAGTCCCTAGACTGGAAGGGGTTCCACTGGGCACAGGACTGGGAGGACAGGGTGTCCCTATATGCAGATTACCTCTGTAGGGGAGGAGTGGTCCAAAAGACCCTCCTTGCCTGCATCCCCTCCCCAGGTGAGGGCCATGGCTCATTGGGCGTCCCCTCAGACCACCCGGGCCCAGGTGGTGGAGGGTTCACCTGCTGAAGACATTGCCCACACTTATTGGATTTAGCTAGGCCCAGAAACCATTTTGTCTATCAAAGATGGTGTGAGCTCAGCGCACTGTAGCGCGGCCCCCACCCTCGGAGAGTTTCAATTATCCCTGTCGCCGCAGCACCCTGGCAGATCCACTGTGAGCCCGTTCCCACGAACAAGACAGACATGAACTAGCATAAGATACTAACACTGTAACATTTCACCGTCCACAGTGTATCACTGCTCCCAGAGTGACCCGGTCAGCGAGGCCTGGGTGATGGGAAGATCTGTAGAATGGTCATCCGATGAAAGCAGAAAAATACCCAAATACGAATGTCAAAAACTACTTTTAATACGTGTATCCTTTCCATAAAACTACTTCTACTAAAGAAACCTGTAAAATTGTGTAATTATTGTAAGAAACGCATGTTTACATGACACCAGCAATGAAGGACCCACACCCCTGCAGGGGTGTGCAAATGATAAAAGCATTCCGGGGGATTATTCTTTATATGTATCATTGAAAACCGTACACCCCGCGGTCCCGCGCCATAACTGAACTAATGCTGCTAGAGTACACAAGAAAACGAATGTAACCATACAGAGGGCTCATGTAAAGGATGTGCGAGAATGCACTCGTCACGCGTGTATGTCTAAGCCCCTCATATGCCACCACCGTCACATACGGTAGCGGGTCATTTTCTATGTACTCCACCAACCTCAATACTACCTCACTTACTGCAAATGTATATGCATATAACTAAATACTGTAATTGTTAAAACATAGTGTACGAATAAGGTGCTCAGACTGGATATAATCGAGGCACCTCCAGCAAAGTGAAATGTATGTTTTCAAGTGATTCAAACAAATATTATAAAATGTTCTAATGATTGTGATGTTTTCACCTCTAAAAGCCGGCAACACACGAGGAAGATACCTTTGTGAATATGTGCAAGACCATTTCCCCTCCCACCCTGCGAAGACTGCCAAACATGAGAGCAGAGGCCCGCAGCGCGCTGCTCCACCTCCCCCAACCTGACTGGAGCCACTTCAAAGATTTGTAGCCCCCTCTGCAGCACCCAAGGCTACGGCCCGCCACCTGCATTATTTACAGTACAGCAGTAAACCTCTGCCTGAACACACACTTCCAAAGGCGCCCCCTCGTAAACCCCACAACCCACCCGATCATCTTAGACTTATGGCCCTGTGCAATCAGGACACCCAACACTGTGGCAACACACAGCGGCACATTTATAACCACATCTAACAAGACAGGGAGGCATGTACCGCCCGTCCCATGCCCTGAAGCTTAGCCCCTCAACTTATGGCCCCGGTCAACAGGACACTGGTAACCTTGCCCTGACGAATGACCATCAGACCCCTCACAAGGTGCATTCCTCCTGTGTTGCATTAACCTGTAGAATAACCTATTGGAAGATTTACTAAAGAAGATAATATTGTAATGACTGAATGACTGCGGTGTGCATGGCCTAGGGCAAATAAGTCAGGAAAAGACATTCATCTCTGACACTGGCCGCGAGGGCACAACAACACCGCCCGGATGAACTCAGCCAACCTGCCAGGCCCAGCCCAACCCACGAGGCTGACCAGTGACGTCTTCCAGCCAAAGCCAACCGCATCGCAGCAGCACCTATAGTTAGTCATCGCCACCCAATCCCATCGAACTTGTGCCCCCTATAGTATGTAGGTTCTTATGACGTTTTTTGTAAATATATACGCCTGTCTTTGCTATTGTCAGACAGAGCGCTCTCGCAGTTTGCAGAGTTCTTTGCATGCCCTATTCTGATTGATAAACTCCCATTTAAGCTCACCCGCACTCTGTCTTGGCTTTATTCCCGATTTGGGAGAGTCCTTCATTGTCTCTCATTGCGGGGAGGATCGTGCTGGCTGGGGACGCATGCCTTCAGTGGTGACCCCGAAAGCGTGATTATTACTATTATTATTTTTCCCCACCTAACATTACCGTCCCCTTTTGGCACGAGAATCTCCGGTCGAAAAGGGATACGCACGGTGAGCCGGCTCCGGGAGGCTGCCCGCCAACGGCGACCGGTACACTAAGAAGTGCGCACTCAAAAGAGAAAGGGTACGGGATCCCAGTTGAAAAATCCCCTTTGAGTACCGCTCGCCGGAGCCGGGGCTGACTGTTGAGCGGACGGCAACACTGCCTGGACGGACCCAGTTTCGGAGACTCAAGACGGGCACATGAGTATTGAGTGCGAGCGATCGTAAAGGGAGTGGGGGAAGAAGTCTAGGACAGAAAACGAAGAGGGGTAGAAAAGGGGGTACGCAGATCTACTAAGGATCATCCTAAAATTTCCTTGCTTTTTCTTTGCATATGGCCATTAGGATTAAGAGGTGAATAAGAGGTAAAAGTGACGGGAACCTAGCTCCGAAAGGGGGTGGAAGGCGGCGCCGCATAGTGCTATCTTGACTAGTACTGGGAATATATGAAAAAGTGGCTATAAATGTATAGTAATTGAATGGTCATGGTAAGTGTGGCCGGATAAAGCTTCTTGAAGAAAAAAAAAAAAAAAATGACGAGGTGAAGTGAGTGTGTACCTTTTTGATTTCCGGGTCAATATTGTCAAAATCACTGATGATTTGCTCTTGTATGTGCCCCCCCCAAAGAGAATAGAATAGAGACTGTGTACAGCCAGTTTTGTATTGCGCAGGTAGGGGGAAGAGCACAAAGGAGCCCATTATTGAATGTGAAGTAGAAGACGAAACCCATATTGGTAATAGGTTTACATTGTAATTGTGGACACACAGAGACACACAAGTACTAGGAAAACACAGAGATGGGGGCCGAAACACCCTTATCACATATTTGTAAGAACCTACCAGGGTACGCGGAGCGAATTAAGAAATATCATGACCAATGGATAACAGAGCTGAAGGGAGAGGGGTTACCCCAGATATGGCCCGAGGGGGGGTCATTTGATAAAAGTGTTCTGGATATGGTGGCCACATGTATTTGTTTGAAATACAAGGGGAAGCAGTTGCACAATAGGAGGGAAATATTAGATCTCTGGAGGTTATTTGAAGAGATACCACCGCCTAAAGCACCAGCATTAAATGCTGACCTCCCGTCCACCACTGACAATCCACTGATGATACAGAAAGATGTTAAAGAATCGTCAAATGTTGCGCCACCAATAGAGGTAATAAGCTTGTACCCGATATTAAACAAGCCTGTGCCCGCAGAAGGGTACAGTGATCCCACTTATGTGCCTCCCCCGATAACTACTACACTCCACCGGCCCACGGCACCCCCGCCATATGAAAGTACAAGGGAGCGAGCCCAGGCAAGTACACAAAGGGTGGACATAGAAAAGCTAACAGATGATTTACAATCCAGACTCTCAATAGCGAAAGATGAGCTCTCAAGGATAAAAGACATATGTGAACAAACAGCACTTAATGCAGCAAGATCAGGGCGCACATCTAGAGCGCCGAGTGAGAATAGAACACTCGAAGACGGGTGGAAAAAGGGTGAGATACTGTTCAGAATTGAGGAAGAACCAACACGAATAATCGAAGTAGGGACACGAGAGGGAGGTATTGATAATGAAGAAAGGCCTATAGGGGACAGAGAGGAACTACTATGTGATATAAGGGACGATTTAGAAGAAAGCGACAGGTTGAGCATGGCAATGGGAGGGGGAAGTGAAGGGGTGGATGGTACATGTTCAATGAGAACACTGGATGATGAGTGGACCGGGCGATTAAGGAACAGGGTGGGGGAAAATGGCATCACTGGGAACACCAGCAGCCAAAACGGGTCCAGATACAACGATAAAAGGAAGGCTACAGCTCCCATTGATACATAGGGGAGGAGGGAGGCCGAATTATATCCCATGGGCTCAGATGGATAAAGCCAATTATCGGGAGGGGCAAGTAAGTGGATATACGCCTTTGAGAAACACACTGCCGGGGTACCCCTAGCAATAGGAGATGTGAAGAGCTTACTCGTATCAGCAGTGGGGGATCAGGCTGAGAGAGTATGGGTTAAGGCTGGTTTCCCAGGAGTAACATTAGACTGCGACCGCCATGACGGAGCCTCCTTTAACACAGTGCGTGCGAGGGTGTGGGATGCCTTGCACGAAACGTTTCCAGATACGCCAGACTTACAGTCAGTAATGCAGTGTACAATGAATGACGGGGAGGAGGCTATGGATTATATTTTTCGGGTCCAAGAGATGTGGAGAGCAGAAACGGGCACGCCCTGGTATCAATCGACATCTTTATTTTACTTCATTATAAAAAGAGGGCTCCCAAAAGAGGTGCAAAGGGTGCTTGACAAAATAGCGGGCATTGAAGCAAAGGGATGGCCTGAGATTCAGAGCATAATAGTGCACCATTGTAAGTGAATAAAGGAAAGGGAGAAGGAGGTGGCGCAGAGGAGATTAGCAGACGAAGCAAAACTAGTGCAGACAAAGTTGGTGAAGGTCGCAGCGGCTGTAGCCGCACTCCCCCACAACAGGGAGGGAGATGAGGAGGAGGAGGGTCTGATAGCCATACAAGGAAGGATGGCAACTAGTTGGGCTGGAGCAGGACAGCGGCAGTGGAATGAGCAGGAGACAGGCGGAGGGTCGCAGTGGCAGGAGTGGGCCCCTCGAGGAGGACAAGGTGGGTACAGGGGCCGAAGGGGTGGACCGGGGTACGGGGGAATGGGAGGAAATGGATGGCAGGGCCCTAGAGGTGCCCAAGGGAGTTGCTGGAACTGTGGAAGATGGGGGCATTACTCTAGGGAGTGCAGAGCCAGACCCAACAACGGGTTCCAAGAGGTAGAACAGCATGCCCATCCCCACCCGGGAGCCCATTTGGTCTTCCAATGGGGCAACAGCAACAGAGAAACGCAGGCCAAGGTAATAATGAGCAACAACCGGGGCACCAGTATAGAACACAGAACCACCCACAAAACAATGACAATATGCAGTACACGCCAGGCAACCCTGTTGCGACAGCGGCAAACGGGGCCCCCGCACCAGCACCCTATGGCGGCGTATCAGTAGTTTCAGGGAGTGTCTTCAATCAAGGGGGGGCGATGAGACACCCCGCATAGGACAGCCCACAGAGAACACTTGCGTGTCCAGTTCTATCTACCACCTACGATGCAGCAGAGGAATCATTGGTAGGGGCGCAGATAGGAGACAAGCAGTTCATATTCATGGTGGATTCGGGAGCGGAGGAATCATGTATCAGGGAGGGCCGGTTCCCGTTATCTAACAGGAAGTTAGAGACGCAGGGGTTCTCTGGGGCTGAAATTGAAGTTCCTTACACAGAAGCATTGGATGTAACAGTGGGGGGTAAGACTGTAAAGACACCCTTACTGTATTATGAACACTCACCGATAAATTTATTAGGGAGGGATCTCCTGAGTAAACTTAACATGACCATATCATTTACCGAGAGAGGAATAGTGTGTTCAACACCCGGAATATGCCCCTTGCGTGCAATGTTGGTAGTGCAAGCCTACACAACCACGCAAGAAGTACGAGGGTTGCCGGAAAATGAGGAAATGTTTATTGAAGGGCTAAAGACATTGGCCCTCATAATTCCAGAGCTGAGAAGAGTGGACTGGAGGATTCCAGCGGAGTTCCTCTTCCGCCCCATAGTGTGCCCCGACACAGCATCAGGATCAGTGGTATCATTAGACTTGCACGCTGTACAGGTATCAGCGAAAAGGATTGCTGTGATTGGAGTAGATAGGGAAGGATGTGAGTGGCGTGCAGTGCTGTGTACAAATGCCAACATCGCCCTAAGAGAGATAACAAATGAGGATCTCTTTTCAGATGCAGAAGGGGATGGTGAAATAGTAATGGAAATAGTGATGCCCTGTGACATTTTGATTCAAGCCAGGGAAATCCCCGTTCAACTGATGGCAGTGGTGGGAGCACCGCCGTCATTTTTTGATGACGACATGAGGCTCGTACCAAATAATTTGTGGACAACAGGCCCCCATGATGTAGGGCTATTGCATGGAGTACAACCTGTGGTAATAAAACTAAAGCAAGGAGCAATTTTACCTCGAGTGAAACAGTATCCATTGTCCCGTGAAGCTGAAGAAGGGATGAAAGAGACAATAAATGCACTACTAGCACAAGGGATAATAGTGCCTTCAAACTCCCCATGCAACACATGTATTTATCCAATCAAAAAAGCAAAGGGAGGGTCTTGGAGGATGATACAGGATTTACGCCCCCTAAATGATATAATTCAGAAAGAGTTCCCTTTGGTCCCGAACCCTGCATCAATATTATGCAGCATCCCAAAAGCGGCATCACACTTCACAGTTGTAGACTTGAAAAATGCATTTTTCTCAATCCCCCTGGCTGAAGAGAGTAGATACCTGACAGCATTTACACTGGGGGGAAAGAGATATGAACACTGCAGATTACCACAGGGATACTGTGAGAGCCCAAGCATATTCAACCGCATATTGCATGAAGACTTGGGAAACCTATCAGTTGAGAGTACGATCATTCAGTACGTAGACGATTTATTAGTGTGTGCACAAGACAAAGAAACATGTAGAAAGGATTCAACAACGCTCCTGACTCTATTGGCCAACAAGGGGTACAAGGTAGACAAGGAGAAGTTACAGTACTGCCTGACAGAGGTCTTATACTTAGGACAGCTGATATCAAAAGATGGAAAAAGAATAATCCCCGACAGGGTAGAAGCGATAAGATCTGTAGGAGAACCCACAACAGTGAAAGACATGCAGAAATTCTTGGGAATGTGCAACTATTGCCGAGCATGGATATTAGACTATGCAGCATACACGAGACCCCTACTACAAGCACTCAAAGAAGCACAACAGGAGAATAAAAAAATCGAATGGTCAGAAGAAATGAGCGCGTCATTCCAATCATTAAAAGAGTTAATTTCAAGCGCTCCAGTGCTAGCAAATCCTGATTATGGACGCAAATTTTACCTATTCTCACACTGCAAGGGAACACTCATGACAGCTATTCTAACACAAAAGACGTCCCTAGGACACAAACCTTTGGCTTACTATAGTGGTACTTTAGATGCTGTGATGCAAGGCCATTTCGCGTGCGAGCAATCACTAGCTGCAGCCGCGTTCGCGATTGAGAAAAGTGCCACAATAGTAATGGGTTGCCCTGTGACATTGTTTGTGGAACATTCATTATTTGCAATCCTTGAGAGGTCAAAAAGCACACTGACAACACAGCGGGCAACAGCCTATGAGATCATATTGTCTAGCGCCAATATTCATGTGGTGAGATGCAAGACAGTGAACCCCGCAACATTCATTACAGAAGCATGCACACTAGAGGACATGCAGGACCACGATTGTGCAACTTACACAGGAGAAAGAGGGGAGGACACAGTGGTGTGTGAGAACGCTCTGAGCGAGGGGGAAGTGTACTTCGTGGATGGGTCTGCATCGATTGATGTGGACACGGGAGAAAAGCATGTAGGTATGGCGGTGGTGAGGTTAGAAGACGGCGAGTATGAAACACTAGTACAGTACCGCCTCCCATCACATTACTCCGCACAAGCAGCAGAACTGATTGCGCTCATCGAAGCACTACACGCAGCACAGGGATACGCAGTGACAATATACACAGATTCAGCTTACATGACGACGACAGTACATGGAGGTCTAGCGAGATGGGGGCGGAGGGGATTCCGACGGGCAGATGGAACGCCAGTACAACATGCAGAATTACTGAAAGAGTTAATTGAGGCCCTCCAAAACCCTACTGCAGTAGCAATAGTGAAGTGCCAAGCACATACATCCAACACAGACGTTGTGTCTTTGGGAAACGCGGCAGCGGACGCTGCCGCCAAGGAAGGATGCTTCCTATTTTCAGAAATATGAAAAAGGTGAGTACATGCTGCAGCACAAGACAAACGAAGAGCTCCCAGAAGGCTACAACATGATGCCTATATCACAAATACTAGAATTACAGGAAGGGGCTAGTGCAGACGAAAAATTGATGTGGACAAAACGAGGGTGCAGCAAGTCGGCAACAGACTTACTGTGGCGACAAAACAACTCAGGGAAAGTGGTAATGCCAATAAAGTTATTGGAAATTGCGTTTCAACAACTACACTTCCCTGCACACAATACCAAACAGCACATTGCAGCAGAAATACAGGAAGAATGGTTCATGCCTTGTCTCCAGGAGCACGTATCTCGATTAGCGATGGAATGCACAACATGTCAAATATACAATTCAGGAATGACATTACGCACGCTCCGGGGAACAATTCCAAAACCCATTGGCCCATTCAGAGAGCTACATATTGATTACGCCGACATGGGGGAAAGGTGTAATGGCGCACGGTACATGATTGTGGTTGTATGCCCATTCTCAAGGTGGGTGGAAGCAGGACCATGTGCACGACCTGATGCCAAAAGCGCTGCAAAGTTCCTAGTGAGGGAAGTGTTCCCGCGCTGGGGAATTTGTGACGTGATTTGCTCAGATAATGGCACTCATTTTGTAAATGAACTTTCCAAGGAAGTAACTACATTATTGGGAATAAAACACAAGTTGTGTTCGATTTATCATCGTCAAAGTAATGGCGTAGTGGAAAAGATGAACGGACTGTTAAAGGGCAGGTTATCAAAACTATGCTTTTCATTGAAAAAGAATTGGATTTACTGTCTGCCCCTTGCGCTATTTGAGCTGAGGAATCAGCCAAGCAAAGACCACCATTTGTCCCCGCACGAGATCGTGACTGGGAGGCGAATGTGCACAGCACACTCTCCACTGCGCGAACACTCAGATGCACACAGAAGCGCCGCGATATTGGGAGATGAGTTCACAGACTATTTGAAGAAATTGACAAGGGCAGCGCGCGCAATATCGAAGCAGCTCTCTCCGTCCTTCACTAGAGAGGAGGGAAACATAACAGGGTCTGTCACGGAGCCTGAGCAACAGCTACAGCTGATGCCGGGCGAATTGATTTATGTCAGGAGTTTTGTGCGTCGATGGAATGCTCCACGGTTCCATGGCCCATACGAGGTAGTGTTCTGCACGCCCACAGCAGTAAAAGTGAAGGGCCTGAAGTACTGGGTACACTTGACAGATGTACGAAAAGCATATAGTAATGTGCAAGAGGAGGTAGATGAGGGGGCACAGACAACAGCAAACGATGCAACTGAACAGAATGTCTGAATATGAACTTGTGTGTGTGTGTGTCAGTAATGAACCTGAATGGGAAAATGACTGATAAAGTATACCTGCATTGTTTTTAAAATGTTACTGAAAAAAAAAAAAAAAAAAAACGTTTTTTTCTTTTTTGGACTTATATGTAATTAATGAAGTGATCAAATTGTGTGGTGTTTACACCCTTGTCTGTGAATACCCTTCCCTGCATCCCTACCCGCTTCCATTCCCCGTCAATATATATTGGCACTGATAGTGCCAACGAAATGTTTACATGCATGCACTTAATGCACTTTTATATCTCGAACAGGAACTACCATGGCATCTAACGGGCATCCTGCAACGGATAGAATTAGTAGAATGAGAGAATTACTAAATGAGAGATGCAGATATTCGTATGAGTGTGGATTATCTGTGTGCGTTACGTTGTTTTTTATAATAATGTTTGGCCTGGTTACGTATTGGTTTGTAGCGTTCATCTCTATCGAGATGAACGAGGGGGGAGGGATTAACAGCACTGGGATTAACAGCACTACTGGGACCAATGCAACTGCAAGTGTCAATACGAGGGAAGGTGATTTTCTGGTATGGGACGGAACTAAACTTGTATGGGGTTACTATACTACACCATCCAATGCTGTCATGATAAAAAACGAAGAGCCACAGGGTGAAATGCAAAATAACACAGTATCCCCGCCAAAGATATCTAATTACAATGCTCACAGTCTGAACGACCGAAACCCCTCCGCCATATCCTGGTTGTATAACACCCCTACCAGCCAACCTGCCCCCATAGCTATAGACACATTGTCAACTAATAGGATGGAAGAAAATGGAAGGATGAAAGCAACATACGAAATATTACATGATGATTGGGTGAAGGGGGGCGGGAATGAGAAACGGGGGTCTATTTTGTCCCTCGCCCAGGAGGCTGGGAAGTACATGAGGAACAAGAATAACAGACGGAAAAGGGAAGCCGGGAGGAGGAAGTATGATGAGTTCTATGGGTTAGGACTAGATAAAATGGAAGACCCACGACACCCCCACCAGACAAATAAGTGGTATGCAGATATGAGTGCCACAGCGAAACAAACAACAAATGAGAGCTGTTATGTCTGCTCCCTCATTCCTCATGCTTCAGGTACACCCAAAGTATTGCTACCCAAAGAGTTGCCAATTATAGATGCCCAATGTCTCCTTCATCTCACGTTATGCAGGATTAAGAACACCTTCCAGGCACATGAAGTTACTTTTAGAATGCTGCAGAACGAGAAAACTTGCTATCCAAGGACGGCAGGGGTGGTATGTCTGGAAGAACCATTTTTTGCAATACAAGGGACACTTTTTTCGGACAACAAGTGGAAGGATGAAGAAGTAATGTGCAAAGCTGAAGCACTGAGAAATTGCAGTGGATAGAAGAAAAATGCACACCAGTATGGAAGGAACACATTTCAAAACTAACCTGGGTAACCGCCATTGAAAAACCCTTCAAACTGCAGAACGAAATAGACTATGAACTATGTTTCAGAGGAGAGGGGAAAACCTCCATGGGAACAAACAAGAACTGTAACAAAACCCTCACCATCCCAGATCTGAGGAAAGGGACAGCGGCCCTGATGGACACGTACTGGGTATGCGGCAACCAGGCATACCTGCACCTTCCCCCGTCATGGAGTGGCAGCTGCTCAATGGCCACTCTGCACTCAGCCCTAATGGTAATACCAGAAAGCCACATCGATGGGAGCAAAAAGACACAGGAACACATACAACAGAATGCAGGCCAGCCCACTGCGGAGTCACAAATGTATGTCCTGTCCTCCGGAAGCAAGGGAGAGGTGCTGACTCGCAACCGACGAGCATCAAACTACATATCAAAGGCATCATCAGAACTGTTGGCTCAGATCCCAGACAGATATCGATTATTCAGCTCAGCAGAAACATTCTTTGCCTCACTCATCTCAAGTGTCCAAGCAAGGGCAAACGCAAAATGGCTCCAGATAACACGTTGGGAACTGATTCAGCTGGCCAATGACACTGAAGAAGGGTTCAGCGTAATAAAAGTGGAACTAAGGGCTTTACGGCTGATGACAATGCAAAACAGGTATGTCCTGGACCTGTTGACGGCGATGGATGGAGGTGTTTGCCGAAAAATTGGAAGTGCCTGTTGCACTTTCGTACCTTCCGAAGACGCAGAAAACGGCTCCCTGTCCCATGTGATCGAAGCGGTCCACAACCTGGGAGAAAAAATGAAAATGGAAGGTGGAGCAGAAGACAGTACGTGGTTCGATAACATCTTCTCCTGGGTCCCCTCATGGCTTGGAACAACTGTGAAATTTTTGATGCCAGCTGTGGTGTTCCTCCTTTTAATTTTTTGCCTGTGCCAGGTGGGTCTTCGATGTTGTGCTAACGCAGTACCTAATGGTGCAATGATGATGGTGACAATGGGCAACACCCGGGGGACAATGCAACCTATGCAGGAAGTGCAGGTACAAACTGGAACTGATGATGCACCAAGATATCAACTGGTGCCTAGGTATCATGACAAGGATATCGTAGATAAAGCATGGCACACCACCATTAGGGAGCCCCGTGTATTAGAATGGTATCAGGAGGTGTGGGTAGATCTGGCGGGAGATGGCGGATGTATATACCTGACTTGTACCCCAGATGAATATGCCAGAAGAGGGGAGAGCTTGCGGGGGGTGTGCAGAGCATGGATGCCCATAAAAGACACACCTGCATGGGATGAGGCAGTAATGGACGAAGCAGAATGTAGAAGGTTGGAGGACTTAAAGTATTCGTTACTTAAGTAACGAAAGGGGGGAAATGTAGGGGAGGAGTGGTCCAAAAGACCCTCCTTGCCTGCATCCCCTCCCCAGGTGAGGGCCATGGCTCATTGGGCGTCCCCTCAGACCACCCGGGCCCAGGTGGTGGAGGGTTCACCTGCTGAAGACATTGCCCACACGTATTGGATTTAGCTAGGCCCAGAAACCATTTTGTCTATCAAAGATGGTGTGAGCTCAGCTCACTGTAGCGCGGCCCCCACCCTCGGAGAGTTTCAATTATCCCTGTCGCCGCAGCACCCTGGCAGATCCGCTGTGAGCCCGTTCCCACGAACAAGACGGACATGAACTAGCATAAGATACTAACACTGTAACATTTCACCGTCCACAGTGTATCACTGCTCCCAGAGTGACCCGGTCAGCGAGGCCTGGGTGATGGGAAGATCTGTAGAATGGTCATCCGATGAAAGCAGAAAAATACCCAAATACGAATGTCAAAAACTACTTTTAATACGTGTATCCTTTCCATAAAACTACTTCTACTAAAGAAACCTGTAAAATTGTGTAATTATTGTAAGAAACGCATGTTTACATGACACCAGCAATGAAGGACCCACACCCCTGCAGAGGTGTGCAAATGATAAAAGCATTCCGGGGGATTATTCTTTATATGTATCATTGAAAACCGTACACCCCACGGTCCCGCGCCATAACTGAACTAATGCTGCTAGAGTACACAAGAAAACAAATGTAACCATACAGAGGGCTCATGTAAAGGATGTGCGAGAATGCACTCGTCACGCGTGTATGTCTAAGCCCCTCATATGCCACCACCGTCACATACGGTAGCGGGTCATTTTCTATGTACTCCACCAACCTCAATACTACCTCACTTACTGCAAATGTATATGCATATAACTAAATACTGTAATTGTTAAAACATAGTGTACGAATAAGGTGCTCAGACTGGATATAATCGAGGCACCTCCAGCAAAGTGAAATGTATGTTTTCAAGTGATTCAAACAAATATTATAAAATGTTCTAATGATTGTGATGTTTTCACCTCTAAAAGCCGGCAACACACGAGGAAGATACCTTTGTGAATATGTGCAAGGCCATTTCCCCTCCCACCCTGCGAAGACTGCCAAACATGAGAGCAGAGGCCCGCGCCGCGCTGCTCCACCTCCCCCAACCAGACTGGAGCCGCTTCAAAGATTTGTAGCCCCCTCTGCAGCACCCAAGGCTACGGCCCGCCACCTGCATTATTTACAGTACAGCAGTAAACCTCTGCCTGAACACACACTTCCAAAGGCGCCCCCTCGTAAACCCCACAACCCACCCGATAATCTTAGACTTATGGCCCTGTGCAATCAGTGGCAACACACAGCGGCACATTTATAACCACATCTAACAAGACAGGGAGGCATGTACCGCCCGTCCCATGCCCTGAAGCTTAGCCCCTCAACTTATGGCCCCGGTCAACAGGACACTGGTAACCTTGCCCTGACGAATGACCATCAGACCCCTCACAAGGTGCATTCCTCCTGTGTTGCATTAACCTGTAGAATAACCTATTGGAAGATTTACTAAAGAAGATAATATTGTAATGACTGAATGACTGCGGTGTGCATGGCCTAGGGCAAATAAGTCAGGAAAAGACATTCATCTCTGACACTGGCCGTGAGGGCACAACAACACCGCCCGGATGAACTCAGCCAACCTGCCAGGCCCAGCCCAACCCACGAGGCTGACCAGTGACATCTTCCAGCCAAAGCCAACCGCATCGCAGCAGCACCTATAGTTAGTCATCGCCACCCAATCCCATCGAACTTGTGCCCCCTATAGTATGTAGGTTCTTATGACGTTTTTTGTAAATATATACGCCTGTCTTTGCTATTGTCAGACAGAGCGCTCTCGGAGTTTGCAGAGTTCTTTGCATTCTGATTGATAAACTCCCATTTAAGCTCACCCGCACTCTGTCTTGGCTTTATTCCCGATTTGGGAGAGTCCTTCATTGTCTCTCATTGCAGGGAGGATCGTGCTGGCTTGGGACGCATGCCTTCACCTCCTAATCTACCTTAGTGACCCAGCGATCTCCTGTCCCACTGTAGCCAATATACTAAGCACATATGGAACCTTTAGCGGGCTGAGGGTGAACTATGACAAATCCCTGATCTTTCCAATAAAGGGACTTGATGCAGCAACCTTAGCTAATAACCCATTTAAGATCGAGAAAGAGCAGTTCCGATATCTGGGGATATGGATCTCAACAGACCTAACACAGTATATAGGGAAAAACCTGCACCCAGTAAGAGATAAATTCGTAAATGACGTTAAGCACTGGATGGCCCTTCCGCTTACCCTACTGGGAAGAGCTGCTTTATTCAAGATGCTGGCCCTTCCCTGGTTCTTATATGCCCTGCAGAACGCACCGCTATATATACCCCAAATAGAATTTCACAAAATAGATGAATCACTCAGGAAACTGCTATGGGGAGGGGAGCACCCACGAATTGCTCTCAGAACCCTACAGCGTTCAGTGTCGGAGGGTGGAATCGGACTTCCACACCTACAGACGTATTACTGGGCCTCCCAAATGTCGGTGGTGGATGATAGTCTGCATGCCGATCCAACGCTACCACACAACAGAGCAGACGCCCAGACGGCCCATGGAATCACCCCGCTAGAAAGCCTGTATCAAAAGAAAACCCGACAAGCCACACACACAATGATGGCTCAGAGAACGCAGATTTGGATGGATGCGCATAAATACCTGGGATGGGAGGGGAAGATCACATTGAAACAACCCCGGTGGTGGAATAAACACCTCCCGGAACTTAAAGACATTCCCAAATGGGTAGCCTGGGAAGAGGCGGGGATACAGACATTAGAAGACCTGCTACAGGATGGCGAAATCAAGACATTCCAAGCCCTGAAAGACGAATTCAACCTTCCCACCACGGAGCACTTCCACTACATACAGATAAGGCACGCACTTACTGCAAGCGAAATAGACCTCCCAAATGTGCCAGAATGCACCCCGATCGAGAGGAACATAGTGATGGAACGAATTGGACACAGAGTAACATCCACAATGTACAATGCCATCAACTCGTTTGCCACGAAAGAACTCACAGGACTTAAAGAGAAATGGGAAAGAGATGTGGGCCAAATACAAACAGAGGACTGGACAATGGCACTTATGTATCCCCGGGAATCAGCAATTTCAGCCAGAATCAGGCTGGTCCAGCTAAAAATCCTACATAGGATTTACTATCCTAGAGAGGCCTTGCACCAATGGGGATGGGCAACGGACCCTAACTGCCTGAGATGTCGCCATCTGAGAGGAACCTTCTTCCACATCCTATGGGAATGCCCGCGGATACAGGACTTTTGGCAACAATGCTGTGATAGGCTCTCAACAGTACTTGACCGTGAAATACCGATGGACCCCAAACTCCTGATATTGGGAATAGATGCGGATATAGAGCTATCCAGATTTGAAAAACTCATGTTTGCAATGACTACGAGTCTCGCAAAAAGAAACATAGCCCAACTATGGGGCTCGCCCACACCGCCACAGTATGCCAAATGGGTAGCGGATGTGGACATGTGCATCCCAATGGAGACAAGAGTGTACACCACAAGAGGATGCCCAGAGAAAGCAGCCAAGATATGGCAAAAATGGGAGGACAACTGAAGGCAAGCAAAGAACAGACATAGGAACACTGAGCGCTGAACAATGGACTGATACAAGCCATTGGAATGATCCTGAGAAACTCTAGATGTAACAACTTCACAATATATGCAAACATAAACCAGATGCCGGGAAGAAATGTATACCTGTGTGTTTAAATGTTTGAATGGTTCTAGATGTAACAACTTCACAATATATGCAAACATAAACCAAATGCCGGGAAGAAATGTATACCTGTGTGTTTAAATGTTTAAATGGTTATATGTAGTGACCAAATGTCAATTACTTATTGTTGTTGTGCTTGTTTATGTCCACAAAACAATAAAAATGTTATATTAAAAATAATTATGTAGAATACTGAAGTCCCCGGATCTCTGACACATTTTAAGAGGTAGATATCTTCAACTGAAACAAATACTATATTAACAGGTCAGGTGTGCAGGATACTCTGGTGTACACTAGTTGAAGTGTCTTAATTGCTGTATGTTAAGAGCCAGGGACTGGGAAAGGAGCTGGCTGACAGAAAATGGGGTAGGATCTTGGTGACGTCAGCTACCATCACCAGGAGTGTTCAGATAGACTGCAATCATGATATTGCATGTGCCAGTGCACTGTAGTCCTGTTAAATAAACAAGACCCATGATTCCTTTTGTCTGCTGGTGGACAGGGTTCTCTGGTTGCTCATGCTACAGAAATTTCTGCCTTGATACTTGCAGATAACCTGGATTTTCTCGCCGTCACTGACTGAGTCATGGCTGCATGAAGCGGCAGGACCCAGGCTATCATTAGCAGTCCCTGACGGCTATGCAATATTGAGACAGGATAGGGACAACGCACGAGGCGGAGGCATTGCCATTATCTCCAAATCTAGGCCCTCCATGAGACTCGCTCCTGCCCAAACCTACCATTCCTGCGAAATCCTTACAATAAAACTTCTGTTAGTTAATTCCCAGACCTTCACTATTCATTTAATCTATAGACCTCCGAGCCCTATCGGGATGTTTGAGGAGGACATCTTTACCCTACTTTCCAACAACCTCAAAACCACTTCACAGCTACTACTCCTAGGCGACTTCAACCTGGGCTTCAACGACCCTTCAGATAAATATGCTACAGCCACTTCCAACATCTTGTCTGAAATCTCAAAAAGTTTGCAAACCGATCCATAACAAAGGGAGAACCCTCGACTGGGTGGCCGACGCTAATTGCACTGCCAACATAATTTCCATCGTTCCACAACTTTGGACAGACCTCTTCCTCCTGTCTTTTACACTCTCAACTTCCAGACCACTTCCACCAGCTACCCCCACCGCCCCACCCTGCATTACAAAAAATAAAAAGAGTATCACAGTGGACAAAGTGATCCCTGCCATTATCCCCACCCTTAACTCGCTTGCAGACAACCTAGACCCAGGAACACTTGTCAATGAGTTCAATAAAATGTTGCAAACCACACTCGATATCATTGCCCCTATCAAACTTAGACCCAGTAAGCCCAAAACCCACCTGAACAAATGGTTCACCCCACAGTTAAAAGACTTATGACAACTGAAAAGGAGCTGTGAAACATCCTGGAGATTACTCCCCTTAGAAGCCAACAGAACTAAATTAACTGAAATTTCATCTCAATATAAAAAAGAAATTTGCCTGGCCAAAAGCAGCTCCTACAATAGACGCATCTCCAACGCAAACTCTAGCATGAAGGAATTATTCACCATCCTTAAGGAATTAGAGTCTCCCATTCCCACCCCTGACATCTGCACTAAAGACAAAACTTGGTGCTCAGACATACAACAGGCACTCGCTAATAAAGTCTCTACCCTCCAAAACAAAATAGCCCTGAAAAAAGACTCACTTTACTGGCTGCTGTCCCATCCTAACAATAAGTCCCCCGACCTTCCAATTATGGACTCCCCACCGACTCCTTCACCCGTTTTAACTTCACTAAAACCACTACTCTTGAGGTTGAAAAAGTTATTCCCTCACTCAAGCCCTCTAATTGCCAGGGCAACCTCTGCCCTGCCCAGCTCATAAAGGATACCGCAAGAGATTTGTCTCCCTTTATTTCCAAACTTATCAATTCCTCATTCGCTTCTGGCATCATCCCCACCAACCTCAAACAATCTTGGATGCTCCCATTGCTAAAAAAGCAAACCCTGGATCCATTCCTACCTACCAACTACCGCCCTATCACGACAGTACCTTTTTTGCTAAAAATACTTTATAAGGTTGCTTACCTGCAAATTCAAAAATTCCTGAAGCACACAAACTCTTAGGGACGCGTCAATCAGGAATCCAGGCCCAACACGGAACTGAGATTGACCTCATCGACCTGAAGACAAAGGTCGATGAGCTAAGAGACAAAGGAAAAACAGCCCTCCTCCTACTGTTTTACCTGTCGGCTGCATTTGATCTTGTGGACCACAAGATCTTATGCAGTCACCTATACTCAGCTGCCCACTTCTCCGAAGAGGCCATACACTGGATTGAGTCCTTCTTGGGAGACAGGACCATGAGGGTGTTCTCCCCCTCTGCAGCAGCAGACCCCATCACTGTAACGCTCACCTGGTATCCACGGGGACGTTACTCAGCCTGTTCTGACCTCTTACGACCTCAAGCCCTTCCCTGGTGGCTATTCGACTGGAGACTGGACCTGGTTTTCTTGGATGGTGTGCTCTGCGGCCTGCTTTCAGCGCAGGGGCGCATTGAGTGATGCGGGCTCGTTGCTGCCTAGTTACTTCACTGGCAAGAGTCCAACAGGTAAGTAAAATGAGTCTTTTGAACAGTTCTCTAACTTCGTTCCTTTCCTTCCTTAGATGATAGCCGGCGTCCAGGGATTGCGGCGTGCTGCTGAGATGAGTAGCGCTGAAGGTGAGTGAGAGCGCGATGCGCGATGCACCCCTTTCGTATTTGCATTGAACTGAGTTATTTTTCTGTGTCTTTTAGGTGCCGCAATGTTTTCAGTGTGGATGCCGGTTATGAAGAACAAATGCGGTGGGAAGCGCGGTATGCAGCGCCTCTAGATGTTTCGATGCTAACCTGGAGTGTCTTTTCCCTCTTGCAGATGGATGAGAAGTTCCGAAGACAGAGTTCCCCCAGAGCGGCTGGGATTCAGGTAAGCGTTTCAAGCTCGTACAGTATTTAAAAATAAGAGAAGATTTGCAGAATGCTTACTAAGGCCTTTTTTCTGTTCTTTTCCCTTTTCCTTAGGCAGCGGCGTGCCGGGATGGGAATGACACCGCCGAAGATGCCTGCAGAACAGAAGGAGCGATGAATGATGGGCAGAAGCGCTGCAAGGTAAGGCTGTTCCTAACAGTGTTCTTGTTCTTGCAGGAGCTGAGTGCAGAAGAAAGATGCAGGCCTACTGGACACCGATCCGAACACAGTGAGTGTCACGCTGCAGGTGCAGAAAATGCAAAGCATGTTTCTCAGCCTGGGTGTGGCTTAAATAGTCTTTGGGTATCCCAGGTGTCTCTGGGCTGAACCACACCCAATAGACTAGACCGCACATGCAGTTCTGGGAACGGAAATATGTGGGGGCATCCATCTTGTCCTCACCAATGCACTACAAGTCCAATCCCCAATGTTATCCCATGGGAGTGAGTGAGTCTGGTGCCACAAGCGCCAAGTCTGACTCCAAGTGGGTCTTTGGAGGGATGGAGAGACCCTTGAGGGACATGTAGGTGATCGTGGCCTGGCTCCAGCCTGATATCTTGGAGGGCTGGGGCCATGAGGGGCAGGAATCATGACAATCACGGGAGGTGTTCCACAGTGCTCTTGTGTTTCCCCGCACTCTATACAATATATTCACCAAGCCCCTTTTCGACGATCTGAACCTTCTGGGTATCACCTACACTAACTATGCAGATGATACTCAGATTCTCCTCCCACTTTCCGGGGATCATGTCGAGGACTCCGCCTTGGTGAATAGAGTGTATCTCATCATTCAGGCATGGATGGTGACCCATGGACTCTGCCTGAATGATGATAAAAATGAATTTATTATTTTGGATACCCCGACCAACTTTAAGAAACTCAGCCAGGAGTATTCCTCTTTCCTAATTGACGGCAACCTCATCAAGGTGGCCAAGGAGGTGAAGACCTTGGGAATTTATCTTGATTCCACCCTTACCTTCGCCAAACAAGTGAACTCCATGGAGCCTGCCACCGCTTACACCTATAGGCTCATCAGATCTAACAAACCATTCCAAACTGATGACAGATCCTTGAACCTTGAAAGAGCCCTCATACTCTCTAGGCTGGATTATTGCAATGCCCTATACATTGGCGACAATTAATCAACTATACAGAGGATACAAATGCTCGAAAACAACGCCCTAAGAGGGGCACTCGGTGTGGCAAGAATATCACACATATCTGCGATTAGGCTCCAGAACAACTGGCTCTCAACCCAGAACAAAATTTTGCTTAAAACGGCATCCCTTACCTACAAAGCACTGAACAACGCCGCCCCCAGTTACCTTACGTATAGATTCCAGAGAAGAACATCCACTAGACGCACAAGACTATCCAACACCAATTGCCTCCCCATCCCGAGATTCAACCTCTCCAAAGTTGGTGGCTGCAGTTTCACTGTCAAAGCGGCCCAACTCTGGAACTCCATGCCACACCCCATCAGAGAAGACCAACCCTACCTGAATTTCAGACACAACTACATTAACTGGCTAAAGTCTACAGATCAGTAAGACCTGTTTATGCATGACTTACTATCCCTTACCGCAGCTACCTGAACTAGACCTTGTATGTAGAGTGTACATATTCTCCTTGTTATACTCATTGATGTATCCATCTCTCGTATCTGTACTATTCTTGCTTATATCTCGTATTCAAGTTGCACATGTTCGCCTAAGGACAGAGGATCCAACTTCATGTCTAGTTACATGAAAACCATGTGGAAAGAGTGCGTGGTAACCTACAAGTTCTCCACCTCTTACCATCCCCAGACCAATGGTCTGGTTGAGAGATTTAATAAAACTCTCAAGGGCATGCTAGGCGCTTTGGAAGAGCCCCTAAGGAGGAAATGGGATCTCCTCCTGCCATGCCTGCTGTTCGCTTACAGAGAGGTACCTCAAGAGGGTGTTGGTTTCAGCCCCTTTGAGTTACTCTTTGGACATCCCGTGAGGGGGCCCCTTGCCTTGATCAGAGAAGGTTTAGAGGCCACCCCTCCAGGTCCCGCCAAGCAAGTGGGGGACTTTGTGTTCGGCCTCAGACAGAGCATGACACAGATGATGGGTCAGGCAACAGCAAACCTCAAGGCCAGTCAGGAACTGAATAAATACTGGCATGACCTCGGGATGGCTCAGTGGAGGGAGTACATCTCTCTCCCGATCTGACGACAGAGCAGCAGAAGACCTGCAGGGCTTTGCTCCGGCAGTATGCCTCTCTGTTCTCACTGATACCAGGCCTTACACAGTGGTGTAGGCACGAGATTGACACTGGTGACAGTGTGCCTGTCAAAATCAGGTGCTACCATATGTCAGATACAGTTAAGAACCACATCCAGGCTGAGGTCGCCAAGATGTTGGATCTGGGTGTTATTGAACCCTCAACCAGTCCCTGGTCCAGTCCCGTGTGTCATGACCCACAGAACGCGCCCCTTCTGGACTTCCTGGTCCTTATTGCGACGGGGCTTGTATTCATTGTTTCTTCCAACATGGCCGTATCACATGACACGCCTCGCAGCAGCCTTCACGGCGGACCTTGTACATCCCATAAATGGGCCACGCCCCCGCGGCCCCGCACGTCTCAATGCTATTGCGAAGTAGCAACCAGACGTGTGCTCCGTAGCTCGCGATATTGTATCCTTTGCTTCTTCCAGCTTACCTCAACCTAGTCCCTTTCCTTCCTTTCTTGGTTACTGGACTCGTGTGCTTGTTGCGCACCCTGTTACTTTCCCGGACTCCTGGATCCCTGCATCTGGGAACCTTGAACGCACGCTGGAGACGGAAGAGACTCATGCAGCTTTATTCAAGACCCGATCAGTTCGCAAGAAGGCATCGACCAAGAAATCCAGCAAAGATCGAACTCAGGTGAGAAGGAGGGGAACTCCTTGACAGTTTGAGACACCACCCGACCGAACTCGATATGGACATGGAAGCGGCTGTCCAGGATTTGATGCGTGGCATGCAAGAGCTATCAACCGAGGTGCAGAATTTAAAGGCGGAAAACGCCGCTCTCAAACAATTAGTTCTATCCCGTGATTCTGCCACAAAAGAAAGTGTATTGCTGGCCGGCATAGTGGACAAATACGATGGCTCAGCAAAACCCCTTCGTGGATTCATGTTTGGTCCACTTTACTTTTAAGCCCTATTACTTTTCAACTCCCAGGGCTAAGGTGGGGTTCATAATTTCCCACCTTTCAGGAAATGCCTTGACCTGGGCTACGCCCCTCGTTAATTCCGGCGATACTCTTCTGGATGACTATGATGGCTTCATACAAGCCCTTAAGACCATGTTTGACCGTCCAGAGCAGGTCTATAGTGCCCAGGAACGCCTGTTAAACTTCCAGCAAGGATCCCAGGATATGCTCACCTATGTTACCCGATTCAAGCAATTAGTCAAGGAAGCTGATTGGTCCACGGAGGCTAGTTTTACCCTTTTCTGGAGAGGACTGAATGAGGAGATTAAGGATGAGTTGGCCAGAGTGGCTCACCCAAACTCATTTCAGGCACTAATGGACCTTGCCTTGCAAATAGATTTCCGTATCCAGGAAAGGAAGGCAGAGAAGAAGAAATCTAGAGCTAATCCTCCGAAGCTGTCTTTCGAGAATACCACCAAGACGGACACAAACCCAGGCTCAGTCTCTGAACATGAACCCATGCAGATAGGAGCCTTCCGTGGACCTATATCCCCGCAAGAAAGAATGAGAAGGATTCATACGGGGTTGTGCATGTATTGTGCCTCAGACAAACACTTGGTTAGGGAGTGTCCTCTAGCCCCTCCTCAGCGTTCGGGAAACACCAGCTCCCGATCCTAGATGGAGCAGAGCTTCGGGAGAGAGACGTTTGCTCCACATCAATTCCATCCTTGAACTCTCCTGGACAAAACAATTTGGTGATACTACAGGCCTTCCTGTCGCCCTCCAAGAATAAGACCTATCCCATCCTGGCCTTGGTGGACTGCGCAGCTATGGGAATCTTCATTGATCAAGACTGGGTTGTTAGTCATCATATTCCGTACGAGACACGAAGCACCATGCAGCCGGTAGAAGCAATCCACGGAAGACCCCTCTCTTCAGGACCCATAAGCCTGCAGACAAAAGAGATCCAACTTTCCATAAACCATCACTAAGAGCGGATTACATTCGACATCATTAAGGTATTGGGTATGCCCTGGTTACAAAAGCACAATCCGTATATCAATTGGACAGCAGGATCACTATTCCTGGGCTCAGAGTTTTGTATGTCCCACTGTCTATCCCTGGATCCCTCCTCGACACCTCCTAAAGAACCACTAAGAGACCAGAAAACACCACTCATGGTTTCCAATATCACACAAGTCCCAGAGGCCTATCAGGGATATGCTGATGTATTTTTAACTATAAAGAAGAAAAGTAAGGTAGTATTTCCTTACTAAAGGCTAGAGCTCTCAGTTGACCCTTGGCAGGGTTGCAATATCCTACTGAGTATACAATCCAGTATTCTATGTCGATTCCAAAATCTCAAATAATTGTAGTAAATTCTTCAACGAGAAATGTTTTATTCACATTCCTTAATTTAGTATCACCAGTTAAATTTTCTTATAGTGAGGCAACTTTAAAAAGCATAAGTTTGTTTTGCTCCCATGGCCGTACCTGCAACTTGTAGATAGTATGAATTCTTGTATTGAAAGTATGAGTTATTACTGATAAATTCAAGCAGGCCCATAATGAATTCTTTTTGTGCAGCTATATCTCCCTCTTTCAGAAGTATCCATTCCACTGCTTCTCTACCGAGGTCATGAGGAATTGAAGTATATAGGCTTTTCACATCCACCGTGAAGCAGCTGTTATTCTTGTCAAATGTGATGCTCCGTAAATACTGTAGAAAATGTGTAGAGTCTTTGATGTAAGTACTCGTTTTCTGAATTAATGGCTGTAAAAAATAATCAATATATTTACCGAGTGGTTCAAGGATACTGTTGATCCTGCTACTATGGGTCTTCCTGGAGGTTTTTGCATATCTTTATGGATCTTTGGGAGAGTGTAGAAGTGTGGAATCTTAGGATGTGTGTTCATCAAAAATGTATTTGTGTTGTGATTGATCCATTCGAGTTCTTCAGCACTATCAAGAAATTTTTCCAAATTGCAACGGATTTCTTCTGTAGGATCTGATTCAAGTATGGCGTAGGTATTACTATCATTAAGTTGTCTAAGGCACTCTTCATCATAGTCCTTTGTATTCAGTAATACTAGAGCTCCTCCTTTACCAGCGGACCTTATTGTGATTTTTTCGTCTCCATATAAATTCTTAATAAGCTTAAGTTCATGGGGTTTCATATTCCGATTTCTTGATTGCTTAAATTTCACCTTCTCTAGGTCTCTTATGACCTGTTTTTGAAAGATGTCTATGGAAGGTACAGATATTGGAGGTATAAAATTGCTCTTTCCTCTAAATTCTTTGAGATCTGAGTCCACTATCTGTCTTGGATTGCTTTCTTCCAATTCACTGAAAAATACCCTCAATTTCAACTTTCGGACTAATTTGTATAATTCAACTTTTGAATCAAACAGAGTACTATCATAAGTAGGAACAAAGCTTAGTCCTTTTTGTAGCGTTGTGATCTCACTTTGGGCCAAAATTCTAGAGGATAGATTAATCACTATGTTTTCCTCTGTTGCAGTCTTGTATTTGGTTTTCCTTTTTGTTTTTCTCTTGCCCCTTCGTGTTCTCTTCTTCCTTCTCCTAAAAAAGGCACTCTATCTCTGTCCAGTATCTCTGTTGTACCTGTTGTACTTGAAGTTCCGGAAACAACTTCTTCCCCCTGGTTGGATGTTTCTCTCTCTGTGTCAGTACCAGAGCTGGAAGTTTCACTAGTGTGATTTTGTTTCGGTTTTCTCACCTGTGGACCATATTTCTCCATCCAAGTATAAACTTCATCCTTTAAATAATCATAAGTGTCACGTTTAAATTTACGAATTTTCTTAGCCTCTAATTCTGACTTGTATCCAGATAATTTGTTATTGATATCTTCCAAAATTGAGTCTACCTCTTCTCGGTTAAGTGTCGCCACTAATGTTCTTTCGATCTCTTGAATTTCTTCTCCTATGTTTTTCAAATCTTTTGCTAATTCTTGTATGGTTAGCAGAATAAGGTCCAAGGAACATTTATTCAATATCGCTTCCCATTTCTTTACAAAGGCTTTACTTTCCTTGCATAAAGTTGGTCGTAGCTGTAGCCGTAGACCTCTAGGAATTCTTTGACTTTTATGGTATCTCCCCAATGTGATTGCATGTAGTTTACGGTTAATCTCTTTCCTTATAAGATGTTCCAATTGTTTTATTTGATTAGTTGGATCTTGTCTTCTGTTGCCTGTTCCACCAAAACCACTGTCATTAATAAGACTCAAAATTTTGTTTGCCTCCTCTGTTGTGAAGCCTAGTGTGTCGGCTTTATTCGTCGTCAAGCTTTCTATGTCAGTAAATGACATTATTTATAATAACAATATTTATTTATGATTTGGAATGTGTGTGCCTCCACCTTGAGTTATGCCTAGACCAAATTCAAGAAGTACAGAGTTTCGGCGGGCACTACTGGGGATTTTTCTCTCATAATGTTGATATATTACTTGTTCTGTAATATTTATAAATATTTTAACCTGGAGCTTCCAGTCCAAAAAAGATCCTGTGGCATACAGATCTTAATAGACAATAAAGAAGAAAAGTAAGGTAGTATTTCCTTACTAAAGGCTAGAGCTCTGGGTTGACCCTTGGCAGGGTTGCAATATCCTACTGAGTATACAATCCAGTATTCTATGTCGATTCCAAAATCTCAAATAATTGTAGTAAATCCTTCAACGAGAAATGTTTTATTCACATTCCTTAATTTAGTATCACCAGTTAAATTTTCTTATAGTGAGGCAACTTTAAAAAGCATAAGTTTGTTTTATCAATAAGCACATATGCCAATGCATTTCGGTCTACGACCTTCGTCAGGGCCATGCTTTAGTGAATATACCATCAACTAATCTTTCATAAAGCCATGTAGCATTTCAACACAAAACATATAGTGATTCAAGGATAATTCAAAAAAAGATAAAGCACGTACCCCCAAATGGATCCGTGCGATTAAAAAAGGGAAGAAAACAAAAGGGAAGAAAACAAAACAAAAAGCATGTCAATATTGTTGAACAACTGTGCGTTTCCAGTATATAACTATTCCCAAATTACGACAGTCTATACCTGCTTTAAATTGGTTGTCCTCTCATATCAGAATCAGCCATACTTGAATCAGATCCTACAGAAGAAATCCGTTGCAATTTGGAAAAATTTCTTGATAGTACTGAAGAACTCGAATGGATCAATCACAACACAAAGAAATTTTTGATGAACACACATCCTAAGATTCCACACTTCTACACTCTCCCAAAGATCCATAAAGATATGCAAAAACCTCCAGGAAGACCCATAGTAGCAGGGATCAACAGTATCCTTGAACCACTCAGTAAATATATTGATTATTTTTTACAGCCATTAATTCAGAAAACGAGTACTTACTTCAAAGACTCTACACATTTCCTACAGTATTTACGGAGCATCACATTTGACAAGAATAACATCTGCTTCACGGTGGATGTGAAAAGCCTATATACTTCAATTCCTCATGACCTCGGTAGAGAAGCAGTGGAAAGGATACTTCTGAAAGAGGGAGATATAGCTGCACAAAAAGAATTCATTATGGGCCTGCTTGAATTTATCAGTAATAACTCATACTTTCAATACAAGAATTCATACTATCTACAAGTTGCAGGTACGGCCATGGGAGCAACCATGGCCCCCTCATATGCGAACTCATTCATGCACAAATTCGAAACAGAATATGTCTTATCAAATCACCTATGGAATCAAGATCTTATAATCTGGATCAGATATATTGACCACATTTTTGGCATTTGGAAGAACACAGAAATACGCTTATTAGAATTTTTCAAAAACATTAACAGCATAGACCCTCGGATACAGTTTACCTATGAATATTCACAGAAATCCATCCACTTTTTAGATGTAGAGATTAACGTTACAGAAACTGAATATCAAACAACAATACACCGGAAGAGTACAGACAGGAATAGTCTGTTACATCGGTTGAGCTTTCACCAACCAAGTTTGATTAAAAATCTACCTTATAGTCAAATGCTTAGGGTCAAAAGAATAGTCAGCAGCCCAAGCGAATACGAAGCAGCAGTTAAGGCGATGGGCAATAAATTTCTTGAACAAGGTTACTCACAGGAAGAAATTGCATTGGCAGAAGCACGAACAATGACACAGAATCGAGAAGATCTACTTAAACCAAGAGAAACTAAGAAAGATATTTCATCTCCACTAGTTTTTGTTTCTAAATATTCACGACAAAGTAATCGCATTAAGGCAATTATAAAGAAAAATTGGAACACTATTACATGCGATAAAAGAGTTGAACATCTATTTAAAGAAGTTCCCACGTTTGCCTACCAAAGAAGTTCCAACCTCAAAGATAGATTAGTTTACACGAGGCCACCACAGAAGAAGAAGAACACAGACCGAATAGGTACTTTCCCATGTTTAAACTGCAGCAACTGCAGCTATATTATGAAAGGAGAAACAATTAATCATCCCTATACTGGAGAGAAGATAAGATTAAAAAGCTATGCAACATGTGACACTCCAGGTATTATATATGGGATCAAATGCCCATGCGGATTGTATTACGTTGGACAAACGCAACGTACAGCTAAAACAAGGTGGAACGAACACAGATCGTGTATCAGGAACAACATTGCAAGTTCGGCGGTGGCAAGACATTGGCAGAATAAACAACATAATTTGGCACAGATAAAATTTGTGATCTTGGAGAGGATCCAAAAAAGAGAGAAATATGAAGATTTACAGAAAAGACTTGATCAACGTGAGACATTTTGGATCGACAGATTAAGTTCTCTCACCCCAAAAGGAATTAATGAAGACATCAATTATATGTGCTTTCTGTGATGAACATAACCTGATGAATATTTTGGGATGGACATTTTTGTAATCAGTATCATTTACATGTGTTTTCCTTTATTCAGCTTACAAATATTGCGAATCTGAATAATGTGGACGTAATTCTTTGCAAAGGGGTTTTGTTCCATATATATCATAAGGAAATCATGATAACGAACAGTTGGTGTATTCCTGAAATGGCTACATGTTTTTTCCTTAATTGAGATGTTCCTGTTACATTTATATATCGTTTAAGTATCTACTTTTTTATTTTCATTTTGTTTCGTCTTTATTTTTCTCCTTATCTGGTATGTATGTCTTTTTATTACTAGATTTATGATCTAAGATTGAAGAATGAAATGATTATATATACATTAAGATTCACGCACAGAACAATCTACTTTTTTCAAAGTTCTAAGACACAGATTGCCGTGGCAACAATCCCGCCCACCTGCAGCAATGTAGAGGGGTGGGACCCGAGGCGTACGTACAGCATCGCTCGCGTTGCTCCGCGTCGCCCCGCCCACGTTCCCATGGCGATCTTTGATAGCGTCTGAATTTGCGCGCATTACACTTTCCCTTTCAATGCGATCGGTTCTGCGTGGGAGCTCTACGCATAAAGGTAAGATATCCTTTAGCATAGAGGTATTAGGTATGTACAAATGTATAGATAGAAGTTTTTAGACTCTCTTATCATTAATCAACAGGAATGTTGGAGATAACTATTGAAAATACTGATCTGAGAGGACAACCAATTTAAAGCAGGTATAGACTGTCGTAATTTGGGAATAGTTATATACTGGAAACGCACAGTTGTTCAACAATATTGACATGCTTTTTGTTTTGTTTTCTTCCCTTTTGTTTTCTTCCCTTTTTTAATCGCACGGATCCATTTGGGGGTACGTGCTTTATCTTTTTTTGAATTATCCTTGAATCACTATATGTTTTGTGTTGGAATGCTATATGGCTTTATGAAAGATTAGTTGATGGTATATTCACTAAAGCATGGCCCTGACGAAGGTCGTAGACCGAAATGCATTGGCATATGTGCTTATTGATAAAACAAACTTATGCTTTTTAAAGTTGCCTCACTATAAGAAAATTTAACTGGTGATACTAAATTAAGGAATGTGAATAAAACATTTCTCCTTGAAGAATTTACTACAATTATTTGAGATTTTGGAATCGACATAGAATACTGGATTGTATACTCAGTAGGATATTGCAACCCTGCCAAGGGTCAACTGAGAGCTCTAGCCTTTAGTAAGGAAATACTACCTTACTTTTCTTCTTTATTGTCTATTAAGATCCGTATGCCACAGGATCTTTTTTGGACTGGAAGCTCCAGGTTAAAATATTTATAAATATTACAGAACAAGTAATATATCAACATTATGAGAGAAAAATCCCCAGTAGTGCCCGCCGAAACTCTGTACTTTGATGTATTTTTAACTGCCATAGTCCAGGCCTTACCCCCTCACAGACCTGAAGACTGTGCCATAGATACAGATCCCTCAGCAGTGATTCCCTTCGGCAGAATGTTCATTCTTTCTGAACCTGAGAAAAAGGTCCTCCGAGAATACCTGGACACCAATCTTGAAAACGGCACCATAAGACCCTCAAAATCTCCAGCGGGTGCTTCGTTGTTCTTCGTTCCCAAGAAGGACACCAAGGAACTCAGACCTTGCCTCGACTATCGTGGCTTAAATCAATGTACCCTCAAAGATCGGTACCCATTGCCCCTGATCTCGGATATCCTGGAAGCTGTGAAAGGCGCCGTAATATTCACAAAGTTGGATAACCGGGGTGCCTAACATTTAATCCGTGTCCGGGAAGGAGACGAATGGAAAACAACCTTTAGAACACCCTTTGGTCACTATGCATATCTAGTCATGCCCTTTGGACTAGCTAATGCCCCCGCTGTTTTTCAACGTTTTATGGATAGGGTGTTTTCTGACATGTTATTCCTCTTCGTCATTGTCTATCTGGATGACATATTGATCTTTTCCAAGGATCCTCTAAAGCATGAAGAACATGTAAAGGCAGTATTACAACAACTCTGTGAACACAAATTATTAGCCAAACCCGAAAAATGCTTGTTTCACGTTACTTCTGTTCACTACCTAGGATTCATCCTTAGCCCAAAAGGAATTGGTATGGACCCTTCAAAGGTAAAAGCCATACTGACTTGGCCCGCTCCCACATCTGTGAAAAAAAGTTCAATCCTTCCTGGGGCTTGCAAACTTCTACCGGAAGTTCATTTCTACCTTTTCTGAGATCGTTCAGCCGATCGTTGCTCTCTTGAAGAAAGACACCCCCTTTATCTGGTCTACACCGCAAGATAAAGCATTCTAACGATTGAAGACAGAGTTCACGCAAGCCCCCATCCTGGCCCAACCCGACATAAATCGCCCATTCCTAGTGGAAACGGATGCCTCTTACTACGCCATAGGAGCGGTCTTGAAACAGGTACTTAAGGATAAACTGGAACACCCCATTGCTTACCTCTCACGAACCCTGACTCCCAGTGAGACACACTATTCCGTCCTGGAAAAGGAACTGTTAGCCATCCGCCAAGCCTTCACTGAATAGCGACATCTACTTCTGGGTGCTAGATATCCAGTTCATGGTCCGCATGGACCATCGGAATCTTCAAATTCTACAGTCATTGGAGTGCAGGAACAGTCGTCAGGCGCGTTGGGCCTACTTCCTTGCCCAGTACCAATTCCAAATCACTCATGTTCCCGGATCACAAAACATGATTGCTGAGACCTTATCTCGACGTCCTGACTATGTAACCACTGAAGACAAGGCCTATCCTAAGATGTTTCCCCACACGATCTTTGTAGCTCAAGCAGTCAACCTCCTGGAAGAAATCCGAATGCAAACCCAGTCCTCTGACCTCTGGGAGGATATTTCAAGGAAGAATCCATGGAACCTAAGAGTTAAGGAAGGATATTTATTCAAGGACAATGCACTGGTCATTCCTACACAGAAATTACAACAAAGAATGATAAACCTCTGCCATGATACCCTTCACTCTGGACATTGTGGCATAACTAACACCCTCCGTCTTATACAAAGACAGTTTTGGTGGCCTGGAATGAAGAACGACGTACAACAGTACATCAAAGCTTGTGCTGTCTGCAGTCAAAACAAACATGATAACAAGAGACCGGCGGGTCTTCTACTGCAACCATCACTGCCAACAAGACCATGGGAATTCATTGCTACAGACTTCATTGTGGAATTACCACCTTCCCGAGGATACACGACCATCATGGTAACCATAGAATTGTTCACTCATATGGCTCATTTTACACCCCTGTGTAAGCTGCCATCCTCGTCTGAGCTTCCTGGAATCTTCCTGGAACACATATTTCGTTTACATGGACTTCCTTCCAAGATCATATCTGATCGAGGACCTCAATAAGTCTCTCAATTCTGGAAACATCTCTGTCGCATTTTGGGAATCCAACGCGCCCTTTCGTCTGGTTATCATCCCCAAACCAATGGGGCCACAGAACGTGCTAATCAGACCCTGGAACAGTATCTTCGATGTTTCGCCACCAAGGTTCAAGATGACTGGTCGCTCCTGATACCCGTGGCTGAATTTGCCTACAACAATTCTGACCATTCAGCACTTAAGACCAGTCCTTTTTTTTGTAGCCAGGGTTTCCATCCATCGGTTCTACCCTCTGTTCTCCCACATCCTACACCAGTAACTACTGTCGACTCCTGGATAGAAACCCTCATCAACGTTCACCAGGAGGCCAAAGAAAACTTAGACAGTGCCAGAACACAGACTAAGAGGTATGTGGATTTAAAAAGGAGACCAGGTCCTTCTTATGCTATCGATGATCAAGTCTGGTTGTCTTTGAAATTACTACCCCGGCATCTACGGCCAAATAAGTTGGTCCCTCGGTACTATGGTCCATTTCCCATCAAGGAAATTATCAATCCAGTTTCATGCCGGATTAGACTACCAGACCCTTGGAAGAGAATTCACCCAGTATTCCACACATCCTTATTAAAACCCTACAACCATACTCCTCTACTGGTCGACAACCAATTGGAGTATGAAGTATCCCCAATATGTGATTCCAGGTAAAAACGGGGTCAGCTTCAATACCAGGTTGAATGGAAAGGATATCCTCCTAGTGAAAGAACCTGGGAGCCACTTTCTAATCTCAAGGCCCCTCGACTACTCAGAAGATTTCACCTTATACACCCGGGCAAACCTGGTGGAACAGGTTTTCGGGAGGAGGCATGCTGTCATGACCCACAGAACGCACCCCTTCTGGACTTCCTGGTCCTTATCGGGACGGGGCTTGTATTTATTGTTTCTCCCAACATGGCCGTATCACATGACACGCCTGGCACCAGCCTTCACGGTGGACGTTGTACGTCCCATAAATGGGCCACGCCCCCGCGGCCCTGCGCGTCTCAATGCTATTGCGAAGTAGCGACCAGACGTGTGCTCCATAGCTTGCGGTATTGTATCCTTTGCTTCTTCCAGCTTACCCCATCCTAGTCCCTTTCCTTCCTTTCTTGGTTACTGGACTTGTGTGCTTGTTGCGTACCCTGTTAATTTCCCGGACTCCTGGATCCCTGCATCCCAGAACCTTGAACGCACGCTGGAGTCGGAAGAGACTCGTGCAGCTTTATTCAAGACTCGATCAGTTCGCAAGAAGGCATCGACCAAGAAATCCAGCAAAGATCGAACTCAGGTGAGAAGGGGGGAACTCCTTGACAATGTGGTCCTTGTCCCCAAGACAAGTTCCCAGACAGGTTGTCATGCCTGCGCCATGGGCGCATTCATTGGCGATCAATATGGACTAATTGTTATTCATTTATCTGCGGAGAACTCTTGGATCAACCGTTGTTCACTTTTTGGACTTTGTTTCCTATTTGCGAGACTTTGGTGCTTTTCTATTTTTCCCAACAAACCTCACTTACCACAATGCACTTGGCTATAACTATCTATTCCTGGCCATTCCTATTCGTCATCATTGGAAATACAATCCCCAGAAGCCCTAGGGATCAGCTCTGCTTCCACCAGCTCAGGAACAGAGAGGGAGTAGGCAGATTGTATGCAGGTATGCTGATCCAGGTGCAACCAATTAGCCTGCCTCTGTTCTGGGCTGGGCGGTATAAAAGCTGCTGCCTGCAGGGGCTCAGTCCCTTGCATTTAGAATCCTTCCGGCACCTTTTTGCTTCGAGCTACGGATCTTTGATGCGGTTCCTCCTTACTCCTGTTTTGGATCCAGTGCCTTGCTGGGCTCTCTGCACTGCAGACAATCACGCTCTGCTGCTTTCCAGCCTCCGCCTTTGCCCTTCCGGGCTTCTGCCTTTCAGCCAATCACGCTCTGCTGCTTTCCAGCCTTCGCCTTTGCCCTTCCGGGCTTCTGCCTTTCAGCCGATCACGCTCTGCTGCTTTCCAGCTTTCGCCTTTGCCCTTCCGGGCTTCTGCCTTGCAGCCGATCACGCTCTGCTGCTTTCCAGCCTCCGCCTTTGCCCTTCCGGACTTCTGCCTTGCAGCCGATCACGCTCTGCTGCTTTTCAGTCTCCGCCTTTGCCCTTCTGGGCTCCTGCCTTGCAGCCGATCACGCTCCACTGCCTTCAACCTACAGCCTTCGTCCGCTGGGCTTCCAGCCTAGCAGTCCTCTACAGTCCTTTGCAGCCTTCTATAGTCAGCGGCCCCGTTCCTCTGGGCTTACTCCTTGCTGCCGGTCCTTCTGGCTCATTGCTACACAGCCTGCTTCTCTCCGCTGCCAACAGCCCTTGTCCTCGGGGCTTCCAACCTTCTACAGTCAGCGGCCCCGTTCCTCTGGGCTTACTTCTTGCTGCCGGTCCTTCTGGCTCATTGCTGCGCAGCCTGCTTCTCTCCGCTGCCAACAGCCCTTGTCCTCGGGGCTTCCAACCTTGCAGCCGATCTCGCTCCGCTGCTTGCTACCTACAGCCTTTGTCCGCTGGGTTCTCAGCCTAGCAGCCCTCTACAGTCCTTTGCAGCCTTCTACAGTCAGCGGCCCTGCTCCTCTGGGCTCACTCCTTGCTGCCCGGTCCTTCTGGGCTCCTTGCCTTGCAGACTGCTTCACTCCGCTGCGCTAAGCCCTTTCCCTCTGGGCTCCCCTCCTTACAGCCCTGCTCCTTTGGGCTTGCTCATTGCTTCCCTGCTCCTCTGAGCTTTCAAGCTTGTACCCTACAGTCCTCTGCTATCCTCAACAGTTCACCTACATATTTACTTTCAGTTATTGCAGTTCCCCTGTTTCCTGACTGCTTCTCTCTTGTTTTCTTCCTTGTTTTCAACCCACTGTTCTTTATCTCTATCCAATCCTGTTATACGACTTTCCCTTCGTTTCCTTCTGCTAGTTTGCTATCGACTTCCTTTTTCCTGGATTTGTCTGTTAGTGTCTTCTCTTGTTCTGTTTGTAGAACCCTTGTACAGCGCTTGTCTGTTGGTTTCGGTCAGGCAACCTCTGCCCTTTCCCTGGTCTCGTTTCTGTGTTACAGACACCCATAGCTGTTGTTCCAAGCCATGAGCAATCAGCGTGGGCCTCTGTTATAGCAAACTGTGCAGAAGGCTAGAGTTTTTCCTAAGGTCCATGGAATACTCTTTCCCTATATCTGCATACACCCCTAGAGGGAATCCATTCTGTTGTACCTTATTTCCTTGCTAGACTTGCCTACTCTTCGTTATCTTTACTTTCAGCTGTGTGTGTACTTATCTGTCCACCTTACTTCGGCACAACCACCCAAAACCCTTCCTGGGTGTCCTGTGCCACTCTTTACAGAGTGCCATCCGTGACACAAGTACCAAGGATTGGAGGTTCTGTGTGGACTACAGAGAAGTCAATGCCGTCAACAAAACCGGTAGGAGTATGGCTTGAATGTACTGTATGCCTGATTGGCTGACTGACTGCATGAATGCCCTTCTGTATGGTTGACTGCTGAGTGTGACCCAGCAGTGTGGATGAGAGGCAGAATAGTATATCTGGGGACCTCTCACCACTGGAAATGGTACAGAAGCTGAGTCAACACTTGAAGAGTAACTGGAACTGCTTATCCTCGAAGCCCAGCTGGAAGAAGAAGAACTGCTGCTGCATTTGCCTCGACCCAATCCGAAAGCTGTCGAGTTCCGAGAGGACCTGGCTAGGCACCCTCTTCCCGTGCTCCGAGGGACCATCGAGCACCGCCAACCTTCGCCGAAGCTCCCTGGAAGTCAGACCCTTGAAAGGCTGCCGCCCGGAGACAGGGACCGCCAGAGAACGAAGTGAAGCACCCGGACATCGACGCTGTTGAAGTCCATTGCCGTCGACCAGGGTTCGGAGTATCGCCGTAACTGCTAGAGGCCCATCGAAGCCGTGTTGCCCAGAAGAGGGGACCGATTGACGCCATGCTGACGAAGACCACAGCCGTCCGCTCCTTTGCCTAAGACTGTTGAATCGAAGGACTCCCTTGTCCGCACTGTCGACCGCTTTATCCCGCCAGAGAAAGTCGAGGACACTGACGCGCCGAGGAGAGTCGACCAGTAGGCTTCCTGCCACCCAAAGACCACAAAGACTTGGACGACTTGACGCCCTTGTCGGCCACAGTTCTTCAGAAACTCTTTGCAGTCCTGAACTATCCAACACCGAGATGCCCCGCACACCTCATCCGCGCAGGACGTCGTCGATGAGCACCGCCTGGATCGACGCCGTGGTCTCGGCACCCTCAAACATTTCATCGACGCCATTGATGCCAAGTTCACCTTGTTCGACGTCTCTCGACGATCCGTGGCTCCTGCTTTAAAGGGAGTCTCTCAAGAAGGATCCATCGATGCCTCTTCGAAGAACTCTGCTCCACCAGGTACATTGGGGAGTAGAAACATTATAGAAGGAAATAAGATGCATAGAACCATATATGGACTGGGCTTGTTATATTTCTTTATTTTACAGGTTGCCCAGTTGGGTGGATCTCCACACAGAACTGTGTCCAGGGGTAGGGGCCATGTATTTTGCCAACTGTTCTAACCCACTGCTTTCCTCCTATATCTATTGTTGGTTGCCTTTATTAAGTGATGTGTGTGACATTTAACCAGAGTATAGTTGATCTGATAATAATTGTGGTACCACTTTAGAACTGTATATATTGGCCATTGTAGATTTTCTGAGCACAAAGTGAGTCATTGTGATAGTGTACATAACCTTGAATATTAATTATATAAAGACGGTGTTTTCAGTAATACAGTGTGTGGACATTCCTTTGTGGGAGCTTGGGGACCTCACTGTACTTAAGAACCAGCCGTTACCAATAATAGAGAATCTTGGCTGGGGTCCTCTGTGCCTCTCCTATGCCATATAGAGAGCAGAAGTACAGACACCCCCCCTCCAGTCTTTACAGTCCCGTTCAGGTTGCATGCGCCATAATGATGGCTGGGGGTGCCGTAAACTGGGCGCAATGTTGCAATTTCATATTTATCGAGTGTAGTTAATTATGGATGGGATATTTTAATGTTAGTGTTACTTTTTGGTTAGAACTGATGCATATTAGGTTTGCACACGTGTAGAAACATGAAATGTTAAAACAGCCAAATGTAACATAAACACGATCCACACATTGGACGATTGTAAAATACATATTGTGCATGCGCATTCAAACCCTCTCTGTCTCCAGAAAGAAAGGTTCGAATGTGCATGCGAAAGGGGGTCACCTGTCCTGAAATCTTGCGGTAAAGGAGAAATACAATGTATTAGATATGCACGCTGAAGAACATACAAAAGGAGTTTATATAAATCGCAAGTGGTGAGGATTGTGAATTCATTCGGGCTTTACAGTTGGTAGTCTGTGCGATGAATTTCAGTTAACTGAGAAGTTCCGGCTTTGCAGGCTTGGGGGTTGGATAGGAATAAGGAGTCATCCAGTAGAATGTCAGCCGTCGAACAGGATGCAGTGGTTTATGGCTTAACAGGTCCGCAAGGAACAGATGTAATCTTTCCCATTGCATTGAAGTTGTGCCGGGGGGGGTGGACATTTGCTTGGGCCGGCAATAAAGATGGGGTAAGATGGCGCCTGACGCCATTGTGTCCGGTGCTCCATTGTTTTCTCAGCGTAGAACTAGAAGCCATATGTGATGGAGTGGTACTCGTATAAATTAGAATGACTAAAGGGGAGCCAGTAAACTGGGGTGGATGAGATAGCAATCAGTAGTTCAAAGAGACCCTGTTTGTTAAGCTTTTTCTCATGTTGCTAAGATATCTGTGCGAACCATGTGCAATCACACTTAAGGTTAAAAGGCCCTAGGCCAGTTGTTGCTAGTAATTAATTATGTTTGTATGTGAAAGTTTTATTATGTCAAGATGTCACAACCTACCACAGACCAATCCCTACCAGGGGTATGTTACAAATCTGATCTGAAGATAGTAGTAAAGATTGTCGATGACCAATGAGAAGGGAAGAAACGAAGAAAGATGGAACATCTTTGTATATGTTTTGTCCAAACATGTGTGGGGGGTGGATTGTAATGAAGTATCTGAGAGTGTTTTCACTGTTGCAAAAATGTATACAATTTATCAACTGATGTGGTTTGTTGAGACTGGGGTAAGTTTGGTTCCACAGCACCACCTAACTGCTCCCCAGACGAATGTAGAATAAACTTGCTTTACGTTTTGGGCTTTGGTAATTGGGAGGGTATGAGGACAGAGTGGGAAGTGTGGTGTGAGGGGGCTTAATCATTCCATTTGTGACGAATCCAGGAAATTCGTCCCCTCTTCCCAAGGGGGAGCCACTCTCTTTGGGACTAGGGAGATGAATCCGCTAAGCTAAACACTCCCTATGGCACAGGGCAAGCGGAACCACATTGTAAGTGACCGCCTGTTAGCAGACAGGCAATCTCTAATTAGGGATCTATGTTATCCTCCTTTGCCCCCAGAAACTAACAGTTTTATTGGTTACATGGAAGTTAATTTTTGTGATAACTGGCAACTGTGTACATGAAATTATAAGTTGCTCACCGTAGTGACTAACGTACTCTTAGTCCCGTTTCCTCCATACAGCTCGGGCGTCCCTTCCAAGGGACGGGAGACGGAACCTTTTTCACCAGAAAAAACCTTCTTCCCCTTTAAATTAAGTGGCGCGCAGGGTTGCGGCCCTGGGAGCATGCGCTGCCCGACTCTGCCCTCCGGCGCCACACCTCAGTCCCCATTGACGCATCGACAATAGATTAAACATTGCCTAATGATACCAGTATTATTAGGAGGGAGAATGGTGGGACGTATGGAGGAAAGGGGACTACGGACTAAGAGTACGTTAGTCACTATAGTGAGTAACTTATAACTACTCTGGCGTTGTGTCCCCTTTCCTCCATACTGCATGGGCGATTACAACAGAATGTAGCCCCAGGGTGGGGAAAAGACCCTCCTTAAGCAAATAGGATCCTGAGAACTGCCTGTCCGAAAGCCGCACCTGATCTAGAGCCAGCATCCAAACAGTAATACTTGCAGAAAGCCGAGGGAGTGGCCCAAGTGGCCGCCCTGCTTATAACTTGCAAAGGGATATGGTGCTGGAATGCGATGGCCATTGTCTTGGCCCTGACTGCGTGGACGTGCATGTTGGACGGAAGCCGCTTGTGCTGGCGCTCGTACGCTTCCTTGATGGCCGCGACCATCCAGTGGGATGTGGAGGCCTTGGAGGCCTGATAGCCTGGTCTTGAGCCTCCAAAAGTGACAAACAGGGCGTCCAATTTGCGGAAGCTCTTGGTCCTGTCCAAGTAAAATTTCAGGGCATGCATGACATCCAGGCAGTGCAGCACTCTCTGTGCTTGGTCCTCGGAATCTGCAAAAAAAGTAGGAAGGACTATTTCCTTGCTCAAGTGGAAAGCCGACGGCACCCTAGGCAGAAATGCCGGGTGTGTCCATAGTACTACTTTGTCCCTGTAAAAGGTAGTATATGGTTCTGAGGCGACCAGCGCCTGGATTTCGCTGACTCCTCAAGCCGAGGTGAGGCCAACCAGCAAGGCTGTCTTGATGGTGACCAGCCTGATGTTTGCGTACGGCATTAGCTCGAATGGTTTGTGCACCAGGGCGCCCAAGGCTATGTTGAGGTCCCACACTGGGTGCGGCCCTTGCGAGCCCCGTCAAATGCTTCCTGACGATAGGATTGGAGGCGAAGATCCCCTCCTCCGAATTCCTGTAAGGCCCGATGGCTGCAAGGTATGTACAGCAGGTGACCACCTGCACACCCGAGTGGGCGAGGTGGGCCCAAAAGAAGAGCACGTCGCCCAAAGTGCATGCCAGGTGGTCGATTTCCTTGGAGTCTGTCCAGTGGAAGAATCTGGTCCATTTACTTTTACACTGGGCCCTGGTAGCCTTGCTCCTTGCGCCCTGTATGATTTCCAGATTAGCCTGGGAAAGGCTGAGTTGCCGCAGCATTACCTGCTCAGGTACCAAGCTGTGAGGGCTAATTTTCGGTGGCGCGGGGTGGATGACCTTGCCCCCCTGCTGCGCCAGAAGATGAGCTAGGCCCGTCGGGAGGTGAATCAGTGGCATCTCCGAGAGGCTGAGCAGCTCTGAAAACCATGGCCTGGCCGACCACCATGGAGCTATTAGAATGATGTTGAGCTGGTGAGACTCCTTGATCTTGCAAATCAGTCTGTGAATCAGCAGAGTGGGCGGGAAGGCGTAAGCCCTCATGCCGTTCCACTGAATCCGAAATGCGTCGCCCAAGGAGCTGGGGCCCTGTCCATGCCAGGAGGCGAACTGAGGGCACTTCTTGTTGTGCCAGGTGGCAAAGAGGTCCACCTGGGGATGTCCCCACTTGTAGAAGCTCATCAATGACAAGGTCGTTTAGCTGCCACTCGTAATTGTCGGGTCCCAACCTGCTGAGCCTGTCCGCCTCCAGGTTGACTTCCCCCGGGAGGTGGACTGCTGTGAGGTAGATGTCGTTTTCCAGGGCCGACTCCCACATGCTGATTGCCAGTCTGCACTGAGAAGGGGATCTGGTGCCTCCCTGCTTGTTGATGTAGTACATGCTGGTCGAGTTGTCTGTCTGGATGAGGACAACCTTGCCCCTGAGAAGTGGTAGGAATGGGTGAGCGCTAGCCAGATGGCTTTCAGCTCTAACCAATTGATGTTGTATTCCTGCTCCTCGGGTCGAGTCCAGGTGCCGTGGACCGAGAGATCATCCAAGGTGGCTCTCCAGCCCTCGAGCAAGGAGTCTGTGGTCTGTGGTGATGGTGGCCTGCGGAGTGGGAGGCCGAAAGGGCTTGCCCGTCCGTAGGTTGCAGTCCCTGGAACACCATGTTAGGTCCGGGTGGAGAGATGGAGGAACGTTGATCCGCTCCGGGTTCCATGAGGCCGCGAAGTGCAGCTGAATCCTCCTCATCCTTGTGTGGGACCGCAGCCAAGAGACCCAGGAGATGCTGGTACCACAAAGCTGAGGTCACCTCCCTGCTGAGGAAGTGGGCGGGGGCCCTCTTGATGGCCGAGATCTTGTCCTCCGACTGAAATACCTTCTCGGAGCAGGTGTCCCAGATGAGGCTGAAGAATGTCAGAGTCTGCAAGGGCTGCAGCTGCGACTTCTTGAGATTGAGAGAGAAGCCCAGATCGTGCAGAATGCTCATAAGGGCATGGGAGGAGTGGTTATCTGCTTCCGGAGATGTAGCCCTGACAAGCCATTCATCGAGGTATGGGTAGATGTGGAGGCCATACGCTCTGAGGAGGGCAGCCACTGTATTCATGAGCCTGGTAAAGACCCAGGGGACCGAGTTGAGGCCAAAAGGAAGGACCTTGTATTGAAAATGGAAGCCCATGATCCTGAACCGAAGGAAAGAACAATGGTGCTGCCAAATCGGGACGTGTAGATACGCGTCCTTCAGATCCAAGGAGCACATCCAGTCTCCCTTGCACAATGTCTCTGCTATAAAAGCTGGCGTAACCATCTTGAATATTTGCAGGGGTAAGGAGAGGTTGAGGGTGGAAAGGTCCAGCACAACTCTCAGGCTTGCCTGGTTGTTCTTCTGAATGGTGAAAATCCTGCAGTAAAAGCCCAAGCCTGGCTGGGAGGCTGAGACTTCCTCCACTGCCTGGCTCTCTACGAGCGACCGGATCTATGCCAGAAGAGTTGCTGTCCCCACTTGAGGGAGTGGAGAGGAAGAGGGAGGAGAGGCTGGCATGGGTAGGCGGTACCCCGTGCATACTACGGAGAGGATCCAGCGGTCCGTGAAATTCTGGCACCAGAAATGTGCTTGAAGAGCAAACCTGCACCCCACGGGAGACACGTGGACCCAGAAGGATGTGCCATGCCTTCTTTCCCTCAGAGGCTGTCGTGGAGGAAGGGGACTGGAAAAAGCCCTTACTCCCCCCACCCCCCTTGTTGTTGTTTGCACCGGTTCTGAGACGGCGAGTGGGCAGGCTGCCTGGACCTCCGTTCCTGGAAGCCGCGGAACGTCAGTACGTACGCCCCCTGTCGAAGCACTGCTGTGACTTGGTGTACGACTTGGGCGTGGTCTTTGTCAAGATGGATAAAGACTTGGCTGTTTGTGAGCTGTTTTTCTTCTTGTCCAGCTCTTCGTCCGTGGAGGAGTGGAAGAGAGTATGCATTCCTGGACGTCCGGGTTGAACTTCGTTGCCCAGAGCCAGGCTGTCCTTCTCATGCCCGTGTCAATACAGATGGCACGGCCAGAGGTGTCAATATGGGCCATGGTGGATTCCATGAGGTCCTGTGCCACCAGCTTCGCCTCAGCCAGGCCCGCCTAAAAACATGATTGACTCTGTGTAGGGAGTTCTGGGAGGAAGTCCACAATTTCCTGCCATAACCAAGATGCAAGGACACGTTGGAATACAGCTTCTTCCCGTACGCCGCCAATATTTTGGCCTCCTTGTCTAGCAGCATCAACGAGGAGGAGGCTGAGGACAACTGATACTGCAGCGATCACCGAGGAGTGTGGCAGAGGATGAGCCTATAGCAAGAGTGTATCCCCCTCCATCTGCCTGTACTTGGCGTCCAGGCGTCGATTGACCAGCTGACCGAGTGGGGCTTGAGCCAACCCTTCTTGGCCAGGGAGACTACATCGGTTTGCAGTGGAATGCCCGCAGAGGGGCATTGTGTAAGGACTTCCACCAGAACCGCCTGTGCCGGCTGTTCAGCCTCAGGTTGGGGTAGGCCCAGGTACTCCGCCAGCCCTGCAAGACGTTTGTGGATGGCCCTGGCTGAGGATGGCGTGTCCGGATTCTCCTCCTCATCCATATCCTGTGGATCAGGAGGATCCTGTGGAGGTGGAGGAGTAGCTGGAGCCGGAGGCTGGGGTACAGTGACCGCAGCCGGAGGCTGAGAAGGCGGTGGCTGGTACGGAACTGCCTGAGGGATAGGTTGGGGAGCCAGAGACAGCAGCTGTGCCGGGACCGGGGGTGTCGCCGGAGGAGCTTGTGGTGCCGGTAGCATCGTAGGGAGGACATCACTGATGTCGTCCTTGAGGATAACCCCCATCCGGGTTGACTTCATGAGCCTGAGGAACCTCTTGAAGAGCCCCTCTTCACAGGCCAGAGAGGTGGTAGGGGGTACTAACGGGGTAGCCGGGAGCTGCTGGAGCCGCTGTATACCCTGTCTGTATGAAAAGCAGCGTAAAACTGCCCTGCACATAAGAAGGATAGGCTGTAGGCCACGTACCTGGTTGAGGCCAGTCCCACCTTGACACTCATTCTTCGCCGAACTCCTGGAATGGCGTCGGACGGGGGCCGCTGTCTGGCGCCCATCTTGTCGAGCTGCCTGCCACATGCCTGCAACGTGTTGCTTTGCTCGCTGGGCCCAGCCTCCTCCAAGACTCTTGTATGTGGATCACCTGGCTCCACCTGGCTCCCTCCACCTGGCTAGTCTGTTCTTCAGCAATTTCGAAGACAGCGAGCCACCTGCTGAACAAGCCTGCCAACCATGGTCTGGGCCAAGGCAACGTAGGCAGAGGGCGTGGGGGGTCTGAAGTTGGGAAGAGCCCGTTGCAGGATGGACACCTGCTGAACCCTGTGGAGGTCAACATGCGCTTGGAGAGGAGCGTGACGCCTTAGGACCGAGTACCTGTGTGATAAAAAGACAAAGAGAAGAAGTATTCACACGTGGAATTACCTGGACGAAGCCAAACCCAGGAGCACTGGTGAATTCGGCCTGTTCCTGTCCACGCGGAAAAGAGGACTGGGGTGTGGCGCCCAAGGGCGGAAGCAGGGCAGCGCATGCTCCCAGGGCCGCAACCCTCGCGCCTCTAAATTTAAAGGGAAAGAAGGCTTTTTTTGGTGAAAAAGGTTCTGTCTCCCGTCCCTTGGAAGGGATACCAGTGCAGTATGGAGGAAAGGGGACGGGACGTAAGAGTATGGCTGGTGTAGTTTCTGACCCCTATCAGGTACCATCAACAACATGAGAGAGAGCAGAGAACTGACACACCCCTACTTGCTAGGCAGCTTTGAGGGAACAGAGGAGAGCTGTCCGCTGACCATGACAGGCTGGGAAACCTCCTCTGGGGAGATGTGGCAGGAGACCGGAAGCACAAGCCCAGTGTGCCGAACTAGGCACTTACAAGCCAGCGGAAGGCATGACAGCACTGCAGACAGACTGACGAAATGGCCCGGTCCAGGAGAGCCTCAAGTGGAGGAGAACGCCCAACTATGAACGAACAGCCGCAATGAGAAACAGATGCAGCAACCCTGCAGAACAACAGTGGGAAAGGAACCAGAGCTCCAAACCACACGGAAAACAAGGAGAAATCTGGGGAGGGAATCCCTTTGGAACGCTTCCCCTTATGAGCACTGCTCAGAAACAGAAGCTACATGGTTGCTGCAGGGAACAAGGCTGGTTGGAAGAAAGGCCCTAGGTGGGGCGAGAGTCTGACCCCAAGGCGGGGTGAAATACAGACCCAAAGATGCAGTGAGAGAAAAACCACAAGGCGCAGTGAAATACAGACAACAAGGCAGGTTGAGAGACCGACCCCAAGGCTGAGAAAAAGGAAGCAGGCCCTAAAGTGGGGTGAAAGAAAGCAGACCCCAAGGCAGATTGAAAGGAAACAAACCCCACGGTGGGGTGTAAGAAACCAGTCATCACACCAGGGTGAAAGAAAGCAAACCCCAAGGCGACGAGAAAAAAACTAGACCGACGCCGGAGTGAAAGAAAGCAAACCCTAAGGCAGGTAAAAGAAACCAGACCCCAAGGCAGGGTGCAAGAAACCAGACCTTGAGGATGGGAGAAAGAAACCAGACTCCAAGTCAGGGTGAGAGACAGACAACAAGGCGATATGAAAGATAGACCCCAAGGCAGGGTGAAAGACAGGCCCCACGGCAGCGTGAGAGAAAGCACACCCGAAGATGGCGCAAAAGAAAGCAGACCCCAAGGCGGGAGTGAGAGACAAACCTCAAGATGGCATGAAAGAAAGCAGTCCCCAGGGAGGGTTGAAAAAAAGCAGATCCCAAGGTGGGTGCGACAGACCCCAAGGCGAGGGGAGGAACTTGAGACCCCAAGTAGGGGTACAAACTAGGAGATAACTAATTGAGAGAGTACAGCAAGATACCTGCTTAGGGATGCCCTGGAAATTACATGCAGCCTCATTACAAGTTTGGTGGTATTTCGGCAGTAAATACGCCGAAACACCACCATATGCATTTACGGTTATCGCCACTTGGTCTGGCGGAATTATCGCCGGATTACGAGTGGAGGTAGGTGGTGTTAGTCCACATTTATTCAAGTCCATAGGACTCCATGGGGATTTCAGCAGAATTACTACTGCCAGTAATTCTGCCGATTTTGTTGGTTTTTGGCAGTAAGACTGAGGAATTACCTGCAGCATTCTGCTGAAGGTTTTTCCTCTGCCTTACCATCAAACCCATAGTTCGGTAGTGCTACCGATTTTGGCCACACCGACGAATTTGTAATGAGGCCCCTTGTTGTGGGCGTATGCATTAGGGAGTACCCAAAGGCTGACCACAGACCAAAGACTGAGACTGTGTCTGTGAATCACAAGGAAAAGACACTCTGACTCAATACCAAAGAAGGGGGGGAATCTATAAGACAAACTTGGTGTCCTGAATGGAACTGCACAATGGGCCAAAGAGCCCCTTGTCTTTTGAGAAAGAGACATTATAGTGGGGTCAGACACCAGCCACTATTCCTCTTGTTGGGCAATGGCCCTTAGTCTACCTTTCTTAAGATTTAGGTTGTTTACTTTGTATCAAGTGGTAGGAAGTCAGACCAGAATAGGTTTCGGGATGGCAGACTGGACTGACAAGCGCTCTTTTAGATGTCTCTTCTGTTCTTTAGATTAGGGCCAAGATATTTATCACACATTGCTCTGTAACATAAAACGACAACTTAAGTACAAGTAATTAACTGTTGAAACTCAAACAATTTTGTGCTGATGATTTAATCACTCCGCTGTTAATAAAATGGACAGTGGAAAATGAAAAAAAGGGAACAGATCATTACATTACAGAATAAACCTACAATCCTGAGTACCTCACTCAGTACTAAGTAATCCCTCACTTACTTCATCGGAAAAACATAAAAAAAGTAGCAGGCGTGCAGCTGCAGGAAAGCATTTACGATACAACCTTGCACATAAGTACCAATTCTGCTTCAGACTAAAATGCAGCACTGATCCAAAAAACATCTAAGGCACTGGTTAATGAGGAAGCCTTGCACAGAATAGACAATGCTGACCTTTGCATTGTAATTCTGTTGGACCTCTAAGCGGTCTTTGATTCTGTCAACTGCAAATCCCTGACAAGTATCTTCTATATATCTTCCTGGAAATCTGTGACTTGGTTATACAGAACTTCTCCTCCTACCTTTCGATCGAAACCAACAACATCCAGAATCATCCCTACTGCAGACGACCACAGGGTCCATCTTCTCTATTATCGCCATAAACCTTGATGCAGAATCGTGAGGAGGACTTCTAACAAACCACAAAACAGACAACCATCAGTATACAGCCTCCACCCAACTGTAACTGAAGGCAAGCAGCATGAAAAACATCCAACATCTGGCAACTACCACACCCTCTTCCAAGCCTGAAGGTTAAGTGCCTCCCTAAAAATGAATGCAACCAAAGCAAAATGAATTCTCCCTGACAACAGTGCAGGACAACTCCAAGTCCAGAACTATTTATCCAACACCATGTATAATGGACTTACACTCTAATCCAACGCGAAAATCACTCAGACACACCAGACAGGACTCTCTCCTTCAAAGCGTATAAAACCATATCCCCCAGACACCTGATACCAGGCTGCGTGCCCGTCTAAGTTAAATAAAGTTTTCTCTGCTCAAAGCGGACTTTGTGACCACTGTCCAAACCCTAACAGTCTTTACGCTTGGATGGTGGCAATGTCCTACTTGCCGGCCTCATGGATGCTACATGCAACCAAATGTAAATCAAAGTGGTCTGTAAAGTGACTACAGTCTGCAGTGTTTGCAGCTACCACTCGCTTTCTCTGCTGCTACAAGTCACTCTACACTGTCTACTGCTGTCAAGCTCTGCTCACATTTTCTTTCCATTTACCCGGCACTTACCGTGAAGCGCGCCACAAAGTGGTCTGGAAAGTGACTAAAGTCTGCAGTGTTTGCAGTTACCACTCGCTTTCTCTGCTGCTGCTACGAGTGACTCTACTCTGTCTACTGCTGTCAAGCTCTGCCCGCATTTTCTTTCCATTTACCTGCCACTTCGCAGGAAGCGGGCTGCAAAGTGGTCTGGAAAGTGACTACGGATTGCAGTCCGCAGTCTGAGGGCTGCGGCGCCCGGTGCTCGGGTAGCTGGGAACTGAATCTGTACTACAGACCTCACCAGTGAGTGGACGTACTGAAGCAGATTGCACCATTGTGCTTTAATTGCTGCGGTGATCAGTGTGTCCTAGAGGCTGCGGGGACCTGCATATCCTTTTGATCTGGGCCAACTATCTGCTGACTATCCTGTGGAGGCACGGAGTTTATGTGATCTTGCTCCACCCTGGTCCCACTGCTTCTGGATTGCTAACGTGGGGAACCTTATACCGACCTAGAGACTGCAGGGGATTTCTCCTTTGATCTATGTTGGTTACCTGCTATCTTACAGCTCATAGCTCCTCTTTTCCTGCAAACATGAGATCTGGCCTTAAAAGCCAGTCAGGACAGGAAATCCTTCCGGAGTTTCTGGATCCATCTCATATTGCATGTTCCGTCATTCAAGCTCCACAGGAGTCTGCATTGCTATTCAGATTTATGCCTCCCCCTTATGAGGCGCTCTGGAAGGAATTACCCTGTAACACTGGGTACCTCAACTGACCTTAAATCCTGATGACCAGTTCAACCCAGCCAGGCTGGTAACTATGGATATAGCTAGCCTTGATTTTGAAAAGCCTGGATCAGTGCTAATATCCATAAAAAAACAACAGCATCTCTTAAAACCCCTCGGTCAAACTCTGTTTTCTCCCCCATTGCCGGCAAACGATTCCTGGATCATCTGTAAAGTCGGTTGCTACTAATACAGAACTCAAATCTGTGGCCCCGGTAAGAGGCACGGCAATGCTTGACCACTCCGTCATGAAGATACTCAACAATTCTCTAGGGCATAAAGACCTCACAGATCTCAGTATTATCGAGTTTGCAGACCACGCATTGGAGAATAACGCTCCTTGGGGGACACGCTGCATGATAATGCAGGTAGCGTTATTCAACAAACCTGTAATGCGCCAATGCTGGGCTCTCCATCGGATCTCACAAATATCATAGATAAATACTCAATAACAAATAACCCTGACGGTCATGCCCGGGTTCGAGCGGAATCTTCTTCCAAGGCTGGTGACTTCAATGAAAATGCTACTATGCATCATACCCTTCGGGAGATCGACGAAATAAGTCGCCTCACTCACCCGACGGTCTCAGCTCTAAACATGGTACAAAGCTCCTTTGTGGCACTTTATGACAACATTTGGAATGAGCTAAAATGAGCTAAAATCTACGGAATCTATGATGTCTGAGGTAAATTGTAAACTGGGTTTTATTGGCTCAAAGCTGCGTTTCCACCCAATTATGAATGGTCGGGACCGCTGGGTGTCGACTCAGCCTCACCTTTCAGGAAAACTGTAAACACTGGCGAGATAATCGAAATCTCTGATACACCAAACTCGTCTCTTACTGAACCTGCCCATGCCCCTCACATTGCTCTGTCTACAGAATAGTGCCGAAGCGTGGATGACCCTCCCCGGGTACCTGTCCCCACCACTATGGGTGCTACCCGGACAGACCTGACGGAGGAACTACTGATTGTTTCAAGCCAATATGAAGGCTTAATGGCTTCCGCTGTGGCCCCTCGAGTTAGTAAACCAGAGCAGGGGAAGCTGTCTAAAAATGTGAAGAAAAATATCTTGTTACAAAGAAATAGACAAAGTTGCTTAAGAATGAACTACAAACCACTCTTTCGCTCAAGTAGTCTCTGTTATTGGAAGAAGGAACACCATTGGATTTGGCTCTGGCAAAGCCATCTAAGGTTGATTCCATATCACAGGCAGACTCTGTCTTTCAGGACAATCCTGTGCCTGTTTGTATGTCCATTTCTAGCTTGGCGCCTAGGACATTTGTTTTGAGTGATGTCAAAAGTAGTCCTCTCTTGGTAACGCTCACTCAAACTTCTGCTCCCTCATTTACTGAGGGGAGCAATGCCACTCTTGTTATGCATAAGGCTCCACCCTTTTTTCCGGGTATATCGGTAACCCAAACCTCTGACTCACCTGCCATCAGTGGGAATCATGTGGTTAATCCATGTGTATATACTATCAAAGTAGGGGAAGGTGATGGGAATTTGGTGGGTAAACGTGAAGCCTTATTACAGTAAATATGTCTTGCGGCTAGCGGTGCTAATAAGGGTGCTCCTCAATCTTTTAGCCTTGGTTTTGGGAGCTGTAATAAACATAATGATCTAGGGGCTGTGGGTGACCCTATAATGAAGAACTTACCAGCAAATCTCTACCCGTCCTTGGCGGCAGATGTGGGCCATTTATTGGGGTGGCTACATGTGTCGAATTCACAACCTTCTCTGGGGCAGAATTCTAGATGTGCTGAGCCAAATAGGACCATAACCTATAATATCCTGCAGCATGCAAGAGGGAATGATGCCCCATGGGTTAAGATCGATCGTAATCAAGGGGGGTGGATGAAAGAACCCTGTATGGGTAAAAGGGGGCTTCAATTAAAAATGATGAGCATAATGGGCCCTAAAATTCCGGTCTGTTTGAACCGCACTAACATCCTACCGATTTCTGCCGGAATACCGGCTCTGGGCCTACTCTGATATTGATTGAGTGGCTTTTCCAGATAGGTAACATCCTGACACCTTTATCATCCAATTTAACTCAATGCTGGTCAAGGAGCTTGGTTTTTACCAAAGACCAAGCCTACAGGATTTGGGCTTTGAGATATGTCCTATCTTGCTGGAGGAGGGTGGTCCCGTAGGTGCACAGAGGGGCTGCGTATTATGGACCACCCCACTAGTGAGGGATCTAGAAGAGTGGCCAAGGCTAACGAACAAGTAGATGGTAAGAATATTGACTGGGTAGCGGTTACATCAACTTTATGGTGCAAACCAGTCCCATAATCTACCAAGAGTGACGTCACCTGGGAAGAGAGACATATCCCTGTGTCTCAAATCATGGAACACGCGTGGGAACCGTCATCTTTTTACTAATCAGGCTGCTATGTCTATCTTAAAAGAGGCAAAATGTATTCTGTTACAAGAGACTTGGTTGATTGAAGCCCCAGTATTGGATGATTAGCAAGTGTTTACCCAAATAGCAAAGGCTATTAAGGGTGGGAGGGCATTGGGAGGGCTTTTAATTGCAGTAGTTTCAGCATAACTTCTGTACCCATTGCTGACCTTCCGTTCGGAGCAATGGCCCTTTGTTCTACAGATGTAGCACTAAATGTATTGGTGGGGAAGGTATGCTGGCACAAGGGAGTTGCTGATCTTACCTATTTTTTGTAGGTGGTCTGTGAATGTATAACTGTGTGGTCATCTAAAAACCCCCTGGGAACAGTTATATTAGCAGGAGACATAAATGCAAACTGTCTCTTCCAAGACTTGGATTGTGATCTGTGTGATCTATCCTCGGATATGATCTCGCCAAATTTCAAATCCCAAGCTGGAAGAGGCTGGTGACTTGCCCTGGGGGTGCTTGAGCTACAGCCCCTCACGGGGAAGTCCTTTAATCAAGCTACGGGGGTGGAAATGCATATGTGGTATACAGGGGGTATTTCTTCAACCTTGGATTACATCTTTGTTGATGATTACTTATCAAATTGTTGTACCTCATACTCTGTGTTAAGGAATAATTGGAGTGATCATGCCATCTTAAAGGTGGATTTTGATATTGTCCTGATTACCAGAGAGTATATCGATCTGTTACATCTAAGTACTAACCTCTCAGGCAATGCAATTCTATGGTCGGACTCCAATATTGAAATCCAAAACCATTATTTCCATTCAATTATGTCAGCAACAACATTAGAGTGGAAAATGCTAAACTTTAATGTGAATGGGTCTCAGAATGTCTACTGACTTGGTAACTCGAGTAAAATCTAACCCTAGATTTAAGCCAATGAAATCATGTAGACTGCCCCCCCCACTGCTATTATGAACAGCTTGTCGCAGCTAAATCTACCATGCGGAGGGAGGTAAGAAAACTTAGGGATTCAACTGAGGATGCAGTTGTTAGAGCTAGCCTTGAAAAGAAATATTAAAACTATTGCAAATCGATCCAAGCAGTGCTGCTGCAGCGTGACAGCAAGACCATGCTCAGGTTGCTATTAAACTCCAGTGTGTGGGTATTTTGGTCCCTAATTAAAGCCAGGACCCCAATTTTGTAATCTCTCAGCTACACTCTGCTTCGGTGCCGGAATGGGTCATATTTTTTGTAACTCTATTCGGATACTCTGATAGTAATATTGGTACTGATTTTCTCTGTAGCCCTGCCGTATATGACTACTCTTGGCAGCCGGACCTAGTTTTTGTAGATATTTACCTCCTACTAAAGAAGTGCAAAAAAAACTCATGCCCTGGGCCCGAATGGCCTTACTAGCAACACCTTTAAGGCTGGCCGAATTAACTGGGCAAACATGTTGTTTTTGCAATTTGGAATTATTATCCATCCAGGAGTTCTACCAGATTCTTGGCGCATGGCCCATGTGGTACCAATTTTTAAATGTGGCAGTAGGTTGGACCCTAAAAATTATCAGCCAATCTCCCTAATTGATGCTGACTGCAAAACCTTATCTGCTTTTCTTCTGACTCACTTGGAGCGATGGGCAGCTTTTACTAATGGGTTTAGTAGATTCCAGACGGGCTTTCGTAAGTGGCATTCAACCAAAATAAATGGCCTCGTAGTAAAGTCAATACAAGAATCAGCATGGGAAACTATCGAAGGCTGCACCTATATGGCCTCAATATATCTCTCAGCGGCGTTCAACTGTGTCGATCAGAACTGGTTATGGTCTAAATTGGATGGTTGGTGTATGCCGACGGGGCTCTTGCACTTAGTAAATGGTGTCTATGAAAATTCTGGAATCCAGATTCGGCTGAACCAAAAGGGCGATCTCTCGCTGAGAATATGCTCGTATAGGGGCCTAAGGCAGAGCTGTGCCTTGGCCCTTTGGTTATTTAGCCAATACTTGTCTGACGTGGCCGACTGCCTTAGTGAAGGGGGACTTATTACACCAAAGGCAGGCCAGTGTAAAATCTCATGGCTGGCTTACACCGATGACTTCTTGATAGTCAACAAAGCTAAGGCTGTTCTCCAAAGGCTGTTGAATATCTTTTCAAAATATGCAAAAGAGAATGGGCTAATTATCAATCCCACTAAGACCAAAATCTTGGCCTTTTCAAAGAGAAAGTCAAAAAAAGGCAACGCCTCTTGGTTTGTTGAAAATGTAAATATCACAAACAGCCTTATCTTTGTATATCTGGGGTTCCACTTTGGGGCCCACTCAGGTATAAGAAATATCTCAGATATTCTCCTGCAAAAATCAGCCCAGCTCTAGTGTCAGATCATAAAAATTGATCGAAAATTTGGAAGATTCTCCCTAAGGCCGGTCCTTATGTTTTATGAGGCGAAAATCATTCCCAAGGCTAATATATGGTCTTGAACTCTATGGTGATGCCATTTTTAAACTTCTAGATAGGATCGAGGCTAAGCTGTGGTGGAAGATTCTGGGTATCCCCAATGCAATTCCTCTTGCGGCTATTAGGTTCGAACTGGTTGTAACATCCTTAACAGCATGTGTTGAGTGGCGTCTGTTGTCATTATACTTAAAATTGACCTCACCACTTGCCGATTCCCTGTATGAGACCTTCCGGTAGTGCCCTTAATTACCACAATGACTTCCACTAGAGCTCCCATTAGCTGGCTCAGCTTGCCAAGATATGTGAAGCTATTCTCACAAGAACCTGCTTGGATCTGGAGACTTTAACTACTAACCCGGCCAAGGTGAAAAGGGCACTCTGACCTTGATTAGGCCATAAAAACTGATCTATTCCACTCTTACTCACATTTATCCCATGAGCATACACGTCGAGGAAACCCGTCTATACTGATCTCCCAATTCTCTAATTGATAACATAGGGCTATGCTTCTCCGGCTAAGTTGGAACTTGCTTCCTACGAAGGAGATCTCGCTTAGGAGAAGCTTAATAACTGAAGCTGACAATGGATGCAGATTTTGTAACTCTGGATTTGAATCAATAAAGCACTTGGTACTTGACTGTGAGGCACTAATAGTATTCAGGACGAAACATATGAGGCCTCTCTTGAAGTACAGATTAGGATGTGCAGATGAAAACTTATGGAAAAGATGTCTAAATATCCAAAATGCTCATGAAGGATTGGCAGTATCAGGATTTATCGATATTCTCAATCTGTTGTAATAGGTGTGCCATTACATTGATGGATATCAGTTTTGATCCACTTTGTTCTTATGCCTACTTCTTTATGTGCTTGGTAATTAGTCCTCCTTATTTGTAACTTGATTATATTAAGAGGAAATGACAGAAAAACTTCTTATTTTTTCTTTCTCTCCCTTTTCTGTGCTTGAGTTCTGATTTATTGCTGCTGTGTTTGTTTTACATGTATTTAAGACTGACTGTTGTGTAAAGGTTTCATTTAAACCATATGCAATAAAAAAAAGCGCTTTAGACACCATTACCCTATTAAGGGCTGAAGAAGTGTTAGAATGGATTTATAAACTTTGTCCTGGTGGACAGTTGTTTAGGGGGCCACCCATGTTAGATGAACAGGGGACACTTCTGGGAAGATAGCCAGACCGGTTCACAATAGCTTGGAGAGCAGTCAAGGCTAAATCGCAGGAGAAGTGAGGGCGATTGGGTTCTCCAATGAGCACACACAGTGAAATACCAAGCATTACAATTAGACAGTAGTATATGAAAAATACCATTTATTATAAGCCCAATAACAAGACAATGAATAATGAAATGCTCTGGTAAACTATCAAACAAACACACTGGGGGTCATTCAGAGGTTGGAGGTAAGGGAAAAATGATGCCGGTAAAGGATTACCGGCATCGCTGACCGCTACAGCGCGCGCCCCACCATGCCGAAATTAGCGACATGGCGTAAACCGGAGCTGATCACAAGTAAGGAGCACACGTAAATTACGGCCTCCTCAAGCCCGTAAAGTACCTTACCGGCATGGAGTACATACAGGCATCTCAGAGAAGGAGTAAAGAACCCTGAGCAGTGGGTTCCAGAGCCACAGGTGCACACAATCAGCACAGGTGGAGACAATGGAGTCTGCCACAGCAGAAAAGGAACTCAGCCACACACCACACCCCCTCCCACACCAAGACGGCACCAATGGAACCAGCAAGGGCACAACCACAAAAACCCCACCAACAATACCAGCCTCCCTCCCCATTGAGGAGACACAGTGGGAGAAGGAGGGGGAGACAGGCCCTGCATGCAGCACCAGTGCAGTCTGCGTCACCACCCCAGCAGCCCCCATTCCCACGCAGCATGTCACTCAAGGAAACCCTTGAGCAGATAGACACCCGTGACCACCTTGCCTGTGACACCGTCACCACCATAATTTGCCCGAGACATACTGAGATAAGTGAGCAGCATTCAAATACACACTGCTATCCTGGCACAGGAGACGGTGTAGCCTGTGCCCTACACCCATGCCACAGGCACCTACCAGGACACAGTGGTGCCCATGCATGGCATGTCACAACCGTCCATTACACGGACACCAAAGAAATGCTGTATCACCTCCCCAAGCACACAAGGGCCCACCAATCCCCAACATGGACCACCCAGGAGACACACAACAGTAAAGTTGGCCCCAATGCATCTGCAGGCATGCCAAATGACATTGGTGCCCCTGACAGCACCCAAGTGTCTTAGGTGGACCAGCATGGCATGCAGGTGGCGGATAGCAACTGCAAACAATACCACTCCCCCTACGTGCAGACGGAAGCAACGCAACCAAGAACACCACACATGGGTAGGCGCGACATCAAAGAACAACTCATGACTCAATGGTCCAGCTGATTACCATGCTACCGTGCCACATGGGGCGGCATACAGGATGACGTGCCCGCTGCCTGGTGAGTTGTCTGACTGTGTCATGCCAGTGCATTGGTGGCATGAGGTGGGTGACTGCATGAGCCAACTGGGCGGAAGTGATGAAGCCATTTTACGATATTCACCCCACCAACCAACCCGCCACAGAACCAGTGCAACGGCACATGAGTACAGAGTCCCACATTGATGTAGTAAGGCACTCACAATACACTACATTTCCACCATCTGACAAGCCCAAATCCCACTACACATGCACCAACCACTGGCAGCCACCACAACCGTACACGCATATAGGTCGACACACTGCATATGCACAATGTGGCTGCCCCCTGCATGGCACCACATGGGAGACACATCCCTGGGAGTGGATTGAACTGAGGGCAGCAGGGATACCCCACCACGTCACCGGCATGGCACACCCATAGGAGTGTTGGAATTCACCATAGTATGGATCAGAGCAGGATGATGACCATGAGCCACTGACTACATCCATCACACCAAAATACGAATCCACACAGTACACAGCACCACATGTTTCTAACATCAGGACTGCTGCATGCATCAACGAAGCCTGTACCACGAGATGACCATGCCATTCATTGTACGTGGACCATCTTGTAGACACCCCCCCACAGCATTCCATTGAATTGGACACATATTGGGTCCATGAATGGGGGAAATGCATCGATGGACATGTGCGTGTGGCCATCAGTGAAACCCTGCCATGTTCAGTTCTCCACCATGACAGTTCAAACACTCACCTCAATTGGATAGACATGCAGGTGTTGGTGGCTGACCCTTGACACCATGGTACATGACCCCTGTCAGTAACCCACAGAACAGGCCCAGGGTACACCAAATCACTGGCCATACACGTGCATGCGTGTAGATGAGGCGGCCACCTGGCTTGCGTAAGGCACATATGAGTTGGCAAAGCTGGACTGGTGTAATGGGCCATACAAAGAGCGGGCAAGATGTCCAGAACACAAGTCAGCAGAGGGTGGCATGACATGGGCACACAGGGCACTGGATGTGTGTATACTTGTACACCATGCACTGTCAGTCGTCATCATACACATGCTCAATGATGAATGTCCACAACTGTTCAACTTTGCAACACCAATAGTGTATTGTGAAGAAGGAAATATTGTGAACATTAACTGCAGCCCCTCTTCCCCCCAACTGCACAACAAACCATCAACCACCTGGCCCCCAAATGCACAACAAACCATCACCCCCCTCCCCCCAACTGCACAGCGAACCCTCAACCCCCTCCCCCCCAACTGCACAACGAACCCTCAACCCCCATCCCCCTCCCCCCAACTCCACAGCACTGGTCCCATGTAGGACTTAAAGGCCACATGTGGCAGCAATGACTATTGTTCCTGGCTCCCCTGGCCCGGGGGGGGCATGTCCCTGCGCTGCATTGAACGCCGAGTGCGCCTTGCTGGGCTGCCTTGTGTGGCCTCACTGGATGCGGCCGTGTCCGCCTGCTCTGGCTGGGTATTCAAATGGCCTGCCTCAAGGGCATTGGCTATGCGGCCAAGGATGTGGTACAGACAGGTTGTGCTGTCAGTTAGAGTGTCACACAACCGGTCGGTACAGTCAGTGAGTATCTGCCGCATTTCCCTCAGTCCATCATGCCATTCAACGCGGTCCTGCCGGTTGTTCTCCATAAACTCTGTTATGAGGCCTGGGAGCTGATTCACCCGACGTGTGCCGAATGATGGGAAACCATCGGTGAAACCACTTGCCCCTGCATGCTCGGCTGAGGGCTGCACCGGTGGACTTGGGACATCATCATCATACACCTGCGGGTCGATTGGAGGACAACAGACAGGTGTTGGTACATCTCCACAGTCACTACATGAGGCCAGGGGTACGATGCAGGGCTCTGGGGTGTGGACTGTGTGTTGGTCCTCCTCCTCGGACGCCCCACAGATGGGTGACGACGGGCTGTCTGCATACTCGTCAGGGCCAGTGGCAGCAGCCTCCCCAGAGATGCTCGACTGCGCCGATGTTGGGGTTGGCATTGTGGCAGGCACCAATGCTTGAATGGGTTGTGGTGGGACAGCATCCAGTGGCCTTTCCGGAGCCGGGGGGCTGTTGTTTTTGGTGCAGGGATTCGCCTGACCCTGCCACTGCCCCTGGAGGTGTTTGGCTGGCTTGATTGTGGGTCGGCGCTGTCATGGTCAGTGCCTGTGGGGGTAGAAGAGAGGGACAACATGAGTGATTGTAAGATGTCCTATATGCATTCATGGCTGCATTCACATTTCAGTTGATCGCAGTTTGTGGACTTTTGGGTGCAGCTACGGCAGTGGTACATGTGCATGAGTATGTCATGTACGCATGTTTAGGAGTGACTCATCGTGGCCTGGTTATGTGCAGTTTGGCTGGCACAATGCCATGCCGGCTGCACAGTGTGCATGATGGGATGTGCAAGTTAATGCACTATGGTTGATGTGTGTTATGTACTCGCACTTGGGCCTTGATTGCGTGGCACTTGCCTCTGCATTAGTTGGATGGGGGGATGGTTTGGATGGGGGGAGGGCAACACGAGAAGGTGCCTTCAATGGCCCTTGGGGCAGTTTGAATCATGCAATGGACATTGGCAGTGTACACTGTGATGAACACTCACCTCCTTCGGCAGAAGTCGTTGCCCCGCACTCCATGTTCCCCACGCCCTCGATCGATTCTGTGCCAATCAGAGCTGCACATGTCTCCTCCCACGGCTCTAGTTCCACAGGGGTACTTGGTCCGCCTCCCGTCTGCATGGCCTGGCTACGGTTGCTGGAGAGGAGACCCTGCACCCGCAGGTCATCCCACCGCTTGCGGCAGTCCCTGGGGTTGCGGGGGGGGTTTCCTATGGCGCTCACCATCTGTGCGAGTTCAGCCCAGATCTTCTTTTTGCGGAGGATAGACTCCCTCTGCATGTTGCTGCTGAAAACGACATCCGCATGCTCAGCCAGGTAGTCTACCATGGCCTGGAGTTCCTCTGGGCTGAATCGCCTCTTGCGGATGCGGTCCGCTGCCTTCTTTGGTGCTTTCGGCATGTTGGTAGTCATCTGGTCCTTTTCCAATGTCTGATTTGCTCCGAAAGGTGCTGGCGGATGAGGATGGCAATGGATTGTGTTTTTAAAGATGGCCGCTGCTCTCCTTCCCGTTCCTGTGCGATGACGTAATTTCCGGTTCCTTTTTTTCGGTGACCGTAATTTACGGTATCCGTAATTTACAGTCACCATTATCTACTGGCGCTAGTCTTCCAAGACGGTGTTGCTATTTACGTGTCGCAGCATGCCGGTAGGGGGTTTGCGGGTCGTTTAGCGGCAGGCTGCTCGGTACTTTTCCGGCATGGCGAAAAGCGCGTGTCCGCGAGGTCGGAATGGGCCGCAATTAGCGGTCTGACGCCAGGGCGGTGTTTTACTTTACGCCATGCCGGAAAATACTGGTACTTACCTCCGATCTCGGAATGAGGGCCAGTATTTTCTATATATACAATCACTGGAGTCAATGAAAGAAAGTTACTAGCTCCACCACTACCTTCAAAGGAAAAAAGGGAGTAACGTTTGTAGCACCAACAGACTTCAGATACTTTAGACACACTTTAGAAGTCCAGCCCTAAAATGAGTGGAGCCTTGTGCTCAATGTTCAATGCATGTGTACATTCACAGGTACTTTCTAGTGAGCAGGAAAAAGTTAGGAGAAGAATTCTGAAGGGGTGAAATGGGTTCCAAGAGTCAGGTGGCTTTGGGCGGCAAACACTACCCAAGCCAACAGGAAGGCCAAAACTCAGACTTCAAGGAAAGTAATTCGTTTGGATGAAAAAAGTGACACCAGTAAGTGACTTCACTACTCACCACCCTTAGTTCGGTTTAGGTCCAGTCTTGGCAGGTCCAGAGGTGGTCACCAGAGATACGATTTCTCACCCTCTGTTCGGCTTCCAGATGCACATGCTGCAGGTACAGGTCTGTTTTGGCACAGGAGCTGCTACAATCGATTCTGACAATGCAGAAAACAATGATGCAGAAAGGACTAGGACACTGTAAGGAATGCAGGAGATCTGTCTTCAGCGAACGTCACCGCAGCATAGAGACACAAGGGGACCCAGCTCTGGCGGTATGACACAGCCTATCTTGCAACCCAAAGGTGCTGGAACGACATAATTCGGCAGAAGTTAGCCTTGTTGGACAAGCTAGGATTCACCAGAATATCAGGTTGAAACTCGAAACGGTGACGCTTCTGCATGGTAACCTAGGTACGAGCTGGACAGCCCACTGGATGGCCATGGAACACTTCTGAACAGGCTCACTTGCAGGCTTACCATGTCAGGTTTCATGGGGTTTGGTTGAATGTGGTGGAATGAGTGTATGATTAACATAAAGTATGGTTTGGGCCTTAACTTTTAGTGCAGAGTGTGGAGAGCTTCCCAAGCCAAAATGGAGACTTCCAAAAGGATCAGTGATTGGCCAGAAGTAAAAGAAAGGCATTGTTGGAACATTCTAAACCGCCTTTCATTGTCAGAAGCCCAGCTGGAAGGTCTTATGTTTGAAGCTCTTAAGATTTAAAAAACTTTAGCTAGGCCCTTGTGCCTAGAATTTGTTATTTGGATCAGGAAAGTGTTGGAGAATTTAAGAAGAAACTCAGAAACGTTCCGGTAAAAGAAAGAAGCAAGTTAAGTGACTTTATTATTTTTTCACTGAACTTTGTGAAATTCAAGAAGGAGTTAAATTTCTATATAATTTATTAACTAGTTCCTGTTTTCTTATTCTTTGTTTAAAGAATAGTTTGTTTTGTTCTTTTAAGACTTTATTTTTGTATTTCTTGAATAGTACTCTTATTTAATGAACTGCGTCACATATTTAGCGTGTGGCAAGTTGGTGTGTGGAGGTCTGTTCATCGTTTCAGCGTCATGTGTTTTTTCGGCCGTATAAAAATTATTGAGCATTGTTTCTTCTAACGGTAACAGTGCTTTCTTTTAACGTCGGGCTAGCGTTAGAAATCTTACAAGTGACAGTGTTATAGATACGCGATCCTGAAACGTTATGTTTTATTTACTAACATTCTAACCTGGCGCGCGTACCTCATTAAGTTGCCTCTTCAAGGATTAGTGTCCGGAACTAAGTAATTTCCTCTTTCCTACTTGAACAAATAAAATGAAGGAGAGAGAAATACTGATCAACTACGCATGCGCATATGCCATTTTTGAACTCTTTTTCTGTGCCTATGCGCACACCATTTTAGAAGGAAAAGGAATATCTTCACGCATGCGTATAACTCTAGTCAAGTGAACGCTTTTTTGAAGAGCGATATTTTTACGCAAGCAAAAGATCCAATTAGTGAACACTCCTATCTTTCCACATGCACAAACAATTTTAAATGGAATAAGCCAGAGTGTCATATTTGGAATTTGTGTTAAAGAGATTCACACAAAAGACTGTCATGATCTCTGCTTCCAAAAGGTCAGAGTTTTCCCAACTCCCTTGGAAGCAGATCCATAACCCAGGTTCCGAGTGCCAACCAGTCCCAATTGGGACATTTTGGACCCAGTCCTGGCGCCAGTGGCACCAGACTCATAAATATGCCCAGTCCCAGCGCCGGAAGCGCCGGGCTCATAATGCTTGGGTGGACTTACCTGCAGCAGACCATGCTGCTTACTTGCCTGCCAGTTGAGCCTCTGATCCTCTTCTGTTTGGAACTACTGTTCCTGTTGGGTGGGGCAGGAGCCACTCCCTAGATTCAGAACACTGGAACTCTTCTGGAAAGAAGGAACTCTTTTCTTACCTAGGCGTGGCTGTGGAAGGAGACACCTAAGCACTACAGGAGGCTATTTAAACCACACCCGATGGATGAATCTTGCTTTGCGTTATTCTCCATCCTCTGCAGCAGAACGCTCATCGTGTCTTCTGCATCTGATCCTGGGCCTAAGGAAAAAGGCTTACCATCCTGAATCCAGTCTTCAGCAACACCTATAAAGACAAGAAAGAACAGGTTAGCATTACGGTCTTCAGTGACAGCTCTTCACTTACCTGGTCCATCGGCTGTCACCAACGCCTCGCGCTGCATTCCGGCATCTGAAAGACAAAGGCTTACCTACTCTTCGTGCGCTCCGGAGGTCTTCACACTGCATTCCGGCATCTGAAAGACAAAAGCTTACCAACTCTTCGCACGCTCCGGAGGCCTTCGGCGCTGCATCCCGCATCTGAAAGACAAAACAAGGTGCGTTTAAAGACATTGGGGAACTTTAATACTCACGTGCCATTACTCCTTTCCACATCTAACCCAGTGGGTATTCCGGCACCCTGCAGCCGCTCCGAACTTGTACCTGCAAAATAAAAAGACAGTTAGAGCGCATCGTGAAGCAGGCAACAAGCGCTTACTTACGTGCTTCCAGGCGCTTCTATTCATCACACGGGCTCCATCTTCAACTCACTTCAGCCCATCATCCGCCATCGCCGGAACCCTGCAAAACAAGAAACATCATTACTAAAGACTTTAAAGACATTAGAATTACTCGAAACTTACCGTTCGTGCAGTAAACGACGGACAGCAGTCCTCTGAAGTCAAGAGGCCTGCTCCCCTTATCCAGTGAAGAAACTGGTTACAGCACCCTGCCCCGAGGCAGATGGAGAGCACGGCGTTCACTTACCTAAGGTGAGAGCGTTAACCTTTGGGGTTCTACAGGAGAAGAGAAAGGGAAGAAGAGAGAGACATTCAATAACCCAGTTCCTTAATCCCATATTTTCTATCTGCAGACATCTTACCCTTCGAGTCAGACATACAGTGCACAGAGGTCCAGCCCAAAGAGCCAGCCGTGTGTTACACATCACCTTTGAAGATACGGTATACGCCCAGTCAAGACCGGCGCCTCTACGGGAATCAGGTGAGCGTTACAGAACGCAAAGCCTACCACAAAACTCCCGTCCAGGCGCTATGGAAACCTCGGATACCGACCAGCTAGCCCAGTTACTTGGGGAACTAAGGGCAGAAGTGCATGCAGCCCGTCAGGAAACGAACGCTCTAAGAAGGGAACTGATTATTTCCAAGGAGCGAACAGATGATCTCGCTAGACAATTGCTACAGTCACAAGCCTGACAGACCCCGTTACCCGCATCTGGGGGAAATCTTCCTTCTACATCCTCTATGAATCCAGTGCAGATCAACCTACCTGGGAATGTACCTCTGGCTCCGCCCGAACGATTTTCTGGTGACCCAAAGAGGTTTGCAGTATTTATCAATCAGTGCCGGTTGCATTTCTTATGCCGGCCAGCAGCCTTTCCAACTGATCAAGCTAAAGTAGCTTTCGTGCTTTCGTACCTTAGTGGCAATGCGGCAGACTGGTCGATCCCTCTAGTAAATCAAGATGATCCGGTCCTCCATGATTTTCAAGCTTTTCAACTCAGTATGGAAAAACTGTTCGCAAGACATTCACAGGGGCAGGCCTTGGACAATGAGCTTCTTTCGTTGCGACAAGGTAATCAAGACCTTTTGGTTTATATTGCGTCTTTCAACAGACTGATAGTGGAAACTCAATGGCCTGAGGACAAAAGGATTACACTGTTTTATAGAGGTCTACGTGGAGAGCTCAAAGATGTGTTAGCCCAAGTAGTGAATCCCCCACAAGATTGTTCGGACTATATAGACTTAGTCGTTCAAATAGATCACAGACTGCAGAACAGGAAGGCCGATCGTTCCAAGTTTGATGCTCGAGTATTTTCCAAACCGCCAACTCCTTCCAAAGGAGTAGACTCCGGGGAACCCATGCAAATAGGGGGTCTGAAAGGTCCTCTAACACAAAAGGAGCGGGAAAGGAGAAAACAGTTGCAATTATGCCTCTATTGCGGAAACTCAGGGCACTTTCTTCGAGACTGTCTGGTGAAACCTGCCAAGAAGGCAGTAGGAGCTGCAGTTACCAAAGTTACAAACTCTGAGCAGGGAAACGACCTCGCCCGACAAGAATAGAGGTCCTCTTGCCGAGCGTGAAAACCAGTTCCGTGACCTCTCATTTCGTGATACCTATGGTCCTCATTAGCCCTGATAATCCGGATCAATTACATGCAATTGAAGCTTACGTTGACAGCGGTGCCATCGGCAATTATGTGGATCATGAAATGGTTTTGAGGATGAATCTACCTCTTTGTCCCAAGGCTGTAAAGGACGTCATTACTACGGTGGATGGTACGGAGATAGCCTCCGGGCCAGTAACGCATACCACTCAAGAGGTGACGCTAGTAAGTCAAGATGGACACCATGAGAAGATCGTGTTCGATGTGATCAAGGCCCCTCAGTTTCAGATTATTCTAGGAATACCTTGGTTAGAGAAACACAATCCTCTGATCGATTGGCGAGCAAGAACGGTCCAGTTTCCAGAATGTGTCTCTACTTGTCACCCTCCACCTGGTGTTGCACTGGCAGCAATTTCTTCAGAGACTCCCCAGTTACCTCCCGAATACCTAGAATACTAAGATGTTTTCCGGAAGGATCAGGCTAACTCTCTACCTCCCCATAGGTCTTATGACTGCCAGATAGACCTGATACCTGGATCTACTCCTCCTTGTAGTAGAATTTATGCCCTCACCCAGCCTGAGAACATTCACCTTCGACAATACCTGGATCAATACCTGGCAAATGGGTTTATTCGTCCTTCCAAGTCCCCTGCTTCTTCAGCTTTGTTCTTCGTTCCAAAAAAGGAAGGAGACCTTAGAACTTGTATAGATTATCGCTCCCTGAACCAGATCACCGTTAAGAATAGATATCCGTTACCTTTGATCCCTGAACTCCTGGACCAAGTCAGAAAAGCATGCATATATACAAAGCTGGATCTTAGAGGAGTTTACCACTTGGTACGAGTAAAAGAGGGCGATGAATGGAAGACGGCCTTCCGCACCAAGTATGGGCTATTTGAATATCAGGTCATGCCCTTCGGACTTTGCAATGCCCCGGCCGCCTTTCAATATTTTATGAACGATGTCCGCAGAGAGCTCATAGATGTGTGTGTTGTTGTTTACATTGACGACATCCTCGTCTATTCTTCATCGGAATCTGAACATCGGAAACACGTGAAAATGGTCCTCAAAAGATTGCGTCAACACAAACTTTTCGCTAAGTTGGAAAAATGTGTTTTCAACGTGACTGAAGTTGAATTCTTGGGATTCATATTATCACCTGACGGAGTGCGTATGGATTCAAAGAAGGTCGATGCAGTTCTCAAATGGCCATCACCATCCTCCGTAAAAGGTGTGCAAAGCATGTTAGGCTTCGCTAACTTTTACCGCAGGTTTATCCCCGAATTCTCTCGAATAGTCCAGCCCATCACTGCCTTGTTAAAGAAAAACAAACGTTTTGAATGGTCTACCGAGGCGGAACAAGCTTTCCAGGATTTGAAGACTAAATTTATCTCTGCACCAATCTTAAAACACCCTTGCCCCGAACTCCCCTACATCGTGGAAACTGATGCTTCAAGCCTTGCCATGGGGGCAGTTCTATCACAAAAGGACCCGGTAACCAATCAGTTGCATCCCGTGGCATTTTGGTCCCGCAAATTCTCGCCTCCTGAAATCAATTACATGATTACTGACAAGGAACTTCTGGCTATCAAGTCTGCCTTTAAGGCTTGGCGGCATTATCTGCTGGGGGCCCGACACACCGTTACTGTGATTACGCATCACCGAAACCTGCAATATTTGAAAACCGCAAAAGCCCAATCCTCTAGACAACTCCGTTGGGCATTATTCTTTGCCGAGTTTGACTTCATAATTACCTATCGACCTGGTACAAAGAACGGTAAAGCTGATGCCCTTTCTCGGATGGGAGTGGAAGAACACTTGATCAACCCTAAACCTGTACCAATCATTCCCGAACAAAGAATTCTGGGTGTAATCGCCACAGAATCCATAGAGGAAGTTAAAGATAAAGCCAGGCAACTTGTAACTCCAGCAGACATACAGAATTGGCATCTGCAGGGAAAGGACTTTGCAGTAAAGGACAACTTATTGTATTTCCAAGAACGATTATACCTACCCAGCACAGATTTACAGAAAAAAGTCATCTCTTGTTATCACGATTCTTTAATGGAAGGACATCCCGGTATGGCCAAGACCTCAGAAAAGATCAAGCGCTACTTCTGGTGGCCGTCTTGGAAAAAAGATATCAGAGACTTTATAATGTCCTGTGGAGTATGCGCCCAAAACAAGAGTCAAAAGGAAAGACCAGCAGGCCTCTTACGCCCTATTGACATCCCACCTCGCCCTTAGCATACGCTTTCTATGGACTTCATCACCGATCTACCTCCATGCTCCGGATACAATACGATTCTAGTAATCGTGGACTTATTCTCCAAGATGGCGCATTTCATTCCGCTCAAAGGCTTGCCAACAGCAGCAACTCTGGCCCGAGAATTTCTCGAAAACATCGTCCGACTGCACGGTTTTCCTTCGGTTCTAATTTCGGATCGAGGTAGTCAATTTATTTCTCATTTTTGGCGAAGTTGCTGTCGGTCGGCTCAAATTGATGTGAGACTATCGACCAGTCACCACCCTCAGACCGACGGACAAACCGAGAGGACCAATCAAACTCTGGAACAGTATTTACGCTGCATGCTGCAACAAACTGAAAAAACTTGGAAAGACATCCTTTGGATAGCCGAATATGCCTACAATAACTCTGTCCATTCGGGAACTGGGAAAACCCTGTTTTTTCTTTTGTACGGCAGTCACCCTCGAACCTCGGAGTTGGATCCCCTCCAAGATCTTGAAACACCAGCAGTAGACTACCTGCATTCTACAATCACCCAAGCCTTTAAGGAAGCTATTTCTCACCTTCAAAGGGCTAAAGAACAATACAAGAAAGGAGCAGATCAACATCGGAAGGAAGCCCCTCAATATCAAGTAGGGGATCAAGTCTGGTTATCCACCAAATATCTACCTCTAAAAGGGCCACGCACATTCAACCCAAGATACCTTGGTCCCTATTCCATCACTACCATAGTAAACCCAGTAGCGGTCAAGTTGGACTTGCCCCCGCACATGAAGATACATCCGGTCTTCCACGTCTCTCTATTAAAACCCATGCAACCTCAAACCCGACTAACTAAATCTCCAAAACCTATCCTAGTTGATGGAGAACTCGAGTTTGAAGTCAAAAGCATTCTGGACTCCAAGATCTCCAAATCTAAACTATTTTACCTAATTGACTGGAAAGGCTACGGCCCCCAAGAGAGATCCTGGGAACCTGCTGAATATGTCCACGCTCCTCGCCTAATCAAAAGATTTCACCGAACATTTCCTGACAAGCCAAAACCCCCGGAGAAGCCCGGTTTGGGAGGGGCCTTGAGGGGGGGTACTGTCATGATCTCTGCTTCCAAAAGGTCAGGGTTTTCCCAACTCCCTTGGAAGCAGATCCATAGCCCAGGTTCCGAGTGCCAACCAGTCCCAATTGGGACCTTTTGGACCCAGTCCTGGCGCCAGTGGCACCAGGCTCATAAATATGCACAGTCCCAGCGCCGGAAGCGCCGGGCTCATAATGCTTGGGTGGACTTACCTGCAGCAGACCATGCTGCTTACTTGCCTGCCAGTTGAGCCTCTGATCCTCTTCTGTTTGGAACTACTGTTCCTGTTGGGTGGGGCAGGAGCCACTCCCTAGATTCAGAACACTGGAACTCTTCTGGAAAGAAGGAACTCTTTTCTTACCTAGGCGTGGCTGTGGAAGGAGACACCTAAGCACTACAGGAGGCTATTTAAACCACACCCGATGGATGAATCTTGCTTTGCGTTATTCTGCATCCTCTGCAGCAGAACGCTCATCGTGTCTTCTGCATCTGATCCTGGGCCTAAGGAAAAAGGCTTACCATCCTGAATCCAGTCTTCAGCAACACCTATAAAGACAAGAAAGAACAGGTTAGCATTACGGTCTTCAGTGACAGCTCTTCACTTACCTGGTCCATCGGCTGTCACCAACGCCTCGCGCTGCATTCCGGCATCTGAAAGACAAAGGCTTACCTACTCTTCGTGCGCTCCGGAGGTCTTCACACTGCATTCCGGCATCTGAAAGACAAAAGCTTACCAACTCTTCGCACGCTCCGGAGGCCTTCGGCGCTGCATCCCGCATCTGAAAGACAAAACAAGGTCCGTTTAAAGACATTGGGGAACTTTAATACTCACATGCCATTACTCCTTTCCACATCTAACCCAGTGGGTATTCCGGCACCCTGCAGCCGCTCCGAACTTGTACCTGCAAAATAAAAAGACAGTTAGAGCGCATCGTGAAGCAGGCAACAAGCGCTTACTTACGTGCTTCCAGGCGCTTCTATTCATCACACAGGCTCCATCTTCAACTCACTTCAGCCCGTCATCCGCCATCGCCGGAACCCTGCAAAACAAGAAACATCATTACTAAAGACTTTAAAGACATTAGAATTACTCGAAACTTACCGTTCGTGCAGTAAACGACGGACAGCAGTCCTCTGAAGTCAAGAGGTCTGCTCCCCTTATCCAGTGAAGAAACTGGTTACAGCACCCTGCCCCAAGGCAGATGGAGAGCACGGCGTTCACTTACCAAAGGTGAGAGCGTTAACCTTTGGGGTTCTACAGGAGAAGAGAAAGGGAAGAAGAGAGAGACATTCAATAACCCAGTTCCTTAATCCCATATTTTCTATCTGCAGACATCTTACCCTTCGAGTCAGACATACAGTGCACAGAGGTCCAGCCCAAAGAGCCAGTCGTGTGTTACACATCACCTTTGAAGATACGGTATACGCCCAGTCAAGACCGGCGCCTCTACGGGAATCAGGTGAGCGTTACAGAGACAGAGCTAGCATTTCCAGATGGGCGTGTGTGTGTTTTGGAATTTGAACTGCTAGAAGATTAATTCATGAAACTGAGAGAATGAGCTAAAGATAGCAGTTTTCCAATACTGAATTGAAGAAGTTAATAAGAGCATCAGAGACTCTATTTTTTCTTCAGTAGAAAACAAACACTTCCTCTAGGTTATTCATAGAGGATATTCAGGTAGGTGGCTTGTTTATTAGTCAATTTGATAAAGAGAAGTCAGAGCCTAGGAAAAGAAAGGTTAGTGACTAAAGTGTATTTGTTGTTATTTTATCTACAGGTTAAAAGATAAAGAAGCTGAGCAAAACCTGAAGTTTATTATTTTGTCCCATATTTCCCCCTTTTCCCTTGGGGATGCTCTCAACTGAACTGTTTGTTAACAGTTAAGAGGTTAGCATCCAAAGGGGACTGCGGGGGTTCAGCAGCTTCCATGGACAACATCCTGATTGAAGATAAGCCTGACATACCAGGAGGCATCGATAGTGATTGGTTCCACCACTCCAAGGGTTCAAAGCACCTTTGCAGGTCTTCTGAGATAAGGTGCAAAGCAGGGCTTCCCCGGGATAGCAGCAGAATTCAGGTCGCAAGCCTTCTCAAGTACATCTCAGGGTTGTTCTTTGTTCTGCTAGGCTACGCAAGATACTTGGCTCCTTCTTCAGACCTGGTGAATGAATGCAGGGCCCCTCCTTTAATCCACACCCAGCCCACCAATTCCAAGATCTGCTCCAAACATGCACACCAGCAGTGGTCCAATCAGGGACCACTGGGGTCCTCATGCTCACATGCACAGAAGACACCCTTGAGCTTAGGGCCCTTAAGGAACGTCCATATGTAATGGATGGGATCACACAGATAAATTCTGAGTCCAAATAACCGAAACCAACTCAGGAAGATAGCAAAGTACTGTTTTATTAACAATGATCTAAAACGGGGAGTTACAACGAACATCAACGGACGTACGCTCAATTTCTCTCAGCGATCTTCACACAAATCATAGCTTTTATATCAAAAATACATCAGAGGTGACATCATACTATGTGGCAATAATGAAAAACCTACTAAGGGTCGGGATTGGTTTAAGGGGAACATCTAAGTATATTTTCTGTAGGAACTAGAATTGTGATTGGCTGTCCGCTATCAGGTGGACAACATATGCCTACCTCTAAAACATGCCATCTTCAGAAACATTAGATGCAGTTTCTCATTGGTCTTCAAACTATGAGTTCCTTCGTTATATGGACTACTTCAATTGGTTGGCACGCTTGTGCCAGGTCTGGAACATTTGGTTCATATAGCAGCACATAAGCCCAGACCCAGGTGCAAGGAGTTGGGGCCCAGCATCTCTCATCGTCCATGCCTCCTGCCATGAATATTGTCTTTGAGCTTGGCTTTGCAAAGTATCTTTGTCTTTTAGAATACATGGGAGCGAGAGCACTCGCTATCGTGTTCCGTCTTTTCTAGGAAAGTCAAATCTGTGTGTTCTTGCATTTGTCGCTGTATTTAAAAATGAGGCCTTTCCCTCTTTCTAGGAAAGTAGAATCTGTGTGTTCTTGCATTTGCTGCTGTGTTTAATAATTAGGCTTTTTCCCCTCCTTAAAGGAAAGTCAAATCTGTGAGTTCTTGTATTTGCTGCTGTGTTTAAAAATTAGGCTCTTTTCCAGGAAAGTCAAATATGTGGGTTCTTGCATTTGCTGCTGTTTTTAAAAAAAAATAGGCTTTTCCCTCTTTTCTAGGAGTTTGAACCTGTGTGTTCTGTTGTGTTTAAAAAATGTGGCTTTTCCCTCTATCCCTCTATCTAGGTTCTTCCCTCTGTCCTGTTAACTCGCTTCTAGGTGTCGTGCTTTTAATAATGTTATAACCTAGGCCATTTTCCCTTCCTGGACACTTAACTCTAGATTGTCATTGCTGTTGGTTGTAGCTGGTTTTGTGCTCTGCAGTACCTCCCTCTGTCCCCCCTTCCTTCTCTCTGCACTCTCCCTCAATGGTGCTCTCAATCTCACCTATTTTCTTTAGTTGCTTTTCTATCACCTATCCTATCCCTTTGACGGAGGCTGGAAGGAAAAGGTTCAAGAAGGTTCTACTGGTCTCCAATCCAGGTCATCGCTGACACCTATGTCAACGTTTCTTCCAGGCAAACTTTCAATGACATCCTCTTCGTCGTCCCTTCGTCAGGCCTTTGGATTCCCCTTATGGTCTCTGTGCTCTCCCCTTTCTCTTGCTCTCCCATTAATGGTGGGACCCGTTGGGAGGTACTCTCGGCATCCTTCCTGTCCTCTAGGGTCATCATTAATGTCTACCTAAATGGCACTGGCATGGTGCAGGGCTCTCAGTCCAACCTCCTCCTTCTTAATAGGCATCTCCAATCTCTCATCAATCTCCTGCACTCTCCTGTCATCCTTCTGCCACCCCTCAGGCCCCTCTGCCACCTCCAACAGGCATACCACACACCTGCACCCCCCCTTTGGAAGACCTTCAAATGTGGCAATCTGCTCCACTTAGCTACCCTCAACTCTCGCTCTGCGGTCAAACACTCCACTGACATTTGCCACCTCCTTGAAGACCTCGACCTAGACATCTTTGCTCTCTCGAGATATGGTTCACTGCCAGCTCTGTCAAGAGTTTTGACACTCTCCTCCCTGAGTGATACAAGATCCTCTCTAAGCACAGGCCTAACCGGCCCAGGGGGCTGAGTTGCCCTGATCTTCCCTGAGTGGGTCCCAGCGGATGTATGTGATTTCTTCAAAAATATTTCACCTAATGAAGATTTCACCGAATCCATTTCACCGGAAAACGAAACCTACTTTTTACTTTTTCAACTTAACTTTTGAATAATGCAGGGGAAGAACCCTCATCACCCATGTCACCCCTCCCTACCCTAACGTATACCCTTACCCCACACGCCACCTGTTATTAATTAAACATATACAATTTCATCTACCATTTTTGGTGAAATAAATTTGGTGAAATCTCATTAGGCGAAATGGTATTCAGAGAAATCTATGGAAACGGGGTCCAGCTACTTTCTTTCCTACTCAGACCTACTCTTCTTTCGAATGCCTTGTCTGCAGGCTTAGTGTCTCTCCTGGCCTCTCTCTGACTGGCCACAATCTACAGGCCCCCTGGCCAGGTCTCCCACTTCCTCCCTGGGCTGACCTCATCTCTTCTCTCATTGCCTCCTCTTCCAAGCTTCTCCGCCTCAGAGACTTCAATATTCACCTCAACCCCCCCTGATGCAGCCTATTGGCTCTTCCGCAACCTCTGTGACTCTCGTTCACTCTCCATTCTTCTCTCCGGGCCATCGCACTCAGCCGGTCACACTTTGGGTGCTCTCCTCTCTTCAGACATCCCCATCTTCAACTCTCTCATTACTCCTCTCTCCTCGTCTGGTCATTCTCTCCTGTCCTCTCACCTGGACCTCTTGGGTCCCTCGGCTAAGCCCCACCCATACTGTCAGCCTCCTTCTCCGTCATTCAACCTATGAAGCAAGTATCAGTTGCCGCTTTTGCAGCCACCTTCACTCCCCCTCCTACTCCTGCCGCTGACTCTCACTCGGACACAGCCATTACTAACCTTCAACTCTCCATCTCCAACACGCTGAACATCCTTGCCCCTGTCATGAGGATCCACATGAAACCTGTCTCCAAGCATAACTCCTGGTATGACTCTGACCTGGCCGCACTGAAATGCAGAGCAGAGCAGCTGAACGAAATTGGCAGGCTTCGAGCACATCCACTGGTAAACTGGCCTGCCACCTGCTCCAAAGGCAATACAGGCTCTCCATCTGCTCAAAGAAGAGGGCCTACATCCAAGCCTGCATCTCTGCGGCCACTAACAACACAGCTGAACTTTTCAAAATCTCAAGGAACTCGCCAAACCCTACTGCACTCTCTACTTCTCCTCTGCCTTCCCTGGCACTCTTCACTTCTCTGGACTCTCAATTCATTTTCTAAACCTCAGGACATCTTGTACACACTCTGCTCTGCTCCTCACCCTTCATCCTCACCCGCTCTCAGTCCTCCATTGGCCCCCCTCTCGTCTCCCCTCCTACTCTCCTCTTTTTCTCCCATAACACCTGATGAGGTTTCTAGACAAGTCCACTCTATGAAAGTCTCATGGAAACAGGTGCTCCTCTGCTCCTCAAGAACTATCAAGGACAACATTGTCTCCCTTGCTCCAGGCTTGGCTGATTTCTGCAAACACTCCTTTGCCACTGGATCTTTCCCCTCACTCCTCAAGCACTCCCTTGTGCATCCTCTCCTCAAAAAGCGTTCTGCCGACCCTTCCTGTCAAGCAAACTACCGCCCTATCTCCATTACCCCTTTCATGAGCAAACTCTTGGAGAAACTGCCCATCTCCCAGCTTATCCATGGCACTGAATCTGTTGGGTGTCTCCAAGACCACCAGTCTGGCTTCAGAGCTGCCAGAGGCACAGAAGCCGCTCTCCTGAACACCTGTGAAGACATGCTCTGTCATCTTAATTCTAGCTCTCCTTCCATTCTCATCCTTCTTGACCTTTCCTCTGCCTTTGATATTGTCAATCATGACACGCTGATAAATCGGCAATGTGATACCCTTGGCAACACTGACCTGTCTCTGGACTGGTTGACCTCCTTTCTCTTGGACGGACCCTCCCAGGTTCAACTGGGACCTTTTCTCTCCACCATCTCACTCTCCACCTGCGAAATCCCTCAGGACTCTGTCCTCTCGCCTTGGCTTTTCAATATCTACCTGGCCCCTCTAGCCCATCTGATCTTCACCTTCTCTCCTAACTTCCAGTTTTATTCAGATGACACGCAGCTCTCCTTCAAGCTTTCCTCCTCTCCCTCCTCCTCTTCCTCTATCATTCCTTCCTGCCTGCCTGCTTTTAAGGCATGGTGCACTGATAATGATCTCTGCCTTAATGCCAGTAAGCCAGAGATCCTTCTCATTGGGCCCCCTTCCCCTGTTCCCTCTGTCCCTCCCACACTCTGACCACCCTCCATGGTACCCCTCCCCTGACCCTCCTGTGAGGCAAAAAACGTTGGTGCTATATTCGACTCCCCTCTCTCCTTTTCTCCTCACATAACAGGTCTTGCCAAGACGGCCCACTTTCAGCTGCACCTCCTCAGAGGCATTCTCCCTTTCCTCACCTTCCCCCAGAAACTCAATGTCTCCAGAGCTCTGGTCCTCTCCAGGCTGCACTACTGCAACAGCCTCTCCCTTAATCTGCCTACCTCCTCCCTTCACCCCCTACAACTAATCCAGAATAGGGCTGCAAGATTTATCCTTGGCTTCATGCCCAGGGGCCCCATCCTCCCAGACCTAAAATCTCCCCACTGGCTCCCGGATCAAGTTCTAGACCCTCTGCATCATCCACAGGGCTATCTGGGGCCTGAACCCCTCTATATCCAACTCTCTCTTCCTAACTACCTCCCTGCTAGAACCCATCGGTCATCTAGGTATAAGAGATCAGACGCTTTTCCAAGCAGAGAGTGGGAGTAGATCTCTCTCCTCCGCAAGTGCCTCCCTCTGGAATGGCCTCCCTGCCCCTCCTAGACTTGAGTAGGATCTCCTTAAGTTCCGGAAGCTTCTTAAGACTTTCCTTTTCTCTTCTTCCTTCCCTCTCACCCTGCCCTTTTAATGTCCGTGTCTGCTTCTTGACTGGCTGCCTGGTTCCTTCAGGGTCTTACAGGGCACCAGGCCCCCTAATCCAGTCTACCCCTGCAATTGGTCTCCCCTGACCCCCCTCACCTGCACTTGCTCTTCTGGGCCCCTCTCCCTGCACTAACCTGGCTGGGCCTGCACCCTTGTAGCCCTTCCAGCCCCTTAACTCGCACTTAGCTCATGGACCTTCCTTCCCCTGCACTCTCTGCTTTCCCCTGTCTCTGTCCACCTGGCCTCCCCTGGCACTCGCTTTGTCACAGGACCTGCCGCCCTGACCGGCACTTCACCCCTCTCCTCTTCGCTGCACTTCTCTTTACTGCACTTGCACAATCCAAATGTCACAAGGCCTAGTAGTATCGTTTTTGTTTTGTCCTCATTGTTTCCCCCACCCTCTTGTTGCGCCTTAAAATACATTTCATTACACGGTAGGCGGTAAGGGATTACCGGTAAGGGCAGCGGTGCCGGTAATCCCTTACCCCCTACTACGAGATCCCTTAGCGGGTCCCTTCGTTAATGCCTGGTTTTACCAGGCGTTATGGAAGGGACCCGTTAAGGTACTTCAGAGCAATTAATGTTACGGCAAATTGCGGTACCGTTATTAGCTCAATCCCCATTGAGCCCTATGGGGGCTCAAATGGGAATGGGGAATGGTTCCCGGAACGGGGGCTTACCGCGTCTTCCAAGGTTGGAATGTCCGGGTAAGTCTCTATTTCGGGAACCCGGACCCGGAATGTGGTAAGGGGCTACCGCCTACCGCGTAATGAGGCCCATTGTCTATAGACGCATTATAAATAGCCAATAAATAAACTGCCAGTCATTTAAGCCTTTGAGCTGGACATGAGCAACACAGTTTCCTTTAGAAATGTGTGTATTCTGCAAAATGTTCATAGAGTCCATAAGCAACAGCATGCACACTGGCCAGCAAGGCTTCCACAGAAGAACCAGAACCAAGTTCAGCAGAATGTTATTTGCCTGTCTGATCTACTAACCTTTCTTTCAAGATGCTAAGGAAGCTAAGTCGTCAAGCATTGTCTATCTGGTATGTGCAGAGAGCTATCCCTAGTGCTCACCATGCTCATTGCACAGACAGTGCCACTGTGCACCTGCTCTTTTCTCAGGTCAAAATCACAAACTTCGTCTTCTGGCAGAATACCTTATATTTGTCGGGCAATGTATAAAGTAATTCACTGAGATATTTTACTCCCATATGCTTGCACCTCCTCTGTCATTGCTTGATCTATCAGAAGAACCAATGCATCCGGGCACACCAGAGATGGTTAAGGGTAATGACTCCGAAAGAAGCACTACATGTATTTAAACAAAATACATATGGGATACATTACTCACCGTAATCGTCTTTCTGATGCTTGTATCTGCTTAGATTCACATGCTGTGCATAGGCCGACATCTAGTGGAAGCTGCAGAGTATTACAGTTTGTTTTTCGAAAGTCGAAAATCGACACAGGGCGTGCCAGTAATACTATCCCTAGTGTGATGTCCACTGTACCCATGATCCCTCACGCATGTAGGACCCTCAGATTTATTTTTAAAACAAATTAATTTCACAAATAGAGAACATACACAATAGACAGACTAAGGGAACAAAATAAAATATGGTGCCATCATGTGCCTCTAACTGGACTGAACACCAGATCACGATTTGGATCCTCCTACAGCATTAACTCACCTCTGCTCTTGGCAGCTGCTAAGATCAGACGTAGGCAGCCCTGATGTAGAGTCATTGGCTGTCCTTGGTCTCAAGGTTTTCTTCTTCTTTCGCTCCCGGGAGCTTCTATCTAACAGACTCTGGCGTTTTGTCCTTTTGGGACCATGGGGAGAAGGGGTAACGGAGCAGCACCTGGGGCAGAGAGACAACATAGAAATAGAAAAGTGAGGATTGAAGCTGGCAGAACAAACGTATTAGCCAGAATATCAAAAAAAGACAATTAAAATACAACAATTTCCTGTTGATTAGCCTAAGATATTCCATTTTAACCATATGTTTTCAATATTCAAACTATTTGAAGATCTGTGATATTTGCAGTTATTTCATGGTTTAATTGAATACATTATTTGAGACAATGTGCATTATGCTAATTATAATCTCTTCTCTGTAAATTAGACAGAACACTACATTTTAATACAATAGCTTTCATCTAATGTCAATGATGCCTATTTGCTCTTGGAGAATCGCTTTCTTTATGTATGAATGAAGTCAACCAGAGATACACATGTTCACTGTGGGACATGTGCTCACATGGTGACATGACTGAATGTGACAGTGAATTCTGGCATAACTAGGAATGGGTTTCAGGATGTGTGTCTGTGGTCAGCAGATAGTAGAATAGTTTGGAATGAAAAGATTTTCTCCCTTGAAGGATAATAATCTGGGAGACATGGCATGCCTTAAGTAAAACATATTTCTTACAATGCACTATACTACTTTGTTGTATAATCTGGAACCAGAGGCATTTCAGTACCGCTCCCCCAACAGACCTGGTATAATGGAACACCAGAAACCATGATCTGCCCTTTTCAGCTTTACATCTACCACAATGCACTGTGCTAATCTATGCCAAGACCCGGAACTGAAATCTGTACTTTTCAGTACATTTTGCCACAGTACACTGTGCCATTCTACTGAAACCCCTGAAACAGACATATGCACTTTTTAGTGCTACATCCCCTGGAAGAAGCAAAACCTTAGCATACATTTTGAACTTTTCTCAGGCTGTGATCTTGGTATTGTACGAAACTACCGAGTTTAAAAGTCCGACCTCACCAAAAGACCTAAAACACACACCACAAAAAGTTCTAACTACCAAAAGTTCGAACCTTTCGTGGTGTGTGTTTAGGTGTTTTGGTGGGGTCGGACTTGGGGCTGGGGGGTCTCCCCCGTAACACCCCACAAAGTACAGTGTGTCATGGGGTTGAGGGGGACATCCCTCCGGCCCCCCGCAAAATGAAGAAAAAAAAAGAAAAAGCTTTACAGTATAGTGAGCGGGAGTTACAGGGGAAACCCCTGCAGCTGCCCGGAAAAAAAAAAGAAAGAAAAAATAATAGGACACCGGTTCCTGATCACGGAAGTGAAAGGAAACTGGCGCTGCAGAAATTCAGCGCGTCTTCAAATGTAAGTAGGGTGGGGGATGGTGGGGGTGTGTTGTGGGTGTGGGTGGGGGTGTGGGTTTGTAGGGAATTTTACTGTATGTTTGCATGGGAAATGTACAAAACTTTTGTGGTTCGTACATTTCTCATGCAAACTTTTCTGTCGCGGTAAAAGCAGCCGCCGTCAGATCACGCAGATCCGTGATCTTGGGTATCATGCAGGGAAAACAACATCACCTACATTTGACTGTACACTTGAAGGCCCGGGACCGCAAAAATAATGTTCAGCCTTGTACTATTCTGTACCAGAGGGGATAAGGACTGATTAAGATTAGGTTGTGAATTTTAAGATGCCCATCCTTACGAAAGGATTTCGGTTGTAGAATAGGGTGTCATGAAAAGAAACAGACTCGTACGCTTAGGGTGTCATGTTCAGTCCCTGGGGAGAGAAGCACTGAATATGCGTGGCAGCGACGAGAAACCGACTTTGTGTTGTTGCACCCTGTGTACAGAATGTCACTGTGACACATTGTGGTGTCATCACCGTACCCAGGTCACATGGGGAGGACCAAGGGGTGAGGGGAAGGGGAGGAGCAAGGAAGAGGGGAAAGGCGCCAGTTCCAGGCAGGCACTTGAGCGATTAAAGAAGTGTTGCACCCCAGCTCGTGTCTGTCCCTCCTTGCACCAGCACCATTGGTTCACGATAGAAAAGGTGACTGAGAGACTTTGAAGTGTGCCTAAAAGCGGTTGGACCACTGGAAGATGAACAGAAACATAACCTGCTAAACCATGCAGTGGGGTTAGTGGGGATCTGGACATTCTAGACGGGATACCAGAAAACACCTTAGACCCCTATGCCAGCCTGAAGACAGTCCTCACGGACTACTTCACACCCCACACAAACGCAGACTATGAAAGGCACGTCTTTCACACCACGAAACAAAGCAGAGGGGAGACCATGGACGCGTTTGTAATGAGGCTCAAGCTGAGAATGGAACACTGTGACTTTAACAACTAATCAAACGACGAGGCTCTCAGATCACAGATCATAGTAGGGTGCAAAAGTGCCGACTTCCGTAAACAACTGCTGCAACAACTGTGCAACTTGAAGGAAATACTACACCTGGCTCGCTCGGATGCTGCCCTCGCAGCACAAGTGGAAGGCCTCGATGACATAAACATCACGCAAGGGAAACAAGCTAGAAGGCGCGGCAAAAAACAATGGCAACCCTTTTTGCTACAGGTGTGGTCACAAATATCCACATGAGGGACTATGCCCTGCCATGGGCCAAATGTGTTCTGCATGCGGCGGAGAAAATCACTACAAAACCCTATGTCTGATCTTCTGCAGCAAAATGAAAGGGGCCGGGAGAAACGGAAAGTTCACACCGGAACCGGAACAAAACCAGTCAACCCAGCACCGAGCGACACACCATCCCCATGACCTGGCTCGCCACAGACACTATGATGAACAACCCGAAAGAAGGCAAGACAAAAGAGAATGGAGAGAAAGCAAGACCACGCCATCCAAGCCAAGGAGATACGTCAGATGCCTCGTACAACAATCACAATCTGACAGTGCATCAAGTGCGTCATCGGAAGAAAATGCTCGCAGCCATGAGAAGTACCAAGAAGTACCGAAGAAAAAGGGGTACCTGTATGCGCTAGGAAACAACACGGCAATAGAACACAGCCCCATACTCAGGATACAAATCAACCAAACGGCTGCCGAATTCCTAATAGACACGGGGGCAACCGTGAATGTAATCAGCGAAGAAGTATACAAAAATATACCAAACGCCCCTCGCCTACAACCATCACGAGCCCTCATCTTTCCCTACGGCTCAAAAATACCTCTGGCCTGCAAAGGATTCTTCATGGCGTCATGCCGCTACAAAGACCACGTGAAAGACATCCCCATGCACGTCCTAGAAGCTGCCACTGACAGTGGATGCATCCTAAGCTATCAAGCGGCCATAGAAATGGGGCTGATCCACATACTGTATCGATTAATGGTACGCAAATACCTGGACCCAACGGCCAGCATTGAGCAGGTTTTCCCTCACTGTTCAAAGGCCTGGGCAAACTGAAAAATAAAAAAATCGAGCTACACATCAACACCGACGTTTCACCAGTAGCCCAACACTATAGGGGAATCTCTATCAACATTCAAAAACAAGTTGAAAACGAGCTGACCAAATTACTGGAGGCAGACATCATAGAGCCGGCCGAAGGTCCCACGCCATGGGTCTCCCCCATTTTACTACTGCCCAAAAAAAGAATCTCGCCAGACATCCGAATATGTGTAGACATGAGAAGACCAAACAAAGCCATCCTGAGGGAGCGCCATCAAGCCCCCCGAATTACCGACATGGTACATCTCCTAAATGGGGCGACAGTCTTCTCCAAACTGGACCTGAATAAAGGCTATCACCAGCTAGAACTCAGCAAAACGTCCCGCTACATAACAACCTTCGCCACCCACCTCAGGCTCTTCCGATACAAACGATTAAGCTTTGGGGTATCATCAGCGGCAGAAATTTTGCAGGCAGAAATCCATAACGTCATCAAACACGTGCCCAACTGCCTGAACTACAGCGACGACATCCTGGTTTTCGGTCAAACACAAGAACAACATGACGACATGCTAATGAGAGTGTGCATGGCCTTGGAAGAAGCCCAACTCAACCTGAACAAGGAGAAGTGTGAATTTCGCAAAAGGACACTTAGGTTCTTTGGACACATATTCTCGGAGAAGGGCATGACACCAGACCCAGAGAAAGTTAGCGCACTCAGGGAAGCTGAGCCACCCACCACCACCTCAGATCCTTCTTGGGTCTTGCAAGCTACTGCACGAGGTATATCTGAGATTTTGCATCTGTCAGCGAACCTCTCAGGGCTCTCACCAAACTCAACACCTAGTTTGTCTGGTCACCTAAATGTCAAGAAGTTTTCCAGATCATCAAGGACCGCATCTCGGACGCCAGGAACATGGCGTACTTTAACCCAAGAAAAACCATGGAACCCATCGTGGACGCCAGTCCGGTAGGCCTTGGAGCCATTCTCACACAACTGGATGACAAAGAAGGCCATGAAAAACACATTGTATCATGTGCCAGCCGAAGCATCTCCAAGACCGAACAAGCCTATTCTCAAGCCGAGAAGGAAGGATTAGCAGTGGTTTGGGCCTGTGAAGACTTTCACTTATTTTTATACGGAAAACCATTTGTTGTGGTCACGGATCACCAAGCACTGATTTTCATATACGGCAACCCACAAGCCAAGATGCCACCCAGAATAGCTAGGTGGGCACTTCGTCTACAGGACTACCAGTTCACCATAACACACAGGCCGGGAAAAGAGCAAAACCCAGCCGATTTTCCTCTCCCGCCACCCGCGAGAGAAATGCGGACCAGAACTATCCATAGAAGACCAATACATAAGATATGTCATCCAGAACAACACGCCCCAGGGTCTCGACATGGATCAAATAACTTGTGAATCCAACGCCGACCAAGGAATACAAATTATACTGAGATGCCTGGAAACGGGGCGATGGAAACAAGCAAAGCAACTCAAGGAAACCGTAAGTGAAGACACGAAACAAGACATCACATGCTTCCTAGCAGTAAAAGAGGAACTTGCAAAGTCGGAAGGGGGTCTGCTGCTAAAGGGCACCAAGCTCGTAATTCCACGAAACCTGCGATGGAAAGTCCTGGAACTAGCCCACGAAGGACATAGGGGCATAGTGTCCACAAAAAGAATGGTAAGACAAAAACTGTGGTTCCCACAGCTAGACACCATAATGGAAGAACTACTACAGAACTGCCCCATGTGTGCAATCATAAAACCGCACACGACAACTGAATCATTGTGCATGACAGCACTGCCTGAAGAGACATGGGAGGAAATAGCAGTCGACCACTTTGGGCCCATGGAAGGGGGAGAGTACATATTAATGGCAGTTGACGAGTACTCAAGATACCCTGACTTACCAATAGTCCCGTCCACGTCAGCACATCACACCATCCCAGCACTGGCCATGATGTTCGCAACATACAGAGTCCCCAAGGTGGTAAAATCCGACAATGGCCCCCCATTCACCAGACAAACCTTTGCCGAGTACATGGGATTTCGCCATAGGAAAATACATAGCGGCTGATGAAGACCAATATGAAGATTACTCTAAAATGAGAAGGAAAGACACCCTCATTAAAGAAGGCATGAAAAGGGCCACTGACACCACTCGAAGGGCCAAAGAAAATGACCTGGTACCGGGGGACATAGTAGTGGTCCGGCAACCACAAAATCGCAAGAACATGGCTCCATTCAATGAAGAACCTCTCATCATCGTCAAGAAAAAGGGATCGCTCATCACTGCAGAAGGAGACCGAAGATCCACGACAAGGAACTCTTCCCATTTCAGGCGGATGCCCGGAATCACACCCACGGCTGACATGAGTCTAAATGACACCCACCACAACTGGGACGCCCCATATGAAGGGGACAGAGAAGACATGTCACAAGAGGCTACCCCAAGCCAATCAGCAAGGGTGGACAGTCGATCCCAGAGAGCCCGAAAGAAACCTCACTGCCTCATTGAGGAAATGAACTGAAAGCAGGGCTCTGTGTTTAGTAACAGGAGGGTGTGGTGTCATCACCGTACCCAGGTCACATGGGGAGGACCAAGGGGCGAGGGGAAGGGGAGGAGCAAAGAAGAGGGGAAAGGCGCCAGTTCCAGGCAGGCACTTGATGATTAAAGAAGTGTTGCACCCCAGCTCGTGTCTGTCCCTCCATGCATAAATGTGGAGTGACTGACACCCTAGCGTGAGGCGGTCCACTTGCAGGACACCATACAACACATGTCCTCCCAAGCACCTTGTCCCATATCTGGCTTGGTAGTTTCCTATGCATTATTTTCTTGCAGTTCTGCATTTAAAGTGGGGGTAGCAAAATTACAACTCCCAGCATGCAAAAGAGAAAACCGGAATGCATGGCTTCTTATTTTAGGCATGGGACAACTTGGTAACTCTGCTCCTGTCATTCTATAGTCTAGATATTTAAACAAATGAATCTCCTATTACCCATTAAACTCATGTGCTCTACATACATTCATGTAAAAGCAGTCCAGATTTTTCAATAACATTTCGGCCTACATTGTACATATTTCATTTATTATAAAATGCCAAATCAAGAACAAGAAAATAGGCAAAAACATTTCATTATATAATTATCCAATCTTCCCTAGTGTACATAACACTCCCATTCACACATCCGTGTCACATTTGTACTTATAAACACATTTCATACCACATAAAATAATCATCAGCATCACAAAACAAAAGCTCATTCCAGCTTTCAAATTCCTTTAAAAAAACGTCAATTTCTGTCTGCGTAGATTCAAGCTCTGTACACTCGTATGTCTTTACATTATAGTCAAAACTAATTTCAAACAATTATATCCATATCTGTTCTACATGTTTCGATTCAGGAAACACTTATTTAGTCCCAAGTCTTCCTCAGGGATTTCATTCTGTACTCATCTAGGGAATGCCAGATCTGAATATGCAATGCAAGTCCCATATCTGAAACAATAGTAGACATGAATAGTTAACGCTGAATGCCATACGACGGTCAATTTTTATTGAAATATTATTTTTCAAGAACTATAAAACCCAGCTGCAGTTATACCTCTTAGCCAGAGCTGTGGCATCTGAATAAAGGGCCAAAAGGATAACATGTGATGGCAGGTGGTCCACTGCACAGTTTCGGTGGTGGTTTGATATATTTTATTCAGTGAACACATCTATATGATAGTGTGGGAAGGCAGGAAGTGGTGGTCAGCGATCGGCCACCTCCTCCTGTCATCCCGGAGTGTTTCAGCACCTTTGCAACAGCTCCCGACCCCCCCCACACCCAACACACACACACCAAGTCTTAACCAAGTTGAATTTGGATGTGCTTTTCAGAAGAGCTGAGAGCACTAAAAAGCTGTAAACATTGGAAGTGGTACAGTGTTCCTCTTTGAGACAAATATTGCATGGCACATGTAGTCCTATGATGTGCACTGGTTTATAGTCATAATGTCGACAGTCAAAATGTCGAAAAAAAAATGTCGAAAAATAAAATGTCGACTTTTTTTTTCAATGCATTTTTTTTTATATGGGGGGGTTCCCCCCAACCCCCCTTTTTTAATTTTTTTTTTTAATTTTCCCTTTTTTTAGCTCCCAAACCCCTAAAATAAATATATAATTAAAAAAAGAGAAAGTCAACATTTTTTTTTTTGTCGACATTTTTGTCCGTCGACATTTTTTTTTCGACATTATGACTGCACACCATGTGCACTAGCCTGGCGTGGTGAAATGCATTATGGTATATGTAGTCAGGTTGGGGCTCCTGAATGTAATGACACAGAATGTATTGTGGGAAAAGAAGCATTAATGGTCTTCATTCCTTAGAGAGTATATTAAATTAAGCAATGTGCAGTTCCTGGCAGTGTTGTAATATTTTCAGAATGCAGAGTGAAACGGTATGGCATTCATAATGAGTGAGACAGAGTGAATTCTGGGAGATGCAGCCCTCTGGGGCCTCTCCAATGAGTGAAGGTTCATGCACTCTAGCATTTTGTGAGAGTCTTTTAATTTAATGTGATCATGATTCCAGAGATAACAGATTTCAAAAATACTGTAATTCTCCAAACTCCTATTCCTAGCCATAGCAACGTTTCAAAAACAACAGAGTGGTCAAAGATTTGAAGCGAATGATCAAATTCTGTCCAAATGTTCCCCCACTGTCAACTCTGAAACAATTGAGAAAACATCACTCTTTTGCATGGCCCACTGACCCAATTGTGTTTCTAAGTTGCAATATGACTATCTCTCTATTTTCCCTCCATAGCGCCAGATCCTTTTTTCCTCCCTTTTCCACGCCATGCATTCTTTACAACCATTCTGCCTCTGGTCTGACAAACTAGGTATTTTCTAGCATATGAATCTGAACCACCGCCTACTTTAACCAGCCTACAGAACCATCTTATAGCACTGTACACATTTAACCATATATTCTCTGGGTTTATGGTTTGAATACCGTCTAGCAACGTTGCATGTTGCAGCAATATGCAGTTAGACATTGTTATTACTTCAAAATAGGCCCTGGCCCGGATATGTGCTTTGAATGTAGATAAGCATACTTGTGGTTATCTGGCATATAATGTCAGTATCTATCTGTAATATGATGGCAAGGTCTGCGTATGGCATCAAACGAACATTCACCTTTAACTCCTCGACTGCTCAAATTCACACTAATCCGAGAAATTAGATAATTATTCAATCCAATGCAGAGAACATGAATTCTCTACTGTGTAGAAATCAATCAGTAACAAGGATTACTAATAGGTGGTGAAACCAGAGAAATAGCTCATCCGGAAAGAGGATAAAAGGGCATGGGAACCTTAGTAGAGAAGAAGATCCTTGAGGAGACAGATGTGCCTGCTAGGGCTTCCTTGCTACAAAAGAAGATACCAGAAGGAAATAGTATGAGAAGGAGAAAAACCTGGAACAAGGCTACAGCTGTTTGGGAGAAGTTGGCAAGACCCATGCCTGAAGCACTCTCTGCCTTTAATCCCTGGAGGCAAAGGTGGACCACGGATTCAGAAATGTCTTCCCACGCTCGGAGGGAATTGAAGAGCCCACAACTTTAAAGGCCTTTCACCAGCAACACAAAGCTGGCGGAGAGAAGGACTGAACCCGTGGCAGGAGGGTGTCAAAATACTGGCTGCCTGACAAGGACCCCAATGATGGGAAGGGAGGGACCTACTGAGAAACCAGATGTCAAGCTAAAATCCACTAAAGATGTCAAGCTAAAGTCCACGTTGGAGAGATTATTTTTACATGGGGGGGGGGGGCACCCGCTCAAACCCCCGTTTCCCAATACTTTTGACTCCAGCCTGAACCACGCCCACACTTTATAACGCCTCACCCCCACTCCCATATATTTATTTTTCGTTAATATTTAATTTGTTTTTTTTCTCTCAATATAATCACTGCTGAACCTACGTCCCAGGAGAGGACGGAATTGAACCAAAGATCCAGGAGGACACCCTTAGGAATCCAAGCTCCACCTATGTCCCAGGAGGGACCAATTGAGAATCCAGAACTGAACCCAAGGTCCAGTTGAGAAATGCTGAGAAAAGAGAGTTGAACCAAAGGTCCAAGAGGAATCTGCAGAGAAACTCAAACTGAACCAAAGTTCAAGCTAGGACCTGCTGAGTAACCAGAGCTGAACCAAAACCCAGGGGAGACCTGCTGAGAAACTAGAACACCAAAAGTCCAAGGGGGCCTGCAAAGACAGCCAAAGAATCCTGAAACCAGACATGGGCCCTCATTCCGAGTTTGGAGGTAAGTACCGGTTATTACCGGCATGGTGCAAATGGTGTGTCCGAGCTGGCAATAGACTACTAAAAGCGGCCTATTCCGACTTCGCGGGCACGAGCTTTGCGCCAGGCCGGTAACATACCTAGCGCCATGCCGCAAAAGGGCCCCAAAAAGCCCTTACCGGCATCAAATGCACCGTACATAACACTACCGCCATAGAGCAAAGCGGCAATAGCGGTGACCGTAAATAGCAGTGACCGTTAAATAGCGGAACCGGAAACAGCTTCATCGCACCGGAACGGGAAGGAGCACGGCAGCCATCTTTAAAAACACAATCCATTGCCATGTTCACCGCACAGGACCCGGAGCCATCCAGTGAATACAGACATCTACCATCAACACCACCATCATGCCGAAAGCACCAAAAAAGGGAGCTGGCCACCTCAGGAAGGAACGCTTTACCCCGGATGAGCTCCAGAGTATGGTGGACACTCTCCACGAGCATTCGGACACCATTTTTAGCGGTGACATGAGGAGGGTGACGATTGTAAAAAAGAAGGAGATCTGGGCCATGGTAGCACAGAAGGTGAGTGCCTTGGGAAACACCCCCCGCACCACCAAGGTCTGCCGAAAACGGTGGGACGACCTACGGCTGAGGGTGCGGAGCATTCTCTCCGCCAACAGAAGCCAAGCCCTGGAGACAGGAGGAGGGCCATGTTCCCCCATCAAATTGATGCCATGGGAGGAGACATGTGCGGCCATGATTGGCCCAGAAGCCATTTAAGGGGTTGGCGACATGGAGTGCGGTGCAACGTCATCCGTCGATGGAGGTGAGTGTCCAAAGTGAATACTGACAACGCATTTGTAATGAAAGTCTGTACCGCCAAGGGCTGGCCAAGGTGTCACGTCATGGTTGGCCAAACCCCACCCCCCTTTCAATAATGCCGAAACAAGTGAGACCCAAGCAAATGCCAGGTGCAGGGCTGTAACCCATATGGCACATACCACACGAAGAGGCCTATTCTGTGAGGCACACAGGGCAGGTGATGTAAACATTGTGCATGTGAGCCAGCACAGTACCCAGACAACATGAGTGACCCAGACATATGCATGCATTTACCATCCAAGCATGGATCAATGTGCCGCTGACCAACCAAATGGAGACAACCCACTAGAATCCCATTGTGATATTGTACGTATGTCCAAATGCAGAATCTAAAATCATCGCTCATGCTATCTCTCTCTTCACCCCCACAGGCAGCGAGCATGACAGCGAGGACCAGGCAGCCAACTGGCCCAGTACCTCCAGGGGCCAAGCCAGGGCCCGCCGTCTACCTGCAAGCAGGAAGACACCGCATGCTACACCACCGGCTCCTGCAGGGCCCATGGAAGGTGCACAACCCCCAAACCCTACCCAACCCTGCATTGGAGCAGGACACATGCCCCACGCCACACACTGAGGAGACCAGTGTGGCTGGGGAGGATGCAGCCACAGGCCCCCTCGATGTCCCTGACAGCCCCTCATCTGTATGTGTAGCTATTGAGGAGGTCACTGATGTGAATTTCCACACCCCTGACGCCCAATCCAATCCCCAGGTGTCATACAGCGACTCCGGTGAGAGCGATACACCAGGGCATACAGGGCAAGGAGCCACACTGGAACATGGCAGTCCTGTATCCACTTCCCTTACTGAAGCAACGGCAATCCATGCAAGCCCAATTCCCAGCGGGCCAACCACATCTGCCACATTAGCCATGGATGCAGAGCGCTCAGAGCAGCTCACAGGCCTCATTAATGAGTTCATCCGAGACAATCGGGAGTCCAGGGAGGAGTGGCGCAATGAACTCAGGGCACTGGGTGAGGTCATCACAAGCAGCACAAACCGGCTCTGCGAGGTCCTTGGCCGGATTGCAGACGACCTGGAGGCTGCACCTCCTGCACGACAGCCCCAGCAGGACACACATTCTCAAAGCTTCTCCACCCAGACCAGCCCGCTCCGTCGCTCACAGCGTACATTGCGGCGCCATGACATCGATCCCCCTGGCTCTGGGAGCGCACATTGACAATGCTGGCATACGCGTGTGGCCTATGTTGTCCTTATGGGACTAGTGTGGGGTTGTTGTGGGGGGAGGGGGTGGGGGTGGGGGTGAGGGTGTGTTTGGGAGTTGTGGGGGGAGCGGGTGGGGAAGGGTGTGTTTGGGAGTTGTGGGGGGAGGGGAAAGGGGGTGAGGGTGGTGGAGGGTTTGTCTTTCACGTTTGAACCTACTAATTCAATACACCGAGTGGACATTCATCATTGCGCATGTGTCACTTAATGTTTCACAATGCATAGTGTACATGCATCCCCACACCCAGTGCCCGATGTCCTGACATCCTCACACCCTCTGCTGACTTGTGTGTCAGAAATATTGTCCAATCAATGATTGCCACACGGCACGTCCCTCCTGTGCATCGGCACTGTGATGCTGTCCTGCCACTTCTTCCACCTCCTCCCCTTCATCATCATCAGGTGGTTGCAGCTCCATGTCAGGGGGCAGGGGTACGTTCCGACGGATGCACATTCGGAATGACCCCCATTGTGCAGCATTACACATGCCATGGTGATCTTGGCCATCTTCTCATGGCTGTAGATAAGTGCCCCAACTGACCGGCTGAGGCAACGAAATCGTGTCTTCAAAAGGCCAAAGGTCTGCTCAATCACCACACGGGTACGGGTATGGGAATGATTGTAGTCCTTCTTGTGCCTGTTCTGTGGGTTTCGGACAGGGGTCATGAGCCACGCCTTCAAGGGATAGCCACCATCACCTGCATGAGAGGGGAATTAAGGTAAGTGTTTGTACATTCATGGTGGACAACTGTACTAGTCTTACATGGCAGCAGGTAATTTCTGCCCATACGCACATGTCCCTGGATGCAGTGGCCCCATTTCGGACCCCACTATGTGTCCTGTGCAATGGGATGATGGAGTGGGTAGCATCCTCAGGATGGTTTATGGTGTGCACCCACATCTTGTTGAACGTGCATCGTATATGCATGCAGCAGTGTTGGAGTGTGATCATTGCTGTGTTGTGTTCTGAGATTTGGTATTAGGGAGTGTTGGCTGTTGTTAGTAGCACATTCGTACCACACTGTGGTATCCCTGTTAGGCTCAGTTCAATGCACTCCCAGGGATGACTCTCTGGTGTGGTGATATGCGGAGGCAGCGATATAGTGCACATGCAGTGCATATTGCTAGATGCCCTTACGGTGTGTGAGGGCCGCCGATGAGTAATGCATGTGTTGCGGGATGTAGCCTGGTTACCTGTTGGTCATGTAGTGTTAGATGTCAGCCTTACTTCATCACTGTGGGATTTGGTAGTCATGTGCCGTTTCACTGGCTCTGGGGCACAGTGTTCGGTGAGGTGCTCATCGTGCACTGGCGTCATCATTTCCACCCAGGTGGAGTATGCCTCTCCCCCCCTTCACACCCAGCTGGAGTATGCAGGCACCCACCTCATAACCCCGATGCACTGCCATGGGCCAGTCAGGCAACTCACCAAGCAGCCAGGCACATCGTCCAGCATGTCGCTCCATGTAGCGTGGTAGCGTGGTGTTCCACAGGACCAAAGAGTCATGAGTTGATCCTGGATAACAGGCACAGCGATGTGTGATGATCTTGCTTGCGTTGCATACCATCTGCAAGTTGATGGAGTGGTATTGCTTGTGGTTGCGATACGCCACCTCCATGGCATGCGGCACCACCAAATCCACGTGGGTGCAGTCGAGGGCACCGGTACAATTTGGCATGCCTGCCAGTGCATGGAAGGCAACTTTTGTATCGCATATCTCCTGGGGAGTGCGTGGTAGGGATATGTAGACCCTTGTGTGCTTGAGGAGGGCATCCAGCACTTGGTTCAGTATCCGGGAAAATAAGGGTTGTGATTTGCCATGCATGTGCCCCACTGTGTGCTGGTAGGTGCCTGTGGCAAGGAAGTGGAGCTCAGACACTACCTTCAGTGGAGGGGGGATGGCGGTGCGTATTTCTATGAGGCTCACTATGTCGTTATGTATCAGGTCCACCATGGTGGTGATGGTGTCACGGTCATGCCGGTACTGGGTGTGGATCTGCACTGGTGTTAGGTTGAAGGGGGTGGCTGTGATGCGAGGGATTGGAGGCTACCGGTGTGGTAACCGTGGCTGCACTGGTGGGGCATGCTGGGCCTGTCTCACCTCCTTCTCCTCCTATGTATCATCTGTGGTGGGGGCTGTGGTTGTTGTTGCTGTTGTTGTTGCTGCCTTGCAAGCAGGGCCTCCAGCTCTAGTAATGCTACGACTATTGGTATCATCTTGGTGTGGTGGGGGGGGCGGGTGTGCTCCTTTTGTGCTGTTCCAGACTCCATTGCCTCCACCTGTGCTGATTGTGTGCACCTGTGGCTCTTGGAAACACTGCTCTGGGTTCTTAACACCTTCTCAGAGATGCCTGTATTTACTCCATGCCGTTAAGGTACTTTTCGGGCTTCAGGAGGCCGTTATTTGCATGTCCGCATTACTTGGGATCAGCTCCGGTTTACCGCATGCCGCTAATATCGGCATGGTGTTTCGCACGCGCGACCCTAGACCGCTATTTACGGCATCGTACTTTATGGTACCGTAAATAGCGGTCTGGTTGGTCAGAATAGCCGTAGCGGTAAGCGATGCCGGTATTCCTTTACCGCCATAGTTTGTCCATTACCTCCAACCTCGGAATGACCCCCATGGTCTACCAGAGACCTGTTAAGAAGACTGTTTAAAACCTTAAAAGTGGGAAGGCCCTGAGGTGATGCTGAGAATGCTTCAGAAGAGAAGAATGGCACCAGATAGATTAGCAGACAACCAAAAGGTCAAGACCGAGGGTGAAGCCTTAGGAGAGCAAAGGTAAGCAGAGAGGCTAGATGGGCAAGGCCAGACTCTGAGTACCTGGTTCAAAAGCTCGCCCTGAAGAATATTTGGTTTGTCGAATAGAATGGGGTTGAATTCCTAAAGTGTCATTTTGTCAGCAATTACATTGGACCAATCCTTGAAACTTTTATGTTGTACGGACTGGGGTAGCCTGCAGGCTAAGAACTGGTTATTGTAATGTTTTGGTATTTAAGGTGGGGGTAAGCTACAAAGAAAATACTCCTTTCTGATCCTTCAACATAGCGCAGACCTTTATACGCTCATATCAATTACCACCCCCATGTTTTCACAGTTTGCTAAGCACCATTTGATATCCCTCCTGCCAGCCATTCATTTAGGATCAGTGGCAGCTAACATACCTCCTTATTGTAAGTGCCTCTTTTTTGCACTCACATTTATTTGCACTCTAATTATATACGTTCTGTTTTGTATAAATACAAAATGTCTTCCCATGGGGGTTTTAAAACAGTTCCAGACTGTGTTTGTTGGAGGTATCTGCATTTTCCTTTCAAGGCACGATTCCATGTGAACAGCCTTGGACCAGTGAGTATCCCTTGATACATTCAGGTTGATGCTACAATATACTTTCTAGACATTAATTATTTAGTTGTACTTTCCCAAATCACATTGAACTCTTCCTGTGTTCTTACATTTTTAGGGCCAATGGGAGTCCCTTCTAGGACAGGAATTCATTTCTTGGACCTCATGAACACCACACATCCAGTCCTGATGAAAACCAGCCCGCTCTAGGGACAAGGTTGAAACTAGTGCAGGATTCTCCACACTGAGGGCCCTGAGAGAGCTCCGAAATTGAACAACTGTATATATTACCAAGTTGCCCGCAACCTCTTTACCGTTTACTCAGGAGAAACCCCTTTTAGTTGGAAGTGTGGACACCTATTTGTGTCTGTAGTACTGTTGCTTGGCCTACAACACAAGCCCCCACTCGAGTGGTGGAATGCAAAAAGCACCTGCCAAGCAGGTGCATTTGTATAAGCCCTTCCACATTGATGGCTTTTCTCAAAGCTCGAACCTGACAGGCATTCTTTCATAGCGAAACAAGTAGACTACTGGTGATATGCTCCTGTCTTTAAGCTCTTGCTATTATGAGCAACTACACTACAGAAACACATTGAAATTGTAGGCATTTCTCCAGTATTACTAGTAAAATAACTACAAGTACTGTACAGTGACTAAACTAGTTGGGGGCTTCAGAAGTTAGAGAAACCTTTCCAGCTGCATATCCCATCAGAGAAATAAAACAAAGTCTGTTTATGGTTGGAATTTTCAGTCATGGTTAACTTTATGCTATCATGCAGATTGAAAAGCTTACAAATTGAAGTGCATAATCGATCGTTCGAGCACTGATGAGGCCCAACAAGGCCGAAACGTGCATCTGGGGTTGCTGTTGCTACTCTTGTTCAGAGAAGAATTGCCTAGCATTTCGGTGCTGGACTGCCCAGGTGGGTGGGACCAGACTGGTATGCAAATGGATTTTCCTTTTCTATGAAAGGTAAAGTGAGCTAAATCGTGGTTATAGACCCACCCAAGTGAGATACTAACCATAAAACATGTTATTTGGCTGTGTTTGTTCTCGGTAGAGGGGCTCCCAGACCTTGGTTGAAACAATGGAAGGGATGTCTACACACTTTGGTGGGACTCTTTCACAGGGGACTAGTCATGTGATGCAGTAACTGAAAGTTGATATCAAAGATGGACTTTATCTGAATGAAAGGAAATGATCTACTATGTTTTCTGGAGGCGGTATGCTCCTGCTAAAATGTCTAATAATGGGTACGAGAATGTTCTTAAGTATTTCAACTGTCAGTAGAATAATGAGCTACAAAGCTGAGAGGTCTGGAGGGCTGGTCAGGTTAGAGCAGTCACTTTCCAGTAGAGCTTCTGCATCTCTTGTCTTGCAAGACAACAATAAATCTGTCTCTGTTTGTAATCACCTGAAATTGATGCGTGAGTCTGGTTTCTCTAACAATTCTGCTGCCGTGGGTTTGGTCTGTTGGAGTAACAATGTCTTACCTGCCACTTGCCCGCCCGCCACTTGCCCGCCACTTCCTCCTGAATGCTTCCAATGCCCATAAGCATAGGTACGGAGTCCTAGATCAAAACTCCATCCGGGTGGTTTGGAGGAGTCTGACTCGTAAATGGTGAGCTTGCTTGGCCGCTCAGGGGAGCCAAAGGTTTTCATGATGACAAAAACACAACATAGACTTATTTCAGGGTTATGCTAATATTGATCTGAAATTCTGGTTCGATTATTTTGGTCTGGTAGTTGTGATCTGGTTAATTGGTATGGTACTTGTTCTGGTATATTTATTCTGGTAATCGTATAGTGACCTTCTGGTAAGCTGTAGAGGGGTATCTCATTTTAAATATGGTCAGATGGGCGAGTATAGAGGGTGGGCCCAATGCCTTTTATGGTCACTGAGTAATGTCTCTGGTTTGTAAACTTCTTTCCTCTCAGGATTGTGGAGAAAATGGAGTTACAGTATGGTAGGAAGAGGTGTGGGTGAAGATTGAAATGAGTGGCGCTAAAACGAGAGGCAGTCATGAGCACAGGTCCGTCAAAGGAGGTGCTGCTCATTTCATGTTCACTAAGTACAGTCACGTGCAAGTGTTTCGGGCCTGACACCCTCTAATGCAGGAGAATAGACACACGCAATTTCTGCTGGAGGGAACCTTCCATTTCGGGCGCTATGCACATCCAAGCGGTTCCATGTAATAAAGTCGCCATAATAAATCCTGCTGTAAAAAATGCCACATTTATTTCAGTTTATTTTTACTTTTTTCACATATATAGGCGGGGGAGACCCTCTGCAGCCCCCCCAACACTCCCATAACATAAATACTTAGCATTACCCACCCCCCCCCCCACATATGTGAAAAGGGTCAATTAAAAAAAAAGAAAATCTGCATTTTTTATTGCGGGATAATCTCTGCAACTTTATTACTGGATCCCCATCCAGGCATGCATTACAATAAATGAATGGAAATAGTAGGGAGCTTGCGCCATCTGGTTTTAGGAACTTCAGAGAGGCAAAACGCATCAAAAATAAGGTGACTGAAGGATATGAACAATAAATTTAGGGCCACCTTAAACAACAAAGGGGGGGGAATAGGACCACAATCCGTAAACTAACAGGAACAACCTGTGAAGTGTCCACTTCCTATGGCCTGTAAATGTTGCAAGCAGGTGGGGCACTGGAAAAACGAATGCCTTCCTTAGCCTAGCAATTCCCCCACCCCCTTTCTGGACAGGGCAGCTTCCCTAACCCTTATGCACTGAAATTCCCACCAAATAAAACACTCAGCCAGAAGAAGAACATTTTGAGACAGACTGAGAGAAGAACGCACTTTGTAACCCTTCATACCCGTAGACCAGGATCAATCGTATATGCATTGTAAAGTTGACGGGCAATAAACCTATTTTTTAGTAGACATGGTAGCCAGTCCATCAGCTGTTCGATTAGACTTCTCCCCAGACGTTCCTTTATCCTCACAGACAGTAAAAGGAGTGAGCATTTGAAACACTGCAGTTCCACACTCTGTGTCTGAACCACTCTGTTTCTGAACCAGTATCTCTTACCCTAAGGCCAATCACTGACAAACACGCTTTTTTCCTAAATCCTTCCCCACCTGTCAACCTGTTAGGGATAGACCTATTCTGTAAACTTAACTCCAGACAAAGCCTTCTTGAAAGTCCCCACTAAGCGCACTGATTCTGGCCTGGCCAAATTACATGTCCTTGTAACGCTCACCTGATTCCCGTAGAGGCGCCGGTCTTGACTGGGCGTATACCGTATCTTCAAAGGTCATGTGTAACACACGGCTGGCTCTTTGGGCTGGACCTCTGTGCACTGTATGTCTGACTCGAAGGGTAAAATGTCTGCAGATAGAAAATATGGGATTAAGGAACTGGGTTATTGAATGTCTCTCTCTTCTTCCCTTTCTCTTCTCCTGTAGAACCCCAAAGGTTAACGCTCTCACCTTAGGTAAGTGAACGCCGTGCTCTCCATCTGCCTCGGGGCAGGGTGCTGTAACCAGTTTCTTCACTGGATAAGGGGAGCAGGCCTCTTGACTTCAGAGGACTGCTGTCCGTCTTTTACTGCACGAACGGTAGGTTTCGAGTAATTCTAATGTCTTTAAAGTCTTTAGTAATGATGTTTCTTGTTTTGCAGGGTTCCGGCGATGGCGGATGATGGGCTGAAGTGAGTTGAAGATGGAGCCCGTGTGATGAATAGAAGCGCCTGGAAGCACGTAAGTAAGCGCTTGTTGCCTGCTTCACGATACGCTCTAACTGTCTTTTTATTTTGCAGGTACAAGTTCGGAGCGGCTGCAGGGTGCCGGAATACCCACTGGGTTAGATGTGGAAAGGAGTAATGGCACGTGAGTATTAAAGTTCCCCAATGTCTTTAAACGCACCTTGTTTTGTCCTTCAGATGCGGGATGCAGCGCCGAAGGCCTCCGGAGCGTGCGAAGAGTTGGTAAGCTTTTGTCTTTCAGATGCCGGAATGCAGTGTGAAGACCTCCGGAGCGCACGAAGAGTAGGTAAGCCTTTGTCTTTCAGATGCCGGAATGCAGCGCGAGGCGTTGGTGACAGCCGATGGACCAGGTAAGTGAAGAGCTGTCACTGAAGACCGTAATGCTAACCTGTTCTTTCTTGTCTTTATAGGTGTTGCTGAAGACTGGATTCAGGATGGTAAGCCTTTTTCCTTAGGCCCAGGATCAGATGCAGAAGACACGATGAGCGTTCTGCTGCAGAGGATGCAGAATAACGCAAAGCAAGATTCATCCATCGGGTGTGGTTTAAATAGCCTCCTGTAGTGCTTAGGTGTCTCCTTCCAAAGCCACGCCTAGGTAAGAAAAGAGTTCCTGCTTTCCAGAAGAGTTCCAGTGTTCTGAATCTAGGGAGTGGCTCCTGCCCCACCCAACAGGAAAAGTAGTTCCAAACAGAAGAGGATCACAGGCTCAACTGGCAGGCAAGTAAGCAGCATGGTCTGCTGCAGGTAAGTCCACCCAAGCATTATGAGCCCGGCGCTTCCAGCGCTGGGACTGGGCATATTTATGAGCCTGGTGCCACTGGCGCCAGGACTGGGTCCAAAAGGTCCCAATTGGGACTGGTTGGCACTCGGAACCTGTGTTATGGATCTGCTTCCAAGGGAGTTGGGAAAATCCTGACCTTTTGGAAGCAGAGATCATGACAGTACCCCCCCTCAAGGCCCCTCCCAAACCGGGCTTCTCCGGGGGTTTTGGCTTGTCAGGAAATGTTCGGTGAAATCTTTTGATTAGGTGAGGAGCGTGGACATATTCAGCAGGTTCCCAGGATCTCTCTTGGGGGCCGTAGCCTTTCCAGTCAATTAGGTAAAATAGTTTAGATTTGGAGATCTTGGAGTCCAGAATGCTTTTGACTTCAAACTCGAGTTCTCCATCAACTAGGATAGGTTTTGGAGATTTAGTTAGTCGGGTTTGAGGTTGCACGGGTTTTAATAGAGAGACGTGGAAGACCGGATGTATCTTCATGTGCGGGGGCAAGTCCAACTTGACCGCTACTGGGTTTACTATGGTAGTGATGGAATAGGGACCAAGGTATCTTGGGTTGAATGTGCGTGGCCCTTTTAGAGGTAGATATTTGGTGGATAACCAGACTTGATCCCCTACTTGATATTGAGGGGCTTCGTTCCGATGTTGATCTGCTCCTTTCTTGTATTGTTCTTTAGCCCTTTGAAGGTGAGAAACAGCTTCCTTAAAGGCTTGGGTGATTGTAGAATGCAGGTAGTCTACTGCTGGTGTTTCAAGATCTTGGAGGGGATCCAACTCCGAGGTTCGAGGGTGACTGCCGTACAAAAGAAAAAACGGGGTTTTCCCAGTTCCCGAATGGACAGAGTTATTGTAGGCATATTCGGCTATCCAAAGGATGTCTTTCCAAGTTTTTTCAGTTTGTTGCAGCATGCAGCGTAAATACTGTTCCAGAGTTTGATTGGTCCTCTCGGTTTGTCCGTCGGTCTGAGGGTGGTGACTGGTCGATAGTCTCACATCAATTTGAGCCGACCGACAGCAACTTCGCCAAAAATGAGAAATAAATTGACTACCTCGATCCGAAATTAGAACCGAAGGAAAACCGTGCAGTCAGACGATGTTTTCGAGAAATTCTCGGGCCAGAGTTGCTGCTGTTGGCAAGCCTTTGAGCGGAATGAAATGCGCCATCTTGGAGAATAAGTCCACGATTACTAGAATCGTATTGTATCCGGAGCATGGAGGTAGATCGGTGATGAAGTCCATAGAAAGCGTATGCCAAGGGCGAGGTGGGATGTCAATAGGGCGTAAGAGGCCTGCTGGTCTTTCCTTTTGACTCTTGTTTTGGGCGCATACTCCACAGGACATTATAAAGTCTCTGATATCTTTTTTCCAAGACGGCCACCAGAAGTAGCGCTTGATCTTTTCTGAGGTCTTGGCCATACCGGGATGTCCTTCCATTAAAGAATCGTGATAACAAGAGATTACTTTTTTCTGTAAATCTGTGCTGGGTAGGTATAATCGTTCTTGGAAATACAATAAGTTGTCCTTTACTGCAAAGTCCTTTCCCTGCAGATGCCAATTCTGTATGTCTGCTGGAGTTACAAGTTGCCTGGCTTTATCCTTCACTTCCTCTATGGATTCTGTGGCGATTACACCCAGAATTCTTTGTTCGGGAATGATTGGTACAGGTTTAGGGTTGATCAAGTGTTCTTCCACTCCCATCCGAGAAAGGGCATCAGCTTTACCGTTCTTTGTACCAGGTCGATAGGTAATTATGAAGTCAAACTCGGCAAAGAATAATGCCCAACGGAGTTGTCTAGAGGATTGGGCTTTTGCGGTTTTCAAATATTGCAGGTTTCCGTGATCCGTAATCACAGTAACGGTGTGTCGGGCCCCCAGCAGATAATGCCGCCAAGCCTTAAAGGCAGACTTGATAGCCAGAAGTTCCTTGTCAGTAATCGTGTAATTGATTTCAGGAGGCGAGAATTTGCGGGACCAAAATGCCACGGGATGCAACTGATTGGTTACCGGGTCCTTTTGTGATAGAACTGCCCCCATGGCAAGGCTTGAAGCATCAGTTTCCACGATGTAGGGGAGTTCGGGGCGAGGGTGTTTTAAGATTGGTGCAGAGATAAATTTAGTCTTCAAATCCTGGAAAGCTTGTTCCGCCTCGGTAGACCATTCAAAACGTTTGTTTTTCTTTAACAAGGCAGTGATGGGCTGGACTATTCGAGAGAATTCGGGGATAAACCTGCGGTAAAAGTTAGCGAAGCCTAACATGCTTTGCACACCTTTTACGGAGGATGGTGATGGCCATTTGAGAACTGCATCGACCTTCTTTGAATCCATACGCACTCCGCCAGGTGATAATATGAATCCCAAGAATTCAACTTCAGTCACGTTGAAAACACATTTTTCCAACTTAGCGAAAAGTTTGTGTTGACGCAATCTTCCGAGGACCATTTTCACGTGTTTCCGATGTTCAGATTCCGATGAAGAATAAACGAGTATGTCGTCAATGTAAACAACAACACACACATCTATGAGCTCTCTGAGGACATCGTTCATAAAATATTGAAAGGCGGCCGGGGCATTGCAAAGTCCGAAGGGCATGACCTGATATTCAAATAGTCCATACTTGGTGCGGAAGGCCGTCTTCCATTCATCGCCCTCTTTTACTCGTACCAAGTGCTAAGCTCCTCTAAGATCCAGCTTTGTATATATGCATGCTTTTCTGACTTGGTCCAGGAGTTCAGGGATCAAAGGTAACGGATATCTATTCTTAACGGTGATCTGGTTCAGGGAGCGATAATCTATACAAGTTCTATGGTCTCCTTCCTTTTTTGGAACAAAGAACAAAGCTGAAGAAGCAGGGGACTTGGATGGACGAATAAACCCATTTGCCAGGAATTGATCCAGGTATTGTCGAAGGTGAAGGTTCTCAGGCTCGGTGAGGGCATAAATTCTACTACAAGGAGGAGTAGATCCAGGTATCAGGTCTATCTGGCAGTCATAAGACCTATGAGGAGGTAGAGAGTTAGCCTGATCCTTCCGGAAAACATCTTGGTATTCTAGGTATTCGGGAGGTAACTGGGGAGTCTCTGAAGAAATTGCTGCCAGTGCAACACCAGGTGGAGGGTGACAAGTAGAGACACATTCTGGAAACTGGACCGTTCTTGCTCGCCAATCGATCAGAGGATTGTGTTTCTCTAACCAAGGTATTCCTAGAATAATCTGAAACTGAGGGGCCTTGATCACATCGAACACGATCTTCTCATGGTGTCCATCTTGACTTACTAGCGTCACCTCTTGAGTGGTATGCGTTACTGGCCCGGAGGCTATCTCCGTACCATCCACCGTAGTAATGACGTCCTTTACAGCCTTGGGACAAAGAGTTAGATTCATCCTCAAAACCATTTCATGATCCACATAATTGCCGATGGCACCGCTGTCGACGTAAGCTTCAATTGCATGTAATCGATCCGGATTATCAGGGCTAATGAGGACCATAGGTATCACGAAATGCGAGGTCACGGAACTGGTTTTCACGTCCGGCAAGAGGACCTCTATTCTTGTCGGGCGAGGTCGTTTCCCTGCTCAGAGTTTGTAACTTTGGTAACTGCAGCTCCTACTGCCTTCTTGGCAGGTTTCACCGGACAGTCTCGAAGAAAGTGCCCTGAGTTTCCGCAATAGAGGCATAATTGCAACTGTTTTCTCCTTTCCCGCTCCTTTTGTGTTAGAGGACCTTTCAGACCCCCTATTTGCATGGGTTCCCCGGAGTCTACTCCTTTGGAAGGAGTTGGCGGTTTGGAAAATACTCGAGCATCAAACTTGGAACGATCGGCCTTCCTGTTCTGCAGTCTGTGATCTATTTGAACGACTAAGTCTATATAGTCCGAACAATCTTGTGGGGGATTCACTACTTGGGCTAACACATCTTTGAGCTCTCCACGTAGACCTCTATAAAACAGCGTAATCCTTTTGTCCTCAGGCCATTGAGTTTCCACTATCAGTCTGTTGAAAGACGCAATATAAGCCAAAAGGTCTTGATTACCTTGTCGCAACGAAAGAAGCTCATTGTCCAAGGCCTGCCCCTGTGAATGTCTTGCGAACAGTTTTTCCATACTGAGCTGAAAAGCTTGAAAATCATGGAGGACCGGATCATCTTGATTTACTAGAGGGATCGACCAGTCTGCCGCATTGCCACTAAGGTACGAAAGCACGAAAGCTACTTTAGCTTGATCAGTTGGAAAGGCTGCTGGCCGGCATAAGAAATGCAACCGGCACTGATTGATAAATACTGCAAACCTCTTTGGGTCACCAGAAAATCGTTCGGGCGGAGCCAGAGGTACATTCCCAGGTAGGTTGATCTGCACTGGATTCATAGAGGATGTAGAAGGAAGATTTCCCCCAGATGGGGGTAACGGGGTCTGTCCGGCTTGTGACTGTAGCAATTGTTTAGCGAGATCATCTGTTCGCTCCTTGGAAATAATCAGTTCCCTTCTTAGAGCGTTCATTTCCTGACGGGCTGCATGCACTTCTGCCCTTAGTTCCCCAAGTAACTGGGCTAGCTGGTCGGTATCCGAGGTTTCCATAGCGCCTGGACGGGAGTTTTGTGGTAGGCTTTGCATTCTGTAACGCTCACCTGATTCCCGTAGAGGCGCCGGTCTTGACTGGGCGTATACCGTATCTTCAAAGGTGATGTGTAACACACGGCTGGCTCTTTGGGCTGGACCTCTGTGCACTGTATGTCTGACTCGAAGGGTAAGATGTCTGCAGATAGAAAATATGGGATTAAGGAACTGGGTTATTGAATGTCTCTCTCTTCTTCCCTTTCTCTTCTCCTGTAGAACCCCAAAGGTTAACGCTCTCACCTTAGGTAAGTGAACGCCGTGCTCTCCATCTGCCTCGGGGCAGGGTGCTGTAACCAGTTTCTTCACTGGATAAGGGGAGCAGGCCTCTTGACTTCAGAGGACTGCTGTCCGTCTTTTACTGCACGAACGGTAAGTTTCGAGTAATTCTAATGTCTTTAAAGTCTTTAGTAATGATGTTTCTTGTTTTGCAGGGTTCCGGCGATGGCGGATGACGGGCTGAAGTGAGTTGAAGATGGAGCCCGTGTGATGAATAGAAGCGCCTGGAAGCACGTAAGTAAGCGCTTGTTGCCTGCTTCACGATGCGCTCTAACTGTCTTTTTATTTTGCAGGTACAAGTTCGGAGCGGCTGCAGGGTGCCGGAATACCCACTGGGTTAGATGTGGAAAGGCGTAATGGCACGTGAGTATTAAAGTTCCCCAATGTCTTTAAACGCACCTTGTTTTGTCCTTCAGATGCGGGATGCAGCGCCGAAGGCCTCCGGAGCGTGCGAAGAGTTGGTAAGCTTTTGTCTTTCAGATGCCGGAATGCAGTGTGAAGACCTCCGGAGCGCACGAAGAGTAGGTAAGCCTTTGTCTTTCAGATGCCGGAATGCAGCGCGAGGCGTTGGTGACAGCCGATGGACCAGGTAAGTGAAGAGCTGTCACTGAAGACCGTAATGCTAACCTGTTCTTTCTTGTCTTTATAGGTGTTGCTGAAGACTGGATTCAGGATGGTAAGCCTTTTTCCTTAGGCCCAGGATCAGATGCAGAAGACACGATGAGCGTTCTGCTGCAGAGGATGCAGAATAACGCAAAGCAAGATTCATCCATCGGGTGTGGTTTAAATAGCCTCCTGTAGTGCTTAGGTGTCTCCTTCCACAGCCACGCCTAGGTAAGAAAAGAGTTCCTGCTTTCCAGAAGAGTTCCAGTGTTCTGAATCTAGGGAGTGGCTCCTGCCCCACCCAACAGGAAAAGTAGTTCCAAACAGAAGAGGATCAGAGGCTCAACTGGCAGGCAAGTAAGCAGCATGGTCTGCTGCAGGTAAGTCCACCCAAGCATTATGAGCCCGGCGCTTCCAGCGCTGGGACTGGGCATATTTATGAGCCTGGTGCCACTGGCGCCAGGACTGGGTCCAAAAGGTCCCAATTGGGACTGGTTGGCACTCGGAACCTGGGTTATGGATCTGCTTCCAAAGGAGTTGGGAAAATCCTGACCTTTTGGAAGCAGAGATCATGACAGTCCTACAGGAGATACCAGAACAAAGTCCGGAGAAGAGTTAGTCCTCCAAGATTTGATTAATACAGTTCCCAAATCCCTTTGTTCATTACACAACAATCAAGTATGGTGTAGAGGAAATACTGAACCTTTTAAGATCAGGATAGATCATTTTAAGAAACTGCGATGTATTCCCTAGTACCCTTTATGGCCATAAGCCGAGGAGAGTATCATACCAGTGATAGACGCCTTATTTAAGCAAGGGATTGTAGTATCAACTTCTAGTCCCTTTAACACTTATAGATTTGTTCAAGATGTAAGGGCTATACATTTAGTAGGTAACCCGCTTTTCCCATTGGTACCTAGCCCAGCTATAATCATGTCTTGCATGCCACCAACTGCTTCAAACTTTACTGTGGTAGATCTGTGTTCTACTTTATTCACATATACACAGTGAAAGCCATTTATTTTGCATTTTCTTTACGTGGAGTTCAGTATATGTGGAAGAGACTCTCACAAGGGGGCATAGAATCACCAACTCTCTTTTCAGTACAACTCAAGAAAGATCTTGATGACATTAGATTCCCTGAAAAGTCAGTTCTGGTGCAGTACGTAAATAATCTGTTATTAGCCTCCTCATCAAATGGAATATTCAAACAAGATACCCCGATGCTATAAACTACCTTGGTGATGAAAGGGCATAAAGCATCCAAACAGAAACTGCAATTATGCAGGGAAAATCTACACTATCCAAGACGTGATAGTTGGTTGGGCCATAGGTTGATAGTGCACTTCTGAAAGGAAACAGTGTATAATATTCCTAAGGCTCAGCCTGTAACACACATAAGAGCATTCTATGCATGGTAGCCTACTGTAGAGAGTGGGTGATAGGCTATGGCAAGACAGTCAGACCTTTAGCAACACTATACAAAGGGCATACATCACAACTGCTTCCGTGGATAGACAGAAAAGCTTTAGAGGAAAACCTTTAGCAAGTGTGCCTGCATTATGCTTCCCCTTGTCTTGTCTTGTCTTGTCTTGTCTTGTCATGAAAGACATGGATGTGCATCAGCAGTGCTCACACAAACACATGGTCAGCACCAGTTGCATATTACAGCAATTAGTTAGGCCAAGAAGCAGCAGGAATGCCACCATGTCACTAATAAGTAGCTACAGCGGCGATAGCAGTGCAACTTTGGGAAAACAGAGCGCTGGCTTCCCTTTTAGAAATAGCTGTTCTCCATTCCGTGGTTGCCTTACAGTTGAAAACTAAAATGCAACAGATGTCAGCATCAAAGTCAAACAAATATGAAGTGTTACCTCTGAGTTCTTTCAACATTACCCTAATCCATTATCCTGTGCTGAACCGGGCATCTTTGTTACCAATCTCAACAGATGGAGAACCACATGAGAGTGAGCCTTGTGACTGTTTAGCAGTTAATGATTACCTCTTAACAGCAAGAATAGCTATGTCACATATACCAACACCCAATGCTGACTTAGTATACTTCGTGTATGGCTCTGGCTATGGGGATTATTATTATTATTATTATTATTATTATTATTATTTATTCGCATTTGTTGAGCGCGCAGCAGACCGAAGGCATCGTGGCGCTTGTTACAGTGTTTCTTAGACTTAGTTACATATATGTAGGTGCCCTTAGTTACATTGGGCAATGACTATGCTTAAGTGACATACATTCATTGAACATGTGAGAGGTACAGTGAGTATGTTAGTTGAAGAGGCAAGTTCTGAGTTGTTTGCGGAATGCGAGGAGAGATGTTTCAGCTCTGGGGTTGGTGGGCAGTGCGTTCCAGAGCTTGGGTGCAAGGTACGGGAAGCCAATACCTCCCGCCTTCGTTCTGTTGATGCGTGGGATGGTGAGTAGGTTGGTGTATGTGGATCTGATAGGTCTTGGGGATTGTGACTTGTACAGGATGTCGGATAGGTAGGATGGTGCCGTGTGGTTGATGCATTTATGCGTGGTAGTGAGAATCTTGAAGGCAATTCTATCCTTAACTGGGAGCCAGTGGGCTGCCTTCCTGGCTTGGGTGATGTGGTCTCTTTTTGGTACGCTGAGGGATGCTCTAAGAGCGTTGTTTTGAGTGGTTTGGAGTTTGGATAAGTTGTTCTTGGAGGTGCCTGCTAGGAGGGCGTTACAGTAGTCCAGTTTAGCTCCTATGGTGGCTCTAGCGATGGAGAGGCAGTTGTCTTTCGTTAGGAAGGGTTTTATTGCGTTGATGAGTTTTGTGCTTAGCGCTGATGCTGATACTATGGCGCTAACTTGTTTATCCATGGATAGGGTGGCGTCTATGTGTACACCTAGCGTTTTGACTGAGGATAAGACTGGGATGATGCAGTTGTCTATGTTGAAGTTAGTGTACAGTGGGTTGAGGTTGGAGAGGGTGGGTTTCTGACCAAAGATGAGGATTTCGGTTTTGTCCCCATTCAAGCAGAGGCCATTGGTAGCCATCCAGGCTTGTATGGTGGAGTAAATTAGTTGAAGGGACGTGGAATCTTGTTGATAGTTACCTGACAACGGAAGGAGTACCTGCGTGTCGTCGGTGTAATTAGTGTAAATGATTACAATTGTGTCTAGCTTGTCGAATAGGGGTTTAGTAAAGAGATTATAAAGAGTGGGGGCAGTACAGGAACCTTGAGGAACCCCGCAGTGAATGATGGAAGGGGCTGCATGAGCTGTGTTGGAGAACACTTTCATAGCTCTGCCTTGTAGGAAGGAGGTTACCCAAGATGTAGCGTCCTTGGAGAAGTGGCTGGTGAGTTTGGTATGATCTACTAGATCAAATGCCGCTGAGAGGTCGAGGAGAAGGAGGAGTGCGGCTTACCTTTGTCTAGGATATTCGTAATTTTGTTTTTGAGGTCTAGGAGGGCGGTTTCAGTTCCGTGATCCTTACAGAACCCTGATTGTCTTTTACCTAGGATTGAGTTTGATTCAAGATATAGTTGGATCTGTATGTGGGCGGCCTTATCGACTAATTTTAGCAAGAATGGAACTGTGATTATGGGTCGGTAGTTGTTAGGGTTAGTGGGCTCTATATTAGGCTTTTTTAGAAGGGGGCGCACCTAGGCCTCTTTGAGGCTGTCTGGGACGATGCCCGACTTGAATGAGGCGTTGATGAATGCTGTGAGGAGAGGGACGAGTTGCTCTGCACAGTCTTTGATGATTTTAGGAGGGCATACGTCACCCTTGCATGGAGAGGGTTTGAGGTGTTTGAGGATGTCAATGACTTCAGTTTCTGAAACTTTTGTGAAGGTAAATTTGGGTAGGTTGCTGGTTTTGACACTAGGCTTCGTCTGTGCTTGTGTACTATGCTTGGGTAGGGAGTTGTAGTGGTGGGAGATCTTTTTTTGAAGGAGGTTTATTTTTTCTAGCATGGCTGATTGTATGCCTGTGCCCCATGCCTCGTCTTTGATGATCTCATCGGGGCATGTAGGTGGTATGGTTAGTTCTTTAAAGATACTTTACAGTTCTTTAGATTGGGAGTTTGTCGCTGTGATGCGGTGGTTGTAGGCTTCGGATTTAGCAAGGAAGATGGCATCCTTGTATTTTTTGGCTATGTTTTTGAATATCTCTTTTGTGTTTTCACAGGGTTTACGTTGCCTATTTTTTTGCGCGTGGCGTTTGTCGGTACGCAGGGATTGAAGATCCTCAGAGAACCAAGAGTTGGAATGGAAGGATTTTTTCTCTTTTTTGTTTTCTAAGGGGGCAGCAGTGTTGACGGCCTTAGTAATGGAATCTTTGAATACTTCAGCAAGAATAGTGGGGTCTGGCGAGAATGGGGGCTTTAGGCAGGGAATATTAAGGAGTGTGCTGATATTGGCTGCTGTGAGTTTTTTTGCGCTTCTAGCTAAGGTTGCTACTGCTGTCGTGGGCACTTTAGTGCTTCTGGCGACAGGGATATCAGGGATAAAGACGGTTAGTTGGTAGCAGGGTATGTGATATGCACACTGGCAGATGTGGTATAAATAAGGAAATTGACCAATGTGACATCAACACAAGTAGCAAAACTAGTCACACTGACAAATGCCTGTAAAGTAGCAGAACAGCAAACTGTAAACATTTACACTGATTCTAGATATCTATTTAGGTCTTCACACTATTTTGGTCAATTGTCGAAGCAGGGCTATTTCCTTACATCATCTGACTCGCCCATAAAGAATCATGCTTATGTAGAGGCTTTTTTGGAAGCTTTCATGTTGCTGAAGCAGGTAGCCATTATCAAATGTGCAGCACATCAACCATTGGATAGGGAGGTTGCGCACAGAAATTATTTAGAGAAAACTGCTAAACTGGAGGCCATATATGGGTCTCAAACTCAGTGGGCCTCATTATGACCCAGGCGGTAAGTTACCGCCTGGGTCATACCCTTACCACCATGGTGTCAACTACGTTGACACCATGGTGGATGGCGGATTTATCGCCCCATTCCAAGGTGAGTGGGGCGGTAAATCCCCATTTCCCATTTTACCCTTCCCCATTCCCATTTTTGCCCCATAGGGCATAATGGGAGTGGGGAAGGCGCTAATTACGCCACCGTAAATTACGGTGGCGTAATTAGCACCATGGTCCCTTAACGCCATGGATTTTAACGCCTGCAAAAAGCAGGCGTTAAACTCACCATGGCGCTAAGGGACCTTGTAATCAGGCGTTAAGGGTCGGCGCCGTTTACGGCGCCGTTAACCCCTTAACGCCTGACTCGTAATGAGGCCCAGTATGTGTTAAGGTTGTAAGAGGCATCAGTGTCACCCCTCTCCCCCCTAAAATAAAACGTAATGAATTAGCCCATATTAAGCAGTTGCTGCAATAGAGAAAGGGCCTCATTACGAGGTCTGCTCGCGGGACCCTCTAAGGACGCCTGGTAAAGCCAGGCGCCCTTAGCGGGTCCTGCGAGCAGACCAGGATGCAAACAACGGGCCCGTTGTTTGCATCCCCCACATTCCCATTGAGCCCCATGGGGGCTCAAATGTGAATGAGGATGTACCGGGTCTGGGTTCCCTGAATGGGGGAATACCAGATCCTTCAGGTCGGAATGGCCCGGTATTTCCCCATTCAGGGAACCTGGATCCGGTACCCTGTATGGGGTTAGCCATGCCGCAAGTAGTGGCATGGCTACCTACATTGTTGTAATGAGGCCTAAAGACTCTTGGGCAAAAAGGGTTGTTGAATCCTCATGGTGCAGGGAACATGGCCATCTAGTTAGCTTGAAAATTCTCTTTTCTAAACTAACCTAAATATACCCTGGACATGTAGTTAAATCAAGACTAACACGCTCCAGACTTTTTGCCCGTGGCTTGGGCATATTAAAGACTGTAGGACATACACCATGGCATGAACCTTTCGTCAATCTGTAAATTGTTTGTATCCAAATTGTTTTTTATCCACTTACTCCAATATAACATCCTGCAGTTTGTTTTAGTTTTTCAGGATATTTTTTTCAGCTCGGTGGAGGAATACCCATGCAGTAGAGCAGAAACCATCTCAGTGACAAAAGTGTTATTAAGGGTTCTTATTCCCAGGGTTGAATTCTGATCAGAACAAACAGTGATAGGGGTACCCACTTTGTGAATCAACTTATCAAGAAATGTTGTCCAGCACAATCTTTACTGCCTACATCGTAATCAGTCAGCCAGGGCAGGAAAGAGACAGAACAAAACAGAATTCTCAAGAATAGACTTGCCAAGTGGTGCGCTAAGATGGGCCTCAAGTGGTCAGAAGTGTTTCCATTAGTGTTGCTTGGTGTGTGGAATACTGCAAACAGAAAGCCCCATGAGATCGTATATGGGTGGCAAATGCGTTTACCGTATTCATATGATGCTTATGCCATAGCTCTCAACTCACACGCTTTTGGCGGGTGTCACCCGCCTTGTAAACAGCTGACTCACCCGCCAAGCCACCTTCACGCCCATTCGTTTCAATGGGCCTCTCACCCGCCCAAAAAAAAAACGGGTGTTTTCACCCGTCTTTGCAACATAAATGGTTGAGAGCTATGCTTATGCTAATGTACTTTTCACTGGATTCCAAGATGGCCGCCGGGATCGAGGGCATGTTTGTCTTCAGCTCTGCTCTGGGAGAAGAAATGAAGCAGGCTGCGCATCCGTTTTCGAAGAAGAGCGGCCCAAGTGTAGGTGATGGCCCGGAAGGCTGATGTAAGAGGAACCAGTAGGGGAAGATCTCCTCAGCAGCGTCGCAGTGACAGTAAGCGAGAGCAGCTGACAGAGGAAGACAGAGCAGCAGGAGGCCCTCGGGCAGAGAAAAGAAGCTAGAGCAGAGAATTCGAACGCCCGGTGAGGGGAGGGGGACAGAGGCAGAAGGAATATCTACACACAGGAGGGCAGGCAAATAAGGACAAACTGGTCCACCGCGGTCCTGGGGTGCCCAAGGAGACAATAAACAATTATTAGAAGGGAACAAGGGGGAAGCAATAAATACGTGGAGGTGGCAAGAGGAAGTTGTAAGGACATAGACGGTAGGGACCAAGCACCAATAGAAAGGCAACTGCAAAGAAAAGCACCGGCAAAAGAGTGCGACTTCATATATGTAAATAGCACATTTGCACTTCCCAAAAAGCGTGGCTGCGTTTTACATATTGGTGGTGGAGGGACACTCAGATGCCAGTAGCGAAAGGGAAGGGTTCGAAAGGCACTCAAGCCAGAAGGTGGCTACCCCCAGGGGCTCAGGAAGGACATAGTGGGGCCGATTCATGGAACAAACGTGCGCCGAAAATCCCAGCGCAAGCAGGCGCAAGCGTGAGAAAGCAAGCGCACGCGTGCGATTCAAGGAAGGCGCTGCGCATGTTTCCCACTGGTTGTGCGCCAAATCGGTGCATGTCGCATGCAGGCACACACATCATCAAACGGCGTGCGCTACGCGCACAGAAAAAGCACACATAGCGCACACAACAAAAGTAGGCGGAACAGTGGGTGTAACACGCAGAATGGGGAATAACGCGTGAAAAAGAAGGCGTAACTGGGGAAGTACTGCAGGGAACTACACTGAACGCCCACACGCACACGAACAACCCGTATTCATGGATGCAAATACGGGAAACCCGCGCACAGCAAAAGACGCACACAGGCGTGAATGCGTCCGCCACACGAAGGCAGGCGGAAGCGTCCCCACGCACAGTATAAAAGTGCGTGCAAACAACAAACACGTATATATAGCTACGATGAATGCCCCATTTGTCGCAGCACTGATCGTGGGACACCGCAGGAGGAGGAGAATAGCCAGGGCACGCATTTTTTCACCATGGACAAGCCTTTTTGGGATGCCTGACGACCAGGTCTACGGCAGATATAGGTTTCCACCCCGTATCATCCTAGACCTGGTCAGGGAATTATTAGAAGGGAACAAGGGGGAAGCAATAAATACGTGGAGGTGGCAAGAGGAAGTTGTAAGGGCACACAGAGGGTAGGGACCAAGCAGCAATAGAAAGGCAACTGCAAAGAAAAACACCGGCGAAAGAGTGTGACTTCATATATGTAAATAGCACATTTGTACTTCCCAAAAAGCGTGGCTGCGTTTTACATATTGGTGGTGGAGGGACACTCAGATGCAAGTACCGAAAGGGAAGGGTTCGAAAGGCACTCAAGCCAGAAGGTGGCAACCCCCAGGGGCTCAGGAAGGACATAGTGAGGCCGGTTCATGGAACAAATGTGCGCCGAAAATCCCAACGCAAGCAGGCGCAAGGTGGCGCAAGCGTGAGAAAGAAAGCGCACGCATGCGATTCAAGGAAGGCGCTGCGCTTGTTTCCCACTGGTTGTGCGCCAAATCGGTGCATGTCGCACGCAGGCACACACATCATCAAACGGCGTGCGCTACGCGCACAGCAAAAGCGCACATAGCGCAGCGCACACAGCAAAAGTAGGCGGAACAGTCGGTGTAACACAGAATGGGGAATAACGCGTGAAAAAAAAGGCGTAACTGGGGAAGTACTGCAGGGAACTACACGCAACGCCCACACGCACACGAACAACCCGTATTCATGGATACGAATACGGGAAACCCGCGCACAGCAAAAGACGCACACAGGCGTGAATGCGTCCGCCACACGAAGGCAGGCGGAAGCGTCCCCGCGCACAGTATAAAAGTGCGTGCAAACAACAAACACGTATATACAGCTACGATGAATGCCCCATTTGTTGTAGCACTGATCGTGGGACACCGCAGGAGGAGGAGAATAGCCAGGGCACGCATTTTTTCACCACGGACAAGCATTTTTGGGATGGCTGACGACCAGGTCTACGGCAGATATAGGTTTCCACCCCGTATCATCCTAGACCTGGTCAGGGAGTGGGAAGATGACCTTAGATCCCCCACCCTTTGCTCCCTAGCATTGAGCCCCTTGGAGAAGGTGCTCAATGTCCTGCATTTTTTGGCCACTGGGTCATTTCAGCAGACTACTGCCATAGTGGGGGGGGTCTCACAGGCCACTCAGTCACGCTGCCTACACCAGGTCTTGGCAATCATGACAGCACGCCCCTCAGTCCGCAGGCACATATATATGCCCAGAACACCCGCAGAAAGGCAGGCCGTTGTCCTGGACTTTTACTTCCCCAAAAGTGCTCGGTGCCATAGATTGCACCCATGTGGCCCTACGTCCACCTAGGGCCACTGAGCACATCTACCGAAACCGCAAGCACTGGCATTCCATCAATGTACAGGTGGTATGCGATGCAAAGGGAATCATCACCTCTGTCTATGCAAACTACCCTGGCTCCATCCATGACAGTTTCATATACAGAATGTCTGCCCTGAGCCGGGCCCTGGAAGCTGGGCAGCATGGCGACATGGCTCCTAGGTGAGTACAAATGCCCTTGCACATGCATGCATGTCACACACACACACACACACACAAATACACAAACCCCAATAATCACAACCATTATCACCTCTCCAGGGGACAGTGCCTACCCTCTGAGCAACCACATGATGACGCCAATCCGGAACTCCACCACACCACCCCAGGTAAGATACAACGCGGCCCATATTGCAACCAGGGCCATAGTGGAGCGCACATTCGGAGTGCTCAAGTCACGCTTCCGCTCCCTTGACCGCTCTGGTGGGCAGCTACTCTATGCACCCCCAGTAGTGTGCAGGATCATTGTGGCAGCATGTGTCCTGTACAATGTTGCAACACGGCAGGGCGTACCGGTGGACATGGTGGTGCCCCCACATCCCCAACCACAGGCACAGGCGCTGCCCATGGGTGGGGATAGGGCACGTGGCGAGAATGCCCGGACCCAGCTTGTGGACACATTTTTCACCTAAACTTCCACCCCTGCGGACACAGGCCTGGCACATACCAGGTGACATTGATGATGACAAAGAGACAGTCAACTGTCACAACCTTACCACCCTGAGATTGTTGCCATGGAAGTGCCACATTGTGTGCATCCCTAGCTACTTAAACACAAGCAATCCTGTGTGACCAAATGGCACACATGCAAGGTGTGAATCACACACACCTGCAAAACAGGCCATGACTATCACTGGTATGTCACTCAAACCCTCCCAAAGCACAACGTGACATGGCAAGCAATAGCCATACACCAACACAATAGCAATAAGGTACACATTGCCATGTGAACAATGTAAATTGGCATCAGACAATGATGCCTGACATGGAATCAGATGAAATGACTGACCAACAACCTCCCACCCAAAAGAAGTCATACCCAAATGCATTCCAAAAGTCGAAGTTGTAAAATAACAATGAATGCCTGTCTACATGCACATTGTGCATTTAAAAATCAACACTGCAGCTTCTGTGTGCCGTGTCCACCTCCTTCAACACACTGCTCAGTGCACAGCACAGTTAACAGCCATTGCGTGTGATGCACACCCTGAGTATCACATCTAAGCGACAAACCACATCAAAAAGCAAATCAGGCATGTACAGGATCCACAATTGGTCATAGGACATGTGCTGCAGGGACACAGTGGGCACCAGAAGGAAAACAGAGTGTACACGTGGACATGGAAGGGTGGTTGTACATGTAGTCCATTATAGTGCGAGTGTGTGGGTCAGTAGGGACATGCACTCAACATATGCATGTGCAATCAAGTGACCATCAGTGTCCTCTACACATCACATGTGAACATTCACCATGTGTACACCCCAGCATGTCAAACCACAACTATCCCCTCACACCTGAAAGGTAAACACAACACATGAACAGGCATTGATCAGCAGAACACATCATGTACATAGGATACCACAATTACAATGTCAGGGTGCCCATCACACTGCAGGGCAAGGCAACTATCACCAACCAAGCACCACCCCTCCCTCACAAATCACCATGACCCACTGAACAACTGCACCGGGGTTATGGAGCCTTCATCCTTGAATTTCACCTGGCCACAGGATCACCCTTCCCCTTTGTCACCATCTCCCACCTTGTGTGTAAAAAGTTGCCTGCACCCTCAGAGTCCGCCTTGAATTGCAAAAACACTACATCCAAGAGAACTCAAATCAGGCCAACACAGAAGCCAAGCAAAAAGACTGCAGGCAGAAAAACTAACCAGAACAGCCTCCAGTAGATGACTTGAAGTAGCAGTACCTCACAAAGGCCAAGTACTACCACAATGACGTAACAACCAAGGTAGCACAGTAAAACAATGTCACACCAGGATGTGTACCATGTGTGGTACATAACATAGAATGAAGCACCACAAACGGATGTGTACTGTCACTGCTCCCATGTACAGGTGCAGGAGTGGCACGAACCAACCACCCCACCGTGGTCTGGGTGGCTGCAAGGTCAAACTCACACAGGCCTCTGAGATCCTGGTGGGGAAGGAGGGTCAGGTATATGGAGTCGGGACAGGCGTTGGCATACTGGATAACCGGAATGAGGGGCAGGAGAGGGGAGTAGGATTGACACGGGAAAGTAGGGAATGGCCAAGAATGTAGTACTCACATTAACACATACACAACCATACCAAACTTGTTCATCATAAACATAGCAGCAATTCACTGGAATGGAAGTCAAAGAGAAACTTATCTCTGGGGTTAGTGCTGGCCTCCTGCCTGCGCACTCTCAGGTCCGGTAACAGGAGCACTTCAATGCTGCAAAGAGAGCCACAGTTAAAAATCTGTGCATGCCCATAACACACAAACACACCACCAAATATGCCGCAAAGTAACAAACTACTCTACAAACAGACAATCTGATGTGGATGCTTCGTACCCATACGTAACATTACCCCTGTGATGGTTCATACACAGTCAATGCAGTAAGTCAGGCGCCGGTGGGTGCGTGGCAAATGGAACACCAATGTGTCATGAATCACACAACATGCAATGTTCCCTGGGTAAGCAGACAGATGCATATAGCAAGGTATGACTTCCAGACAAGTCGTGTTCCACCATGACCCAAATAAAGTAGGCAGTGCATGTTTCAAATTCTACATGGAAATGAAATGCACTTGTTGGGTGTTCTGACCCACGTTTGGACTATTATGCTACAACATTTGGTGCTGTGGGCTTAGGAAATCCAAGATGGCCGAAAAAGCCCACATGTGCGCCAGAATCTATGAAAACCGCGCAGTTTGTGCGCACACGAAAATGGTCGCCTGACTTGCCACCCCCCGGTGCGGGTGTGCTGGGTCAGAAGAGCCATGAATGAAATGGGGTGCCAAAGAGAAAAACATCAGTGCCTGTTCGCTAGAAAGCACTTTAAAAATCACCCTTTGTTTCTCTGAAGGCAAGCTCAGAATGCCCATTTCAAACATTGCAGAATATCCAACAATCTCACTGAACACCAGCAGACATTTGACAGAATAAAGTCTTGTGGGCATACAAAATCTGGAAAGAGGATGAGCCTAAAATAATGTTCATAGCAAAACTGGCTGAGCTGTGGATTTCAGCAGTTTAAGTAAATTTGGACTGAAAGACACTAAAAATCTAAATGTTTAAAAGAAATGAGTGACCTACTTTTGAGTGTCACATAGGTTTCAATTGTTTAAATGTCATAGTTTTAAACTTAGAATCAGCATTCTAGCTGCATGTGTAAAAATTGTTAGTTTATTTGAATGCAGAAAACTGGGTAACTAGAAATGACATTTTATCTGAAACCTGGCTTAAGGAACTGAATTCTGCCTGACATCTACCCCCACAGGAGTTAAAACCTGCTCAGCCACTCTTCCCCTTGCCAAAAGGAGTTGTCACCTCTCTGATTAGATTAGGGGTGGAGCAGCTACAGGGAGTTGAACAAAGGCCTGTCCTTGGCCCAGGCAGATGGTTTATTAGGGTAGTCGTAAATGGCTTCCTTTTGAACAATGGGCCTTCCAGGGCCCAGGCAGATGGTTTATTAGGGGGACCGTAAAATAGCTTCCTCTTGGCAGAAGCTGGGAGGGGCAGGGTCTCTGAGCTTGGCAGAAACTGGATAAACTGGTTTCTACACCATGTGACCTGGGAAACCACACCCCTTTGGGGCCAGAACATAAATCTAAAAAGATGGATCATTCATAGAGCGGACTTGTGAACATTTTATAAGTGATATCATTATTCTTGTGATTTTTCTGTGCACATTTGAAGACGTGTTAGGACCCGGTGGTATGTTCAGGGGGGGTTTTAGCGGAAAAGAGGATATTACTCTAAATGTATGTATGTTAAAAATCTGACACTCCACCACCTAATGCCCACATGCTTTGCGAACATTTGTGTAAATGCGGGGACAAATCCAATATTGGTAACCCGACCAAAAAGTGAAATATGTTGCCATTTTTGAACCCAAGCTCCTAGAAACGACAGAATTGGAACAGGGGCTACCATCAGTAAATGCATGATGTGTGTATGCAATGCCAAACAACTGTCTATCGCGGAAGTATGTATTTGGATCAGATATAGATTGTGTGTAAAGTTGACAGGGGTGGGTTCTCTGTATCATAAACAGACCTCATCATGATGACACTTCATTTCATTCCCCCAATCAAGGGGAAGAGGAGGAAGTGGCCAATGACAAGTGGAGAGGGGTAGGGCCTAGAAAGCTAGCCTCTCCACCCACTTTCAAAACACATAAAAGCAGACAGTCAGGACAGATAGGGACATGCTATTCCATCTGCTGCGGGACGCTCTGCCGGGAAAATCCATACTTTACCTCCATCAACCTCCAGAGAGCCAACATAGAGACTTCAATCTATCCACCTTCAGAGACCAAGACTTTACTTCAGAATTTGTAGCAGAGAGGTCAACTACAAGCTAAATCCCTCTTTAGCAGGCCTCAAATCATTGCCACTATTCACAGCCAGGCGAGCTGTTTGAATTCTTTGCAAGAACTCTTGCCATTTGCCAGAGAGCAGTGTTATATCCAGAGAGAGACCAGCTGAACCGGAGACCGCTGTATCCGGACCCACAGACCTGATCAGAACCAGAGACCCAGACCAGACCAGCAGAGTAGAGCTGACCCAGACGCTGTGCGCAGAAACCGTCCGTGGCGAGTGAAGAAAACCTGTTGACCAGATCCGTGGCGAGGCCCATTCCTTTTAAAATTATATTGTGAGTACCTAGCAGAACTCTGCAGAACCAATCTCTTAGTTAAAATAATATAATTCAATCTATTTTAATCTAACCAGAACTGCCTCCTAACTGTCACCTGTCATTTGCAAAGCTGTCACTTGTCATTTTCTAGCTGCAAGCTGTAACCTGTCGCTTTGAACTTTTAAAATTTCTAATCCGAAAAACTACCTTTATTTAATCGTCCGTATCTCTGGAACCGTTTGGGCTAGGAACTTGGTTTAACTTTCCTCTGAAAGCTTAGAATCTCAGCTTTTCAACAAGCCTAGAACCGACTAGAATTTTACCGCGATTTGCAATTTGGTTAAAAATCCAGCCACGTGTGAAAACAGCAGCTTCATTGCTTTCCTTTGCCAAAAATTTGTTTAACCTGCTAGTTACTCCTAGATCCTTGCTAAAGTGAGCCTGAACTCATCCCAAGTATATTTCACTCACCCTGAACCTCCTAAGGGGAATTAAAACCATTTTCAGCATATTTCTCACTGCATTGTCACCATATTCAAAGCATTTTGCCTGTGTTTCAAAACTCCTATCTGTTGTATAAGCTGCTGGGGGGGAATTGAACTGAATTCTATTTGATTGCATTCCTAAGAACTGTGTCATCTTCATCTCCTTACAGTGCATAAAAGGGGGGGGGTGAATTGTCCAAGAAAGTGATTACATTGTCTTTTGCTGAAATCCTATCAAGTTATTTTCTGTACTGCATTTCATTCCACATTGCATCCATTTGAACCCATAAAAGTATTGTTGCTATCGTATCCATCCTATAACCACTCATCATTGATTATAAAGAAGTGTGCTAGTGCCGGACTATCCATTATTGATTACTGCTCAGATTAAGTGTGATATTCAATTATTAATTTATTATAAAGTGTGATATATATATATATTGTTTAAATTATCAAATAAACCGTTTAAACTTGCAAAACAGAACTACTTCGTGGCTCAGTAGGGTCAGGGGGATTCCAAGAGAGGGGTGTTATATAGGGGTAGTCATCCAGAATGCATGAACTGGACGTAAAGATATATCAATAAGGGTTTCCATTCAGTATCCCAGACTAGGCATTGACTTAGCTGTAGTGTTGAATTGAATCCTCTTACAAATTGGGGGCTCGTGCCGGACGTTTGGGTTAGATCTATCACTTGTGCAGATTAATACAGCGTGCCAGCTGACCAGATACACATATCCGGTAGGATCACCACGCTGTGTTACGCTGTAAAGCACTCCTCAAAGGAACGCTCTAAGGAAAAGGTCTTTTTTGCAAAAATAAAATACAAACTTCTGTAAGTCAGGACAGAGACCAATCTCTAGAATGACGACTTTGGTAGATATGAAAATAGCCAGAGAACACTTCTTACATAAGCTATTTGTGAGAGGTGGGTGGACTCATCAGGACCAAACGGTCTGGTTGCAGGCAATCGCGCAACAGGTCACTGAAACAGGGTCAGATATATGGGGAGATCAGGGTCCCCTACATGTGGCCCTGAGTGAACTATACATGGCCCCGAAGGCCAAGGATGAGCACCACAAGATTTCCAGGGTAGCGGCATATTTATATTTACATATGGGAGCCATGCAGGACAAATGTGCTGAAGGCCAAGATCTGGCGAGTAGGCAACTACTGGCATTACAGAAGGCCCAATCTGATCTGGACTCTTCTGAGCAGAGGCTGCTCAGGAGCCAGGAGTCAGAAAATGACAGCAGACGGTACATCACTAAAATAAAGGAGGATATGGATGTGCTGCAACAGGAAAAGGCGGACCAGGATACCAGATTTCTGGCCTTGCAGAAGGAGTACCAAGAAGGTTTGGACTCCCTACTGCAGAGCCAGAAAAAGCTGGAGCAACAGTTAAACTTCAATAGGGCATGTGCTGAGCAGGTAGTCACCCTGCAAAGCCACCTAGATAGGGAGAAGGCAGAGAGCAATAAACTGATTTTGAAAGACCTGGATACCCAGGCAGAGTTTGACCAGGAGCGCCAGAAAGCTGGTGCCTTCCAAAGGCAAAGGGACGACCTGGCGGCACAGATGCAGGCTCTTAGTCAGGAAAGGGATACCTTAGGCCAGGAAGTCTGCCACTTAAAAAGGAAAATGGAAGAAAATCACCTGGCCCTCCAGGGACTGGGTGACCTCCAAAAAGAACACCATAACTTGTTAGAGCACACCAGGAAGGTGGAGGATGCTCTGGCAAGAAAGGAGCAGGCCAATAGGGACACAGCTCAGGAGGTAACCCTCCTGCAGCAAAGACTGGCCCAGTGCTCCAGGACCAATCAGGAAACGCAGAGAGAGAATGAGGCTCTCTGCCAGCACAATGATAGGCTCCAACAACAGGTAGCGATGCAGGAGAGACTGATAGAGTCTAGTAAGGCCTTAACTGAGGAACTGAAGGCACAGGCTCTTGCATTGCAACAGGGAGCAGGGGCGGATAGAGACCAGGTTCGCTGGGAAAGGGAAACTCCTGAGTATAACCTCAGGAGCCCTAGTACCAGAGGCATTTATCTCTCTCAGTCCCTGGACTCTGCCACCCCCCTGTCCCCTGGCGCACATGAGCACCGGGCCACAGGGATGGCAGATTACTATCCAGCCAGAAGCATGGGGCTCATAGGCCATTACCTCCCAGGAATGGATGGGCGGGCATCCGGGTATGGGCACCCAAGCACAGTGCAATTTAGTGGGGAACCCCAGGAGAATAGGCCCATTAAGGGCATCCTGAAAACCTCTGCCCAGTTAGGTCAGTGTGGGGGGTACCCATCAAATCCTGGCAGCAAGGAGGAATCTGAAGACTCCTCTGAACGGCGCAGGACACAGGAGACCAGGTCCCCACATTCTGCCAGCCATTCCCAGGCTCGCAGAATCCGGGAAAACCTGGAAGATCAGACAGGAACCTCTGGGAGCAGTGCCTCTGAGTCAGAGGATGAATGGACAAGGGTTACCCGAACCAAAAAGGCCAATAAGGCAAAAAGGGCCTTGCTTAAGGACCCATTGAAACAGATTAAGGCAATCAGGAGTGTCATCACGCCTTATCATAAGAACGCCAAGTACTCTGTTTGGGAACACTTGGAGCTCTATGAGCAAATGATGGAGACTTTCCATTTGAAGGACAGCAGTAGCTGCACCCAGTACGTCAAATGGACATTCTCCCCAGAATACTCCAGTTTCTTTGCGGGGCTGGAGGACCAAAATCATTTAAGATGGTCCACCTATAAGGCGGCCATCTTGAAACATTTTTCTGTTCACAGAAATCCTCAAGAGGTTCGCAAGGCAGCCTACAATTTGCAATGTGGGGAGGATCAGGCCCCACAAGAATTTGTGCAAGAACTGAAACGTGCCTTTGCGCAGACCACCAGAAGGGTGCGCACAGACAGCAGAGAATTTGTCAATACATTTTTCCATGCCTTGCCCAAATATATAATGACCCAGCTCGTGAGAGATTTTCATGAGAAAAGATATTTAGACTGAGTCATTGAACAGGCTACCCGGATCTATGAGGTGCAGAAGCCCATAGAAAATAAAAGCAATACCCAGAAAAATCCCAAAACCAACAGCACCCCTGCTGCTGCCAAGGTGGCAGAGGTAAAGGTCACCCCCGTTTTGGATTTGGAGATGGGGGGGCCTAAAAACCTACCTGCACCTAGTAATGCTAGGCCCAGAAGGTCCTCGGGCCAGTCACAGACAGGGAGTGAAAGAGGTAGTCCCACAAATGAGGTCCCTCGCTCTCCTGACTATGTAAGTCCCCGTTACAAGGGAAACAGACCAATCCTGGGTTATGTGTGGACTCCTCCAGCCCAAGGGGGGGGATCCAGCCAAGCACCTGACCCGGGGAACTTCCCTCCTAACTTCCCCAAGGAGGGCAGAAATTCTCCAAATCCTGGGCAGAACTTTTTCCCAAGGTATCCACCCAATTTCCAGCCCCAAAATCATCCATCCTTCTTTCCCCAATTCCCTGAGCCCAGACAACCTAATCCGGGAGAGGGGAGGCCAAGGGTGGAGGGGTACCAAAATCTTCCCAACCAGGGGTACTACCAGAGAAGGGATAGCTACCCTTCCCGGGATCAGCCCAGGGGAGAAAATAGAGCCCCGTATCAGCCTGAGCGGGTTTCCCAGTTAGAGCGCCAGGTCCAAAATATGGCATGGGATCTGGGTCAGATACTGAGGGCTCAACAGAACCCTCAGATGAGCATGCCACCGCATAATGCCCCAAACTCTGGACCTGGTGCTCCAGAACAATGACGGGGGCAGCACCCCGATAACACACCGGTTCCCAGGGAGGCGGCACAAGGGGAAGGGGGGTGTAAAGCTTTGGAGGAAGCTTCCTTCCCAACTTGTAAACAGCCCCTGGAAAACCAGGAACCGGAAACAAAATCTACTGCCCCTGAAAGCCTGCCTCCCAAGGAGCAGAGGGGGGGTTGGAGAAACAAAGGACCCAAACAGACCCACTTTCAGGTCTTCCAATTTGAGGGAGAGGGATCCTCAGAAGATCCTGGGAAAAGGATCTTCTCCTTCAGAGATGGGGGAACTCCTCCCAAAGAAAAATGGGTCCCAAGGGATGTCAATTCAGACTGGGGGGATATGGAGACTGAGCTACCGCCGCCCATCATCTCATCCCAGAACCCACAATACCGAAATCCCCTGGTTCAAACCCATCCTGGTGACTGCCTCCAAAAAGGGGGGGGCGGCCCAGAACCGGAACCAGGGGAACCCACAATGGCTCTGATCTCCAGTTGCCAACTTTTTCTTTCAGATTCCCAAGACTCTCCACAGAATTCTGCCCAAATCTCTTCTCTAGTAATGTCCAAAACCAGAAAGTTAGCCCACCAGTTGTCCAAAAATGTGCATTTTTTTTTTTATTGTAATATTGTAGTTGCTTATTATCAACTTTTTTATTATTACACAACACACCCAAGCGAATCAGATGCAGCGCTACAAAAATGTCCTCTTTAACAGACTTCAGGAGTGCACCCCAGGTTTCTCTGGAACCATTCTTTTTACCATGACCTTTTCACAACGATTCATTGCTCGGTAAAGTTTTCTCTAAAAAAATTTATCACCGCACAAGTTAACTGAACATTATTACTGGTTAACATTCTAAACCACCATTCTTCTGCGTTTCCATTGAGAGGCGCATATTTTCCTAACATTATTGAGCGTGCACCTACTAGTGCTTCACATTCCGTGATTAAGTGTTTCAACGTTTCATCAGATGTTTTGCAAAATCTACAGATGTTATCTATTGTGTTTACGTCGTGTCTTGTCCAAAGCACTTCCTTGGTATGATAGACATTTAGACGTAGTCTTAGGAACTTATTCCGGTGGTATCTGGATGGAAATTGCTTTAGGTATTTAGGTAACTTATCCAAGCTATTTTCCGCGGTTCCTAGAACTAGTGACGTCTTCATCATCCCACGGTCAGCTACATTCTGTATCCAACTCCATTGACGATGTGCATTATCTGTGCCCCCTTGAGGAGAAGGAGGGAAGATACTATGCCCCGGTACAAGCACAGGGGCAGGGTACAATTTTGGCACTGGTGGACACTGGATCCCAAGCTACCCTTCTGTCCAAAAGGGCCTTTGAGGAACTAAATGCAGGAAGGGGGGAGAATTACCGAATTCCTCTCACCTCTCTTCCTGGACAACTGCAGAACTTTGAAGGGAAGGAAATTCCCGTTGAGGGGACTGCAGACTTGGACATTAAAATTGGGCGACACAAGGTGAGACACCCAGTCATAGTAGTGACTCCAGAGGGCACCCCTTGTTTACTAGGGAATGACCTCCTGAGAAGGTTGTCACCCCTAATAGATTGTGTAAATAAGGTCCTCTGGACCCAGACTAGCCGACCAATAAAATTAAAACAGAGTGTCAACCATGTTAGTTTAAACGGCACCTGCCACATGGTTGAACAAAAATCTGACCAAGTAGAATTTCACTTCCAGAACAACCAGATTCCAGACGTGACAGTAATAGCAGTAGGACAACAGACTGGTGATGGGGGGGTCCTCTCTGTTTCTGAAAATCAACCTTCCTTCCAGTTTAAGGTGGTATTCTGCACTGGATGGAAACACCCTGAAATTCTTTACTAATCCACAATCAGAAACTCCCACTCCTATAGTCCAGAAAGATGTGAAATCAGCTCAGAGCCTGGCTGATATTCAGCAAATTGGAGGGCAGTTGTTCATCCATGTTCAGTTAAATGATGGGAAGGACTCTGTTCTCGCTCGAGTGTGTGTGAACAACGGTAAGAGCTTCATCAGCAAAGCCATGTTCCGCCAACTCCCAAAAGATCCAGCCATTCCCACATTCAAACTGATAGACAAATGGGAAATGGACCTGGAAGCACCTAATTCCAAACAGCTCCTGCCAAGCAGGTGTATGCTCAAAATCTCCATTGGCAACAAGAGCATAGTCCACAATTGTTGGGTCGTGCGAGACGTCACTGCCGCTTTTTACTTAGGCAGTGACATTCTCAATATCTTTGCCATTAGTTTGGACCTAATAAACTTCAAAGCTTGGTCCCGATTAGCGGATAATCCCATGGGCTTTGATGATCCAGAAAAAGCATTTAGGTCAGCTCAATTGTTACCTTATGCAGTTGAAATTCAGATCAAAGAGGAAGTCAACATCCCAGAAAGGACACGACAATTCTCCCTGGAAGTGAAAGTTAAAAGAGGACAACATTTGAAAAACCCTGATGCTTACATACATCTAAACGCTACTCTCCAACAGCAAGGGTTGGGGGTAAACCCAACTCCATTAGTCAACATAGAACATGACACCATTCTAATAGAGGTGGATAACAGCGACTTAAAGAGTATTACTCTAGCCGCAGGCACCATTATTGGAATGGCGGTTGATGACCCACATTTTTCCATCGATTTAGGAAATGAACTGTTAGGACCAATCCCCAAGGACTGTTTTGACAGTGACAGTGATGACAATACAACACCAGACAGGATTTTTACCCGGCATGGGGGGAACTTCCTGGTGTACACTTCCTGCCCCTATGGTAAGGAAGATGTGACTTGTGACTTCAGGAGGGATGAGGTGATTTTCCAGGTCCATGAGGGTTGCCTTTCCCACCTGAGGCCTCCAGTCCAAATCAGCACTCTGACCAGGGACTTCTCCACCCAGCTGGAGGAGGCTGCTGACATAGCCAAACCAGAAGTCTTTCCAGGCTTCAGGCAGATGGTGGAAGAGAGAGTCAACCTAGCTGATGCCTGTGTGACTCTGGAACAGAAGCAAAAGTTGAAACAAGTTTTCTTGGATTTCCAAGATCTCTTTGTGGTAGACTCATATGACTGTGGCCGCACTAACATCCACACAACAACAATCCCCACGGACCCTGGAATGACTCCAGTGTTTGTGAAGCAATATCGCTTGCCTCTCGCATCAATGGAGTCCCTTACTGAAATAATTAAGAACCTTGAGTCCAGGGGAATAATCCGTCCCGTCCACAGCACCTTCAATAATCCGGTGCTGGGAATATTGAAGCCAAACGGCCAGTGGAGACTCTGTGCCGACCTCAGGGAGCTCAACAAACGGGTCCATACTTCCCGATGGCCTCTGCCCTACATTGACCAAGGGCTGGCCCAGATCCAGGGGTCACAGGTATTCACTGCAATAGACCTGACCAATGGATACTGGACCGTGCCGGTCAGTAGGGAGGACCAATACAAGCTGGCTTTTACCTTTGGGGGCCAGCAGTATACATGGACCCGGACTCCCTTCGGATAACTCAACTCCGGCAATGAATTCAACATTTTCCTACATAAGGCCATGCCCGACCTGGGTGCGAGGGGTAACCTTGCTTATGTAGATGATGTCCTCATCAAAAGTTCATCTGTGGAGGAACACATAGCGGAGATCCGTTATGTTCTGACCCAGTTGAGGGCCGCCGGAGCAAAACTTTCCTTTCAGAAAGCACAGTGGTGTAGAACCCCTGTTAATTTCTTGGGGCATGAGATTACTCCTCAGGGTCTCTGTCCCCAGGAAAAGAAAGTGGAAGCACTTCAGAAACTGAAAGACCCCACAACTCTACGGGAACTAAGGAGCCTCCTTGGACTGACTAATTACAGCAGAAAGTTCATTGAGGGCTAAGCAGAGATCACCAGACCCCTGATTCATCTCTTGAAGAGGGGGGGTCAAGTGGGAATGGGGTCCAGAACAAGCCGAGGCGGTAAAACAACTCAAGAGAAGCCTCTCACAAGCGCCTTGCCTACCTTACCCTGTCAGAAACAAGGAGTTCTTCCTGGAGACGGGGTTCTCTAATACGTGCTTGACGGCAGTATTATACCAAAAGCATGACAAGGTCAATAAAGTAATCTCCTATGCGAGCAAAACTTTATCCTCTGTGGAGGAAAAATTCAACGATTGTGAGAAGGCACTCCTGGCAACGGTGTGGGCATTGAAGAATTACCGCCCGTTTATCCATGGGGAACACATCATAGTGGAGACTCCACACCAGCCTCTGCAATATCTCCAAAGTGACAGAATCTGGGCCGGAAATGTGAGTAATTCCCGAATTACTTCCTGGATTCTGTCAATGCAAGGCTTTCCTGTAGAGGTCAGATATGGCCAAAACAAGAAGAGTCCCCTCGCGCAAGGTCTGGCTGACTTGCATGATTGTGCCAGAGAAAACTGTCTCGAGGACGAAAGTCTAAAAATCAAGGACAACACGGAGGCATACCTTAATTCCCCACACAAAGTCTTTGAAGAAGACAAGTGTGAGGGAATGCCCACTGTCTATGTGGATGGATGCTCTTACCATGTTGACAACGACGGGGAGAAAGAACTGGTGGCTGGCGTAGGGAATGCCTGGGTGAAGGAGTTCCCAGAACCCTCCGCCGGATACAAAATTGGTCCCCGAAGTAGTCAGGTGGCAGAATTGATGGCTGTGCATCAGGCCATCCTCACTGCTGTCCAACATCAACTCCACGAACTGGTCATAATCACCGATTCGGATTATGTACGGAACGGGTTCGTGGAGCACCTGGTTAATTGGAAAACCAGAGGCATGTTATGTGCTAATAACAAACCCCTGAAACATGGGAAGTTAATCCAAAACATTGATGATCTGGTCACCTCAAAGGGGATGACCATCTATTGGAAGAAGATCAAGGGTCATTCCAAAGTAGAGGGACCAGACAAAACTGGAAATGACTTAGCTGATCAGCTGGCCAAAACCGGGGCCATCCAAGGGGATCTAATCGAAATAGAGCCCCTGTTGGGGGAAATCCGGGTCACTGCTATCACTAGGTCCCAGACAAATGCTCACAATGATCTTTCAACTGCCCAATGGAGCAAAGAGACCCCTGATGCTGATTTGATTACAGCTCAGAAGGGGGATCCAATTATTGGTAAGTTTTACCAACACCTTGAGGACCCTGAGAACTTTCCCCTAACGGATACCGATTACAATGGGAAAGAGGACCTTAGAGTGTTGATGAAATGTCCAAAAATGTTCCGGATCCAAGACGGTTTGCTGGTAAGGAAATCCACAGCTGGCCATGATCAGTGGGTGGTTCCTACCTCATTCCGAAGCCTGATGTTAAGTCACGCCCATGATGCGGCCACCGCCGGTCATAGGGGGTTTCACACAACACTGGAAATCTTAAGAGAGGTTGCATACTGGCCACACATGGGGCAGGACCTTGACCAATACTTGAAGGGGTGTCTTGTGTGTGCACAATTTCAGCCATCATCCCTCACGCACCGTGCACCCCTCCAAAAGAGGGGGATGACATTGCCATGGTCAGATTTACAAATCGACTTCGTAGGCCCTGTGATTCGCTCATCTAGAGGAAATAAGTACATGTTGACTGTGACATGCTTGTTTACCAAGTGGGTGGAATGTCTCCCAGCCCCAAATTGCAAGGCAGAAACAGCAGCTGCCCTGATGATTAACCACATCTTTTCCCGTTTTGGTCTACCTCAACGGATTGAGTCAGACAGAGGTAGCCACTTCACCAGTGAAGTAATGACAAAGATGTGGGAGATACTGGGGGTCAAGAGAAAGCTACACATTGCTTACAGGCCAGCTTCTTCTGGGGCAGTAGAGAGATATAACCGAACCATTGTGAGCATCTTAAAAAAGTTTGTGGCAGATTCTGGGCCAAGTTGGGATATCCGATTACCTCTGGTCCTAATGGCCATCAGATCTACCCCTTCATCTGCAACCAAAATGTCACCATTTGAGTTGATGACTGGACGCAAGATGGAGCTTCCGCAGCATTTGCTCTACAGGGCCCAAGAGCAAACACTAATAAATGCCTCCACAACTCATGAGTATGTGGAGAATTTAAGGAAACACCTTCAACATGCTTTTGCCTATGCTCAGCGGAATCTAGAAAGATCAGCTGATAGCATGAAGACCCACTATGACCTGAAAACTTCCAGGAAGGAATATCAGGTGGGAGACCGGGTCTATCTATACAATTTCCAAAGGAACCAGGCCAAACAGCGAAAATGTTTGCCTACATGGAAGGGACCGTTTGAAATTATAGACAAGATCTCCCCTGTAGCTTATAAAATCTGCATCCCCAAAGGCGGTTTGGCAGAGGGGGAAGACAAGTGGGTCCATATAAATCAGTTAAAGTGTTGCCATCCCAGGCACACTCTACAGCAACTAGAGGAATCCTCTGGAATCCCTGAGGGGGCCACTCCAGAGTAAGTCAGTTCTAACCTAAATATACCACATATAGTCTCTAAAATATTATGTTTCTTGTGAGCGACTGTCTCTGAATTATATCTTGTTTTTCAAACTAAAAATGCTCCGCCTCCGTATGTATAAAATATATATGTTTGCCACACCATTAATAGTGGTGGAAAAATGTCTATGAGTAGGTATTGCCGCTTTTGCTTTCTAGTCCTAGGAGAGATGAAACCAAGGAGAACGACCCAGGGACCGGGAGCAAAGATCCGAGGGGCCCAGTGTACCGCCCAATACTCCCATCCGGACCGGCGAGGAGAACCGACTGATCCACCCCTGATGGAGGAAAGGATGCTGAACTTTGTCATCTGCGGAATCGGAAGAAGATGATGCGGACCTCCCAGCACGTGGGTCAACATCCTTAGCACCCGACATCCCCTCGACTCAATCCAAGTGCAGTCGGGCGGGGGGTTTGTTGGGTGTTCTGACCCACGTTTGGTCTATTATGCTACAACATTTGGTGCTGTTGGCTTAGGAAATCCAAGATGGCCGAAAAAGCCCACATGTGCGCCAGAATCTATGAAAACCGTGCAGTTTGTGCGCACACCAAAATGGTCGCCTGACTTGCCACCCCCCGGTGCGGGTGTGCTGGGTCAGAAGAGCCATGAGTGAAATGGGGTGCCAAAGAGAAAAACAGCAGTGCCTGTTCGCTAGAAAGCACTTTAAAAATCACCCTTTGTTTCTCTGAAGGCAAGCTCAGAATGCCCATTTCAAACATTGCAGAATATCCAACAATCTCACTGAACACCAGCAGACATTTGACAGAATAAAGTCTTGTGGGCATACAAAATCTGGAAAGAGGATGAGCCTAAAATAATGTTCATAGCAAAACTGGCTGAGCTGTGGATTTCAGCAGTTTAAGTAAATTTGGACTGAAAGACACTAAAAATCTAAATGTTTAAAAGAAATGAGTGACCTACTTTTGAGTGTCACATAGGTTTCAATTGTTTAAATGTCATAGTTTTAAACTTAGAATCAGCATTCTAGCTGCATGTGTAAAAATTGTTAGTTTATTTGAATGCAGAAAACTGGGTAACTAGAAATGACATTTTATCTGAAACCTGGCTTAAGGAACTGAATTCTGCCTGACATCTACCCCCACAGGAGTTAAAACCTGCTGAGCCACTCTTCCCCTTGCCAAAAGGAGTTGTCACCTCTCTGATTAGATTAGGGGTGGAGCTACAGGGAGTTGAACAAAGGCCTGTCCTGGGCCCAGGCAGATGGTTTATTAGGGTAGTCGTAAATGGCTTCCTTTTGAACAATGGGCCTTCCAGGGCCCAGGCAGATGGGTTATTAGGGGGACCGTAAAATAGCTTCCTCTTGGCAGAAGCTGGGAGGGGCAGGGTCTCTGAGCTTGGCAGAAACTGGATAAACTGGTTTCTACACCATGTGACCTGGGAAACCACACCCCTTTGGGGCCAGAACATAAATCTAAAAAGATGGATCATTCATAGAGCGGACTTGTGAACATTTTATAAGTGATATCATTATTCTTGTGATTTTTCTGTGCACATTTGAAGACGTGTTAGGACCCGGTGGTATGTTCAGGGGGGTTTTTAGCGGAAAAGAGGATATTACTCTAAATGTATGTATGTTAAAAATCTGACACTCCACCACCTAATTCCCACATGCTTTGCGAACATTTGTGTAAATGCGGGGACAAATCCAATATTGGTAACCCGACCAAAAAGTGAAATATGTTGCCATTTTTTAACCCAAGCTCCTAGAAACGACAGAATTGGAACAGGGGCTACCATCAGTAAATGCATGATGTGTGTATGCAATGCCAAACAACTGTCTATCGGGGAAGTATGTATTTGGATCAGATATAGATTGCGTGTAAAGTTGACAGGGGTGGGTTCTCTGTATCATAAACAGACCTCATCATGATGACACTTCATTTCATTCCCCCAATCAAGGGGAAGAGGAGGAAGTGGCCAATGACAAGTGGAGAGGGGTAGGGCCTAGAAAGCTAGCCTCTCCACCCACTTTCAAAACACATAAAAGCAGACAGTCAGGACAGATAGGGACATGCTATTCCATCTGCTGCGGGACGCTCTGCCGGGAAAATCCATACTTTACCTCCATCAACCTCCAGAGAGCCAACATAGAGACTTCAATCTATCCACCTTCAGAGACCAAGACTTTACTTCAGAATTTGTAGCAGAGAGGTCAACTACAAGCTAAATCCCTCTTTAGCAGGCCTCAAATCATTGCCACTATTCACAGCCAGGCGAGCTGTTTGAATTCTTTGCAAGAACTCTTGCCATTTGCCAGAGAGCAGTGTTGTATCCAGAGAGAGACCAGCTGAACCGGAGACCGCTGTATCCGGACCCACAGACCTGATCAGAACCAGAGACCCAGACCAGACCAGCAGAGTAGAGCTGACCCAGACGCTGTGCGCAGAAACCGTCCGTGGCGAGTGAAGAAAACCTGTTGACCAGATCCGTGGCGAGGCCAATTCCTTTTAAAATTATATTGTGAGTACCTAGCAGAACTGTGCAGAACCAATCTCTTAGTTAAAATAATATAATTCAATCTATTTTAATCTAACCAGAACTGCCTCCTAACTGTCACCTGTCATTTGCAAAGCTGTCACTTGTCATTTTGTAGCTGCAAGCTGTAACCTGTCGCTTTGAACTTTTAAAATTTCAAATCCGAAAAACTACCTTTATTTAATCGTCCGTATCTCTGGAACCGTTTGGGCTAGGAACTTAGTTTAACTTTCCTCTGAAAGCTTAGAATCTCAGCTTTTCAACAAGCCTAGAACCGACTAGAATTTTACCGCGATTTGCAATTTGGTTAAAAATTCAGCCACGTGTGAAAACAGCAGCTTCATTGCTTTCCTTTGCCAAAAATTCGTTTAACCTGCTAGTTACTCCTAGATCCTTGCTAAAGTGAGCCTGAACTCATCCCAAGTATATTTCACTCACCCTGAACCTCCTATGGGGAATTAAAACCATTTTCAGCATATTTCTCACTGCATTGTCACCATATTCAAAGCATTTTGCCTGTGTTTCAAAACTCCTATCTGTTGTATAAGCTGCTGGGGGGGAATTGAACTGAATTCTATTTGATTGCATTCCTAAGAACTGTGTCATCTTCATCTCCTTACAGTGCATAAAAGGGGGGGGGTGAATTGTCCAAGAAAGTGATTACATTGTCTTTTGCTGAAATCCTATCAAGTTATTTTCTGTACTGCATTTTATTCCACATTGCATCCATTTGAACCCATAAAAGTATTGTTGCTATCGTATCCATCCTATAATCACTCATCATTGATTATAAAGAAGTGTGCTAGTGCCGGACTATCCATTATTGATTACTGCTCAGATTAAGTGTGATATTCAATTATTAATTTATTATAAAGTGTGATATATATATATATTGTTTAAATTATCAAATAAACCGTTTAAACTTGCAAAACAGAACTACTTCGTGGCTCAGTGGGGTCAGGGGTATTCCAAGAGAGGGGTGTTATATAGGGGTAGTCATCCAGAATGCATGAACTGGACGTAAAGATATATCAATAAGGGTTTCCATTCAGTATCCCAGAGTAGGCATTGACTTAGCTGTAGTGTTGAATTGAATCCTCTTACAAATTGGGGGCTCGTGCCGGACGTTTGGGTTATATCTATCACTTGTGCAGATTAATACAGCGTGCCAGCTGACCAGATACACATATCCGGTCGGATCACCACGCTGTGTTACGCTGTAAAGCACTCCTCAAAGGAACGCTCTAAGGAAAAGGTCTTTTTTGCAAAAATAAAATACAAACTTCTGTAAGTCAGGACAGAGACCAATCTCTAGAATGACGACCTTGGTAGATATGAAAATAGCCAGAGAACACTTCTTAAATAAGCTATTTGTGAGAGGTGAGTGGACTCATCAGGACCAAACGGTCTGGTTGCAGGCAATCGCGCAACAGGTCACTGAAACAGGGTCAGATATATGGGGAGATCAGGGTCCCCTACATGTGGCCCTGAGTGAACTATACATGGCCCCGAAGGCCAAGGATGAGCACCACAAGATTTCCAGGGTAGCGGCATATTTATATTTACATATGGGAGCCATGCAGGACAAATGTGCTGAAGGCCAAGATCTGGCGAGTAGGCAACTGCTGGCATTACAGAAGGCCCAATCTGATCTGGACTCTTCTGAGCAGAGGCTGCTCAGGAGCCAGGAGTAAGAAAATGACAGCAGACGGTACATCACTAAAATAAAGGAGGATATGGATGTGCTGCAACAGGAAAAGGCGGACCAGGATACCAGATTTCTGGCCTTGCAGAAGGAGTACCAAGAAGGTTTGGACTCCCTACTGCAGAGCCAGAAAAAGCTGGAGCAACAGTTAGACTTCAATAGGGCATGTGCTGAGCAGGTAGTCACCCTGCAAAGCCACCTAGATAGGGAGAAGGCAGAGAGCAATAAACTGATTTTGAAAGACCTGGATACCCAGGCAGAGTTTGACCAGGAGCGCCAGAAAGCTGGTGCCTTCCAAAGGCAAAGGAACGACCTGGCGGCACAGATGCAGGCTCTTAGTCAGGAAAGGGATACCTTAGGCCAGGAAGTCTGCCACTTAAAAAGAAAAATGGAAGAAAATCACCTGGCCCTCCAGGGACTGGGTGACCTCCAAAAAGAACACCATAACTTGTTAGAGCACACCAGGAAGGTGGAGGATGCTCTGGCAAGAAAGGAGCAGGCCAATAGGGACACAGCTCAGGAGGTAACCCTCCTGCAGGAAAGACTGGCCCAGTGCTCCAGGACCAATCAGGAAACGCAGAGAGAGAATAAGGCTCTCTGCCAGCACAATGATAGGCTCCAACAACAGGTAGCGATGCAGGAGAGACTGATAGAGTCTAGTAAGGCCCTAACTGAGGAACTGAAGGCGCAGGCTCTTGCATTGCAACAGGGAGCAGGGGCGGATAAAGACCAGGTTCGCTGGGAAAGGGAAACTCCTGAGCATAACCTCAGGAGCCCTAGTACCAGAGGCATTTATCTCTCTCAGTCCCTGGACTCTGCCACCCCCCTGTCCCCTGGCACACATGAGCACCGGGCCACAGGGATGGCAGATTACTATCCAGCCAGAAGCATGGGGCTCATAGGCCAGTACCTCCCAGTACCTCCCTACTCCTCATACTTTTGCCGTAATCACGATTCTCGCACTCGCGAATTTTACCGCGATTTGCAATTTGGTTAAAAATCCAGCCACGTGTGAAAACAGCAGCTTCATTGCTTTCCTTTGCCAAACATTCGTTTAACCTGCTAGTTACTCCTAGATCCTTGCTAAAGTGAGCCTGAACTCATCCCAAGTATATTTCACTCACCCTGAACCTCCTAAAGGGAATTAAAACCATTTTCAGCATATTTCTCACTGCATTGTCAACATATTCAAAGCATTTTGCCTGTGTTTCAAAACTCCTATCTGTTGTATAAGCTGCTGGGGGGGAATTGAACTGAATTCTATTTGATTGCATTCCTAAGAACTGTGTCATCTTCATCTCCTTACAGTGCATAAAAGGGGGGGGTGAATTGTCCAAGAAAGTGATTACATTGTCTTTTGCTGAAATCCTATCAAGTTATTTTCTGTACTGCATTTCATTCCACATTGCATCCATTTGAACCCATAAAAGTATTTTTGCTATCGTATCCATCCTATAACCACTCATCATTGATTATAAAGAAGTGTGCTAGTCCCGGACTATCCATTATTGATTACTGCTCAGATTAACTGTGATATTCAATTATTAATTTATTATAAAGTGTGATATATATATATATTGTTTAAATTATCAAATGAACCGTTTAAACTTGCAAAACAGAACTACTTCGTGGCTCAGTGGGGTCAGGGGGATTCCAAGAGAGGGGTGTTATATAGAGGTAGTCATCCAGAACGCATGAACTGGACGTAAAGATATATCAATAAGGGTTTCCATTCAGTATCCCAGACTAGGCATTGACTTAGCTGTAGTGTTGAATTGAATCCTCTTACACACTGCACCCAAATCTGTCCCTTGCCATCTGTCCCTGTCAGCTGCTTCTTTCCATGTCTCGGAACGCTACATGGGTGATACAAGTGCCTCAATGGACCATGGTGGACCGGAGGGAATGTGCCACTGCCCCTGCAGGTGCCCCAGACAACCTTACAATCAACTAGCCATGAGTCCACCAACACATCTGAGCTGTATTGTGCTTTTCAACACCAATATTCGTCCAAGCTCACCCTCAGTGCTGCTACTAAGCATGCATGTGCAACTGGCCTGGTGGAAGGTTTGCTGTGTTGTGGCCCCCCTGTGCTGCTCACCTTGCCTGGAGTCCCTTGAAAGACGTCAGCAGTTTTCGGATGTATGATTGCAATCCCTGTGCATCTGCTTGCGCACACATGTGCATGTGGGCACCACCAAACGTGTCCAGATTCCAGACATCCAATGGCCCATGTCTGCTGGCAAAGGTGGTGTGAAGGCTCATACCCCTGCAGAAAGGGCATGAAACACATGATTAATGCATTATATTCATCTGTGTGTGTCTCTTCAGGCATCACATCACTGGACCATGTCAGAGACGTACATCAGAAATCACACCACAGTCCGTCTTTCACAGCCAAAGTGTGGAACACACTACCTTCGGCATGAATTGCAACAAGCACATGTACAGTAAAGATAAGAAACATACTACACAATGCATAGCAATGAATGTACACATGAATCATGAAACACCCCATCTAGCAAAAGCAGAACAGTGGTAAATAACACCCCAATCATCCCCTCTAGGGGTGTTAACACAAGTTCCACAGCAGCAGACATGCCACAGATATGACAGTCCAAAGCCCTTGTGTAATAGGCTGTTACACCGAACCATCCTTGCGAGCCCATGGATAAGGGAAGCAGGAGTGGCATATGTGAGTCAAGGACTCCAAGCAGCAACCACATACACAAGACAAGCCTGAAGGGCCCAGCTGGAACAGACAGTGGATGCTTTCAAAAGCCACAAAGCACCACACTGTCACATGATAGCACAATAGACAAGCAATTTTAAACTATATTAAGTAATTACACTAACTACGAAAAACCTACTTTACCTAATTAAACTAACTATCAAACAAAAACTTAACTAACTAACTGAGCAGCAATTGCTTGACGCAGAGACGACATTTCAGCCTGGCGTGCCCTGTCTGAGGCCGCCATGCACAGCCTGAGCGAGCGGGCCATGGACCGTGCCGCCTGCTGCTGGAGAAGCACTTGCCTAGCATGGGGGAGCACGGATCGGGCCACACGCTCCATGCTCTCAGCGATGTTCTCCATTGCTGCCCCCTGCCGTTCTGAATTGGCAGTCATGTCTTGCTCCCACTCAGTATACAGCGGTTGCGCACGGCGACCGCGTTGCTGGGCTTGACCCCTGCGGGACCCAAGGACCAGTTGTCCTCGTCATGTTGGCACCGCCCGCGGCTGCACGACTACATGCCCCCGTCGACGTGATGTCCCAGGCACATCAGTGACTGGTGTGGAGGGTGACCCTGCGTCCCGATCCACCATGGGTGGAGGTTCCAAGACTGTCTGACCCCTCAGTGCAGGTGTCGCGGACAGAGGAGTGTCCACATCAGAATCACTCACCCCTGACACATGGACCTGATGCTCATCCAACTCGACATGGACGTCAGAGTCGTCATCAGGGCTGGACTCATAGGCAGCCAGAGACAGGATAGCCTGTAGCACTTGGGGGTTTTCGTGGCCTGCCACCCCACGACCCCCACTTGTGCCAGGTTGATGTAGTGATACCAACCCCGTGCCTGGCATGACAACACCATCCTCCAATTCCATTGCGTCATCATCTGAAAAATAGAGAGAAAAAAGGTCACTACACATGTCAGAAGCACACAACACACACACACACCGACAACATCAGGCAGACATGTGACACACAAAATAGAACCTGGCATGCATGCTGGGTCAACTTGGAATTGCTTCTGTGATCAGACCTGTTGAAAGGTGGCAATTTGCATTGAAGTGGATCTATGCAGTGCAGCCAAAGTGTATGTTACTCACTACCTACATGTACAAGTACTTCAAGGTGTGTGTCAGAAAATGTGAAGACAGTGCAAGGTCAACTTCAGGCATCACGTGCAATGTGCATTCAATGGGTAGCATATCTACAAGCAAAGCACCCCTCCACCCAAGTTCAAAAGCATGGATGCCTAGCATGTTATCAAAAGGCTGACCATAGACCTGTGCATTGACAGGCAGTGTTGACTAGCATCAACAGCTTCATGTGAGTCAAGTGACAACACTGCAAATGATGATGGGACAGTAAGCAGGACACATGATGAAACGTCTGGAGGCCACCCACGTGTGAAGAGGACACTACACCAGTTGGACAGAGTCATTGGCCATTAAACAGGCTGAGGCCTGTGATCCACCCAGATTGTCAGACCCTAAACATGTGTGCAACGCAGTACTGAGCCACAGTAGACATGGGAAGGATGATGAAGTGCCATGCAATGTATGTCACCCACGACTTGTATTATAGTGATCATCCAGTCAAGGACACATAGGGGCATGCGTGCAATGCACATGGAGCATGAATGTGCACTCATGTCCCTGCGGGGCATCTGACCTCTGCACAGTACAAGTGAGATACCCTGCATCAAGAACTAAGGCTGTACCACACAGCATATGTCTGGCAGATTGGTTGCGGGAAGTTAGCATGTACAAAGGACGCATTAACAGGGAAGTACCCAACGGCAATATTGAAGCAGACCAGTGCAAAAGTGGAATTGGGGTGCAGAGCGGGGGGTGGAGGGGCAAGGGAGCATGCCTACATGGAGTACCCGCATGCAGGCAGAGGACACATGCACGTCAGTCATGCTATGACACTGTGCCTAGGCTGAGAGGAAGGTCACCCCACACTACATGCAGAAGGGCCAGTGAGCTGGAACATGGACCGGAGGGGCATACTGGTAACCAGCATGTGAGTAGGGTGCAATAGTGTTGATGCCGACAGTCCCCGTCTGCTCCACATGTCCACCATCCCGCAGAGCAGACATGCATCACGGAAGCATTGCATTACTTGCACATCCGAAACATGTACACGTCACATGTAGTGGCAATCATGCACAACACATCCCACAAGTAAAACACACACGTCCTCACCAAACACTCACCAACACTCACTGGACTGGGCATCAAAGTCCGGCATCTCTCCCACTCCTTCGACCGATTCAGATGGTATGAACTCCACAACGAGTGACTCATGCGGACTGAGGACTTCCTGCTCTGGTGCAGGCCCACCGCCAGTCACCAGACTCAAGTTGTAATTTGAGGCACCCTTAGCGCTGCGTTTGATGTCATTCCAACGCTTTTTGCACTCTTGCGCCGTGCGCACCTCATGGCCGAATGCACTGACATGTTCCGCAACATGCTTCCAGTGGGTATCACTTTGGGCAGCCGTAGTCTGACTATTGACACCCACTAGCATGTCATGGCTGTGGCCCCGCACGTAGCCCACGAGGAAGTCCAGTTCCTGGTTGCAGAAAGGTTTCTTCCTCAACGTGCAGGAGGTTGTGGCTGTGTGTGAGGTCCCAGCCTGTGCTGCAGGTGCAACCTTCCTCCTCTTGGATTGTGGCTCAGACCCTGGCTGGCTAATGCCACCCTGACCAGTATGGCCAGTGGGTTCGGTAGATTGAGACAAGGGAGTGGCAGGTGGAGGGACGACGAAAGGCCTGACTTCTGTCAGTGGCAGCTGGGTGCCCTCTAATGGACCCTGCGCAGCAACATCTGCTGTGGCAGGGTCATTGACCGCAACTGTCCTGGTTGGCAGACTCACAACCGGGTTGTTGTTGGGTGCATCTGCCCCTGCACTTGCCAACACCCGGCTGTTTGGGGCAGCAGATGACATAACTGCCCCAGGGACACGTGTCTTGGTCAGCGCAGCCCTGCGTGCCCCTATGGTTTCCCTCCTGGCCTGTTGAAAATCTTCCAAGGGCTCCTCAAGTGCCAACGCTGGCTGCGCTGGCAGACCCTGAGCCTGGGTGGCGGTGTCCACAGCTGCACCTGCAGCTACCACTACCCTTGGGCCCATGGCAGTCGATGGAACGGTCTGCCGGGTCACACGGGCACCAGTGCCAGATGCAGAAGCTGCATCTCCCGGAACCACAGGGGGTGGTGGCATGACTGCACCGACACATGGCACGACATCGTGCTCAAGGGGCGCACCCCTGCCTCTTCCCCCTCTGCGGCTGCCCTGGACACCCTGGAGTCCCCCTACTCCCTGATCACCCCGGCCACGTCCCTAACCACGCCCCCCACGAGGAGGACGCCCAGTTGAGGCGCCCCTCACCTTTGGTGTCCTCCCAACCATGGCACAGATGTACTAGTGCCGGCACAGATGGAGTAGTGCCAATGGGAGGTGTACACCACAATTGACCTGGGCAATTGGGGTAAAGGGGGTGGGAAGCAAGATGTTAACAGCCCCCCTGCACCTGCAAGGCTGTATGTGACCCCGGTGATTTAGTGACGGGTCACGCAACGCTCAGGCACCCCAAAACTGCTGGAAAACCGTGCACGCAACCCTGCAGCCTACGTGCGTGGAATCAGCCTCCCGCAGTACGCGGTGGCACCCAGTAACACGAAAAACGCGTACGCGTGGGACACGCAGGCTACTATGACATCAAAAATGGTCTGATACACAGGGGCACCCGCAGTGGGAAAAATAGCGTGCGCGACTCACCGTCTGACTAGCGCGTATGTGTATGCAGAAAAACACGCGTAGCCAATACCCCCGCCAAAAGAGAGATACGTCCTTGATAGCTGTGAAGTTGTGATGGCGCGCAAAACAACACGAAGCAGCAACACACATCGGTCTCCACGAAAGGCATGTACAGCGAACTGCTGGCCCCACTCACCTTTAACCCATGCTGAGGGAAACACCCGCGCGTGTCACGTCACTTACGAGCGTAGGCCCTTTCCTCAGATTACACGCATTCACACAGGGACGTGCATTTTTTTTGCACGCGCACTAATCCACTATGCCCACGTCACGGGGGAAACACCCGCGCACGCCCCCGCGCGTCACGTCACAGAAGCGCTTACGCGTGAAGGGCCTTTGGTCCAATGAAATTGCTGACGCGCTCACGCGCTAAGGGCCTTTCCTCAAATTACACGCTGACGTGCAATTTTGTCACATGCCAAATCACTCTGTATCAAGCTGGCCACGCGAAAACACACAGAAGACAACGCTCCTGGCCTGAAGGCCATTTTCCTGCCCCCCAGAGCCCCGAGCACGCTCCCACCTGCCATCTGCTGCTGCCTGCCTGCTGCCCACATGCCCTGCTATTTGCTGCCTGCACATCAGCCAGGGGTGCAGTTGCTGTGACCACCCCTGCTGGAACTGTAGACTCTCGACTGGGATACCATCGCTCCACAGCCCAGCCCCAGGACCCAGTTGCCCACCCACACCTGCCTCTGGGGTTGCCATGTCGGGCACACCACCATCTGAGACCACTGGCAACCCCCAGCCAGAGAGGCAGAGGGCCACCAGCTTCACTGCCACAGAAGTTGGTGTCCTGGTGGAGCAAGTCCTGGGGCAGTATGATGCCCTCTTCGGAAGTTTGCGCGCCGACAAGGAAGGACAGACCAGGATCTGGACGGACATCCTGAATGCCGTCAACGCGGAGGGGTGGCAACCTGCAAATTCCAACATGTCAAGAAGCGCTGGGAGGACTTCAGGTCCAGGACCCTCAACAAGGCCCGGCGCCTCTTGAAGGCAGCGGATGCTAAGGGGCGCCGGGGCCACCTGTCGGAACGCCAGATGAGGGTCCTGGAACGCATATGCCCAGCGCTCCACGTCCAGGTCCTTGAGAGGCAGACCCGTCTGGAGTCGAGCGGTAAGTGTACATGCATACTGATTGGAAGCTGTGTGTGTGGTGGTGTGCCAGTAGAGTGCAGGTTGCACATGTGGTTTTGTAGGGCCATGTTTGGATGTGTATGTATAGGGCCGTGAGGCTAACACAGGTGAGTCCTCTCATGTGTGAGACACATGGATGGTGTATGTGTGGGTAAGCATGCAGGCCAAATACATATGTGTGAGCACACATGTTTGAATGACTGTGTATGTAAGTTGGCATGGTAGTGGTGTCACACATGGATGTTGGTTCCAGCTGCATGTATCTGCACGGTGTACATCTGCATGTGTGTGTATTTGACAAGGGTGCAACAGTGATGCAACATGGATGCATGTGACACTGATATGTAGAAGGCTGATTGCCAGATGTGACATGGATGCCGATCTCATCACTGTGACAGTTGGTGGAGGTGTACACATGCATGTAAGTGTGGTGGCGTGTGTGCATGTCTAGTGCACTCCCTGTGTTTCATGTGATGTCTGGATCATCTTTGGCTGGTCATGCTCTTGTATGTGTATCGATGGTGCTGGCCGTTGTGATATGGCTGTGGAATAGCTCATGTGTGTGATTTCAAATGACATGTGTGTTGGGGATTGTGAGGCCATGTCTGAAGTTTGACACTGCCACTCATGTGGAACTGTCATGTGTGTATCAGTCCATTCTACAGTGCCCTGATGCCTGTCTCCTATCTCTCCCTGTCTGCAGCATCAACTGATGAAGAGGGCGGAGAGGGTGCTGTGGAGCCCAGCGGCAGGGATCGCACCGCCAGCCGGAGACGTAAGGCCCGGCTCCCCTCCCAGGTTGTGATCTCGTCGGGGAGTGAGGAGTCCGGTGCCGCGTCCCAGGTCGCAGCTGCCGAGGGTAGGTCCAAGAGGTGGAGGTCGGAGTTGGACTCCTCGGCAGCAGAAGGGGCAGCTGAGACCCCACAGGGTCCGACGGAGGAAGATGGCATGGAGTCATCCAGGTTGGTGGGGGGTTTGGTGGAGGAGGAGGCCATGCAAGGGACAGAGACGGGGTCTGGAGGTGGGGATTCCACTGGTGCTAGTGGTGCAGTGCAGGGGCAGGGACAGGAGGCAGCACAGGCCGCCGCAGAGGTGCCTGTGTGTAATCCTGTCCCCGATCCTGTCACTTCATCATCCCACACCAGCAGGGATGCCTACGCCCAGACCCGTTCTCTGGGAGGGGATCGTCTTACACCAACTAGCCTTCCTCTCCCTGTTGATGTGGCTATCCGGCACCGGGTTGAGCCTGTCCTGGGTGGGGTGGCGTTGCGTCAACGTGCCATGCGAGCTGACCTGCAGTCTTTTCATGAGGAGACTGCACGTCTTCTCGCATGGCTCGTTGACCGCGTTGACCCACTGGGACAGCTCACCAGGGCCGGATTCCTCCGTTTTCTTGACCTTGTTCCGACCCCCTCCTCAACTGAACCCCCTATGCACCAGTCGTCCTCCGTGCCATCTTCCCACCCATGTGTCAGCCTCTGACCCTGCGGCCAGGCTGGTGGAGGACACATCCCTGCCACAGTCGGGAGTCGGACGTCCAGCAGGGGTGGCCACCTCAACAACTGCACCCCAGTCGGAGGAGGATGTGCAGGCAGCAGGAGCCAGGGCACAGGCAGAGGCACAGCAGCAGCAGCAACAAGGTGGGAGCCATGATGGCTCGGGGCCTTCAACATTGGAGGGGCAGGCATCGGCCAGAGGGCAGGAGGACCCAGGACGGGAAGTGTCTTCCGTGTGGCAGCGGTTGGGCCATGCTATAGATGCAGAGCGGCAGCGGACGGAAGAGGCATGGCTCACGATGGTCAGGGCGGAGAACTCCATGCATAGGGCCCTGAGGCGGGCCGAGTGCCTCGAGGCCATTCGCAGGGACCTGGAGGTCCAGATGTCATCGTCCCTGCGAATCCTCGGTACATGGAAGAGGACCGCCTCCGGGACATCGAGCAGGAGTTCGATGATGCCCTGGCCCGGGAAATCAGAAAGTGAGCCGTTGGACTAGCCCGCTGCCATTGTAAATAGTTATATAGTGTTAGGTTTCCTTTTGTTTTTCTTTTCATTTGAGGCGCTTGGACAATGCCCCACCTTTTTGTATATAGTTGTTCATTATGTAGGGTTTTTGTAGGTTTCCTTTCAATGGTTGGGCTCATGGACCCTGGATTTGTACTTTGTATATAGTTCCACAATGGATTTCACTTCATTTGCCTTTTTTTTTAACCATGGATCAATGGATTTTTCTTTTTTTTCACTTTGGATTTGATTTGACGGACAGACCCTTTGGACCCATTTGCTTTTGGATTGATTTTTATTCTGGTTTTAAACATCTTCTTTTTCATATTTTGGACATGCAGATTTTTATTTATTATTTACATTACTGTGTGATTTCATTTAATTCCCTTGGTTTTGTGTCTAATACATTTTTATTTGATACTTCATTGTGTGGTATGCTTTCCTTGTTTTCCTGCATGTCACAATGCATGTTTTCTCATTCACTTGCACCCATTGTGTGTGTGTGATGGACATGTATTGATGTCCATACTTGCCATTTGGGATGTTTCATGTGATGGGGATTTCAATGTGGGGTGTATGTAATACTTGGTTGTGTGTTTCGACTGGGGTGGCGTGGGGTGGGATTTGGGTGGCCATTAGGCCCATGATTGTGGATCGTGATGACATGTTGTGGGGGACATGAGTGGGGGCCTGCTGGCAGGTGCCCCGCACTGCTGGGGGATGGGGTTGCAGGGGGACATGAGTGGGACATGAGTGGGGGCCTGCTGGCAGGTGCCCCGCACTGCTGGGGGGTGGGGGTGCAGGGGGACATGAGTGGGACATGAGTGGGGGCCTGCTGGCAGGTGCCCCGCACTGCTGCGGGGTGGGGGTGCAGGGAAACATGAGTGGGACATGAGCGGGGGCCTGCTGGCAGGTGCCCCGCACTGCTGGGGGGTGGGCGTGCAGGGGAGCATGAGTGGGACATGAGCGGGGGCCTGCTGGCAGGTGCCCCGCACTGCTGGGGGGTGTGGGTGCAGGGGAACATGAGTGGGACATGAGTGGGGGCCTGCTGGCAGGTGCCCCGCAATGATTGGCGGTGGGGTTTGCAGGGGGACATGAGTGGGGGTCTGCTAGCAGGTGGCCTGCACTGCTGGGGGGTGGGGGTGCAAGGGGACATGAGTTGGTGATCAGTGGTGCTTGGCTGGGGTGCATGCCCATGGTGGATGGGCTGCCTGCGGGACATGACCAGGGGTGCGGGGTAGTCCCCTGTGGTGTGGTCTGCCTGCAGGGGCCGTGGAGGGTGTAGAGTGAACACCTGGGAGGACCCACACTGCCAATTCACGTGTAGGACTCCCTGCGCACCTCCGAAATTCACGTACCCCGCTCTGACAGCAAAATCGCGTGTGAAACTTCCTGCGAACCCCAGTAATACACATACCCCACTCGCACAGGGCCTATCGCGTGTGAAACTTCACGCGAACCCCAGTAATACACGTACCCCACTCGCACAGGGCCTATCGCGTGTGAAACTTCACGCGAACCCCGTAATACACGTACCCTGCTGAAATCGCGGGTGAAACTTCACACAAACCCCAGTAATACACGTAACCCACTCGCACAGGGCCTATCGCGTGGGAAACTTCACGCGAACCCCAGTAATACACGTACCCCACTCGCACAGGGCCTATCGCGTGTGAAACTTCACGCAAACCCCAGTAATACACGTACCCCACTCGCACAGGGCCTATCGCGTGTGAAACTTCACGCGCACCCCAGGAATATTGGCCCTGTGCGAGCGAGCGGGGTACGTGTAGTTCTGGGGTACAGCGTGAAGTTTTACATGCGAAAGGGCCCTGTTGAGCAGAGTATGTGGATTCCTGGGGTTCGCGGAAAGTTTCACCCGCGATTTCAGCAGGGAATGTGTATTCCTGGGGTTCGCGTGAAGTTTCACCTGCAATTTCAGCAGGGTACGTGTATTACGGGGTTTGCGTGAAGTTTCACCCGCGATTTCAGCAGGGTACGTGTATTACGGGGTTCGCGTGAAGTTTCACACGCGAAAGGGCCCTGTTCGAGCGGAGTACGTGTATTTCAGGGGTGCACGGCAAGTTTTACACGCGAAAGGGCAACGCCCGTGCACAATACGTCACAGACGCGCTTGCGCGCTAAGGGCCTTTGGTCCAATGATATCGCGTACGTGTGCTGACCCGCTTACGCGCTAAGGGCCTTTCCTCGAATTACACGCTGATGTGCAGGATTTTCACATGCCAAATCACTCCGTATCAAGCTGGCCAAGCGTACACACACGGAAGACCACGCTCCTGCTCTGAAGGCCATTTTCCTGGCGCCAAGAGCCCAGAGCACGCTCCCACCAGCCATCTACTGCTGCCTGCCTGCTGCCCACGTGCCCTGCTATTTGGTGCCTGCACGTCAGCCATCTGCAGGGGTCCAGTTGCTGTGTCCACCCCTGCTGGAACAGAAGACTCCCGACTTGGATTCCATCGCTCCACAGCCCAGCCCCAGGACCCAGTTGCCCACCCACTCCTGCCTCTGGGGTTGCCATGTCGGGCACATCTCCATCTGGCACCACTGGCAACCCCTATCCAGAGAGGCAGAGGGCCACCAGCTTCACTGCCACCGAAGTTGGTGTCCTGGTGGAGCATGTCCTGGGGCATTATGATGCCCTCTTCGGAACAAGACGCGCCAACAAGGAAGGACGGGAGAGGATCTGGGATGATGCAGTGGTTGCCATCAACGTGGAGGGGGTGGCAACCCGCAACTACCAACATGTCAAGAAGCGCTGGGAGGACTTCAGGTCCAGGACCCTCATAAAGGCCCGGCGCCTCGCGGAGGGGTGCCGGGTCAGCCTGAGCAACATCCAGATGAGGGTCCTGGGACGCGTAGGCCCAGCGCTCCACGCCCAGATCCTTCGGAGGCAGACCCGTCTGGAGTTAAGCGGTAAGTGGCCAAGCATTGCTGTGTGAGACAGGGCATGTTGCAGTGTGCTGGTAGTCTGATACTTGCCTGTATGTGTGACATAGGCCATCTATGGATGTGTGTGTGCAGGGACATCATGGTCATGCATGAGAGACCAGTTATGTGTGAACCACATGGTAGGTGCATGTGTTTTAATACAACATGGGGACCTCTATGCAGAATGCACACCTGAAAGCATGGCAGTCTCTGTTCCTGGACATGGAGGGGGGGGTGAGGAATGGGTGCTGATGTCATGTACATGTATGGTGCACGTGTGTGTGTGTGTGTGCACGCCAGAGAAGTTTGTGCTTGACTTTGAAACACCGTGGATGCATGTGACTTTGAAGGCAACATCTTGGTTTACAGGGGCCCTTGTACATGGGTGTTGATGTTGGATGCAGGCGCCGGGAGTGTTTCTGCATGTGTGTTGCATGCATTGACCCATGTGTTGTGGAAGGACAGGATGGAAGTGACATTTGACAGTGCCACTCATGTGTTATTGCTTCCTGTCTAGGGTATTTTGTGCTGTACCCTGATGCTTGTGTTCTATGTCTCCCTCTACGCAGCGTCAAGTGAAGAAGAGGGCGGACACGGCGCTGTGGAGCCAAGCGGCGGGGATGCCTCCACCGGGCGGCGACGCAAGGCCCAGCCACCCTCCCAGGAATTACCATCATCCGGGAGCGAGGGGGCTGGTGCCGCGTCTGCCACAACGACTTTGGCGGAAGGGCCGGGTGAGCCCCCACAGGGGCTTCCAATGGCGGAAGACGGTGCGGAGATATCCAGGTTGGTGGTCTCCACAGAGGAGGAGGAGCCTGCTACTGAGCCGCACATGGGGCCTGGTGGGGGTAATACCACTGGTTCAAGTGGTGCAGTCCAGGGCCAGGGTCAGGAGGCAGCACAGGTCACCGCGGAGGGGCCTGTGCATGTCGCTGTCCTTGACCCTGTGACTGCACCATCATGCACCAGTAGGGAGACCCTGTCCCAGGCCCGCCCGCAGGTAGGGGAGAGTGCCATGTCACCTGCCACTCCACTACCTGCGGGCGAGGGGTCCCGCGACCGTATGGGATCCGTCCTGGTGGGTGTTGTGTTGCGCACACGTGACATTCGTGATGACGTGCGTTGTTCCTGGGCGGAGAACGCACGCCATCACAAAGAGCAGCGTCGTGACGTGGCACTGCTGGGAGGGGCCCTGGTCGGTGGGTTCCTACATGTGACGCTTACTCTGGCGGACCTCTCCTCCTCTGTGGAGGCTATGCGCCGGTCGTTCTCCACATCGTCTTCCGGCCCAGATTCCACCAGGGCCCCCTGTGGACCTGGCCTGACCAACACAGCCAGCTTGGTGGAGATCCCATCCCTGCCACAGTCGGGAGTTGGCGGTCCAGCAGGGGTGGACACCACAACTGGAGACCAGCAGATGGAGGATGTGCAGGCACCATCGGACAGGGCACATGGACAGCAGCAGCAGGAGCAGGATGTAGGTGGGAGCAATGATGGCTCGGGGCCATCAACATCGGAGGGGCAGGCATCGGCCATAGGGCAGGAGGACCCAGGAATGGGAGTGTCTACTGTGTGGCTGCGGTTGGGCCAGCAGATAGGTGCGGAGCAGCGGCAGGCGTTGAGGCGCGGCTCACGATGGTCAGGGCGGAGAACTCCATGCGTCGGGCGTTGAGGCGGGCAGCGTGCCTCGAGGCAACTCGCAGGGAGTTGGAACAGGCCATGAGTGCCTCCCTGCGAGACGTCAGGGCCAGGGCAGAGGCCCGCCTCTGGGACATCGACATGGAGTTCGATGATGCCCTGGCCCGGGACACGACAGAGTGAGCCGCTGGACTTGCCCGCCGCCATTGTATATAGTTTGATAGTGTTAGGTTTCCTTTTGTTTTTTCTTTATTTTGGTTGCGCTTGGACAATGCACCACGTTTCTGTATATAGTTTTTTATTAGGTAGTATTTTTGATAGGTTTCATTTCTTCAGTTGGGCTCATGGACCCTGGATTGTTCATCTGTATATAGTTCACCATTGGATTCTTCTCTTTTTTTATTTCACCATGGAGCAATGGTTTTCACTTTTCTTTTTTCCCTTGGATTTGCTTTGTTGGACTGTGACTTTGGACACCATTTCCTTTGGATTTCTTTGGATTATGATTTCTTGTTTTTCAGTTTTTAAGGGACATGCAGCTTTTCTTTTTTTATTAGCATTGTTGTTTGTTTGATTTTCATTACATTCATGTTGTGTTTAATATATTTTTTTCTTCATACTTCGATGTGTGGTATTATCTCATTGGTTTCATGCATGTCATGATATGGGTTTTCACATTCACTTGCAACCATTGTGTGTGTGACGGACATGTGTTCATTTACATACTTGCCATTGGGGTTGTTTCATGTAATTGCCTTTTCTTTATGGGTGGATGCAATACTTGGTTGGGTCTTTGGGCTGAGGAGGCTGGCCATAAGGGCCATGATTGAGGATCATCATGACCTGGGGGCAGGGGGACATGAGTGGGACATGAGTGGGGGCCTGCTGGCAGGTGCCACGCACTGCTGGGGGGTGGGGGTGCAAGGGGACATGAGTGGGGGCCTGCTGGCAGGTGCCCTGCACTGCTGGGGGGTGGGGGTGCAGGGTGACATGAGTGGGACATGAGTGGGGGCCTGCTGGCAGGTGCCCCACACTGCTGGGGGGTGGGGGTGCAAGGGGACATGAGTGGGACATGAGTGGGGGCATGCTGGCAGATGCCACGCACTGCTGTGGGGTGGGGGTGCAGGGGGACATGAGTGAGACATGAGTGGGGGCCTGCTGGCAGGTGCCCCACACTGCTGGGGGGTGGGTGTACAAGGGGACATGAGTGGGGGCCTGCTGGCAGGTGCCCTGCACTGCTGGGGGGTGCACGGGGACATGAGTGGGACATGATTGGGGGTTTGCTGGCGGGTGCCCTGCACTGCTGGGGGGTGGGGGTGCAAGGGGACATGAGTGGGGGCCTGCTGGCAGGTGCCCTGCACTGCTGGGGGGTGGGGTGGGGGTGCAGGGGGACATGAGTGGGACATGAGTGGGGTCCTGCTGGCAGGTGCCCTGCACTGCTGGGGGGTGGGGATGCAAGGGGACATGAGTTGGTGATCAGTAGTGCAAGGAGACATGTGGCTTTGCTGGGGGGCATGCCCATGTTGGGTGGGCTGCCTGCAGGACATGACCAGGGGTGCAGGGTAGTCCCCTGTGGTGTGGGCTGCCTGAAGGGGCCGTGGAGGGTGTACAGGGAACACCTGGGAGGACCCACACTGCCAAATCACGTGTAGGACTCCCTGGCACCCCCGAAATACACGTACCCTGCTTAAATCGCGTGTGAAACTTCCCGCGAACACCGTAATACATGTACCCTGCTCCAATCGCGTGTGAAACTTCACAAGAACCCCAGTTATACACGTACCCTGCTGAGATCGTGGGTGAAACTTCCAGCGAACCCCATTTATACACGTACCCCACTCGCACAGGCCCTTTCTCGTGTGAAACTTCCTGCGTACCCCCGAAATACACGTACCCGCATCCAATCGCGTGTGAGACTTCCCGCTAACCCCCTTAATACACGTACCCTGCTGAAATCGCGTGTAACACTTCACGCGCACCCCTGAAATACACGTACCCAGGCCAATCGCGTGTTAAACTTCCCACGCACCCCTGAAATACACGTACCCTGCTGAAATCACGTTTAACACTTCATGCGCACCCCTGAAATACACGCACCCAGGCCAATCGCATGTAAAACTTCCCGCGCACCCCTGAAATACACGTACCCTGCTGAAATCGCGTGTGAAACTTCCCACGCACCCCTGAAATACACGTACCCTGCTGAAATTGCGTGTGAAACTTCCCACGCACCCCTGTAATACACGTACCCTGCTGAAATCGCGTGTGAAACTTCCCGGGCACCCCTGAAATACACATACCTTGCTGAAATCGCGTGTAAAATTTCCCGCGCACCCCTGAAATACACATACCCTGCTGAAATCGCGTGTGAAACTTCCTGCGCACCCCCGAAATACACGTACCCCACTCGCACAGGGCCTATCGCATGTGAAACTTCCCATGCACCCCCAAAATACACGTACCCTCCTGAAATCGCGTGTGAAACTTCACGCGAACCCCAGCAATACACTTACCCAGCTCGCACAGGGCCAATCGCGTGTGAAACTTCCTGCGGACCCCAGTAATACACGTACCCCGCTTGCCGTGCTGGTACAAGGTTAGCGCAGCCCTTTGCGCTGGATTGGGGATTTTGATGGCTTTTCCCTGCGCGAGGGGCGTTGTTGGGGGCTTAACTGGCACTGCTGCAGGGTCGCTGCGCCACTGAGCGCCACGGCTGGTTTTGGTAGCTAAAATCCATGAATACGCTGTGCGCGGAAATGGATTTTAGCGCACGCGGCTGGCGCAGAGATTCGCACGCAAACACTGTGCGCCAGCCGCGTGCGCCACTTGTGCGCTAAATTCTATGAATTACCCCCTTAGAGCGCTGTTGGCGGCACAGTGACGTGGGCAAAGTAGAAGCAAAGAAAGGAGATACAGAGGAGCAAAAAAGGGACCCCAAGAATCAGTGGAGATGGCTTTCAGCAAAGAAGATCTCAAGGAAGAGCAGTTTGCTGCATTTTGAAACTAATTGAGAACCTCTCTGACCAAAGTCAAGGGTGAAGTGAAGACACTAGGAGAAAGAGTAGATGTGACTGAGATGGGTCTTGCGGAGATCTAGGAGGAGGTACGCCAGAATAGTGAATTGTTGGAACAATTGTCTAGGGTCTCCCACAATATGCAAATGCTGGCAGAAGACCTGGAGAACAGGTCGCGTTAGTCCAATATACGCGTGAAAGGCTTGCGTGAAACAATTCTAGAAACAGATTTGAGAAACACAATGTGAACAATGTTTCGGGAACTTGCTGAGGGATGTGCAGCTGAAGAGGTTGGGACTGACCAAATACATAGAGTCGGACCCAGGAGAAGGGGGCCGGGAGTAAGGCCTATGTTATGATTCCTGCCCCACATGTCCCCAGCCCTCCAAGATGTCAGGCTGGAGCCAGGCCACAATCACCTACATGGCCCTCAAGGGCCTCTCCATCCCTCCAAAGACCCACTTGGAGTCAGACTTGGCGCTTATGGCACCAGACTCACTCACTCCCATAGGATAACATTGGGAATTGGACTTGTAGTGCATTGATGGGGACAAGATGGATGCCCCCAAATATTTTGGTTCCCAGAACTGCATGTGCACTCTAATCTTTTGGGTGTGGTTCAGCCCAAAGACAACTGGGATACCCAGAGACTATTTAAGCCACGCCCAGGTTGAGAAACATGCTTTGTGTTTTCTGCACCTGCAGCGTGACACTCACCGTGTTCGGATCGGTCTCCAGTAGGCCTGCATCTTTCTTCTGCGCTCAGCTCCTGCAAGAACAAGAACACCGTTAGGAACAGCCTTACCTGGCGGCGCTTCTGCCCATCATTCATCGCTTCTTCTGTTCTGCGGGCATCTTCAGCATTGTCATTCCCATCCCGGCACGCCGCTTCCTAAGGAAAAGGGAAAAGAACAGAAAAAAGGCATTAGTAAGCATTCAGCAAATCTTCGCTTATTTTTAAAGACTGTACGAGCTTCAAACGCTTACCTGAATCCCAGCCGCTCTGGGGGAACTCTGTCTCTGGAACTTCTCATCCATCTGGAAGAGGGAAAAGACACTCCAGGTTAGCGTGGAAACATCTAGAGGCGCCGCATACCGCGCTTACTCACCGCATTTCTTCTTCATAACCGGCATCCACGCTGAAAACGTTGCGGCACCTAAAAGACACAGAAAAAGAACTCAGTTCAATACAAATATGAAAGGGTCGCATCGCGCATCGTGCGCTCACTCACCTTCAGTGCTACTCATCTCAGCAGCACATCGCCATCCCCAGACGCCGGCCATCATCTAAGGAAGGAAAGGAACAAAGCTAGAGAACTGTTCAAAAGACTCATTATACTTACCTGTCGGACTTTTGCCAGTGAAGTAACTAGGGAGCAACGAGCCCGCATCAATCAACGCGCCCCTGCGCTGAAAGCAGGATGGAGAGCAAACTTTCCAAGAAAACAAGGTGAGCTGTGGATCAAAGGGAAGGGTTGGACCCCGGGGAAGAAGGGGTTCAAGCACACAGAGACAATAGGGAGTTAAACTCTACCAATCCTGTGTTTCAGGCCCAGTCTCCAGTCGAGTAGACTCCAGGGAAGGGTTCGAGGTCGTAAGAGGTCAGAACAGGCTGAGTGACGTCCCCGTGGATACCAGGTGAGCGTTACAGAACACAAAGCCTCACATCAAAATCCACCTGGGTGTCATGGAAACATCAGAAACTGACCAGTTAGCCCACATGTTGGGGCAGCTACATTCCGAAGTACATGCAGCCAGGCAGGAGACCAACACCCTGAGGAGAGAGCCAAAGAACGCACTGATGATTTAAACCGGAAACTTCTCCAGTCACAAAAAGGGCATGCACCATTGCCGGGAAGCGTGCCCTCGAAGCCAGCACCATCAGCCATTCCTGTTCAGATAACCCTTCCTGGGGCAGTTCCCTTGGCCCCGCCCAAACGATTTATGGGGATCCCAAGAGGTTTGCAATGTTCATGAACCAGTGCCGCCTGCACTTCCTTTGTAGACCAAGGGCCTTTCCGAATGACCAATCACGGGTCGCTTTTGTGCCATCCTACCTGAGTGGTAGCGCCGCGGCCTGGTCTGTACCCTTTGTGGCCCAAGACAATCCTTTGCTGCATGACTTCAGGGGCTTTCAGCAGGAGATAGAAAAGCTGTTCGCTCGTCGTACTCATGGGCAGGCATTAGACAACAAACTTCTGTCCCTACGTCAAGGGAATCAAGACCTATTAACATACATAGCCACGTTCAATAGACTCGTAGTTGAAGCAGAATGGCCAGTGGAGAAGAGAACCACGTTATTTCATCGGGGTTTGCGGGGGGAGCTCAAGGATGTTCTTGCACAAGTAGTGAACCCCCCGAAAGACTGCTCAGAATTCATTGACCTTGTTGTTCAACTGGATGCAGGACCGAAGAGCAGATCGAACCAGACCAGACCCTCGCCCTATGTATGTGCATTCAAAGGACAATATTGCCGCACAACGGAAGGTTCAGGAGAACCAATGCAAATCGGGGGGGGTCAGATCCCACTTGACTAAAGCAGAAAGGGATAAAAGGAGACAGCAGCAGTTATGTCTGTACTGTGGAAGGTCAGGTCATTTCCTTAAAGAGTGCCCTGTGAAGCCACCAAGGAGGACTGTAGGGGCCACGGACAAGGAAGGTACCATCAAGGAATCAGAAAACTCCCCAGCCCGGCAAGTGTAGGGGTCCACTTGCCGAGCGAAGCAAGTGAACTACAGATCTCCCATTTTGCACTATCTGCGGTCTTGATCAATCACCAACAACCATCTCGGATGCACACAGTAAGAGCGTACATTGACAGTGGAGCCGATGGGAATTACATCGACCAGGATCTTGCGGCATAGCTGGGGCTTCCGTTATGCCCTAAATCAACCGCTGACACTGTTACTACTGTCGACAGCACGGAAATAGCTTCTGGTCCAGTGTCCCAATGCACTGCAGCTTTAACCCTTCTGTGCCAGGATGGACACCAAGAATCTATCGTTTTCGACCTCATTAAGGCACCACAGTTCCAGTTGTTTTTGGGAATGCCATGGTTGGTAGCTCACAATCCTCGAATCGATTGGCGAGCAAAAGAATTGGCCATTCCCAAGACTTGCGCCCACACATGTTATCGCCAAGAGAAACAACCAATAGACACCAGAACCTCCACGCTTGCGACTGTGGCAATCGGCACCCTACCAAGTGAATGCCAGGACTTTCAAGATGTCTTTCAGAAAGAACAGGCTAATACCCTGCCACCGCATAGACCATACGATTGCCAAATCGACCTTATACCCGGCGCACAAATCCCTTGTGGGCGAATTTACGCACTCACAGAACCAGAAAACCAGCACCTGAAGGCCTATCTTGACCAATACCTGGCCAACGGGTTCATCCGTCCCTCAAAGTCACCAGCAGCCAGTCCTCTATTCTTCGTACCGAAAAAGGAGGGGGACTTGAGAACGTGCATCGACTATCGCACACTGAACAAGATTACTGTAAAAAAACGCTACCCCCTGCCACTGATCCCTGAATTGCTTGATCAAGTCAAAGATGCCCAAATCTACACAAAACTAGACCTGATGGGGCATATCACCTTGTTCGCGTAAAACAGGGGGACAAATGGAAAACCGCTTTTCGCACCAAATACGGCTTGTACGAATATCAAGTAATGCCCTTTGGTCTTTGCAACACGCCTGTAGCATTTCAATTCTTCATGAACGATGTCCTACGGGAATTAATTGATGTCTGTGCTCTAATGTACATCGACGATATTCTAGTATATTCCACATCAAAGCAGGACCACGTTAAACACGTCCGATCCGTATTGGAGAAACTCCGTCAACACCAGCTCTACGCCAAGCTCGAAAAGTGCTCATTCCACGTCTCCGAGGTGGAATTCCTGGGCTTTATTCTCAGCCAGAATGGAATCCGAATGGATATATACAAGGTAGATGCTATCCTGAACTGGTCATCCCCAAATTCATTCAAGGGGGTTCAACGTATGCTGGGTTTTGCAAACTTCTACCGCCAGTTCATCCCAGGATTTTTGCAAATCGTGCATCCCATCACATCATTGCTAAGGAAAAGCAACAAAAAGTTCCAGTGGACAACAGAAGCCGAGGAAGATTTCCAGGAACTCACAGCAAGATTCACATCTGCCCCAATATTACGCCACCCTCGCACTGATCTCCCATACCTGGTGGAAACAGACGCCTCAAGCATGGCTATGGGAGCCGTCCTCTCACAAAAGGACCCCGAAACGGGCCAGTTACACCCTGTTGCCTTCTGGTCGCGTAAATTCACACCCCCTGAACTCAATTACGCTATCACAGACAAAGAACTCCTGGCCATTAAGTCAGCCTTTAAGGCATGGCGGCACTACCTCTTGGGCGCCAGACACACAATCACCGTAATAACTGACCACCGGAACCTCCAGTACCTAAAAACAGCAAAGGCCCAATCCTCATGACAACTACGTTGGGCTCTTTTTTTTGCTGAATATGACTACGTGATTACATTTCGGCCAGGGGGGGGAAACGAGAAGGCCGGTGCCCTTTCCCGTATGGGGGTGGAAGTGCAAGGGTATCAGACCCCTGACCCAATAGCAATCATCCCGAGTGACAAGCTCCTAGGAATCACAGCAACCATAACCCAGAAAGAATTACATGAAGAAATCCAAAACCTGATGAGTCCGGAGCAATTAAAAGCGTGGAGTGCACAAGGAGATCCTTACATGATGAAAGATCAGTTGCCCTACTTCAGGAATCGTTTATTCTTACCAAACCAAGAACTACGAGAACAAGTCATGTCCGATTATCATGATTCCTTGATTGAGGGCCACCCCGGAATTGCTAAAACCCTAGCCAAGGTAAAACGAAATTATTGGTGGCCCACTGTCATGATGCCTGCCCCCGGAAGACCAGACCAGGCCCAGCAGTCCCGGAAACCTGCATCAATCAACGCGCCCCTGCGCTGAAAGCAGGACGGAGAGCACACTTTCCAAGAAAACAAGGTGAGCTGTGGATCAAAGGGAAAGGTTGGACCCCGGGGAAGAAGGGGTTCAAGCACACAGAGACAATAGGGAGTTACACTCTACCAATCCTGTGTTTCAGGCCCAGTCTCCAGTCGAGTAGACTCCAGGGAAGGGTTTGAGGTCGTAAGAGGTCAGAACAGGCTGAGTGACGTCCCTGTGGATACAAGGTGAGCCTTACAGCCTATGGATGTACTTGTTGCCCTGATCTTATATGAAAGAGAATATTTTGAGAGCAGCAAGAACTGCAGAGAATGTCACAATGAATGGGACACAAATACAGCTGTTCCAGGACCTGACCTTGGTAACACTACAAAAGCAGAGAGCTATAGGTCAAGTGACGCAGGCCTTCGTTACGAAAAACATTACATATAAGTGGACGTTTCCGTTTGGACTGCTGTTCAGTCTGGAAGGAGTGCAAAATCGAATTACACTGTGTGCAGAAGGCCTAACATTGCTGAACTTGGAAGAAGAAAATGGCCAGGGATAGAGATGACTAAGGCCCTCTTTCCAGCGAGGCCAGAGACAGTGGGACTGGTACACGGTACAGGGAAGGATGGGTGTAAGAGGAGCAAGATTGAAGGGTCCGGGACTGGGCAGTCAGGGTTGAGGGGCGGAGGGGGCACATGGATGGACTTTGCTGAAGGGAAGAGATAATGGTCAATGCGGGAGGTGGGGTGGGAGGGTTAGAAGGTGATGATATTCACTACTTGATCTGGAGCGGAGTGCTGGCGTGTTCTATTGTGGAATCTGTGGGAGGTGGTTGGATACTTCCCGATGGGGACTACCTCAGGTAATTACATGGACCAAGGCTTTGGGGTGGGTCCCCAAGGGTATCTTAGGATCTTTGGTCTGGGCCTGAGAAGGTGAGGTGGGGGTTGGGTTCTAGTTGGGAGAGTTGGGGGGACAAAGGGGCAGAAGCAGGGAGAAGGCGAAAATATCTGGAGATTGGGGAACAATAAAGGAGGACATGGACGAGCTCAATAGATCTACTATTCAAAGTCTTATTGCTTAATATGAGGGATTTTAACTCCCCAGTGAAATGTAAAAAAGTGGAAGCATTAATGAGAAGGGAGGGGGCGGATGGTATTATGCGACAAGAAGCGCATATAAAGAAGACCGAAAATCGGTCATTAGATGGGGACAATTCTCCCGTATTTACCAATTCAATGAGCTGGGGAGGACCTCAATGGTCTTGACGGGGTCCAGAGATATGCTTGGGGCTAAGATGGTGAGGGTCCAGGAGGGTGGGGAGGGCGGGTATCTTTTTGTAACTTTGCAACAGTCTATGCACCCATTTCAGGACACAATAACGTTTTGTTGGCGGTGGCTGAGAAATTGGAAGGGTTTGCAGAGTGTTAGGAAAGATTTCATAATTGTATGTCATTTTCCCTCCATGTGTACAACCCCAAACATTTTGCTGGTGTTCAGACACCATAGACTGACTTTGCCAGAGAAGCACAGCCTTCAGCTGCACTCCTCTGGGCTTTCGCTCACTTTTAATGGGGAAACTGACATGCCCTTAAAGAAAGTCAGTGCTGGGAGACTTTGGGCCTCATTACACGGTGGGCGGTAAACCATAGCGCTATTAGCGCCATGGTTCATGCCGGTAATTTACTGGTACCGCCTTGGAGGAAAGGAGAATTACCGCCCTATTCCAAGGTTGGGAAGGCAGTAATTCCTCCTTCCTCCATTGCCTTTCCCCATTCCCATTTTTGCCCCATTAGGCATAATGGGAATGGGGAAGGCACTAATTACGGTACCGCAAATTGCGGTACTGTAATTAGCACCCCGGTCCCTTTGCGGGTTCGTTTTTTAACGCCTGCTCAAAGCAGGCAATAATGTACCAACCTGCAAAGGGACCTCGTAGTAAGGCGGTAAGGGTTACCGGTACCGGTAAAATACCGGTACCGGTAAACCCTTACCGCCTACCGTGTAATGAGGCCCTTTGTTTCCCTTAGTCCTTTTCCTGTGTTGCAACTTTTGTGCAACATGTAACAAGTACACAATGTACCTTCCAGTACTGTGTACTTGGATCTGTAGTCATTTTCCAAATGCCCTAGAAACTCCTGATGGACTTTTTGTGAAATCTGCAGATGTGTCATGGACAGGGCTGGTGGAAGCTATCGTTTTGCATTATTTTGAATCCTTTCCTGCCATGTTAACCGCGTTAACTGTGTTTTGGCACAAATAGATGGCGTGGCTCCGAAATGGCCATGCCACGAGGTTTTTTGTCCTGTCCTTTGGCCATCTTGCCCCTTCACCTTCCCCAGGTCGAGTCGACCCGGGTCCGTCCTTATTTGATCATGCATTTCCCAGCGAAACACCATGCTTTTGCAGGCTTCTGCATGCCTTGTGTGTGTGCCTCCAGGCTGTGGGCTGGTCTGTCTGAGTCCAATACACATCCTGGGTGCCAGAGAGTCTGGAGTGCCCTGAATGACTGGGACCACCGTGGTCCATGATTGTGTTTGTGAGCAGATCTCCCATTGGGTCCTCTTCGTTTTGGCGCGAAGGGAACTTTGGATAAGAGTAGGACAAAAACACACATACCATGTCGATCTATGGAGTTCTCACTGAACGAAGGATAGGATCCAAGTATCCTGAAACTACGAAGCTGAGTCGGAGAACCGCTGGTGACCCGCTGGAAAGTTTGGCACTCTGAGCCCGCTGTCGTCCCGTGAGACCCCTCTGCATCTGGTCATCCTAGAAGGTCTGCGAAGACGCTTCGACCCATTGGAATAGTGGGACCAACTGTTCTCGGCACCTTCATCAAAACCTGCAACTAAGCTTTCTCGGAAGTGTCCCTGGACCAACCAGTGGATGACCAGCTTACCCAGTTGCTTTGCTCTGTCATCGCCCCGCTTCGTGGAGGCCCTTGAAACTTGGTATACTGCTAGCTCTGTGTCCACGGCACCCTCACACCGAATTTCGTACACTTGGCGTTCCCAGGTCTGAAGTGAGACGAGTGCGCCAGGACCAGAGCATAAGCGGTTCCTGTGTTGCCCTGCCGCGGCAACGATCCTTGCAAGTGCGCTGCATTGGTGACCCTCTTGCCAGTAAAGTCTGCTGCAGTGAAACCAGGTTGATTCATCCACCCGGAGCGGAGAAATCGCCACTGTCCCATTTGGGAATCCTCACTGTATCTCAGGAACTGAAAGCCACAGAGACATACTTTTTGTCGCGTTCGAACGTGCAAGCGAAGTGGACTGAACTGGAGAAGTTTGGATCCGAGAGCGCCTGGGTCCGGTGAGTACTTCTAACACTAACCGATTAACCCTAACGCCAGGGCCCCTTTTTACGCACGAGTGGCCCCTGAGGGTCCCTCTCCTTTCCACTGCTAGTGCGAACTAGCAACTCCATCCCGCACTCTGGAACTGCCTCTGCCTTCAAGTGGAGGTCCTCCCTGAATAGTGGGAACTTGTTCTTCATCGCCTCATCCACCTTCCTGAGCCGCTAGAGACCCTGAAGAGACCCTGTTTTGCCCATTGGAACAACCGCGTGCACTTTCTTTGCATGTACTTTTGAGCACAAGGCTCCTCTCTTCTTAGGGCTTGGACTGCCTCTTAGTTAGGTGTGTTGCTGATGTTGAAGGGGCCTAAAGACTACCTGCACTGCCTGTTTCCTTCCCTTCTAGGTTGTCGACATTTTTCGTGCATTTAAATCTTTAAACCCCAATGGTCTTGTATATATTGTATTGATTGTGTTGTGTTGGTTTACTTAGTATTGCTGTGATTCTTTTGCTATGGTCTGAGTTACAAAGGTAGTGTAATAAATGTGTTTATATTTTTGATATAACACCTGTGTGGGAGTAATGTTTAAGTGTCCTTGCTCTGTGTGCTCATTGAGGTCTTTCAGTCACCCTCACCCCTCTTAAGACTTAGGGCCTCATCACGAGTTGGGCGGTAATGCTGGCGCTAATAGCACTGGTGTTATTAGCCCTACCACCAAACCCACCGGCGCTATTAGCGCCAGATCACGAGTTTGGCGGAACGGGTATTGCCCATTCCCCATTGAGCCCATTCGGGAATTCCTCATTCGGAACATTCTCGGCGGATTTCCCCCAAGCTCAGAGCTCGGGGGAAATCAACCGAAGCCGTGATTTGGCGGACCCTTAAATGCGGCGGTAACAGCGCTACTGCTGCATTTAAGGGCTACCGCCAAACTCGTGATGAGGCCCTTAGTCTTCACCGCCGCCATAGCTACCTTGATTGGTCTGGCTTGTCCAGAAGTTACCCTGTTCCAAGAAACTAGGCTGGCCTTCTGAACATCTGCCCAGCAGGTCAGAGTTCAGAAATCCATCTTAACACAGAGGGAGAGATTTTATTCTCTGGCGATTTTAATTTGGCATGGGATCCCAAGAAGGATAGAAGTACAGGGCGGGGAAGAGATCATCACATCCATCACATGCATTGAAGGAAAGCTTTGACAACCTGATCTTATGAGATGTGTAGCAGACCAGCAGGGGGGATGAGAAGGAGATTCTCGCATATTTACCAATCTCTGTCAAGAATGAGATTACGTGTGGGCAACTACTGGGTTGATGGGTGACGTAAAGGAAATAGAACTCAGGGCAATCTCACTGTCGGATCATGACCCACTATTGCTATTGATTAAGGAACGTGGGCAGGGAAGCGGGCTGTGGGCTTGGTCATTTCCAGGGGAATTGTTGAAGGGGTGGCAGAGGTGATTGGGGACAAAATAGACTAGTACTTTCAGGCTAATGATAATATAGACGTCTGGCCTGAGGGGATTTGGGATGCTTTTAAGGCAGTGATGTGTGGGGAACTCATCGCGTTGAGAGCTTAGAGGGAGAAACAGAGAAGGATTTAGAGACCCAATTAAGGGATACCTAGCACGATATAGTCAGGTGTCGAATTAAACTATTACACAAGAGGCTAAAGGAACTCCAGTGCCAATTGGAACTGTTGTGTACCCGTAGGACAGAGAGATCATTGTTAGCCACTAAGCAGAAATATTACATTCTGGCTAACAAAGCAGAGGCGGCTAGAATGGTCCAGCAAATCGCACAACCTGATGGATCAATAGTCAGGGATTCAGAGACCATTTTAGAGGCATTTGCCAAATTTTATGAAACATTTTACGCCTCGGGCGGCTGGACTCACGGGCAGTAGAACAATACTTTTCTGATATATCAATGACGAAAATGTCTGTAGATGAGGTGGAGGCAGTTATTATGGCACTACCCATCAATAAAGCACCCAGGCTGGACAAATTCCTGGCAGTATTTTACAAGAAGTATGCAAGCAAATTGATCCCAAGGCTGGTAGGGTTATTTAATTCAATTGCAGCTAAAGAGGGAGTAATGGAAACTATGACAGAGATGAAAGTGGTGGTATTCGGGAAACCGGGTAAAAATCTAACCAAATGTGGGTCGTATCGACCTATAGCATTGATAAACTTTGACGCAAAAGTATACATGTGGGCGTTGGCGGTGAGATTAGCTCCTCTCCTTATAAATTTAATTAATACGGACCAATCTGGGTTTCTTAGGGGGAGACACACATGGGATAACACAAAGAGAGTCATCCACTTAATAGAGAAGGTTAATACAAAGCGGATCCCGGTGGTGCTGGTGTCTTCAGACGCAGAAAAGGTGTTTAATCAGGTAGAGTGGCCTTTTCTGTTTGCTACGATGAAACGTATGGGGATGGAGGCCAAATTTATACAGATAGTAGAGGCAAATTATAAGGCTCCCATAATGCACCTATCGATTAATAAACAAATATCACGTAGAATAGAAATAGGACGAGGAACAAGGCAGGAATGCCCATTGTCGCCACTGCTTTACGCAATATATTTAGAGCCCCTCTCGGTTAAACTTCGGCAGAAGGTGGATCTAAGTGGAATCCCGTTTGGGGGAGAGGATCATAAAGTTGACGCTTCGTGGACGACATGTTGTTGACCTTACGACATCCCGAGACATCAATACCGGTGTTGACATTGGAACTAGTAGAAATAGAATTGGTGGCGGGTCTCAAGGTAAATCAGAGTTGTTGCCACTGGGACTTTCGCAGACACAGAAGGAGGCCTTACCTCAATACTCTCCGTTTGCATTGGCCAAGGATAGCATAAGATACTTAGGGGCTAATATGGCTAACGCAATATCGCAGATGTATGAAAGCAATTACCCAAGTCTTCTCAAACAGGTGAAGGCAGACTTGGGGAAATAGACCCCACTTCGAATATCATGGATGGGGAGGGTGTCCACTATAAAAATGGTGATACCCCCGAGGGTGCTCTAATATTTCCAGGATCTCCTAATACCAATCCTGCGCTTGTTTTTGTAGCACTGAACAACATGGTCTCAAGGTTTATATGGCGCAATTAAACTCAAAGGGCAGCACTGCACACCTTAATGGCATCTAGGGATAATGAAGGTCTGGGACTCCCCAACTTAATCAAATATTTTGAGGCTGCACAGCTTAGGGTGCTGAGGGAATGGCTAACGTGGGACCTATCGAAGCCCTGGACTAGAATGGATAGGGCAGTAACAGGGTGCCCTCTCGAGGGGATCCTCTGGCTACATGGTATGGTAATGTTTATTTGTAAAACGCCTATACACAAGGCAAGTGTTTAAAGGCGCTCAAGGAGGGAGGGACCATTGGAGAAAAACAACAGTCATTCAGAGCCCTTGTGTTTCTGAACGATAACCAGTCTGCCCAGGCAGATTAAGTGCATGTAATAGAGTTAACAGTGTAGATAACCACAAATAAGTCTGACAACGATTCTGCAGTTTTTCCAAGAGTGTAGAGGCACCACCATGCAGGAGGGGAGACAGGGAGGAAAAGATAGACAATCTTCAAGGCATGGTACGATCAGATCGTGCAGGTGCATAGACGGTACAGGAGAGGGAAGAGGGATGAGGGCAAGTGCAGGGGGGGAATCAAGTAGCCCCAGTTGGTCAGAAACTGGGTAAGTGCTGAGAGATGCCATTCCCAATGGGTAATTGACCGAGTGCAGTAGCAATGAGTCATGTGCAGGCCTTGAGGCAGGTGCTGGGGGACTGGCGAGGTTGGCGGGGACCTGTGAGACTCTGAGGTTCATGTTGTGTGAAAAAAGGAAGGAGAGAAGGATAGAGCGGAAGAGAGGTTAGCAGAGTAGAGGGAGAGAGAAAGCAGAGGGGAAAAGGACTGTCTTAAGGAGTTTCCGGAACTTAAGGAGATCAGGCTCAAGAAGGAGGGTGGCAGGGAGGCTATTCCAGAGGAAGGCCCTAGCAGAGGATAATAATCTCCCTCCAAATCTCTGCTTAGAGAACCAGCTCACTCACAGAAGTTTGGAAGTAGTTGAGCGGAGGGATCGAGAGGGACAGTATTTAACAAGGCATCAGTGAAGATAGGTGGGTCCCAGGCCCCAGAAAGCCTTGTGGGAAATGCATAGGGTCTTGAATTTGATCCTTGCAGCCAATGGGAGCCAGAGATTGTCTCATTATATGCTGATAACGTGCTTCTGTACATCAGAGACCCGGAACTACCTTGAACCCATCATGCGGGATATTAACTATTTCGGTCAGTTATCCGGCCTCCAGGTCAATTGGGAAAAATCAGAACTTTTCCCCCTGACTGATGCCACAACAGCCCCTGCTGACCTCATGGGATTTGCCTGGGCCCCCACAGAAATAAAGTACCTCCGGGTTATAGTCATGAGGCACCAGGACTCGCTATATGAGCGGAACTATGGCTCCTACTTACAACAACTTGGTACAACAACGTGGGCCTAAGTTACACACATGGGCAAAGCTGCCCATCACTCTTGCCGGTAAGGTGTCTCTACTCAAGATTATCATATTGCTGCAATTGCTATACCGCTTTCTGAATATCCCTCTGTGGCCTGGGGCAACGCTGTTCGCGGAGCTCCGATCAGCGGTGAACAATATCTTGTGGCACTTTGGTGCTATGAGATTTAAAGGGACACTGGTCAGACTATGCGTTCAGGGGGGCCTAGTGACCCCTGACTTTGAGAAGTACTGGCTTGCTGCTCAGGCTCAGTATGCTGCATACTGGTTTACGGATGGCCCTACATTACCGCATGTAAGAATTGAGCAACATGCTGCGGGTTCTAGAGATCTCCGCACATTGATGCTGCCCCCGTTCTGGAGGGACACGGGTGCACCCAACCCTGCAGCTGCTACTGCGTTGGCTTGGGACAAAATAAGGAGGCAGACCGGCAACCATCGCCCATTCCATAGGGACCTACTGCTTTGGAATATCATACCAGGATGGGTAAGACTGCAGCTGCCAGTGGTCCACGGATGGCTACTCTACTCTGGACGACATGTATGGGTGTACGGGATGGGCTCCTTTGTGCTGTGGGCCTATCTGCGCGGTGGCATTGGTGGGCTCTCTCCTCGCTGGCTACAGTACGCGGGGCTACGACGAGACGAGCGTTCAAGCCGTCATGGCCTGGGTTTCCCTCTCAGCCCCCTGATGATGCACTTATAGCTTTTCGGATTGGAAGAACATTACCCTCAGATGCTGTTTCAGGTGTGTACAGGCTTCTTCAGGAGAGCATTAATAAGTCACTCACTAAGCTCGGTGAGGTCGTGGGGTAGGCACCTATGGAAGGCATAACTGATGAAAGATGGGAGGCCATGTGTATGCAGACCTGACGTGTTTCTCTTAACGCAAGATTCCGCTTGATACAATTTAAGGTACATCACAGGTTTCATTACACCCCCGCCAGGCTCCATATCATGTCCCACGATTATTCCCCACAATGCCCAAGATGCCACACTGATAAAGCGGACTACCTTCACATGCTCTGGGCATGCCCCCGAATGACTCCACTGCTATATCTGCCATGTTAGAGCGTACATTTGTTCCAGAACCCATGAATTGCTTATTCCATGAGCTCCTGTCGCTTGTTGGCAGGGCCCACAAACTCGCCAGTCTATGTCTGCTCCTTGCAATGCGCTGCATGTTACTGCTTTAGCACAGACCAACCAGCCCCACCATAAAACAATGGCTCGCGGATGTCACTTGGGCATCGGACACTGATCAGTCTGCACCTAGCGGGCTGTAGGCCTTGAGACATATGGCCCTCCTTCCGCACATACTTACAAACATTGACTGCTGATCCTATAGAGGGGCCAAAGGTGTTGTCTCCCCCAAACCCCTCATGACCTCCGATGAACTGATTGTCAGTTACGTTTTTATAGATTGTTGCTGCAACCTATGAAAAAGCTTGTACTGTCTATGATGTGCCATGTATCTATAGTTGTAGTTCATGCTGCACCTTTTAATGCCTTATCTGACTGTCTTGTTGCCTTGTCAAGCAAGCAATAAACAAAGTAAATAAAAAACATTGGCCCTCATTCCGAGTATGGTGGTAGTCACGGCGCTATTTGCGCCATGACTGCCTCCCATACCGGTACCGACTCCGGTTTGGTTCAATGGGGACTTACCGGTCCATTCCGACCTTGGAGGGACCGGTAAGTCCCCATTCACCAAACCATTCCCCATTCCCGTTTGAGCCCCCATAGGGCTCAATGGGAATGGGGAGGGCGCAAATAACGGACCGGCGTATGCCAAGCCCGTTATTTGCGCCCAGGTCCCTTAACGGGTCCCGTCCTTAACACCTAGTCAGACCAGGCGTTAAGGAAGGGACCCGCTAAGGGACCTCGTAGTAGGGCGGTAAGGGATTACCGGCACCGGTCTCCTTACCGGTGCCCGGTATCCCTGTTAGGGAGAATTCTCTCTTTAGGCTGAATTTCCTAACCTAGTGAGTCCCCCAGCAGCTTTGCTGGATTTCTGGAGTTTGTTTTTTTCTCCTGCCAAGAGTGAGACTCTTTTTCTCCCACTCTTGGACATGATTTATGGTGTTCCTTTGACTGTTAATGGGTTTTATGGGCTATGGGGTCCTTTACTCCATAGGGTCTCATGTGTTTTTACTATGTGTGTTACACAGCACCCTCTGTGCAGTGACACAGGGGTGTCATAGTGACACCCCACCATAGACTCCATACCATGGGACTGACTACTGTCTCCCAGGGCATGTAAAGTCACCATTGGCTTTACTAGTCCCAAATTATTAACAGAAACCGGTACAAACCATCATATTGTGGACGTACTGGTCGAGGCAATTCGATTGCCCCGGGGTCTGTTAGTCGAGGGGGCACGTCTCCGTCCCCCCTGATCGAGTTTTGGCTGGTGGCAGTGGATACTACTTTTTATATTCGACCGCGAATATATCCCTACAGGATTTTCCCATTGTTCGAGGCCACCAACTTTAATTAATTAATTCTCATAGCCTCGAACATACTGCCGGTTTATTTATTTAATATTAATTCGCCAGTTGGTATTTTTTTACCAGGACTCAATTCTAAAATGGCGTTTGTGTTCTCTTCTGTGACTCCAACCCAAGTCGAGCCCTTTGTTCCACTTTTTGGCGGGCTTCTCCACAGAAGCCTCCAAAAGTGGTGCCACTCTGTCTGGGTACCACAGGGGGTGTGGGAGTGGGTTTAGGCACCCTGGACTGAGTTACCTTGGTAACTCAAGTCGCACTCTTGTGTGATTGGCCCAAGTGGTGAGCCGGCCGGCTCACCACTTAGCATGTTTGATTGACAGCTAGGCTGAGTGAATGGGGGTGTGCTGCATAAAAGCAGGGCTTTGGGGACTGGAACTTCAGAAGTCGCCACAGGACCTGAGAATCCGACGAAGCCACTTACCACAGGACCGCAAATAAAAGGACCGCTCCTTTTACCTGAGAACTCCGCGGCTGGTTTCTTCCCTGGCAGTTCAACGGACTCCTGTCTTCCTCCCCGATGAGATCCTCTCTTCCCCCGGACGAAGCACCGATTTTCATCCGCTGCCAGGAACAACTGCCCCCGCTGGAGTATTCTCACCACTTAAAGGTACTGTGTCCGCCAGGCCTCCCTTTCTAAAGATTGCTACAAGGTAATAATAATCCCTTAACCTTCTGGACTGGGCTGGCCGCCTTGACCTTCTAACTGGTCCCTTTCTTTTGGTCCAACTCTTTTTGAACCTTTGCAAGACTCTTGTGCACTTCAACCGTGTGACCTTGGACACATTTCGTTCTGATCCTCTTAAAGTAGATCCGGCCTTCTGAACTCTAACTTCACGGTTTTACTTGCCTTCCTCTCTTGTTTTGTTCTTGTGAAAGTGTTGGGATCTGTTTCAAATTATACTCTGCTTTGCTCTCCCTTTTAAAACGAATTATTAGAGTGCCATCTGCGTTAAGCGCTCACCGCTGTCTGAAAATAAGTGGGGCTTTACTTAAGAATTGTCTAATATTCTTCGAAGGGAGTGTATATCTTTTAGGGACTGTGTTTTTGAACTGCTTAAACATTAGTGCCTGTGTGTTTTTCTAGATGTGGTTTTTAAATAAATAATTATATCTCTTTTACACAAAGCTCTGGTCAGTGTTTACTTGTTCTACTGTGTTCTTCTGACCTATTGTGAATACTCTGTATACTGCCTAACTCTTCTTGAGGGAAGTCTGACTGCTCAGCCACAGCTACCAAGTGAATCTGTGTGGTACTGACTGCTACCAAGTGGGTTTACTGCCAAACACCTGTAGTCTTAAATCTTTTGCAGTGGTCCCAGAGGGGACTGCACAGGTTTCTGCCTAACAATCCCTTACCGCCCTACTCGGAATCAGGGCCATTGTGTCTTTGACTATTGTGTCAACTATGGCCAGTGACCATCTGCTGCCTTACTTGAAAAGTAGAATAGTGATTAAGGTGGTGGAGCCAATTATATAACCCATTGATACAAATCAAGAGGGAAACCGCTTATCCTGAAACAGTTATAACTTATAATAATAGCTTGTCTAACATGTACTCTGATGATAATCTTTATGCCTTTTTGGAAAAAGTCCTGTATAATGTTTTATTGAAAAGGGTTTATGTTATGTTATGTTATTTTACTTGACATTTATATAGCGCCTTATATATCATTGGTATGACCTCAAAGCACTGGTAGGTTGAACGCCCTTGTGAACCGCAGTTCAGGTCAGTAGAGAGAAATAGTGTTGTATGGTGCGTGAGTGCACCGGATATGTGTGCAGCTGGTGTAGTTGTCTGATGATAGCTGCTTCCTAGTGATAGGTGTGGTGCTGGAGATATCAGTTCGATGTGTGCAGTCTGGTGGGTGGACACTCAGACTGGGTTCTGGCTGCATTAGGCCCAAGGAACGCCTATGTGAGCAGCTAGGCCGGAATGTGCTCGGTTAGCTGCATTTTATTGGGTGATGGGTGTTCATGGGGTCGTATTCTTATGTGAACAGCTAAGCGGAATTATCAGGGGTATATCTGTGTTCTAGTTGAGTGATGGTGTCAAGTAGAGAATAAGCATTGTGGTGTGATATGGTGCTTATCTGTAAGGTGCCTGAGACCATACGGATACATAGGGACAAGGGTTGTGCAGGTATAAATGGGGATACAGATGTACATGGGGATACAGATGTAACGCTGCCTAAAGTTTACAATTCCATCTAACTGGTGCAGGCTAAAGTTCACAATTCCATCCAAGTGCGGCACTTGCTATCATTCACACCTCTATATAGATGCAACGCAGGCTAGAGTTCACAGTTTCATCTAAGTGTGGCACATGCTATCATTCATATTTCCATCTAGATGTGAGGCGGGCTAAAGTTCACAATTTCATCCAAGTGTGGCACATGCTGTCATTCACATTTCTATCTAGATGCGAGGTGGGCTAAAGTTCACAATTTTATCCAAGTGTGGCACATGCTATCATTCACATTCCTATCTAGATGCGACGCGGGCTAGAGTTCACAATTTCATCTAAGTGTGGCACATGCTATCATTCACAATTCTGTTTACATGCGGCGCAAGCAAAGTTAAGAATTCCGGCTAAGTGTGGCTAGCATTAATAATTCTATCAAGATGCGACGCGGGCTAGAGTTCACAATTTCGTCCAAGTGTGGCACATGCTATCATTCACATTTCTATCTAGATGTGATGCGGGCTAGAGTTCACAATTTCATCCAGGTGTGGCACATGCTATCATTCACATTTCTATCTAGATGCGAGGTGGGCTAGAGTTCACAATTTCCTCCAAGTGTGGCACATGCTGTCGTTCACAATTCTGTTTACATGCGGCGCACGTAAAGTTAAGAATTCCGGCTAAGTCTGCCTAGCATTAATAATTCTATCTAGATGCGACGCGGGCTAGAGTTCACAATTTCATCCAAGTGTGGCACATGCGATCATTCACATTTCTATCTAGATGCGACGCGGGCTAGAGTTCACAATTTCATCCAAGTGTGGCACATGCTATCATTCACATTTCTATCTAGATGCGATGCGGGCTAGAGTTCACAATTTCATCCAAGTGTGGCACATGCTATCATTCACATTTCTATCTAGATGCGAGGCGGGCTAGAGTTCACAATTTCCTCCAAGTGTGGCACATGCTGTCGTTCACAATTCTGTTTACATGCAGCACAAGTAAAGTTAAGAATTCCAGGCTACGTGTGCCTAGCATTAATAATTCTATCTAGATGCGACGCGGGCTAGAGTTCACAATTTCATCCAAGTGTGGCACATGCTATCATTCACATTTCTATCTAGATGCGACGCGGGTTAGAGTTCACAATTTCATCCAAGTGTGGGATGTTCACATGTGGCACATGCAAAGTTAAGAATTCCGGCTAAGTGTGGATAGCATTAATAATTCTATTTAGATGCGACACAGGCTAGAGTTCACAATTTCATCCAAGTGTGGCACATGCTATCATTCACATTTCTATCTCGTTGCGATGCGGTCTACAGTTCACAATTTCATCTAAGTGTGGCACATGCTATAATTTACAATCCTGTTTAAGTGCGGCGCAAGCCAAGTTAAGAAATCCGGCTAAGTGTGGCTAACAATAATAATTCTATCTAGATGCGACACAGGCCAATCTTCGCAGTTCTCTCTAGCTAGCATTGGCAATTATGTTAATATGTAATGCATGGCAACATTTATAGTCCAGCCATAAATAGTTTTAGGCTGGTTGGTTACAAATCTAAGTATGCATGGGGTAAGTCTATGGCAGTCTATGTTCTGGAAAGGTAAGGTAGAGTGGCGGGGGGCTTTCTGGAGTAGAGTAATTGCTCTACACCCCTCCCATGCCACACTTACAGTTTTTGTTGGTGTCTGTTAACTGCTAGCTTCATTGGTTTCCCCTGCGGACACCTGCAGACACGTCTTGGAGATGCCAATGTAGGAGCCGCCCTTTGCCTTGGGGCCCTTAGCCTTGGGGCTGTACGGGCAGAGGTCTGCCCTGGTGAGGTAGGTTAAGACCATCATTAGGCCCAATCAAGGGGCGGGGGTAGGCTCGGGAGGCGGGAGCCAGGAGGAGGAGGCGTAGAAAGTACAGGAGGGTAGGGGATCAGGAAGAGGGAGCGGGGTAGGAGCGGGCTGCAAGAGGGGCTACAAAGGGCCTGGGGGCCTGCACAAGATGTTGAAAAAAGGACACAGAAAGGCACAAAGGAGCAACACTCGCCACGCTTCCGCTTACAAGTGGAGCCGGTGTAAATTCACAGGTCACTAGACTCTCCAAAAAAGGTCCAGAGGACAAATTGGGCTAAACTTGATGGTTATTTTTGGCAGAAAGTTTTGAAACTCCCAATGGGGGTGCCAGCCGTGGTCCTTAGGTATGAATTAGGCCAATCTTCTATCTAAGTACGTGTATTATGGAACAATTTGACTATGCTATCAAAAATTGTGTTTGCAGTAGAGAATACAGTTTGGTGGGAACAGAAGCTGCTTAGAAAAAGAAAAATTGCTCACCGCTTAACAAATGGGTGGCCCGCTGTTACAAATTGACAGTGTATAATGTAACCATTGAGTTGATTTGTGCTTTCCCACACAAAACAAAAAAGAAACTTTGGGAATTGGATTGGATACTTACGATTCAAGAAGTCCATAAATATCATGTTACTCAGGAAGTTTGCTTGATGTTAGACCACTGGATGTTATACCCTGCTCTCTGATCAAATTCTCAAGTGCTTTCTGGCGATCCCAATCTCTTTGACTAAGGTTAAACCGTTTCCCAACATGAGAGATTTTGGGGGCTAGGGAAAAAGAGGAGCGGGAACATCGAATTAGTAGGTTCTGTCAAATGGAGGGGAATATTGAGACTTTATTTAATGTGTTATTAGAATGTCAGGTTCTAAACCAATGACGCATTTTTTATTTTAATCATCTTTTAGAGGATTTTAGGATGTTGTCGAGTGGAATAGTATGGCAAAATATTATGGTCTCTAATAATATAAACGGATGGCGTTTTCCAGCACTTCACTTTTTTAAAGAGATTTTCCCTTGAGGAATTAAGTGGTGATCCAATAAGTATTGTTTTATTTTAATAGTTATTTACTTGTCTAATATTTGTATTATTTGTATAATGCCCTATTGCTGTGTAATTTCTTCTTTCTGTGTACGATCAGGATTTAAATATTGCATGAACTGTGTTTTGGAATGTTTTATACAATTGTGAAACTTTGTAAACGTATTAGATGTTGAATTTGAATTTGTTAATGGTTTTCTTTTAACCAATATCAATAAAAATAAAAAACGATGTTGGAAGGTAGAATGGATAGGCACAATGAGTGGATGGGCAGACTAGTGGAGTAATGTATGTGCAAGCTGAATGGATAGGCAGATAAGAGGCATTAGTCCTGTCCAAAATAGACTATTGTAATGCCCTTTACTTAGGCACTAGTCACAAAAATATCAACAAACAGCAATTAATTCAAAATAATGCCATCAGGGCTGCCCTCAACATCCCTAAAAAATCGCATATTTCTGAGACTAGACGCAACCTACACTGGCTCCCAGTAGAGCACAGAATTTCCCTCAAAACTCTAGCCCTCACACACAAAGCCAGGGCCAACCTTGCACCAGCCTACCTTACCAACCAACTTACACCTCATACATCAACAAGTCCACTTAGAGAAGCTCAAGCTAACACTATGTCCATACCGAGATTCAATCTTCATAACTCGGGTGGAGCTAGCTTCCCCGTACAAGCTTCGAAACTATGGAACACACTCCCCGCGCTCCTTAGGTCAGAACCCTCATTTAACCTATTTAAACGCAACACGAAGCGTTGGCTTCACAACATGGACTCGATGACAGCCTAACCCTCCAGAGCCCAGAACTACTGACTGCCGACGGTATTTTTTGTAATTAATGTACTTATTTCAGACTATGCATGTATGTATCTGTAATACTAGTATGTACCTAACTGTAACTGTAACGTTTAGACTGTGTATGTATGTATCTGTAATACTAAGTATGTATCTATCTGTAACTGTAACGTAACCCTTGATTACTGCACTCAACTGTAACCAGATCTAACTTACGAGCCCGTATGCCCCCGGGCCTGGCTCCGCTTTATAAATAAAATAAATACAAATACAAATACTGATGGCAGGATGAATGGATGGATGGAGGACATGCAGACCATCTGGTCCAGTAGTCTGAATGGATGGGCAGATGAATGGAGTGACAATGTTAATGGATGGGAGGCCAGATACACAAAAGTGTTGACAGATTGGCAGAGGCATAGGCAGATGGAAGATGGATGGAAGGAAAAATAGATGGCTTTTTGTGTGGATGGATTGATGGCAGGTAGGATGGATGGATGGAGAGATGAATGGATGGGCAGGTTAGATAAGAGGCAAGCTGTATGGCAGCAAGATGGAAGGGTGAGTATACCAGGTGGATTGGAAAACTGGACAGAATTCTGGATGGATGGACACAATGAAAGTATGGGCTGGCTGGATTGATGGATGGGTTGGCATTTGGATGAATAGTAAGAGCAGATACATTGGCAGACTGGATTCAGAGGCAAATGGATGGATGGGGGCCTGTGTAGATGGGCAGATGGATTGATACACCAGAGGTAAAGAAACGTGGATGGAAAGCTAGATGCATAAATATGAGGCAGGTTGGATGTAAGGAGGAATGAATTGGTGGGTGGGTGGATGGATGGATGGTTGGATGGGCAGATGTATGCAGAGATGGATGAAAGGACAGATAGATGGTTTTGAGGTCAGATGGATGAATGGACTGGCTGATGAGCATGAAGATGGATGGATTACAGGTGGATGAAAGGAAGGGAGGGAGGAGTGATGGGTGAATAGCTGGATGGATGGATGACTGGTCAGCTGGCTATATTGCTGGATGGATGCATGAACCGGCATGCTGGATTAATGGTAATGTGGATTGATGGGTACATGGCAGACTACATGGGTAATGAGCAAAGGATAGCTAACAGGCTGGACGAATGAGCAGGCAGGGTGGATGGGCTGATTAATGGATGGGTGGGCTGGTCAGATGGGTGGACAGGCAGATGGGATTATAGATGGACAGTTGGAGAAATGGACAGTGCACTGGCTGTATGAATGGACTGATGGACAAAGGGATGGACAAAAGAATGGAGGAATGGAGGGAAAGATGGATGTATAGGTGGACAGGTGGATGAATGGCAAGATGGATGAATGAACAATGGATGGATGGCCATGTTGGATGAATTGACGGGCAGGTGAAAGGTGTAGAGTGGATGGATCGGCAGATGGATAGGTGTGCAGACTAGATAGTTGAGCAGACGGATGGACGGGCATATGGATGGATGAGGAGGTTGGATGGTTGTTTGACAGCTTGATAGAAAGGCATGCTGGGTGGATGGGCTAGTTTGAGGGATTGGTGGATGTGCAATCAGAATAGACAGGCAGATGGATGCATGGGCAGATGGCTACATAGATTGGATGGATGGATGGATGGATGGATGGATGGATGGATGGATGGATAGATTATCTTGTCCAGACATCCAAATGTATAGGTATATGATGGATGGGTGGCCAGATAGACTAAGAGCTCATTTTGAGCTTGAACCTACCATATACAAAATGCGTAAAAGCCTTGCATAAGGCTTTTATTGATTTTTTGTTTTAATGTTTTTTATTGTTTATGTTCAGAATTAGAACTTTTACACATCAATAAATACTTACATAGTTCATTAGATAGCAAACGAAATTTAGCAATTCTAAAAAGAGGAAATTCTTAAATGAAACAATCTTCCATCACATTCATTATTATATATAAATAATTAACATTCATTCACAATAACCCATAATAGGCAATTACAATACTAAAATAAACCAAGCTCCATTTTATTTATCGGCCAAAGCCACATAAGTAGAAAATTAAACTGTTGTTGTGCAATGCCTTATACAATTTATCACAGTGTCTACAGGTGCTTTTTTAATACTTTCTGGTATATCCTAATTCATCCAGCATCCTAATAACCTCTGGGGTGAGAAAGACTTCATTGCCCGCACTTAGCCTCCCCCATACTACTTTTGCCAAATCTTCATTACTTAATGTGAAAAATCTACTCAGGAATCGTGTTCTTATATCTCTTAGCAATGGACATTCCACCATCAGATGGTATAAGGCTTCTTTGGTCGTTTTACAATAGCGACACATATGTCTCCACCCCCTTCTTGTATTGGCCAAAATTTGCCCGTGGGCAAAAGATTAAGACGAAAGTGCAAATATTGACCCGTATTCTTGTACATGGGAATTGCTTCAAATAAGTTGGCAGCATTTCCACTTGCTTTTCGATCCTAGCAAATGTAGAATAAGTTTTGTAATTAGTAAAAGTAAGGTAATTGTTTTGATCCAATCCGTCTTCTTCAGTCTTTTTTTTACTGCATTCGTATTTTCAAACATCTCTTACTGGTCTTAACTGCATTCCACCAAAATAGCATCAGCTCTATTAACCGTTGCCATTAGGATGATTTGTTTGAATCCAATTCTTTAGCAAGGTTTACAAAAAGTGTGATTCAACAAACCCAATTAATAACGAATTGACGGCATCGGTGTCCCACTTGGTAAACGTAATACCCTTTTCCATATGAAGCTCTCTATTTTAACCCATGGTATGGTTAGGCTTGTTCGGTTCACTTAGACCCCATATAATATCTTGGGAACAACTTTCCCAACATAGTATGTAAGCAGGGGTTTTATTGTGAACTTGCAGTATTTAGAGAGGATTTTCTTCATTTGGTAAATCAACGGACTGCTTTTATGCAGCATTCGATTCACACTATCCTCACACAATGTTTTATCAGTAACCTGAAAACCTAGGTAGATGACTTCTCTTTCCGGTGTTATCGTGATGTTATCTACTTGCCAGGTGTATTTTGCTTGTGAAGCCTTAGGGTGGGATAACTGTATCACCTTGCACTTTTTCTGATTAATTACAGGACCGTTACTTTTAGCGTATTCAGCAGTTTTTATAAGCAGACGCGGCAACCCTACCGGAGTAAGGTCCATCAGTGCCAGGTTGTCTGCATACACCAACCAATTTATAGCTTCTCCTAATTTAGGTGTGACCAGACCCACTCCTTCTATTGCCCTCATAAAGTCAGCCATAAAAAGATTAAATAAGCATGGCGCAAATATACAGCTCTGGCGTAGACCTTTGTGGGTTCTAATTGGTGATGTTAATGCACTTTCTAGAGCTAATCTTATTATAACCCAAGTCTCTTGATGGATGTGTTCTAATATTGCCAAGAGATACGACGGAATACCCCATGCCTGGAGTTTCTTCCATAAGCATTGCTTATTGACAAGGTCAAAGGCTTTAGAGAAGTCTATTAGGGCAACAAAGATTCTTATCAGACTACCTCTTTGGTCTTTGACAATTTGATCTTTTAGGACCGATAGGATCAGACCATTTACAGTGGTTCCCATTCCTTTACGGAATCCAGTTTGCGCTTTTGGTAAGATACATTTCTCCTTTACCCAATCATTAAGTTTTTCAAGGACAAAAGCCGCGCACATTTTACTATTGGGATCTAACAAAGCGATTGGGCGATAGTTTAATGGGTCACAGCGATCCCCCTTCTTGTGAATAGGTACAATTATGGACTCTCTCCATGATTGTAGGATCTTTCTTTTTCTCAAAATATCCTTAAAAAGAAAATTCAACAAGCATGCCCATAATTCTGCATTGCTCTTAAAGACTGCATTGGAAAGACAATTAGGGCCACATGCTACTGACATACAGGCTTTTATAATTAATCTCTCAATGTCAGGGGGATCAAAATTCAAGGTCCTAGGTATGCTGCTATCTGCCACTTGTCCGGACCCTTCATGTACTTTTGCATGAATTATGTTCCAATGCGCAATTCTTGTGGCCTCAGATACACTTGTTGATTGGATTGTGCATTGTGGATGATCAATGTTATTCATCATGGACCAAAACTGCTTAGTATAATTTTTGAGAAATACTTTCAACATCATCTCCCCGGTTTTATTATTCAGCTGATATCTATGGTCCTTAACCATCGTTTATATGCTAATTGAACAACCTTTTTTTGTGACTGATAATGTTTTGACCCATACTCATTCATTTTAAGCTCTCTCAAATAGTCATTAATTTTTTTCTTATTTGGCCAGACTTCTTTGTCAAAGGCATGTTTATGCCAAGTTACTGAGTTGCGTATTATGTTTGGTATTTCTTGGGACAAAAGAAAGTTGCTAAAATGTTCTACTGAGCAGCCGTTTATCAAAGCCCCTCAGTTGCTCCTTCTACATAGTTTAGCAGTTTCAAATTCAATGACCACCCTTGCATCTGTATTTCTGAATTCGATTTCCTGCTGGATTAACCATCAGATCTACCAGTGCAAGGGTTGTAGAGCAATTTACCTTCATTGCTAAGGTAGTAATCAGCATATCGTGATGATTTAGGGCCGTGTTTTTCACTAGGAATTGATCACACTTATCTAATAAAGGTCTTGACAGAATGACATAATCATTTCCGTGTGGGGGCCATTTTATTGTTAACAGCCATTGTTTCATTGACAATATGCATGTCCCAAGTATCACACAGAATCTCCCATTTCTGCCCATTCACTTGATCAATCGGTTTCGAACGAGTATTAAAATTGACACAATCTGTGTTGAGGTCCCCCGCAAGCATAATCAGCGAGTTGCCCTCCATTTGCCACTCACCAATCATTTTAAAAATATGAAGGATGTAACTATCTAATGTTTCCAGCTGATTATTCCAATACAGGTTTATCACCAATAGCTTCCTTCTTTTACCCTCACAGACTATCTCCATTTCAACAGCAAGAATCCCCTCTATATCATTGGAGACTATGTGAGATGATTTTATTTTTGCCACTAACAATCCATCCAATATCCTACACTTATCAGGTTTTTTAGCTACTTGCTACATTACAGTGAAACCATTGCGGCATAGGATGGTAGTTAGCCTGGTTTGCTGAAATAATATAATATCATATTCTATAAAAATACGATTGGTATCCTCAAACCCCAAGAAGCTATTAAAGCCTTTTATACATTTTATTTATGGTGCAGCTAATTTCCCTTAATTTGTATGGCAGCGAGGAGGGGCGGAATGTAACTTACTTTTCCACTGCTTCCTTCCTCTCCACGTTGCTAATACTGCAGCATTTGCATCGCCATGGATTTAAAAGCCAGTGAAAATGCTGGGGAGTCCTATGGAGTCTGCTGGCTTTTTGCACAAGCAAAAAGCAGAGGGACCCCATGCAAATCCATTGTAAATGCTGACTGCCAGGCATACATGGCAGGTGGTGTTTACTTCATTTGCACAGCAGAGTGCAAAAGGGCAGCATACAAGTGTGCATGCTGCCTTTTTGCCCTGCCCTTTTGCACTGCGCTGGGCAAATGATGAAAATTTGGTGACCGGGATCCATGTACGTGAAGGTGCACATGTAACGGGTCCCTGCCGCCAAATTATGTGAGAGTCGAAAATTAGATCCTAAAGGGTTGACAGATGGGTTGATGGATTGCCTTAAGGGACATGGATGGAAGTAAGAATAGATGGTTTGATAGCAGGTTGGATGGCTGGATAGTTAGATAGATCAGCATGGGAGGGCAGGTTAGATAAGGGCGGGCTCTATGGATGCCAAATTAAATGTTGAGCATTCCAGGGGGATCAGCAGGCTGGAAGAAAGTTGGATGGATGGGCAGACTGGATTGATGGATGTCAGATAGCTGGATGGGAAGTTGGATGGATGATGAGGCTGGACGCATGGGCAGATTGAATTGAGGGGTAGATGGGTATCCACCCAGGCTGGATAGATAGACAGGCGGATGGAAGGATAGAGGTATACATGGGCAGGCAGGTTGGATGTATGGAGGGATGGGTGTATGGGCAGACTGGATAGGTAGGGAGTTTGGGTGGGTGGGTGGGCAGATGGATAGGTAACCTGGATGGATGGGAAGATAGAAGAAATGGAAGGTTCGGTGGCTAGGGTGACTGGATAGATGGGCAGAAAGGATGGAAAGATGCGCAGAAAGGCTTGAAGTGTGAAAAGATGGGTGGGTGGATGGATGGACAGACGGACGCATGGCTTGGCAATTTAGAAGACTTTGGATAGGCAGATGGAGGGGTGGGAAATGTGGACAGATGGGTAGATGGGTCGATGAATGGGCAGGCTGGATGGTTAGGCAGGCAGAATGGATGGGCACACCGGCAGTGTGGGAAGATGGAAAGAAAGAAAGGTTTGGTGGATGGGTGGCTGTATGGATGGATGCAGATTAAAAGATGGTGAAGAGTGGATGGATCAACAGATGGATGCACATGCTAGTTAAAGGATAGTTCCGGGACTTTTTTTTTATTGTCCCTACGGGTCGGCCATGTGTTTGTAAGCATAAATCGGTAGATCGTAGGAAACTTTCCTATGGACCTTACCCGACTTTTCGCCCATTATCGCACTCGAAATCAGCCTCCATTTTGTGATAATCCTATCATTCCGCCGCATCGACCTGGCTCACCTGCCTTTGCGGCACTAAATCAAATCCCCCGCCCCTGAAACAGACTTTATCAAAACATTCATATTCCCCGCCTCTATCCGTGACGTGACTGAGCTGCGTAGGCAAACGCGCCCAGGCGTCTTCTACGCGACTCCACACAGACCCCGGAAATCAACACAGATCAGCTCACAATACAGCGCACCACAATTCGGAATATGAAACTGTACTTTGAAATCAAACCGCAAGATTGTAAATGTGGTAAAGTACATTTATTTGACATCAAATGTTTAGAGAATATTAAGCGATTTGCATTTTTATTTGCTCATGTTCCAAAAAGTTCGTATTGAGGAACGCGATGGTCCTTTGCTGTACACAGGGTCTTAGAGCATCTCACAATACAGCACCACAATTCGGAATGTGAAACCGTGGTTTAAAAGCAAACGGCAAGATTGTACATTTGGCAAAGTACGTTTATTGGACATCAAATGTTTAGAGAATATTAAGCGATTTGCATTTTTATTTGCTCATGTTCCAAAAAGTTCGTATTGAGGAACGCGATGGTCCTTTGCTGTACACAGGGTCTTAGAGCATCTCACAATACAGCACCACAATTCGGAATGTGAAACCGTGGTTTAAAAGCAAACGGCAAGATTGTACATTTGGCAAAGTACGTTTATTGGACATCAAATGTTTAGAGAATATTAAGCGATTTGCATTTTTATTTGCTCATGTTCCAAAAAGTTCGTATTGAGGAACGCGATGGTCCTTTGCTGTACACAGGGTCTTAGAGCATCTCACAATACAGCACCACAATTCGGAATGTGAAACCGTGGTTTAAAAGCAAACGGCAAGATTGTACATTTGGCAAAGTACGTTTATTGGACATCAAATGTTTAGAGAATATTCAGCGATTTGCATTTTTCTTTGCTCTCGATCCAAATTAGTTCGTCTTGAGGGAAGCGATGTTCGTGTGCAGTACACAGGGTGTTGGTTTACGATAAAAATAAGCTCTTCTGTCGCACTGATAATCGCATGGCTGTTCCAACAACGAGGCACTAGGCCACCACAACGGTAGGTATGTTGCATCTAACCGTTAGTACCGCGTAAGGGCATACTTGTACTTGGCGATCGTCCCATAAAATGGTCAGGGTGGTAACGTTGTTCACGCGGAGAAGCAACTGGCGGCTGTAGAAGCCGTCCGCCGGTGTCTGGTACTCGTGACACAGACAGTAGTGAATGATGTACCTAAAAACATAAAAAATGAAATTAGTCTCACCATCAGATCCTTATTAAAATTATTCATTTCATAGCGAGGACAGCGCTACTGGGTGTACACAAGTGTTTAAAGGCGTGGCGAGGCATGGAGGGGGGGGAGTGGAGTACAAGGTAAGTAGCATAAAATAATAAATAAATAGGGCCAGCTGGTGGCAAGTGCAAGGTAAGTGCAGAACAAGTGCTGGGAAGGGGGGGCTGTAGGATACTGAGACAGTCCCCCAGTGCAGGGGTTGACAGGGAGGCAGTGCAGGTGGAGAGTGGAAGGGCCCAGGACCGAGGTCGCAGACAGTGGACCAGTTGTAGCAGGGGAGAGGGAGAGAGAAAGCAGAAGCAAAGAGGAAGGTTTTGAGGTGCTTCAGTAAAAGAAGATGGTTCTCCTCCAGATAGTGCGCGGTAGAAAACACTATGCCACATAGAACGAACAAGTACAACTGAACCCGTCTTTAAAGCCACTGTATAGTAATGAAATTGCGGTATAAACTCATCAAAAGTTACTTACATTATATTTGCATTTTCCATTGTGTCTCTGTGTAGGGCAGACCCGAAACACCACTCCTTCTTTGCCGACGTTACTTCTTCTAATGAACGTGGCTCATCGTTTCGTTTCTGAAATTTTATTCATTATCTTTTCTTAGTCTTTCAGGATGGTCCCGGCCTGTCAAGGTCAAATCACAATAGAACCTTATATTGGGTCGTGGGCCTTTCCGCCACCCGAGCAAAACATCAAAGCAGCTGACCTTCACTTTGAGCGAGCACACATTTCTAGTTAGCTCCAGTTAGTGTAAGGGCATCTTGTCTGCGTGCCTTTTTTTTTATTGTCCCTATGGGTCGGCCATGTGTTTGTAATACGGAAACATTCTATAATTTTTGTAAAAATGATTTATATTACTGTTTGGTTTAATTGCAATGGGCCTGCAACATGAGGAGACTCGAGAGAACAGACAATCGAATTACAATCATTTAAACCGTGATGTGTATTTCTCAATGAGCTCTGCTTTAGGTGGACATGGAACAGAGGCAATGTTGGGTGGCAATGCAGTTGTCCCCTGCATAGGTTCGTTCACCACTCCATGTATGTGCCTATCGAGGACATCTACGATAAGTCTCTCAATAAACTCATATTGCATATCCTCAAACACTGGTTTGATCACCCATTGTTTACTTCTTTTAGTGAAGGCCTTATTGTAGCGAAGCGTCCCTAAAGTTCCGGTCGTCCTACTTTGTTGACGGCCAACATTATGGTTATGTGCCAAGACCGCTAGAAGAGTCCGATTTTTCATGCCTTCCATGCCAAAATGCAATCTTTTGGGCCTGTACTTTAGGCACATATTGTGGAACACCTCCAAATCTCCTGTGTGGCAGAATTCCGTGAGTCCCCTCAAATCTCTTGTTATAGTTTTATCAAATACAATCTTTTCAATGGCCTTGTGAGTGGGTGATGAAGGAATCAACCACTTCTTCTTCCGTGCCTCCTCTGTGGACAAATGGCCATGTTCACATTTGTGGAAATGCTCATTTGTCGACCATCGATGTACGTTGCTACAGTGCAACATTACTGACCGCCATTTTTCCAGTAGAATTTCCAACGACCCTTCACATGTTTTTGAGCTCCACCAAAGATGGTTGCTGATTGACTTGGACCACTGTGAAATACCTTGCATATCTTTTTTTTTTCCTGCAGCCGACAATTTTTTATTGATTGTTTTTGCAAGATGCCATACGTCAAATTGGTGATTTATATTTTTGTACTCTTCTCTCATTGTCTTGGCAATTGAAACGTGTCTGTCCGTGGCTATCAGGTCGATCACCATTCCCCGCGATTGTAGTTCTTGCAATGATGCTACAAAGCCAACTTTCTCCATGGCCACTGAGGATGTACTTTGTGACACCTGCACGACCACCGAACTCACAATTTTCTTACTTTCCATGTCCTGAAAGTGGTAGGTGCAGTACTTGGCTGAAAATCCTGGGCTGTCGCACTGTCCATCACCGGCTAGCCTGAAGCGTTTGCCCGCGAATGTACTTTCCATTGACATTTTTTCCATTCTCCAAGCTTCGCTGATGGCTGGAAATAGATAATCAGTTTGGTATTTGTAGAACTGACTTTTCGCAATGAAATGGATTCCCACAAACTGAAAGAAATACTGTAACTTTTTAAAACTTGAACCACTAAAAAGTGCGGCCGCTGCACAAAGTAGATTGCCTGCTGGCAGTTGCCCCAGCATGGGTTGTGCAGACCATGCGAACGGATGATATTGTGTACAGGTGGCATGTATTTTAAGGTTAGTGCCTCGAATTGCACGAGTCACATTAATCAATGGCTCCCCACATACTTCCCCACCAACCCAATGCCCACATTTCATCATCATAATAATATCCATCAAACAGCTATCGAATACAATGAATTTGGCCTCTTTCCTTATACTGTCACTCTGCATCCCAGCTGGTTCGGCCTGTAACGTTGAGGACATGTCACTCGCATGAAAGGTACAATCTCTGATATCGTCTTCCGCTATGCTGAGTGATATTGATGGTGTTTCATTGTCGTCCACTTCATTCTCTTCCATTGCAACATCTGTTCCTTGTCCGGAGATGGGAGAAAAAAACAATGTCTTCAACTTTCGCGTGCTCTTATTTTTTGCGGGTGTGGATTCTGTGAATTGATCTACGACTGCATCCAAACTACCAGGAGGACATTCACTATCAATGGCTGGTGGTGGTATAGCTCCGTTGTCAATCACTTCATATTCTTCCCATTGGCACGATGCATCTCCAGTCTCAAGTCCCTGCCAAAAGGTTTGACAAGCAACATCTCTCGTTCGCTTCACTGTCTGTGTAGATCTAGTTCTTACACCCACTCGCAACTAGAGGACAGATTAGAAAAGGGATGTTCAGTTTAAACACAACTTACAGTATTGAACTATTGACAGTGAAAGACAACATAATATAGTGAACAGGACACTAACCTTCTTTTGCTTTCTTTTCTTTGAAACTTTCTTTCCTCGAACTTCAACATCTGGACGCTGTTGCTCCGACTCGTGTGTGCATGTCTCCACTTCCTCTCGCGCTGCAACGACTATACTTTCATGATAAGCACATCCATCACTCACTGAGGCTCCATCGACTCGCTGAAACATAGAACTTTCATTAGTATGTATAATAATATTGAAAACACAAAATGTACTTGGGGACCAATACCCATACGTACATCTCAATAGCAAAACACGAATGAACGCATTGTGTAGAACATTCAAACGACAATAGTTCACGCATTGTTGATCTAGTTAGATTGAACTGTCAAGATCCATACCTCGGGCTCCGCATAGACTTCCATTGATGATATTATTGAAGATGACGCTTCAGCAACTCCCTGAAACACAGTAATTGCATTAGTATGGTTTTCTATTTTGTTAAAAAGAACATAAACTTTGTGCAGGCGTCAACAGCTCATCTAAATAGACCTGCACAATCTTTGATCAGTTGTCTAAAATAAATAATGGATATCTAAATATGATTCGATTTGCTCCATCGTTGGAAGTGTCACCACCCAGAGATCTGCATCAACTACTAGGGGTGATGTTCTTGTTGAAGAAGCTCCGTCAGCTCCCTGAAACATAGTACTTGCGTTAATAAAGAAGGAAGTATAGCGGATGTAATCACGTCATTTGATCTCGCTTGATCGATCTGTCAGTATCCATACCTCGAAATGCATAAGAACATCAAGGGACGCTGTAACTGCGGTGCACACTTCTGCAAGCTGTTGCGCCGACCCGTAACTGCACGCTCCCCCTTCTTCTTGGACTAATGCTCCATCGACTCCCTGAAACATAGGACTTTCATTAGTAATGAACACAATATTGAAAAAAGAAGACACATACGAGGGCGACGACAGAAGGACATATCAATGGCTAAAAACGAAAGAAACATTGTGTGTAACAATCACGCTACAAGAATGCAAGATCTGATGATCTCCATCGATGGAACTGTCCTGAAACGTACCTCGAGCATCTGAGTGACATCTACGGTTGTCGTCAATGCGTTGGACTCCTCAGCATCTCCCTGAAAGACAGTACTTGCATTATTTTGGATAACAATAATTATAACTGAAAACAAAGACTAGAGGACGAGTACTGTGGTGTACCATTAGGTAAAATAATTACACGATCAATTAAAACTATTGATTTACATGCCTAAAACAAGTCAGTGTCAGAATAGCTAAGTAAGATTACCCGATAGGCGCTTGAAGTGGCTGATGACTGCAATAACGACACGGATGGAGAATCTTCAGCCTTCATATTGAGTGGGTACATAAATGGGGAAATTATTGTTAGCTAATGCTACACACTACCGCAATGCCGAGAGATAAATACGTAAACTTGACTCACCAGTGGAGGGATGTGGACGAATAGAGTGGGAATAGCGGTTGAGAGCAATTTTCGCCTCGCTCGCGGTGTTTTCGTCCTTATTAGCAATGATGTGGAGTACATGTCTGGGCTAAAGTGCCTGCTGCAGATGCGGTATCGATCACCCCTCTTGTCCGCAAAGACTTCTAGGACTCTACTTTCTATCTCAGAGGCTGGATATCCGCAATATCGGACCCATTCTCTTATCTGATCTATTGTCTTAGGGAAAACATGCATTATAGTACCTTCAGATTTGTTATGGGTCTTCGAAGGGCAACCGCCAATGGAACAGGCAGGCATTATGGAAAGTTCTGAAAAGTAAAGATCAACAATTCTCTATGAATACCAATGTGTTAAAACATTAAATGACACATAAAAGGTTCAATGCAAGGTCCGTTTTGGTTCTTGGAACTATACATGTTATTCACATGCGGATAAGTATTTCAATAACTTTCAAAAAATAGAAAAAGTAATTTGACTAAACTCAGAACATGTGACTAGTTCCTTGCATGTACTGTCGTGAACGAAAAGAAAACATGGATGCAATTTGATGACTACTAGCAAATAGATATAAATTAAAAAATTGGACGCAAAATGATTATGGTACATGGACTTACCTTGACGAACAAACAGTTAGATGCAGGGATCAGAGTAGTTTCTTGTCGTAGAACAGGGAGCAGTTCACAGGTTGCAAACTGACGAGTTTGCTCAAAGTGGTCACGGAAGTTCACAGAGACGAAGAGCAGATAACCAGCACCTTCACGGGTTGACTAGCAAAGCGCAAAGAAGTTCTCATTAGAAATATGAAGTGGGTTATAAAGAATTCGAAACAGGGGTGTGTTTGTGAATGAATGACGTGTATATGTCGTGGCATTATGCGGTCTGCAGGGGGCCGTCCAGCGTGAGGGGGGATGCTTGGCAGGAGACACGGGGTCTGGAGGTAGACCTGGGAACAACAACCCATGCTCTATAGACCACTTTGAAGTGTACATGGTCTTTGGCACCTCTTGGCCTTTATCGCTCCCTGACAGCTCCACTTGCCAGCACAAGTACCCCGGTGCGAACTGCCTTTGATAGGGCGGGGGGGTGGATCGGGGCGGTGGTCGTGCAGACAAGACACAGGAAGACTCGTGAATGGAGACACACTTATGTGGATTGCAGGGGGCCGTCCAGCGTGAGGGGGGATGCTTGGCAGGAGACACGGGGTCTGGAGGTAGACATGGGAACAACAACCCATGCTCTATAGACCACTTTGAAGTGTACATGGTCTTTGGCACCTCTTGGCCTTTATCGCTCCCTGACAGCTCCACTTGCCAGCACAAGTACCCCGGTGCGAACTGCCTTTGATAGGGCGGGGGGGTGGATCGGGGCGGTGGTCGTGCAGACAAGACACAGGAAGACTCGTGAATGGAGACACACTTATGTGGATTGCAGGGGGCCGTCCAGCGTGAGGGGGGATGCTTGGCAGGAGACACGGGGTCTGGAGGTAGACATGGGAACAACAACCCATGCTCTATAGACCACTTTGAAGTGTACATGGTCTTTGGCACCTCTTGGCCTTTATCGCTCCCTGACAGCTCCACTTGCTAGCACAAGTACCCCGGTGCGAACTGCCTTTGATAGGGCGGGGGGGTGGATCGGGGCGGTGGTCGTGCAGACAAGACCCGTTTGCCGCAGGGCCTCACCAAGGAGAGGCCATCTAACTGAATGTAAGAGGATGGCTGCAGGATCTACTACATGGAATGCAGGGGGGTGAGTTTATAAATACCTCACCCTCCCAGGAGAATATACACTAGATTCATTTAAAAAATCAAAACAACCATTGTTAAAATATATGTTGGGCTTTATTTTAGATTTTAATTAAACATAAATAATAAACATTACACATTGTAAAGTTGAGGTTGCAGCACATCGAGGGAAAATCCGCGGTATTGTCCACTGTCACTGGGGAAATGTTGTCTAATGGCAAGTACCGCACAGGCAGGTATTACTCTCCGAACGCGGTGTCCGAGCCTCCCGTGAAGCCACCAAGTGAAGCAACGATAGGCCACCAGCCTGTACCACCTGTGAAAAAAAAAGATGCAAACTGTATTAAACTGACCAAACTTTCTTATCAATGTCGATTCAGGTAACACATGTCATTTTTCTTAGAAAAAAATTATATCTAGAAAATGCACTATATGGAACAAATTTACATGCGTTCGAATGATATGTAAATGTAATTTTATATGTGGGAGACGACCATGAAATAGTGGTGGCATCACTGACATCACAAACAGAGTATACTTACTCGTTACTCGGATTACGCGGACGAACAGTGCCGCGAAGTTCGTGCATAAGCACCATCATCATCCTCAACACGGTCCGTGAGAGGCAGGCTTCCCTGAACTCTGGCAGCTCGGTGATGCATTGCGGACTTTGCTCGCCTTCCTGCAGACTTTGCTCGCTTTCCGAAATGTAGGCCAAGCACCCGGAATTTTCACGGCAGCAGCAGTTCTCCTCCTCAGTTGGCATTAGCTCGCACCGATTGCACGTGCACCAGGTGGAGACGCCGTCCATGCGACATGGTCCAGGCTCTTCATCCGTTGACTGGTCCTCCCAACTGCCGTCCGAATCCCCATCGTTTTCGCGTGCTTGACTTTCCAGTAGTTCTTCCTCGGTGTACTCGGGCTCGTACATATACGGCATTATTGTGGCCATTGTGCGGTAAAGATAGTAAAATAATTTACAGAGATGGTACAGGTGTTCACACGGGCTACAAGCGGCGAAGGTAGCTGACCAGAGCACTGAAACGAGTCACAGAATACTCAAAGTAACACAGAGAGAGGAATGGAATCGAAAATCTGCTGCTGTGTGTTGTGAAACGGTCTGTTTATACTTATTGGGGAAAGAGGCGTCCTGCCATTTCCATGGCAACACGTCAATAGCTGAGGCGCAGCGATTGTTGACACGAGACGTGCTTGAAATGGGCAGTACTCGTCTGCTGATGTCAGGCTCAGGGGCGGGGGATTTGATTTAGTGCCGCAAAGGCAGGTGAGCCAGGTCGATGCGGCGGAATGATAGGATTATCACAAAATGGAGGCTGATTTCGAGTGCGATAATGGGCGAAAAGTCGGGTAAGGTCCATAGGAAAGTTTCCTACGATCTACCGATTTATGCTTACAAACACATGGCCGACCCGTAGGGACAATAAAAAAAAAGTCCCGGAACTCTCCTTTAAACAAGCAGATAGATGAGAAGGCTAGAAAGGTTGCTGCAAGGCTGGATGAATGGGGAGCCTGGATGGTGTGAGGGATGGACAGGCTGCATGGATGTATATCTGAATGTATATCTGAATGTATGGGCAGATAGATGGATTAATGGACAGATGGATATAAAGATAGGTAGGCTGGGTGGATGGTAGCAAGTGGATGGACAGGTTGTTTTGATCGGAGGGACGGGTTAGATGGATGGGTGGGCAGATGGATAGATGGACAGGCAAGAGAAAGGATAAATTGAGTAAATGGACAGGGAGGTGACAGATGATTAAATAGATGGGTGGATTTATGGACGTCTGGATGAGTGGTTTGATAGCAGGTTGAATGGATAAGTATGCAGATGCATGGTTGAGCACATTACATAATAGGTAGGCTGCACAGATGGAATAAATGTCCATCTGCACATGTGGGCAACATGGAGAGATGGGTGGATCGGTACATGGATAGATGGGCAGATGGATGGGCAGCAGGATGGATTGGTGGTTTGGATGTATGGGTAGTGTGAGGGGTCAAAAATGCAAGGCGGACACAAAGTTGTAATTTTCTCAATGTTTGCCATTTTAAAAAACATAAAGAGGGGTGAGATAAACGCCTATCTGTCCCTATCCTAATGAGAATTCTCCTACCTAGCAAACTAAAACTAAAGAAAGATGACCTAGTTTCCAAATGTATCTGTACCTCACATATAACCAAGGTGTACAAGGTAAATATATTTGGCTTCAGTCCAACAAAACAGTGAAAACTTTCAAACCTATGATTCCTCCAAAGTACTCCTTGTGACAGTGTTTGGTTCCCTTCCCCTGGATCAATTCAGGAAGTCCTTTGCAAAGAGTTTGATGCAACAAGGTTCTACTCAGTTCAACACAAAATGTCTTTTGCATTCAATATGTTCTTCCACTTGGAAAAGTAAATGTATCTTTCACAAAACACTTGTTCCAAAAGCAAAGCAACTGTTTCCTCCTCAAAGTGTTCTTCCAAGGATGTAAAGCAGATATAAGGATATCACAATATTCTGACAGCGGAAAACCTTTGTCGGGACAGCATAGTAAATATCTTTTCTTATACAACAGTTTGTCAGGATGATAGAGTTAACAGTTTCTTTCCACAACAGCTTTTTGCCACAGCCACACTTCTTCAAAACAGTAGTCTCTTTCCTGGTATATTCACCTGCCAGGAATAACTACAACTGATACCTTTCCTGGTTTACTCGCCTGCCAGGAAGAAAAACTCCTACAACTACAATCAGTCTTTTCTGTTAGTGGAAATATTTGTTCCAACATTATCCACAGCAGTATCCCATGTAAGGAGAGTTGAACAATGGCTGCCTGTCTTTATAGTCTCTTGACTCTTGGCAATGTGGGTTACAGGTTTCCCCAAACTGGCATCTCAAGAAAGGAGAATTGTGCCCAAGTTGCCCTTTTAACTCCTTATCATAGTCTCTTAATTGTTGTAAATATGGGTTACAAGTTTCTCCGAGTTAATAGCTCATAAAAGGAGAATTGAGCCTTTGTTGACCCTTTACTGCTCCTTTATGGCCTTTTGGCTGTTGGCAATGTGGGTTACAGGTTTCCCCAAGTTGAATTCTCAGAAAAGGAGAATTACACCTGTGTTGCCTCTTTACTGGTTTTATATTTCTGTTGGCAATGTGGGTTACAGGTTTACCCAGCTTGATATCTCATAAAAAGAGAAATACACCTGTGCTGCCTTTTTACTCTACTTGTTCAGTATTCCAAATTATCTGTTACTGCAAAATGTCCTGCTCGGAGCTCCCGGGGATACCTTTTTCTTCGGTCCAACTCACTGGTCTCCTTCGGCATCTCTGCTTCACTCCTTGCTGCTGTGGCGGACCATCTGCAGTCTGATATTACCGTTGACAGCTCCTGCATAGCTTAAGCTGTCTACACAGCCCTTCTCTGGAGATCCACAGGCTATGTTTGGTCTCGGCATCCTCCTGCACACTTGCACAACTCACGTCAGGTCGGGAGTATGTCTCCTACATGGTTGGGTTACTCTCCCTGCTGCTGTCCACGACTCGGCTTCCTGCTGCACGTACTCTACAAAAATGGATGTATTCTCTTCCCGTGCTGGGTTCTGCTGGCGCTCTTCCTTCTGTTTCTGCGGCAAGCACTTTTCGGTCGTCATCGACCATCGCGACTGCATCAACCTCTCCTGACTGCTTCTGACTATGCTACTCCTTTCATTCAGCTGGGGCTCATTCTTGCATTTAAATGTCCCGCTTAGGTGCCTTGCTTTACAATTACTAGATCGTACATTCTTTTCAATTGCACCTCTGATCCTTACTAACTCTGGGCCCCTCTTCCTCGTCCCAGTCCCACAGGCATTATGGATCCTGAAGTACATTGTGGATTTGGTTATTTTATATTCATTTAGGTTTAATTGCTTTTTGAACTGAGAATTATCAGAGTTAGGTGGTGTTGTATAAATGGTTTGTGATTGCACATTGGGGTTAGGACTTATAGCTAAGAGAAAGTCATGATAATGTCACATTTAATTCATGAACACCCAGGGTACAAACATGATTCTGTCTGGATGATTTTTCATAGAATGGTCTTTGGCTTGTTTCATTGAAGGGACTTGTGCAGTGACAGCCTGCCATTACCTATTTGGGAATTATAGAGTTATCTTCCTCATAAGAGGACGAATACCACATCCCTCCAAAAGGAGTCACCACTTCCCCCTGACAGGCATCTCCTCCCATGTGATCCTCCCTCACAATACCACCCCCAGGGTTAGGATCAGGTAGCGGCTGCCTTCTCCTGGACACATGAGAGGAGATTTTAGGCTGGGTTCCAGTGAGGACTCTGCAGGAGTCATCACAGTAGGCTTGATAGATTTGCAGATGTATGCAATCGTAGATGGATCCATGGGCAGATAGTCAGATGGACAGGTGAATGTGTGGGTGGACTGGATGTGCGGGCGAACTGGATGGATGGACAAACAGATGCATTGGAAAAGGGATGTGTAGATGGATGCAAAGACTGCATGGAAATATGGGCAGGATGGTTGAATGGGGAAGATGGATGGATGGTTGAGTTGACGGATGGGCATATGGATGGATAGGCAATGGATGGGCACGCTGGATGAATGGATTGATGTATAAATGAAGAAACAGATAGGCAGAGGCATGGATGGGAAGGATAGATAGATAGATAGATAGATAGATAGATAGATAGATAGATAGATAGATAGATAGATAGATAGATAGATAGATAGACAGACAGACAGACAGACAGACAGACACGTGGATGGGCAGACTTGACAGAAATTTGGATGAGCTGGTTGAGACACAGAATGGACTGGCTGAATGGTTGATTTATTGCCACAAGGATGTATGGCTGGATAGTAGTCCAGATGGATAGGCAGTTTGGATCCTGGATGTGCAGGGTGTTTGGCAGATTGATAGATGGGCAAATGGATGGCTGGTCAGATTGATGTATTGACAGTAGGCTTGGTGGAGCGATGGATGGATTGATAAATACATAGATGGCTATAATGCCAGGCCTGGATGGTCATAGAGATGAATGCTACAGCAGGATGGATTGCAGGGTAGGTGGATAGGAAGACTGGATGGAAGGGCAGGTGGATGGATGGTCAGCCAGGATACCTGGGCTGGTAGGCTAGATGAATGAGGTGGACCCTGATCGACTGGCAGGTGAATGAATGTATGGAAGGATTTGCCCATTATATGAATGGATGGGGCAGATAGATGGATGGTCAGGTTTGATGGCTGCATAAGCAGGGAGGATGGTGGATTGATGGAATTGTCGTTTGGATGGATGGGCAGATACATGGGCAGGATTGATATGTGCCAATTACCCAAAAACAGTAGTAACCTATTGGAATCCATTTGAACTCACCTCGAGAACCTAATCTCTTCCTTTTAAAGTAGTTTATTCAATATATGTAAAACAATAATCAGCTATGTGTTACTTAATCAATATTAATGCAGTTCTATTACAGTTCAATAATGTACAATCACTAAATAATGTGTTAAATGCAACTAATTCATCAATAAGTGTAAAGTCTTGTCAACATGTCTTAATTAATTTCCTGAGTTTCCTTTTTGTAAATAAACAATTTCTTATGAAAGAATGTGTTCCAAAAAACAGACAAGATATCTCAATTCTCCCAACGTGTTTCGGATGTATATTCCATCAGGGATAAATCTTGTTCAGTTTTCCTAAAGAGGTAATACTCTTTATCATAATTAAAGTAATACTCCATTAAGGGATCTGTGTGATATGGCCGTTGCAGAATTAATTGTTTGTGGCGGAATTGACTGTAGAAACCAATTTTGCCATGGCCAAACTCCACAAATCTATGCCGTCCCCACCCCCCAATACATCCCCACCCTCCACTCACTTACCTTTTGCACATCTTCTTCTTTCTGACACTGCAGCGTCAGTTCTGTCCCTCTTACGCGGGTCGGATCTGACGCTACAGGGTCCCCATTTCTTTTTTTCTTCCCGCCCCCCACCTCCAATCCTCAGGAAGCAGGGGACACCCCCACCACCACCCAAGGCCATCAATACTGAACATGGGGAGCGGGGGTCACTGTCGCAACATAGCTCCCCATGTTCGGTATTGATTACCCAATTTGATTGATTTTAATTGATCAAATGGTACTGGCCTAATTCGGCAAGATCTACCATTCCATCAATTAAAATCAATCAAATTGGATAATACCCCATTAAGTACTGATCATTCTTCAAAGATAGGGAAGTGTTTACAATTAAAAAAAGTAAGTTCATCTAGAGCCCCAGGGCCAGATACGCTATCAAATTTCACCTTGAAATCTAATCCAGTCGAGTGGGTTTCGATTTTAGACATTATATTCCGACACGTAATTCTATCAGGTAATATCCCTTCTTCCTGGTGCAAAACAATCATAATCCCGATTTTTAAGAAAGGCGGCAGGAGCAAACCTGAAAATTATAGACCCGTAGCACTCCTTGATGCACGGGGAAAGATATTCGCTAGACTTATTCTTAACACCTTCCTGAAATAGCTTGATGATACTAGTCACTTGGACAGACATCAATCTGGTTTTATAAAGGAAGTTGCACCATTTTAAACTTAACAATTTTAACAGCCATTAAAAAGCAAGTAATTACAAGCAAACCACCAGTGTTTTAAACCCTAATTGATTTTAGAAAAGCTTTCGATACAATATCTCGAGAACACCTATGGATCAAACTGAATAATGCGAATGGCCCCGCCTACATTATATATTTTATTTGTCAATTTTACTCAGAAACTAGTATCAAAGTCAAACTCACAACAGACGGTATTTTATCCAAACCAATCTTAACAAACGTAGGGCTAAAACAAGGATGTATTTTCACGTCGGTTTTATTTAATTTTTATATTAACGACATTGGAGAAACTTTTAATTCAGTTTGAGCTTTTCCACCAAAACTGGGATTATCAGAAATTGCTTGGCTGCTACATGCAGATGATCTTGTGATTTTAGACAAAACGCCCATAGGACTCCAAAGAAAATGATTAGCCCTAGATAAATATGCTTGTAACAAACACTTATTAATCAACACGACCAAATCTAATATCTTAGTTTTCCACCACCAACCACCAAAAGCAGGATGTCAATTTTATTGGAAATTAATGTATCATCTGTTATACAAGTAACAAATTATAGGTATCTTGGCGTCAATCTAAATACTCACCGGTTGGAACAGTCCTACAAAAATGAATTGAGAAGTAGAACAATACTATTAGCCACTCAGGAGAAAGCCCTGAAAAGTAAATATGGCAAATTCACGTTCAAATCGTCAATTATGTACTATAGATTTAAAGTAGTCCCCGTAATTACTAATGGTACACGGGCCATAGCTCCCTCTAATAGTCCAAGATGGGATTGCCTAGAAGGACTATATTGGAAGATAATACTAGGACTTCCAAACCAGCACTCCGATCGCTGTTATAAGATTTGAACTGGGTTTGACTGTCCTAGCTACTATTGTATCCTGGCAATACCTAGCAGGCTATAGCAAATGGCTGACATCTACTTCATCTATGTTGAATCTACTTCCAGTTCTAAAAGCGACTTTAACATGACCAACACAAGGTCCTCTTGACCTGCGGAAAGTTTACTGCATAAACATCCTAGAAGAAGCTGATATTTCCATAGAATTATATTATTAATGGAAGACCCTGATAAAGCTAAACAAAAGCTGTGGCGATGGGATTGGTGTTGCACGTGGGACTTGTGCAACATCTTTGCAATATTTAAATTGGGGGCTTTTCTGCATAAATCCATGAATCAACTACCGTCTTATCTGATAAAATTCCCCGATCCGACCTATGCCGCCACAATCCTTCGTCTAAGTTTCAATTTATAGCCAACTAAGGCTAGTCTGGCGACATTTAAGGAATCTGCAACAAAGGATTCTTCGTGTAAATTCTGCAAAAATCCACAGCTTGATGAATCATTGCTACACCTTTTTCTATATTGCTCAGCTACAGTAGATTTGAGAAAATCATTTCTTTTTAAATATTTTGAGCACTTTAATTCATTAACTAAAGATCAAATATGGATTCATATTTTGAATGCGATAAACATCTCATTAAACATGGCAATAGTCCAGTTTCTCCTAGATGTAAATCTATAACAAAACTAGCATATCAGATATACCTGGTGTCCACTAATGAATGCATATAGGAAACTACAGAATTGGATGTGCAGGATCAAACTTTGAACATATATTATGAATTATCTTCTATCTCTTCCTAATCAAACGCTTCCTTACTGCATGTTTGAACTAAAATATATAGTTACATAATAATACTAAAAAGCACCAGTTATGCTTACTAAATATTTTACAGTTAATGAGTACATAGATAGCCTTTTAACATTTTAAGAATCTTGCACTTTGCTTTTAACGTAAATCGAGTTGGCTTGTATAATGATCTTGTAATATTGATCCTCCACGCACTATGCACTATAGGTAAGCATTATCTACCCTGGTAAAACATATAGTAATCTCTAAAAATATTTTTTAACCCTTTGATATTTTAATGATTGAAATTCTACATATTTTTCAATAGCTGTCCTTAATTGTCAACTAAAGTTGATCTGTAGATAGACTATACTTGAGTCATCTATCGTACATGATGATTTTAGAATATTGATCTACCATGCACTATGCACTTGAGGAAAGCATTATGCACTTTAGGAAAACATGTAGTAACGTTTAAAATGTTCTTTGACCGTATGATGTTTTAATAACTAGAATTCTGCTTATATTTCAATTGGTATCCTTCATTCTCAACCGAAGTTGACCAGTATATGGACTATATTCGAGATTATTTATCGTACATGATGAACTTTTAGAAACCATCTCCCAGTTGAACGAATTTGAATTTAATCAAATGTTAACAGGATATAGGCCTCATGACTGTGAACATCTAAAGAGATTCTGTAAAATGAAAGATGTTGAAGCAATGAGATCTGAATATTGAGATGAGAATATGTACAGTCTTTTAACATTCTACTAATTTTGAACTCTGCTTTTAACCTATTTTGACTTGACTTATATAATAATCCTGTATTATTTATTCATTATGCACTATGCACTTTAAGAAACATGTATTCGCTTTTAAAATGTCTGCTATTTGATGTTTTAATTGCAATCCTGTCTATACTCTCAATCAAAGTTCACCTGTAGATGGATCACACTCGAGTTATCTTTAGTACATTATGAACCCCTAAAATCCATATCTTGGCTAAATGAATTTGTTCTTGGTTAGATCTCTGATTAGATGTTAAGAGAATATATGTATATTTGACTGTGAACATTCAAAGAGACTTTGCAAGATGTAAGATGTAAAAGCAATGAGATCTGAATACTGAGATGTAATTCTATTTGTTGAAAAGGTTGAAATTGGGGGGCGGGCTACAGAGCCATGTGATAGGACGTTACTCTGAGCTCCTGCTGATTCTGAATGGCCCCGAAGAATATCTGAGGCTATGCGATGCGGTAATGCATATAAACAAATAATTAAGTGTATGAAACAATGGAGAACTGAAGGTTGCAAGCTGAAGGCTAACTAAGCACAGATGGTGAAATGCGAGCCGGAGAAATCTTGGAGCGGATGACCGTAGAGGAAGCAAGATGGTGGTCGTACTATAACAAAGGACTGGGCAAGCTGGCCACTGCTGCACAAAGAGACGCAAAAAGCATAGTCACCGAGAGACAGTGATAAGCGGACTAGATCCCAGCTGGCTGTGAGGACGAGATCGGATGGTTGCAGGTTGGGGGTCTGTACCGTGGAAACACAGCCGGCGGGTGCGAGGTCCTCAGCAGCAACGTGGATACCGTTGGCAATGCTGGAGCTGAGATACAAAGGCAAGCTCCATTTTTGGGAGCAGCGTGGCTGTAAACCAGAGGGTCTTGCAAGTAATGGAAGATATGCCCGACACAGACCTCGTGAGATGGGGCGGCAGTGGGAGGACATAAACCCTGGAGCCTCATCGGGCAATCTAAGGGAAACAGCTACTGCCAAGAAATATATTAATGGATGCTAGCGTTGCAGAGAACCTCACGGATACCAGCGGTACAGTCTCAGCAGGCAGAGGGAAGGATTAGCGTGGAAGCACAGGTACAAAGCGAGAGTCTGAATACGACTACATGGTGGGAGCCCATATGGAACAGCGAAGTGGGCAGACTGGATACAACGTAACTTAACATTCCGCTCTGCAGTAGAGAGCAGTCACAGGCGGTGTGCAGAGTTTGCCTGAGCAAACGTGACACTGATCAAAGAGAACAGCTGAGACCAACAGTGAAACTGACATGGTATTCGCCGAAATGACCCCGAAATGTAGGGATACTCGGCAATAACACGACACCGGGCTGCATACATAAAGAAAAAAGGCACTGGAAGCCCTGCAGTGGGAGACACCGGATGGTAAGGCTGTAAATGGGCACACCCAAACTTGACAACACAATTTGCGCAACAAAGTGGGGCGAGAGGGAGATACTATCCTAAAAAAAAAAAAAAGAGAACGCAGGCTACAGACAACACAGACAAGGAGGGTTCCCAGCCAGACTGGGAGCTCTGTGGATGCAGAAAGTTAAAGGCAGTCCTCCGCCTGCAGCCCACATACCAAATTGCCCAAAAGCAACAGGAAGCAACCCACCATTGAGGAGTATGCTAAATCACCGCAGGCAATGGAGGGAGCCAGTGGGAAAGGACAGAGCACCACAGAAAGCGATAAGATGGGGCTCAACAACCAACTGATACTAGACGCCATAGCGGAACTAAAGACATCAATGGGAAGCAGGATGGACACAGCCATTTCGGACCTCAGTACTGCGCTGGAATCTAAAATTTACGCTGTGAGTATCGATGTGAATATATTACGGCAAGATGTATGTGCATTGGCCGAACGCACAGGGACCATGGAAAAGGAAATTAAAGACGTCACAAGCTCGAGTAAGGCCAACACATCGGACGTCCACGTGTTGCAACAGCAGGAGCAAAACCTCGAAAGTAGAGTGGAAGAAGCAGAAGGGCGGGCCTGCAGAAAAAACGCGCGCGTTGTGGGGCTTCTGGAGGGAGAGGAGGGTTTGGACCTGACGAACTACATCGAGAACATGTTGCTGCAGGAAATAACAGGTGGAACACTAAGTCAAGGGTTCGCAGTAGAAAGAGCACACAGAGCCCTATCAAGGAAACCGCCACCGGGAGCCCCACCTGGGCCATTTATTGCAAAAATCCTGAACTATAAAGACAGGGAGAAGGTCCTGGAACATTTCCGTAAGGGAGGAACAATCAGCAGAGCATCAGCGACTGTCACCGCGTACCCGGACTACACACTCATGGTACAGAGACAACGCCTAAACTATGTGGCTGTGAAGAGGAGGATGCGTGAGGGAGGATACAGATAGATGCTTGTATACCCAGCAAAAATGAAGGTGCTCCTAAAGAACAAAACTCTATTCTTTGACTCACCAGAGGGAGTGACGACATGGCTGGACTCGAGGAATTGTCCAACGGGAGTGGCAGATCAGAAGGAGAGTGGGACAGAGATGTGACCCGGAACCTTGCAGGCATCACAGGAGACACCAGACGACTATACACAGTGATAAGTACATCAGATATGTCAACACTGGGACTAGATAATAGCAGATTGCACATGGTATTGTTGGTGCAGAGCGTGGAGTCCACACTACGACAAGTTGTTAGCATATAGCAGGAGGTAACACTAGGAGACACACTACCAATCCCCCGGAGATAGTTTAGATGGGATATCTGTAGGAAGATATCCCCCCGCTGGGTACCGAGTATCGGCTACACCGAGAGACGGGCTAGATGCGGGGCAGCCTGAGATCCAGGGATGGAGCTGGACAACAGTTTGGGGAATTCTAGGGGGGAGGCGGAAGGGGGACAACAGTTGGGATTAGGGAAGGAGGAGTGGCCGAGATTGGTGGGGAGTGTGGGGGGAGAGGGGAAGTTGGGGGCGGGGAACAAGCTTACATCCACGTGCTACTGCCCATGAGGCGGAAGACAAGGGAGGATAGAGGCAGGATAGGGTATGGATAAGAGATGGGGAACTTAAGTTAGCAACCTGGAATGTCAGGGGGCTCAATAGTTATATGAAAAGGAATAAGATCATGATGTACCTAAGGAGACAGAGGACTGAAATCGCACTACTACAAGAAACGCACCTCACAAAAGAAAAACAGTAGATGATCATGAAGAAATGGAAGGGGACTACCATAGGGGCAACGTACTCTGCATACACCAGAGGGTGATTACTTGGATAGCACCACATGTCACCTTTCAGTTATTACAGTCCACTGTGGAGTCGGATGGGAGGATGGTGGCGATACAGGGACTGATAGAGAACCGAGAGTTGGGTGTCATTAAAACATATGCCCGAAACCAGAATACCATGGCCTATTTCAAGACCTTATATAGTAAAGTGAGCCTGTACCTGGGGAGTGCAGTGATTTGGGGAGGTGACTTTAATTGCAGGCTGGCCCCCATGGTGGATAAATCAGACGGGAAGCCAGTCAAACCCATCCCTGCAGCCAAAACCTTGAGGGCCCTATTGGGAGACTTTCATCTGGAGGATGTATGGAGGCTACACCACCCATATGAAAGACACTACTTGCATTACTCAGCCCCACAAAACGTGTACACACGGCTAGATTATATGTTTGCCACTCCAGAGTTGAGGGGGGAGCTAGTGCGGTCGGAATACAAAGCGAAGGTCCTTTCAGACCACTCGCCACTGATATTAACATGGCAATACTTGCCCCACAGGGCCAGGATCCCAACATGGCGGCTCAGGGCTGAAGCGTTGAAAGACACAATGTTCAGGGAGGACCTCAGAAAGGAAATTGTAGAATATTTCGAAAATAACACATAACACAGGCAGCGTTGATTCGGCTGGCACTCTATGGGAGGAATTTAAAGTGGTGGTGAGGGGAGCGGCTATATCCAAATCGAAAGGGTTGCAAGGAGGCATAACACAAGAGTTGCAAAGAGCAGAGGCAAAACTAGAGGCATTTACGCGGAGAGGGGATAACTCCCCTGATGATACCGAAAGTCAATTGCAGCAGGAGTGTGGAGGGCACTGGGAGAGATTATGTAATTTAAATTATAAGAAATATACAGAGAGGCAGCACGCAGGCGGGGACAAACCGGGGAGATTGCTAGCATGGCTATATAAAAATGACACACCCATATCAACGATTAGAGCAATAAAAGGGGAAACTGGACAGACACTTGCTACCCAGGAGGGCGTGAATGAGAGGCTCCTGCCAGAATCCCTGAGAGAGGCAACTATTATCCCACTCCTCAAACCAGACAAACCAAGCACGGATTGTGGCTCATACAGACCACTGTCCATGCTAAACCAGGACAGCAAGATACTCACAGCTGTGTTGGCAAGTAGACTGAGTCAGGTTATTAACAAACTTATACACCCTGAACAGACCGAATATGTTCCACACAGAAGCATATCCGATAATCTCAGGAGGCTCCACTGCGTCATAGAGCAAATAGAAGGGGACCCGCAAGAAATGGCAATTGTCTTATTAGATACGGTAAAGTCCTTCGACTCGGTCAAATGGCCTTGGCTGATGGCAGCCCTAAAAGAATATTGAATGGGACCCGGATATTTGAAGTGGGTGAAACTACCGTACAGCAAGCCACTAGCAAGTGTCAAGACAGGAGCAATCGTCTCAGAGAGGGGGCAACTCAGTAGGGGCACCAGACAAGGTTGCTCTTGGTCTCCGATGCTATTCATCCTCGCATTAGAACCCTTGGCAATATATGTGAGGCAACAATACGGGGAGGTGGGAATCTACACGAAAGGAGGGTCACATTTAATATTAATGTACACCGACGACATGCTACTATACTTGAGATATCCAGAGGAAAACCTACAATACATTTTAGAAGTAATGGAGCGATACGTGTTTCTCTCAGGCATTACAGTCAACCCGAAGAAGTCATGTATATTCCCCTTGGGGAGATATAGGGGGATTTTGCCAGACAAATTACCAGTATTACAAATACCTTGGGAGACTGGAACCTTTAGATATCTGGGGATTGAAGTATACCATACGGAGGAGGCTGAACATAAACATAACACAGCGAAGGCAGTGGCAAACATTGAGAACAGCATGAGATTTTGGACCAAGCTCCCTCTGGCCATGGTAGGGAGGGTGGCACTGTTGAAGATGGGAGTACTGCCGAGGTTGTTACATTTTTTTGGGAATATACCATACATGATACCCATACGATTCTTATGTAGAGAGTTTATATGGCACAACACCAGGAATAGAATAGCCCTGTGGAAACTGCAAAATATGTATGACAAAGGGGGCATAAAATTGCCCAACTTTGAGGTTTATTATCTGGCCAGCCAACTACAATATGTGGCTAAGTGGTTAACGGAAGAATCAACATCAGAGTCCAGTTTGCTAAGGGCTGAGTGTGCTCCGTTCTTTTTGAAAGAATGGATATGGCTGCCAAAACCAGAGCTAAAAGGGTGCACGAGGATGTTAGAACTGGGATGGAAGATGTGGCGTAAGGCTTGCCAGGCCATGGAGAACCCAGCCCAGTGTTCTCCGCAAGTGCCGCTAGTGGCATTGTCCAGAGGGGACAAGCAATTAAGGAAGACGATCCATACGCATTGGGAACCGGTGGGCATTGCAACGCTAGGAGATATATGGCAGGAAGGGAAGGTAATGGAATTTAAGGTACTGGTAGAAGAAACGTGTCTACACTCAGGGCAATATATTACCTACACCAGATTGGTACGGCGGGTGAAAGAGACATGGTTCGAAATAGTGCTAGAAGACCAACCCGACACGGCCATAGAAACAATCTATGATATCTCAGAGGGGGGGCATGAAGTCTCTCGGATCTATGAACTGCTGATGTCCAGGGTGGGAAAGGAAGTGATCCATCCGAGACGGGACTGGGAGGAGGAAGTAGGGGAGCCCATGAGCGACAGGTTGTGGGCAAGAAAGGGTCCAGCAATATCATAAAAAAGTGTCTAGGAATGCGAGGCTGCAACAAATCCAGCTATATATTACATGACCCCCCGGAGGATTGTGTGATTCAAGAACGCAGACATACAAACATGTCCTAAATGTGGGGAAGTGAACGCAGGAATGATACATATGTTTTGGGCATGGCCGGAAATCGGGAATTTCTGGGGGGAAGTAGCCCACTGCTTAACTGAGAAGGGGATCACGCTAGATATGGAATCTGTGTGGGCATGTATGGTGGGAGGCTTTTCTAGACCGCGTAAAACTGAAACATGTGAGTAAACTCCAGGACTTGGCCTACATACTTGCCAAGCACAGAATTGCCATGGGTTGGAAAGCAAACAACAGGCCAAGGGTAGAAGCCAGGTGGCACGATCTCCAGAAAAGGGCAGAGGCGGAAAAGGTGGCATGGAACGAAGTGGGCAATAAAGTGGGGGAGGAGGAAGTGGGAACTCTGATGGCCTAGAGACACTTTGTGGCCACATTGTCTGGGCCCACCCAGAACAGCCTAAGCGAACAAGACTCCTCCCAGAATACAGAGGGGGAAGAACCCCTAGAAGGATCAACGACAGAGGGCGAAGTGGAGTAGGCTCGAGTTAAGGGGGGAGGGGACGGGGAGACAGTGGATGTTCTATGATACTGCATATGATGCTTGACGCACTATGACATGCACTGTCGGTTTTGTTTGTGTGGATTGGTTGTTGTAAAAAATAATTAAAGGTTGAAATTGTCAACCAAAACAACTTTCATATAAAAAAAAAACATATTTTACATAAACCACTAACCTTGAGATAAACAAGCACTGACAATGCCATTCGTTTTGGCGTTTACTTTTGTTCTTTGAATTTTGCATACATAGGCACCAGATTGCAAGGAGGAGTGTGCAAAGTTTTAAAGGAGGATGCGATCATGGCTGCGGATGTGCATTGGAATGAGAAGGTAAACAGATCAACAGAGGAAGCCATTGATAGAGGGTGCTGATGATGAGCAAGAGGAAATATGAGCATGAAAGGGTGAGAAAGAGAAAAAGCAAGTGTGAGAGGAAGGAAGACAGAAAAAGTAAGGGCTGAGAGCAAAGGTGACCGTTGAAGAAGACTGAATAAGAGGATATCTTTAAGAGTGCCAGAGAGAGAGCAACAGCGCGTGCAGGGAGAGAGGGTGACAGTGCGCGTGGAGAGAGAGAGTGACATCGCTTGCGGAGAGCGAGAGAGAGCGACAGTGTGCGGAGAGAGCACAATTGTTGGAAAAATAGATGACGCAGAATACTGGTTCCTTGCCTCAATGTGAACAATATGTATGCATACGTCGATGTCACAAAATGTCTCCTTTTTGTGTACCATCGCATTACCCCTACAAACTCCTGCTCACCAGACAACAAAAACACAAAGGCACCCTGCAAGGGGACTACCACCTCCTCTATCATTATTGCCCTATGTATTGCACTTCTGGCAGAAGGGTCTGATCGATCAATGAAATACCAATGCCAAGTGCGGGAGGCCAAGGAGCAGTTGGCAGATCTTTGGTGGAAGGTAAACAAACAACGGTCACATTTTGCTTTAGACTTACAACCTGTCTCTCAAACACTGCCATGGTGCTTTTTAATGTGCATGGAGCAATGTAATTTGGTTATGTGCGTACTTGTAACGCGCCACTGAATAACTGTGATTTCTACCTGTCTGACCGTGGAGCAACGCAGGAGGATTAAAACGCTTCTGATCCTTATGCACTTAAATAATTAAAAAGATAACAAGGAAGGACAAAATGAAAGAAAGGAAAGGGGAGATGGCCAAAAGTAGACCAGCAAAAAAGAAATAAACGAATAAAAGCAAGCGGATAGTGAAATACGGGATTGTATTGCTTCTTCTATGCAATTCCTGACAAGAAACATTTAACAGAATTATTACGTACTATCTTGAACTTTAGAATTCCTAGGAACTTGATTCCACATTTTAGGAGCCCGCACTTTCAGGTTTCGAAAACTCTACTAAATGCTTTGTGAAAGCAGGCATGATTTATTAGCATTGATCTCAGGCCCAGGTCCCCTCCCCCGCCAGTCGCATACCTGCACTACCTTCCTGGCAACCCCTGCACTTGGGGACTGTTTTTTTGTATCCCTGCAGTCCCATTACCAGCACTTGACACCTAATGCCTGCACTTACCCTTTACCCTTGCACTTGCCACCTGCTGGCCGTACTTTACTTATTGTTATTTATTCTATTATCCCATGTACTGCACTGTCCCTGCCCTCTACCCCCCCACACTTTCCCCTTCCCCCTTCCCATGCACTTGCGCAATGTGAATGACACCTGGCCTAGTAGGATCGTTGTTTGTCTTTCCTCTGTTCCCCCTCCCTTGCCTCTTCGCGCCTTGAAACACTTGTTTATATGCGCGTTATAAATGCCTTATCATACCATATCATATCATTTATTTGAACGTTGATAGTATCAAGAACACTTCCTCTATTAGGCCCAATGCCCCTCAGCACATTTCTGACATCAAAACAACGACAACAAATTATATTTCCCAGATAACAACCACAAAAACGCTTTTCAAAAGGTCCAGCCATATGGCCGAAGGTCTTTAATTATAAACACATTCTGGAGGTAAATGAGGTCATGAAAACTGGCCACTGCTTCCCATAGAAGTTAATCATAGCAGGATGTGGGGTTATACACGTCCTGTGGACGCAGCAAGAGCTTTTCTACATCTTGCTTTCTTCCAAGCCGGAGCAGCGAGTTTTTAAAATAAATGCAAATCGAAATAATACATTCAGCTGTAAAGAAGTTCTTCTAGTAATAAGTATTCGCCAGACGTTCGGTTACAGTTTGGATATTCGCCATCGGCCTGTACCCTTTTTGCATTGAAATTGATTTGTATAGCACAGTAGTAGACAGCTCACGGGGTTGAGTGTGCGCTGCAGAAATGTGAGTGCATCATGCATGCAGTAACGTCTCTTAAGGTGTTAGTCTCCCATCCTTCCAACAGAATAAATGTACCGAGTACTGGAGTTGGACAATAGCACCTACTAGTATTACATTTCATGAAAGCAGTGTTTATTCTGCATGTAATATTATTTAAAAAATTATCATATTTGAAATAATTATAGCAACAATGCTAATACAATAATAATAGTAATGATACGTTTTATTATTATTACATTATTATTTCATCTCTGATGTTTTCTATATTTCAGTTCATAACTTCATTAAAGTAAGAACACGTGCGTACATTGTGGGTTGGTATTTCTTTTCAATAGCATAAGCTACAAAATGAATGCGCACATCACAGGAATTAGCGCATTAATAGCGCGCATAAGTTTCATTTTATCCACAGAACATACGTTGAGATCTCAGCCTCAAAACAATATTGAGGGGTTTCACCTTTCCTTTGCTTATAAAACAAGCATTGGCAATGCCAATAGTTTGGGCGTTTACTGATGTTCTTTGCATAATGGATGTATCGGCACCAGGATGCAAGGAAGGAGGAGGGTGTCAAGTTTTAAAGGAGGATGTGATAAGGGTTGGGGTGTGCAAGAGAATGAGAAGGAAGGAGAATAGAGCAATAGCCCAATATGAAATACCTATAGCTGGGAACTGGAAAGCCAGGCGCCTGACTTGCTTTTTACAAAAGCTGCTGATAGTAGCAAATATTGTTAGGGAACTTCTCAAGTGCTGTGCATACCACATATTCACATACAATTATCATCCCAACCATAGTAGGTACTCAATTAACGACCTCGGAAAATTGAAAGGCTCAGTTGTCCTTGCCAGGATCTGAACCCGAGCTCTGCCGATCCCACACACAGTCATCGCCACAGCCAGCACTTAGCCGACTGAGCTATCTCAACCGCTGTTCACAAACCTCAGCACATAACCTGCGGGCACCAATCCTGGCCATGGCTTTCACACACATCGCTGCAGCCAGCGCTCAACCCACCTTGCTATCTTACTGCTTTAAATAACTCTGGTGTTCCTAAACACCCCAGCACATATGTCAGTGCACTGGTAACCTTTTCACACTATGTTCAATTCCCATTAATTTAATAGATAAGCAATTAATGATTAGGCAGTGTATATTTGACGGTCTTGCTCCAAGTATTTGTTTCATTTATAAAGCGCAGCCAGGCCCCTTGGCATCCGGGCGCATCATTTGAAGTACAGGTGCAGAGCGTTACAGTTACATACATTAGATAAGGACGATACATACGTGCTGCAGATACATAAGTATTACAGTTACATACAGTAAATAAAGGAAGATACAGTTAAATAATACAGTACGGTATTTACAGTAAATACAGTAGGGCAGACGACAGACCTAAGATCAAGGAAGTTAAGCTGTCATTGTATCCATATCCTGAAGCCAGCGCTTAGTGTTACTCTTGAATAAGTGGAAGGAGGGTTCTGATCTGAGGGAAGCAGGGAGTGTGTTCCATAACTTTGATGCCCGTACAGGGAAGCTAGCACCACGCGTGTTATGGAGTTTGAATCTCGGTATGGACATTGTGTTTGCTTGAGCCACTCTAAGTGGTCTTGAGGACGTGTGGGAGGTCAGTTGGTTAGTAAGGAAGGCTGGAGCGAGGTTAGCCCTGGCTTTGTGTGTTAGGGCAAGAGTTTTGAGAGATATTCTGTGCTCTACAGGGAGCCAGCGCAGGTTACGTCTAGTCTCAGAGATATGCGACTTCTTGGGGATGTTAAGGGCAGCCCTGATGGCATTATTCTGAATTACTTCTAACTTGTTAATGTTTTTGTGTTCAGTACCTAAATAGAGGGCGTTACAATAATCGATTTTGGACAGAACTAGAATCCTAGCAAGTGTGATGCCTTTAGGTGTGGAGATGAACGGCCTGCAGGCGGTGATTAGTTTGCAAGTATATGCGGATAATGTTGCTACCGCGTTAGTTTGTTTGGAGAAGGATAAGGTGACATTGAAGTAAATGCCAAGAGTTTTAGTGTTGTTTGAGACGGTAATGGAGTTGCCATCTATAGTAAATGATTTGAAGGCAGTGTTTAGTTTTTTTTAATTTAGCATGTGTACCAAGGATAAGCAGCTCAGTTTTTTTGTCGTTAAGACAAAGACCATGTTGCGCCATCCATGCTTGTATCACTGAGTATATTTCGTTAAAGGTTTTGCTGTCAATTGCATAGTCTCCAGAGATGGGAATGAGTATCTGGGTGTCATCCGCATAGTTAGTATACGTGACACCCAGATAGTCAAGGATATCAAATAGGGGCTTTGTGAAGACATTATAGAGCGTGGGGGACACACAGGAACCTTGCGGAACCCCACAAGGTACCGGGGAAGGTTCAGCAGAGTCAGCGGGAGAAAAGACCGTTATAGTTCTGTTCTCCAAGAAGGAGCTGATCCAAGAGGTGGCTGAGTCAGAGAAATGTGCTGCAGATTTAAGATGATGGCATAGTGTTTGGTGGTTGACCAAATCAAAAGCTGCTGACAGATCGAGCAGTAAGAGGAGTGCTAGTTTACCATTGTCTTTTAGTACTTGAATTTGAGTGGTGAGATCTATCAAGGCAGTTTCTGTGCCGTGTCTAGGTCGGAAACCGGATTGCCTTAGTCCCAATAGATTGTTACATTCTAGATACGCCTGTATTTGCAGGTAGGCTGCTCTATCCAATGTTGTTAGAAGAAAGGGTACCGTTGCTATAGGTCTATAATTAGACGGGTTGGTTGGGTCAAGAGTCGGTTTTTTGATTAGAGGAATGACCCAGGCGTCTTTTAAGTTATCAGGCACTACTCCAGTTTTGAAGGAGGCATTGATAAGGTTAGTAATAAACGGGGCAAGGTCATGTGCTGCTGCTTTGATGATCTGAGCAGGGCAGGCGTCACCTTGGCAATTCGATGGTTTGAGTTTCCTAATGATATTTTGGACTTCCCAAGTTGACAGGAGTGAGAAACTAAATGGTTTACAGGTAGGCTCAAAGGTGGAGGTCTTATTAGGATGTTGTTTGTATTCAGGTTCAGAGAGTAGCAAACAGTTTTTCGCATTAATTTTAGATTGCAGGAGAGCTATTTTATCTAATAGCGCCTTCTGAATGTTAGTGCACCATAGTGCATCTGTGATACATTTGTCAACAGGGGCGATAGGAGATTCCAGTTCTTTTAGGATCTTAAAAAGTTCTTTTGAATTAGATTCCACTTGTATGATCCTTTTATTGTAAGAGTCTTTTTTAGCAAGTATAATGCCTCTTTGTAGTTAGAAGATGCTAGGGTTAGCTCATTCTTATTAGTTACTGAAGGGCACTTTTTCCAATGTGCTTCTGGAGTTCTCTTAATTTTACGCAATTCTCTTAGATGCGGCGTGAACCACAAATTCAGATGGCGTTGTGGTTTAGGTTTCCGCAATTTTATAGGGGCGATGGTATTGAGAGCTTTAAGTATTGCCTGATTGTAAGTGTCCACTAGGACTGTAGGGTCGGAGGTGGCAGTATTGTTGAGAAGGGGGAGTAATAAAGGGAGGAGTTTATCAGGCATAATGTCTTTCTTGTTCCTGGTGTGGGTGGCTGGAGCAATGATAGTTGCAGGACGTTGTGTGGTGGCTTTGATGGAGAAGGTTATTTTATGGTGATCCGACCAAATACATGGTTCGTTAGTTATCTATTTGGTACATAAAACTCGTTAAGGGTTTTACGTGGCAAGCAGTTCATTAAATGAAACAGGAGAAATTGAGCGCTGAAATAGCACAGTGCAATGTGTCCCTGGCAGGCCTCTCGTTTGAATCCCCATTACAGGACAATAATCTAATGTTTTTGGTCCCGTCCTGGGGATTCCAACCCGAGCTCTCTTCACATTGGCCAGTGTCATTCCCTGTGTTACTTCATAGAAGGTCATTTTCTTCAGTTTTTTCAGTAGACTGCTTGACACATATTGCCCGTCACTGGCTTTATGTCTCAAACTGTCTATTGAATGAAACAACGGAAAACAGGCATCTCTGAAATAGCACAGTGCTACGTGACACACTGCCTTAGAGGCGTAAAGACTGGGCGTTCGAGTCCCCACAGAAAACACCTTTTTTTTAAAAAGTAATTTTCCTCATGGTTGGCCTATTACTCTTTTGCTCCCTGGCTGCAGGGGTGCTAAGGCACGTCCCCAGTGTGGCGCTGCCCCTTGAAGGGACGTGCACGTGGCGGCGTGAAGTTGCACGACGCTGCATGCATTATAAATAAAGGGGGCGTTCCCGGCCGCAACAGTGCGACCATGAAGCCCGAGCAGAGGTGTCCGTGTCTGTCTGTTGATGCTTGGGGGCTAATGGGCATCGCGAATGTGGGTCACCACAGACTCCCAACAGTGGCGACGAGGTCGGTGTAATGCCTGGGCCCGGCGGTGAAATTTGCTTCAATTTTTCTTCCTGAAACAGAGGTCTTTGAGGATTTTCGTTTCACGCCGTAGGCCGTGCAGAAACCACACGACAGGCGGCCATCTTGAATTTCGGGCCGTGTACACTTACAGAGCTCCGGTTCAGTCTGTGAGAGGCATCCAGGCCCAATTTTTGGAAAAACTGATTGCAGGCAGTTATACCTGCACGTCTATGCCCAGATTTTGGATTTTTTTTATTTCTGGGCCTCCTATGTCGAGTGAAGGCAAGGTGAAGGGATGAGATGACTAGGACTGCTTAGCCCAAAACCTCCCTGGCTCAATTTTTGGAACATCCGTGCCTGCTCACAGTGCTGCTGCAGCTGAGGACTTACACCTTCATCGTCCTCTTCATCATCATACCTGTAGGTGTGGAGTTCCGCCACTCATCTTCATCATCATCACCACCAGGTTTGGACTTGTGTTGCCTGTGTGTGTCAGGATTGGTGGCAAGTGGTTCCCAGGAGGGGACTGAACTGTGGTGGTGGGAGTGAGTTGCAGCCCCCGAAAGCCACGCTGGGGGTGCCTGTGCGCTCTATTCCATGAATGTGCCTGGTGACCAGGATGGTGGGCAGCCTGCAGACCTACAGCAACCTCAGGTGCAGCCACAACTTCAGACGCCGCCTCAAGCCGCGCAGTTACCTCAAGCTCCACCAGGGGCGCAACCAGCTGTGCAACAGCCCCCTCCAGCCATGGCGCAATGCGGGCCCCGGCGGCCCTGCAGCCCATCCCGGAGTTGGATGTCTCGGGCCCACCATCCAGCCTGGGGCCCAGATGGAAAAGGTGGGTGGACCGTCTAGATATGTACTTTAGAGCAACAATGGAAACAGCCGATGACAGCAAGCTTGCCACCATGCTGTATGCGGCTGAATCTCTCCACACAGCTGACGGCACCTATGCAGCTGCAAAGACTGCTCTTCAGGTTCATGTTCTTCCCCTCGCCAATGCTGACTATGAGAGGTTCGTGATGTTGTCGGCTCGGCAGAAGGAGGAGGAGGAGGAGACGTTAGACACCTTTTATGGCCGCCTCAAACGCCTATCCATTGCATGTGCATGGGGTGATGCGGATGACATGATACAAACTATGCTCATTCAGGCATGCTCATCTGGTAAACTGAGACGGCAGGTGTTGAGAGAGCCAGGTATCACGCTCGCTCGCATTCTTGAGCTAGGACGCTGTGTTGAGCATGGGGGTCCTCAAACCAAAGAACAGACGCCAGCCGAGGTGTGTGGTGGAGGTTAACAAGTCACCGATCCCAGTACTCGTAGACACGGATACCTCGGTCAATGTGATGGCCCATGGACATTATGATGCTATGGACACACCTCCCAGGTTGGTTAGCCGGAAGGCTTGCATCTTTGCTTTTGGGGGCTCGGAACCTATTCCGCTGGACGGTGCCTTTGTAGCGAAAGTGGAACATGATGGCTCGCAAATCACCGCCTGCTTCTACGTCACGCCAGTGAGCACGAACACTCTCCTGAGTTGCGCTGCAGCAGAGGCCCTCGGCATTGTCAGCTTTGCTTATTCCGTATATCTTGAAGACATCAATGATCTCCTGGACAAGTATTCCACCCTGTTCCATGGAATTGGACAAATGACTGGTGACCCGGTGAGGCTTCACATCGACGAGTCGGTGCAGCCCATAGCCCTGAAGCATCGGAGGGTGCCTTTTCATCTTCGGGAGCAGGTGGACAAAGAGTTGGACAATCTCGTGAACTTAGACATCATCGAGAAGGTGGAGAGTCCACGTCCGTGGGCGTCCCCAATTGTTGTGGCAAGAAAGCCTAAGCAGCCTGACTCCGTCCGCATATGTGTCGACAACACCCAACTACCCAACAAGGCCATCAAGCGGGAGACACATCTTACCCCAACCATCGATGACATCATTGCGGAGGTGCAGGGTGCTCGGTTTTTCTCCAAATTGGACCTCCGGGCCGGCTACCATCAGGTCATCCTACACCCGGAGTCGAGATATATAACCACGTTCACCACCCACCGCGGACTCTACCGCTATAAGAGACTCCGTTTTGGCGTGTCATCGGCGGCAGAGGTGTTTCAGAACATCATCCGAGGCGCCCTTGCTGACCTGGAGGGTGTCTTAAACATTAGCAATGACATCCTAGTGTTTGCCAGAACTGAGGTGGATCACCTGCGCAAGCTGGCAAGGACTTTAGAAAGGCTACAATCGCTCGGCCTCACGCTCCACAGGGAGAAATGTGAATTCCTTCGCCCATCCATTGAATTCTTTATTTTCATCTTCAAGGAGGGAGGGGTGTCCCTAGATCCAAGAAAGGTTCAGGACATTAAGAAGGCCCAACCGCCTGAGTCGGTGTCTGATGTGAGGAGTTTCCTTGGCATGGTAACCTATTGTGGACGTTTCATTCAGAACCTGGTCTCAAGATCTGAGCCCCTGAGGTCCCTTACAAAGAAGGATACCACCTGGCAGTGGGGCCCCCTTGAGCAGGCGGCCTTTGACGATATCTAAAGCGCACTCACGGTGGAGGATACCATGGCGTTCTTCGACCCCTCCCTGCCCTCAGAAATCATTGTGGATGCCAGTCTGTTTGGCCTGGGGGCCGTGTTGACACAAGTCGATTGGGATGGTGGTGTCCATCCGGTGGCGTACGCCAGCAAAGCAGCAGTACTCACAAATTGAACGTGAGGCCTTGGCCGTGCTTTGGGGCTGCCGGCACTTCAGACTCTATGTTCTGGTCCGCCCGGTGATTGTCGTAACGGACCACAAGCTCCTGCTTCCCATTCTGGCGGGGTCCTCATCCAAACCACCGGCGAGAATAGAGCGATGGGTGCTCGCCCTCCTGGAACACAGGGTTACTCTCGTATATCGGCCAGGGGTGAACAATGCAGCGGACTATCTATCGAGGCATCCAGGCGTGACCAGGGGGGAGGAACAGGACACATGTGCCGAAGAGGCGGACGACCACGTTCGCATGGTGGAGGAGGCGGCTACCCCCAATGCCATGCCACTCGAAGATCTGGAGGCAGCGGCAGCGGGTGACGAGTGCTTCCAAATCTTGAAACACGCTATGCAACAGGGCTCATGGAAGACGGTGCTGGAGTCCTTGGCCGGGCGCACACAAGATGCCAAGATAGGGCTGGAGCAACTGTGGAAGGTGCGGGAGGAGTTGTCATTCTCTGCTTACGGTCTTCTGCTGAGAGGCGACCGGATAGTCATGCCCCAATCTAAAACCAAGGAAGTGATCACTCTGGCCCACCATAGACACCAGGGCGCCGCGAAGACCAAAGCCCGGCTGTGCCTCAAGGTGTGGTTCCCGGAGTTGCAGCGGAAGGTTGATGACTTTGTTGCTGCATGTGTCTGGTGTCAGGCGGCGTCCCCTCTGCAAAGAGAGCCGGGGATTGAGGCCATGCCTGGGGGCACGAGGCCCTGGGAGGTGGTACATGCAGACTTTGGATCCACCATGCTGGGCACCCACTTCCTAGTCATCGTGGATGAGTACTCTCGATTTCCAGAGGTAGAGTTTGTGGACTTCATGGACTTTGAGCATGTGGTGGTGGCCATCGAGAAGGTGTTCGCTGCCCACGGATTCCCCCACACCCTGTGCTCCGACAACGGGGTGCCGTTCCAAAGTGAGTGGTTCTCGGAGCTGATGGAAGGATCTGGGGTACAACATAGGAAAATCACCCCCCTCTGGCCGCGGGCGAATGGAGAGGCCGAGAGACTGATGAGGACACTAAACAAGACCGTCAGGGCCAGGGACAATGTCTGCAGTGGGCCCTTTACCAGTTCTTGCGTGTGTATCGCACTACCCCCCATGCGTCCACAGGACTGGCGCCGGCTGAGGCCCTGTTCAAACAGTGCCCCCGAGGGCTGCTGCCGGAGGTTGGGGAGAAGGAGCCCGGGGTCATTGACGATCGGCAGGTGGAGATCGATCGCTGGCAGCGGCCTGAACAGGAGAATGCCAGAAGAGGAGTCCGCCCACAGCGACTGGAGCCGGGAGATGAGGTGCTTATTAGGAACAGACACCCCCATGGAAAGATCTCTCTCCCCTACGAACCTGAGCCACTTGATGTGGTGGCCGTCAAGGGGTCCATGGTAACGACCTCGGACGGGTGATCGGCCATCACCCGGAATGTGAGCTTCTTTAAGAAGCTAGGGGACCCCAGAACTGAGCCTCCCCTTGAACTGGACCGGATGGAAGTGCCCGACGATGGGGGAGGCCAACCCTCCATGCCCGCGTCCCCCGCCCAGGGAGGGCCACCGGATGGACTACCTGTGCCGGAGGTAAGTGGGAGGTACCCCCAGAGGCCTGGGCGAGGGGAAACCCACTTACCTCAGCGATTATGTTTCATGAGTGGCCCGTAGGCCGATAACGTTACTTATGGGGATCCAGGGTGGCTGTGAATAAAGAGGTGTGGGGGTTTATGTAGACTAGTAAAGTATTGTTGTTTTTCCTCATGGAAAAGGATGAGTGTGGCGCTGCCCCTTTAAGGGATGCGCAAGCGGCGGCGTGACGTTGCACGCCGCTACGTGCATTATAAATAAAGGGGGCGTTCCCGGCCACGACAGTGCGACCGGGAAGCCCGAGCAGAGCAGATGTGTCCGTGTCTGTCTGTTGATGCTTGGGGGCTTACGGGCATCGCGAATGGGGGTCATCACAGACTCCCAACACCCAGCAGGGAGCAAACAGCCTATCAGTTTGCTGCAAAATAAAACGATTTTCGTTTCCAAGCAAACAAAAATGAGGCTTCTCTCAAGTCAGCAGGCAGACCATACCACAGTGCAGGCGCCGGAAAAATGGCATGGCCCACGATCACAGGGGCCTAGACTCTCTCGGGTCTTCCAGTACAGGAAGGACCAATTGCTAGCCTGGGATGGATGGGAGGTCGGAGCAGCAAGGAAGGACCCAATGGAAGCGGGCACAGAGCGGTAGGGGGCCAAAGTTTGCATAAAGCATAATACGCAAAGCTAGCAGGACAATGAACACACACACCCTGCCCTAAAGAAGGAAAAGTAAAGTATGATGTCGGTGGAGTGCCTACCAGAGTCCCAGAAGAGGGGATACTCTCAGAAACATGGATTTAAGTGGCGGAGCGGGTCACTGTCAAGCTTGTGTAGTGAGCCCGCCCTGAAAGAAGGAGGCTTGGCAAAGACATAGAGAAAGGACTGCTTGAGTACTGTCTGTCAGACCACCAGCACTTGAGAGAGAGATAGTCCGCTGCTAAAACATAATCCGACAGGATTTCAACTTTAAAAAAAGCATTGGTGCATAGAAATGTAAATCTAATATCCATATAGTTAAATACAGTCATGTTGTTTTTACTGTGTTAGCGCACACATCTGCCCAGCAACAGCAGCAGGCTGGCAGACATGAGCAACAGGGAGAATGCCCTGTTGTGCTTTCCCCATTTCACACCATACACTGCTCCCAAACTCACTTTTTACAGTAGTTTACAGTAGCAATGTTTTGGCAATATTTCAATGCGCCAAAACCAACAATATGTTGGTAATGTGCCAAAAGCAACAATATTTTGGTGGTTACACTACCAAAGTGCAGCCAAAACCAACAAAAATGTTGCTAGAAGTAGATCACTGTGCTGCTAAGCACCGTGTAAGGTATGCTCATTGCTGTATGCAAAGTTCTCTCACAATCGATATGGCCACCAGCAACGTTAAAGAAAGTCAAGCATCATATACACACACACGCCTTTGTGGCTATTGCGAAAATTGCATTTAAGACAGGGTGAGGTTGAGTTAAGTCTGACTAAAAGGACCCTCGGCAACAGCCAGTGCAGTTTCTAGCCAACTTGGTGCCCAGGGTAAAACATCAGAATGCGTCCCCCCCGCCCCACTGGCACACGTCACTCCCAAACTACACCTATGTGTGGTGCGACAAAACCCCTCCTCAATATGAATACATAATTGCTATATAAATGCAGCTGGTTTCATTACATTGTAATGCAAGTACTTTACAGAAGAATTCTAATGTGAAAACACAGCTGTTGCTGATCAAGTAAATGTTTTTCTGTCTAAATGTTCTTAGGGAAGGCCTGGTCTGAATGCAGTGTCAAACTGTCCATACTGGTACACTGTGGGGTGAACAGCTTCCCGGGACCTGAGGGCCCACTGACCTGGTCCTGTGTTCCAGGTGTTCTGTTTGTACCACCTCACTTGTATTTCGCAAGAGGCCATACTAGACTAACCATATGAATTATTTTCTCATAGAAGGTTATCATTCCAAGATTGACAGTCTGGTACACTCTTATTGTACTCTTTAAAAATACCTCTCTGAGAGTGGGAACGGGGACAAATAGTACCAATGAGGATTCCTGTATGCTTTGTATTAAATCACAGAGTATTTCAGGATGTTTTCATAACAGTGTTCAGAGATCTCTACATTTGATAAACAAGTCTGTGACAAAAGGATTGTATGTGTTAATCTCTAAATTCATAACTGATACATGGCTTGGTGCTCACATCACGGTTCACAATACTCACCCTAACATTAAAATGTTTGTAACCATGAACCATACATGCTCATTTGGACAGCTTACGTTTTTTGGATTCAAGTATAAAATGGCTGCAACATCAGCCACTCAAATGGGTACAAGGGCTCTTTTGCTTCTTGTTTCTTAAGAATTTTAGAGGCGGAAGGACTGGGTCTCAGTGTGGGCATGCCCAACCCCAATACAGAAACATCTTTAGGGAATTATATCTATAGAAAAGCCAGGATACCGTACAATAGAGACCCAATACACAATGCACAGAAAGGCTGCACAGAAAGGATTGTACCTCTTTGAAACTTTAGCCTTATCAGTAATAAGCTGATGAAGCGTTTTAAACAAAACCGGCTTCTAAAGCATGGTAAACATCCACAGTTCCTCAGCCACTATATCTTCACTATTACAGGCCTCAGGGGTTATTTCGGCAAAACCGAGCCGGCCAAAGCTCTAACAGAGCTGGAATTAGCATCTCTTATTAGTGCTGGCCTGCAGCTAGTGAACATCGTGGTGTGTCAGTGTAGAAATGGCGTTTGGCCTAGTGGATTTACAATTTGAAGCAACTTCTTTGATTGCTTTATGTGTTTAAGTGTGGGCACAGTATGGCATGCTCGTCAGAGTCACATACACAAAACATTCCAGTGTGCTCTTGTATGGACATTGGGCAAATCAGACAAAAACAGATATATGTGCTATTGCATAAAGGAGCACCACATAGACACCATTAACCAACCGGGTGGCCACTTGGCAGGGCACAAATAATTGCTGCAAACATATCACTGCATTTATTTGCCATGTACTACTGTCTGCATGGTGACACACAATGAACTCTGCTTTCCTAATCAAGGGGCCAAGTGACACTGAGTTGCCATCTGGTGTGCGCTAGGCAGTGTTTGGCTTGTTTAGAAAATTAAAAGGCCTTTGATGCTGAGCGAATGCATTTAGTCCATGTACCAAAGCAGCTCCTAGAATACTTAAAACCAGACAATAACCTTCACAGGGATGAGCCACATGTAACTAAAAAGTAATATACAAAAAAAAAACGTTGTGGTGTGTCAAATAAAGAAACATGAAAATAAAGAAAATAGTTTAAAACCTATGTGTGTGGTACGTTAATTCTCTTGGAAGGATATGCATAGGTTTGGTCAGCTGACTGATACTTGTGCTGGCCTGGTGAATACAAATGCCCTAAATTCAGTTCTTAACAATGAACTATTAAGCACATACTGTGTGAAAACAATGGCTTGTTAACTGAGCCAAATTTATAAACTGCCCCACTTGAAAGGCTGTCAGCACAAAGAATGAGGTGCAAGGGGTAGGTGACTCCAGAGCATATATGCATTCCTTTGTTTGCATATTCTGAAGCTTCGCAGTCATCCACAAGTCCACACAGAGCAGCCAGCCGCACATCTCACAGAGGAGCACTTGCCGGCACAACAGGCTGCTTAATGTTGTCCGGAAAGCTCAGACGCAGCTTTCTGGGTGGACCCCCTTACTGCGCCCACCTCGTGAGCTATTTAGCTCTGTGTGCCCGGGCCGTCGCCCGCTCCGTCCAGGCCAAGATACGGGGCTTCTCTCTTTCCTGGTAATTTGTTTTCCTTACCATTCTCTCCCGTATTCTGGTATTACTTGGGGTAACACTCCCGGAACACCACATGCCTCCCAACCCAGTCTATCATCTCATTTCCCTGAAATGTGCAATCTGGTCATCTGTGTCTCTTCCCCTAACCACACCCACCCAATATACACTACATGTGTGGGGTGCCCCGATCCCCACAGAGCTCTCACCACTGTGCCCACTGCCCTACGACTTCCTCTCCCTGTTTCTGTTCCATCCCAAGTCCTTAGAATGGATAGCAAACTAATCTTGGAGAACATTTGACTGTTTTCTCGGAGCTCCCTATATGTTCACATTCCTTTCAGGCAAAGTACTTTTACAATGGACTTAATTAACACAGAAATCTGCATTATTTCGTGATTGTCTTTTTTTGTACGCTAATGAATGTACATTCAGTAAAACAGCAGCATCTGCCATGCTCAGTTGCCAGAACAGTGCTAGACTCCATTATGGCAATTATACCGACGGGGCTAGATGCCAGAACGCCCACTTAGCACAGTAAGGCCAGAGTCCATTATTCCATGTAAACACAGTCTGATGTGTATAGTTCCTCTTCCCTTTCCCACTCTCTCGTCCGGTCCCTTTTCTTTCTCTTGCCACTCTCTCGTCCTCGTCTTCATACCTCAGCCTTCTCTTCTCGCTAGTCCTGCTTCCCGTTCCTGCTCCAGGACTTTCTTACTCTTCCCCAGGCCTCTTCTTTCAACTAGTACAGTTCCCCTTTCCTTGTCGTATTCCTTTTCTCTCTTCCTCTTCTTCATCCTAGTCCCTCATCCTGGTCCTACTATTAATCCTACTTCCTGCTCCTCATCCTAGACCTTCTTCCTCTTCCTCATTCTGCTTCTTTCTCATAATATATCTTCCTTTTTTTTGTCCTATTCCCAGACCCTCTTCTTTTTTGTCATCCTAGTCCCTCTCCCCTATCCTAGTCCCTTGTCCGCTTCCTAGTTCCTCGTCTTTGTCCTAGTCTCTCTTCTTCATCCTAGTCCCTTCCAATTTCTAAAACTAGTTCCACTCCTTAGTCCCTCTTCCTAGTACTTCATCCTAATTCCTCTTCCCTGCCCACGTCCCCCTTCCTTAAGAAAGTGCCTCTTCCTCATTCTCGTCCCTCTTCCTCAGACTTGTTTCTCTTCCTCGTCCTTGTCCTGGTCATCCTTTGTCTTCATTGACCTAGTCCCTCTTCTTCTTTGTCCCTCTTCCTTGTAATAGTCCCTTATCCTAGCCATTCTTCCGTATCCTAGCCATTCTTCCTCATCCTGGTTCCTCTTTCTAGTCTTCATGTTAGTCCACCGTATTCTTTATGGTCCTAGATCCTCTTCCTGGTAATTTTCCTAGTTCTTCCTCCTGGTCCCCCTCTTCCTCTGCATTCTTCCTTATCCTTCTTCCTCCTCCCTCTTCTGTGTCTCATTTCCGTATCCCAGTTACTCGTTCTCATCTTAGTTCCTCATCCTAGTCCCGTCAATAGTTCATCTTCCACAGCCAAGCCACTCTTCCTCATCCTAGTTCTTCTTCCTACTAGTCCCTTGCACTAGTTCCTATTCTTCATCGTTGGTCTAATCCCTCATCCCAGATAGTCTTCTTCATCCTTGTCGCTCTTGCTCATTCCTCTTCCTTGTCCAACCTCAATGTCCCAGTCCATCGTTCCAGTCCTTAGTCCCGGCCCGCCATCCCTAGCACAGACACTAGTCGCTCAACCTAGTCCCAGTCTCTAGTCCAAGTTTTTCATCCTACAATTTGGCACAGCCTCTGCCTTGCTTCTAGTCAGTCTCTACGTCAAAGTCTTTCAGACACACACACAGCCTCTCTCTCGCATCCCCCTCTGTATCACTTTATCTAGCTTTTCTTTGTCTACCACTCATTCTTGTTTTCTTTCTTGCTTGGTCTTTCCCTCTTTCTAACTGGGGAGTGCGGTGTATGTTGAGATACAAACATAGGTATATAGGTAACGTTTTACAGGATGTATCCAGCGTTTGTACAAGAACGGACCCTGAAAGCATAAAATGCAATGTAATCTTTAATAATGTTGTTGTTATGCTGAAATGACCCCATTAAGTGTGACAGCAATAGTTTAAACCGATGCGTTCACGTTTACATTTCTATCACCAACAGGGTTAGAAATGCTTTGTGTGTTTACATTACACAATGATGGGTCCTTTAACGGCCTGTCACTGTCAAATGCGCTCCCAGCACCCACATTAATGACGGGTGCCTGTCATATATTATGTATGCTGGCCAATGCATCTTTTGCCCTGCAGCACAGCCGCCAAGAAAAGAATGTGAACATATAGGGAGCTCTGAGAAAATAGTCAAATGTTCTCCAAGATTAGTTTGCTATCCATTGTAAGGACTTGGGATGGAACAGAAACAGGGAGAGGAAGTCGTAGGGCAGAGCGGTGAGAGCTCTGTAGGGATCGGGCCACTACCATTGTAGTGTATTTTGTTTATTTTATTTATTTGTTTATTTATACAGCGCCGCAGCCCGCAGGCATCATAGTGCCAACAAAGAGACGTAGGACAACAAAGATTGACGGGACAAGCAGAGCGTATCAGTCATGTGACTGATCAGAAAAGGGTCAGGATGGTGACTTAAATAAGGCCGTTTTCAGTTTTTTTCTGAATATCAGATAATTGGGCTAAAGTCGAAGATCGAGTGGGAGTCTGTTCTATTTAGTCGTGGCTAGCCTGGGGAAGGCTCGGCCCAAGCCATTGGATTTGTTTACTTGTCCAGTGTGGATCAGCCCTTTGTTTCCTGATCGTAATGTTCGGTTGGGTACGTAGGGTCTATTTTGTTTTTTGAGATAATCGGGGGCAGATCCGTATAGACAGTGGTGGAAAAGAGACATGGACTTAAAGGAGATACGGTCCTCTATAGAGAGCCAGTGGAGGGTTTTCCTTTCGTCAGAAATGTGATATCTGTTGGATTTGCCCGTGAATGTTCTTATTGCGTTATTTTGGATGACTTGGCATTGCTTGAGGCATTTGTTAGTGGCACCTAGCATAAGGGAATTGCCATAATCAAGTCTGGGTAGTATACTGGTTCTAGCGATATTGGAGCTGTTTTGTTGGCTCAGGTGGGGGTTAATTTGTTTTAGCAGTCTTTGATGGTATTGACATGCCTTTTTAAGATATGCCACCTGTGCTTCTGCTCCTAGTGAGGCCTGTAGGTAAATGCCTAGAGTCTTCACTTTTTCTGAGACCACTACTGGTGAGTCTTTAATGTGGAAGTTTGCATAGGCTGGGTCTAATTTTGCTCTTGCTTGGGGGGATCCGAAAACCATAAGTTCAGTTTTCCCTCCATTGAGGCACATTCAGTTGGATATCATCCAGGCCTCTATGGAGTTATAGACTACGTTGAGCCTTTCATTGTACGTGGTGTGGCAGCCAGTCAGTTCTAATACCAATTGCGTATCATCTGCGAAATTCATGAAGAATACGCTCAAGTTGGTCAGGAGGGTGCAGTGGCAGCGCATATAGATGTTAAATAGCAGTGGTGAAAAACTGGCTCCCTGAGGGACTCCGCAGTCTACCTACTGAGAGGCCGATGAGTGGTTGCCCCATTGGATCCTGGAGCTCCTATTTCCCAGGAAGGAAGCTATCCATTCAATGGCATCTGAGGAACAGTTGCCTGATTTCTCTAGGGCCTCTCGGAGCTTCTGGTGATCCAACAGATCAAAATCTGCCGAGAGGTCCAGCAAGATTAATAGTCCAGATTTGCCCTTGTCTATCACCTCCAGCATTTTGGTATGGAGGCCCAGTAGGGCTGATTCTGTACTATGGGCCTCTCTGAAGCCTGACTTTTGGGCGTGCAGTAAATTGTTCTGATCGATATATTTCTGCAGCTGGCCTGTAGCAACCTTATCTAGAATCTTGAGGAGAAAGTTGCAGTTCGTAATGGGCCGAAGATTGACTGGGTCGTGTTGGTCTAGGCCGGGTTTTTTTTACCAGTGGTGTCACTGTCACTGTCTTGATGGATGTGGGTACCTTGCGGTCTCTGAAGGAGGAGTTAACCATTCTACACAGAAATGGGGCAAAAAGCTCCGGATTGTCGAGGATCATTTTGAGAGGAATAATATTTTGCCTACGAGAGGTGCATTTAGTGGATGCAAGGACTTTGGTTTACTGTGGTTTGAGTAAATTGAAATTTGCTCAGATTTGAATGAGTGGGCTTGGTTTCGTGGTTGGGTTGAGATGAAGGTAGGTTGGATGTGGAGCATGTTTTGATTTTCTCTCGGCCTTCATAACTTTGTTATGAAACGCTGTTTGTACCATTTCACAGTCGCTTTGAGTGGGCTGGAATGGAGGGGATAAGGTAGCAGGTTTGTCCACTGATTTGAGGATTTGGAAAAGTTTACCGTTTGAATTGGCTGCTGAGTTGATTTGGTCATTGTAATAGTTTTTTTTGGCCAATGTCAGTTTTTCTCTGTATGTCTGATCTAGCTTTTTCCAGTTTTCTTTGTTACTAGCCGAGGGGTCTTTAGCCCATTCATTTCCTTTCGGCTTTTCTCTTTGTCTTTTTTAAGCCATTGGTTTCAGTATGGAACCAGTGCTAATGGTTTTTATTGGGCCGAACAAGTTTTTGTTTGAGGGGAGCATATTGGTCAAGAATTCTTGTAAATTGGTCATTGTAGATGGTTATCAGTTTTTCGTATGAATCTTCTTCCTTCGTGGAGTTCAGAATGGGAGTAATGCCTTGCTCAAGATGAACTGACGTGACCTTTTTGAGATTACTACTTAGGGTGGTAATTGGAGTGTTATTCAATTTTTTGATGTTTTCTTTGGAGGTGAGGTTTAGCTCGTTTTTGTGATGGTCAGACCATATGCACAGATGTGTCTCGAGTTTAGTGGTATTGGTGTTATTGGAAATAATCCAATCAAGTTGGTTTCCACTAATACATGTGGGCTTGGAGTTCAGGACCTGATAGTCAATAGTGGTTTGTTCTTTTTCGAGAGAGATTACATCTTTGTCTTGCGGGTTTCCTTTCCACCTATTGAGATCTCCCAGTAACAGCGTGCCTGTATTGGGTCCCTTTAGGATGTTCAGTATATGGACTAGCTCGTCGTTAAAGGCTGACATTGAGGACGGCGGTCTGTATAGGATTATGATGCTAATACTACTGTTTTTCGAGGTTGCCATTTTCAGCATAGTTATCTCACAACCGTTATAGTGTAGGGGTGAGGGAAAGAGGCTTAGGTTTTCGTTAGCTATAACAGCCCCACCCCCTCCTCTGCCGACTTCCCTGTTTTTGTAGTAGATGTTATATCCTTTTGGGACTGCAACATCGATTGTATATTAGGTGGGTGTAGTTAGGGGAACCAAGACACAGATGACCAGATTGCACATTTCGGGGAAATTAGATGATGGAGTGGGTTGGGGAACATGTGGTGTTCCGGGAGTGTTACCCCAGCAATAACAGGATACGGAAGAATGGTAGGGAAAACAAATGACCAGGAAAGAGAGACAGTTTATAATGTTTGTCAAGAACTTGGCAATCGTGAAAGAGGAGTTTGTCCAACTTCATAGATCCAACAGAACCTGGCATTACTGTGCTAATTGGACATTATGCCATCTAATACTGCTATCCTAAGCAGTTATAATTGAACCTTGCATGCCATCATAACTGTATATAATGGAATATTACACTGCTGTGTTAACTGGGCTTTGCAGGAACCGTGACTGCTGTGCCAAGTGGGCATTATTTAACTGGGCACTCATGGGCTAACTGGCTTTTTAAAGTTGGCCTTGTTGAGCCAACAAGGTATATTAGAATGTGGCACTGGCATGCTAGATGTGTATTTTGGAATTTGCCAGTGGTAATGCATGATAATATCTGATCATTATTGGTGTGCATACTGGAACATAACCTTTCTTCATAACTGGGTATAATGGATTCTCACATTACTTTGCTTACTGGGCATAATACCACACCTGCAGGCGCTTCCCAATGCATGTGTATGCAAGCACAAGCTGGAGCCGCTATGCTGCGCACCTACTGTCACCCTACAAATACGCTTAGCAGAAGAGGACACACAAACGCCAGAGCTGTGCAGAAGCCATTAAAATATTTAAGAGAGGGGAGGCCACCAGGGGGTGCATAGGTAATGGTTGCCTAGTGCCAAGCTCCCGCCAGGACCGGGCCTTTTAGGAGGATTGAGCCCCCCCAGACCTCCCAGGCGTAATCGCTTTGCGGCCATCCACCGGCGACCCCCCCGAGATTCCCCACAAGAAAGAGCGAACCTCCTGGCCCCCGGGAGACTGGAGTTCGGGCTGCGACGGAGCCGCGGCCGAGAGGAAACACTCATTGGAACGCCGAGGGACGAGGAGAGGCCTGCGGACGCGAGGAGCCCGGCTGGTGAGCACGGCCTCTTGCCGGGTTGCAGCGCTTCGGTGGGCGACGCGGCACGCCGAGGCTGAAGGTGCCAATGAGCGGACTCGGCCGACAACGCTCCACGAAGGAGAGAGGGGGCCGCGGCGGCGGAGCGGCTCGCCGGCCGGGCCCTCCCGCAGCAGGTCCCGGCTGAAGGAACGAGGAAGCGGCCCATTGAGGTGAGGCCCTAGGCGGTCGGGTACGCCCCCCACCGCCACCGGCCCCACCGCCGGCCTCGCCTCGGCCCCCCGAACAGAATCCCGCGAACGGGAGCTAAGCCTCCAGCTCCCCCGCCCCGGGCCCGGGGACTGGGCACCCTCCCGACTGCCTCTGCCTGGGAGACACAGACGAGTGGCCCCGAACCCAGCACCCGGGGCCTGGAAACGGCAACGCCGGCCCCGAACAGTCCCTGTAGCCAAGCAGGAGGGATAGGGAGCGTTCCTAGGAACAACAACCGCCGCAGCCTTCTAAGCAGCACCCACAGGCCTGCCACAACCGGGGCTCACCCCCCCCAGCAACATGGGCCCACTGTGGCCCCAACAGAACCGCCTAACGCAGCGCGAACACGCTTGGGTGTCAGGACTGTGCCTACCCAGTCACCGAGGAACCCAGCGAACTCAGAGGCTCAGGGGGGAAAAACCCCTCTACTCAGACAGGTGGTGGCCCCTGGGGCCATCCCCAGGGCATGTGCCCGCCTGCCACCCCCTCCGGGGTGGAGAATTCTGACAGCCAACAGGGGTGGGAATACAACGCCGGCAGCCCCCCCTGCCCCACGAGACCACACTGAGACGAGGAGAGGCCCAGGTGAGAGGCCCCCGCCCTGAACGGGTGGGGCGAGTGCCCGCCTGGGGGTCCCCCCGGGGAAACCCCCCAAAAAAACTCCTGGCGAACGACGGTCCCCGTGGGGGACGCGGCGGAGGATTGCATGAAAGGGCTAGAGTCCCTGCAGGCATTTCAGCACAGGGAGACAGGAAGCCCCAGTGACAGCTATACGGGCACCAGGGGCCCGACCCACCCGGGAATCATGACGGAATCCACTTCGGCGATGGAAAGGGGCATTGCCTCCATCCTACAGGAAATCAGGGAAATGCGATCAGACATCGCCCAGAAGTTCGAAAAAATTGACCAGAGGGTGGACAAAGTGGAGGATAGGCTCCTACAGGTAGAAACCAACCAGTCCTCATCAACAGCCCAGGAAGTCCAATTTGACATGAGGCTTTCGGCCCTGGAGAAGAGGGACAGGAGAGAGCCAGACAGATGGACGACTTTGAAAATAGGGAAAGGAGGAATAATCTAAGATTTTTTGGGATTCCGGAAACGGAGGGGGAAACAGAGAGAGATTTAACCCGAGTTGTGAGAGGCATTATTACCCTTCTATTCGCAGAGGAGATGACCATGGAACTTATGTTCGACCAGGTGCATAGAGCAGGAGGCAAGGCGGGGAACCCCCGTTCGGTCCTAACCCGATTCCACTACTACACGGAAAAGGCCAAGGTCCTGGAGGAAGCGAGGAAGGCAGGGGTGATCACTTATAACAATGCCAAGATCACCATTTTTCAGGACCTCTCCGCCTACACTTTGGCAAAGCGCAGAATGTGTCGCCCCCTGACGCAGCTACTCAAGGAGAAGGGGGTGCGCTACAGGTGGGGGTATCCTTTCTCCCTGTCTTTCGAATACATGGGCCAACGCACATTGTTGGTCACTGAAGAGGACATTAGAGGGGCCATACGTGACTATGTGGTGGACCCGACCCCCCCGAAGAAACCCGATCGGCCCGGAAGCATTGGCCAGGGTCGGCCCAGATCAGTCGGGAGCCAGGAGAAGAAGGACGCCCCGAGAAAATACAAAAATTGAATACTCCACCACCCATTCAGGAAGGAGAGCATATGGACTCGGAGGGCTGACGGCGGGAGAGCCCCGACTAGCTGAGGGACGGCCTTGGGAGTTTGTGAGGTCCCAGCGAGGACATTGTTCCTCTGAACAGCAAGTATGGAGTGGGCAAGTGACGGGACGGTGCCGGGGGGGGAGAAAGGGGGGCTCAAAGAGAGGAGTATTGTACCGTGTGCCTGGCCAAGGTGGGCAGGCTGGTGGTCTGGCCAAATGCCAGCAATGGCGGAACTTACTGGCTGGACGCCGGGTAGGGGGGAGGGGGGTTATTTCAAGTTGGCTGGGGTTGTTCTCTTAGGGAGGGGGGTGGGGGGATGGTGGGGGTCAGTTTTAGGGCCCCTCGGGAGGGAGGAATGGGGAATCTAAGCAATCCAGACGCGAGACAAAAGAAGCACGATGGGAGTTTCGGCATGATGTGGGTGGCCAACAGGGAGAGTTGTATAGACCATGGCTGATGGTCTGCCGGCCCTAGGGGTGGGCACCCTGAACGTGCGAGGTCTAAACACCCCCACAAAGAGATCTGTAGTCTGCAGGGAGTTTAGAAGAGCCAAGCTAGACCTGCTCTTCTTACAGGAGACTCACTGGGCCCGGGGGAAGGAACCCAAGATGAGGGGAGGAGGAATAGGCGAGATGTTCTGTGCGTCACACAGGTCCAAGAAGAGGGGAGTGGCTATCTTATTAGCGAGGGGCATGGGCTTTGAGCTGGAAGCAACCCTGAGGGACCCCGAAGGCCGCTACCTACTGGTAAGGGGCTCACTACAAGGGGCCCCCCTAACTCTCGTAGTTGTATATGGCCCAAACGAAGGCCAGGCCCAGTTCTGGGAGGAAGTAAGGGACGGGCTTAAACTCTTTGTGCACGTTAGGATGGTGGTGGGGGGAGACTTTAACATGGTCCTGGACCCGTCCTCAGATAGAAAGCGAATGGGCCCTCCAAACATTAGACCTGCGGACGAGGCCATGGCGCGCAGCTTCCAGAGAGTCAACGCCGAGCTGGGTCTGGTAGACACAATCCCGTCCCCTAGATCCGACATCCCCTCATTCACGTACTACTCGGCCATACACACCTCATTCTCTAGAATCGATTATATTTTGGTGGACAAGACCCTTCGCCCATACATCTCGGGCTACAGAATTGACTCGATCCCCTGGACGGACCATGATATGGCCCGTATCACTATAGCAGAGGGCTGGCACAAGGAGCGCAGAGGCCGTTGGAAATGCAATGACGCCCTATTGAAAGATGAGGTCCTCGCACAGGACGTACTAGATGCCATAACGGAATTCTTTGAGTTGAACGATAATGGGGAAGTCAGCATACATACACTATGGGACACCTTCAAGGCGACCCTGCGACGGGTACTTATCAAATTAGGAGCCCAGTAGAAAAGGGAAAGGGAGGCCCGGGAAAAGACCCTAAGGGAAAAGATAACCCGGCTCCAACCGTGTGGCTCCGCGGCACGGCCGCTCGAGCGTGACCAGGTCACTGCATTGGAGGACTATAGACTCCAACTGAAGGACCTCCTCCTGCACAAAACAGAGAGAAGCCTCCAGATGGTGAAACAAAAATATTATAAGGGGGATAAGGCAGACAGTATCTTAGCCTGGAAGCTGAGGGAAGTCCAACGCAGCAAAATGGTGAAGGCAGTGAAGGACACTCAAGGGACTATAGGGTACGACTCCACCCACATAGGGGAGGCCTTCCGTCATTATTACGAAAAATTGTACACTTCAGAATATGACGAGGGTGACGCTCAGATAGAGGGCTTCCTGGAGTCCATTCAAGTCCCGGCCTTAACAAAAGAGATGTCGGAGGGGCTGGAGGGTCCAGTCACCGAGGATGAGATAGATAAGGTGATTAGCGGGATGAAGGTGGGAACCTCCCCGGGGAGGATGGTTTTACGGTGTACTTTTACAAGAGGTTCCGCTCCACCCTGGCCCCGCATTTGGCGAGAGTTTTCATTTCTGTGCTGGAAGGGAGTATCCTCCCCGATTCCATGATGGGTGCCATCATAGCAGTACTCCCCAAGGAGGGTAAGGACCCCGCAGGTGCTCCTCTTACCGCCCAATATCATTATTAAACACGGATGTCAAGATCCTGGCCAAGGTGGTGGGGAGGCGGATGGAGGGGATAATGCCGAGACTGGTCCACGGGGACCAATTGGGTTTCATAAGAGGGAGGCAGTGGTCGGACAATATCCGCAAAACAATAGACCTGTTCCACTTCGCACAGGAATCGGATCTGGACGCATGTGTCCTTTCCCTAGACTCCGAAAAAGCTTTCGATAGGGTGGAGTGGAGATATATGGAACTCCTTCTCCAAAAACAGGGCTTCGGGCCTTGCATTAGGAGCTGGGTAGCCGCACTCTATAGAGCCCCCACAGCGAGGGTTCAGGTGAACGGGAGGCTGTCCGAGTCCTTCGCTCTCTCGCGGGGGACCAGGCAGGGTTGTCCCCTCTCCCCTATGATATACGTCCTCACGATGGAACCATTAGCCATAGCGATCAGAGCACATGCGGGCATCAGGGGGATTAGTAGAGGCGAAGTGGAATTTAAACTGTCCCTGTTTGTGGATGACATCCTTGCCTATGTGGTGAACCCGGCTGCCTCGCCCCCCCCCCTTCTGTCCCTGATGTCTACATTTGGCCGCTTCTCCGGACTGAAAATTAATGCAACAAAATCAGTCCTGCTCCCAATGAAAGTAAAAGACCCCGAGCTAGACCCGCTGGACAAACTCGAGGGGATTACAGTGGGAAAGACCTCCATACGATACCTGGGTGTCCTGCTTACCAGGGACCTGACCAAACTAGCCTCCACCAATTACGACCCTATATTGGCCGGGATCACGTCAGACTTGAGGAAATGGGGCAAGATGATCTTGTCCTGGTATGGCCGGATGACGGCGGTTAAGATGAATGCCTTACCTAGACTCCTGTACCTGTTCACAGAGCTCCCCACCATCGTCCCAGAGCAGACCTTTAGCGTACTACAAAACGCAGTCCAAGAATTCATATGGCAGGGGAAAACCCCGAGGACCGGGAGAGCGACCCTGACACTACCGAGGTAGGAGGGGGGGTTCGGGCTGCCTGATTTCCGCCTTTACTTCTGAGCCGCTCAGTTGAGGGTCCTCCTGGAACACATGAAAGAAGGGATGGGGACATACTGGTCATACTTAGAGGATATGGACACCCACCCCCTGAAGGTTAGGGACCTCCTATGGGCCCCATGCAAATCTATCCCAGGAAGGTTAAGAAGTCACCCAACCCTGGGAGTCCTCTGGGAAACTTGGAAGGAGGGCACGCAGACAGCCCATCTCACCTCATGGCCGTCTCCGATGTCCTTCCTTTGGGGTCTCCTCCTCAACCTAGGTAAGAGGGGGTTTCGAAACTCCCAGATCTGGTCTGACTTGGGGATGGAATGGGCAGGGCAGATGTTTAAGGAGGGAGAATTCCTGGCATACGAGGATCTGAGGGAGGCACTTGGCCAAGGGTCCTTAACTATTTTTGAGTACCTCCGTCTCAAGGGCATATTGTGTGACCAATCATGGGACCAAAATCTGAGGAGGCAGCTGACTCCCTTTGAGAAGCTCCTGGACACAGCAACCTAAAGAAAGGGCGTGGTATCGAACATGTATAAAATTCTGAACACCATTAACCTCCCCGGGAGACGGGGTTTCCGCTCATTTTGGAACGATTTGGCGGGGGAGGTCATCTCGGAAGACACTTGGTCAAGGATCTTCAAAATCGCCTTCCACGGGAACTTATTCAACATGGATATGGAGCATAATTTCAAGATATTGCAGGGGTGGCACAGGGACCCAGCAAAACTGTCCAAAATGTTCCCAGGTGTATCACCGATGTGCCCGAGGGAATGTGGCCAGAGGGGATCCAGAAAACACATGTGGTGGCTTTGTCCAAAAGTTCAGGACTTCTGGGGAAGGGTTTGGGCCTGGATAGCGGAGGTGTCGGACGAGCCTCTCCCCCAAGACCCTTTGTCGATGCTGTTGGGCCTTCCCCCAGAGGACATGGAGATATATAGATATCCAAGGATGACGGAAACAATATTGCGAGCAGGGAGGGTGTCCCTGGCACAGAAGTGGAAGAGCCCGGAACCCCCTTCCAAGGAGGAATGGCTGGGAAAGGTACAGAATATGTTCCTAATGGATAAACTCACAGCAATGGTGAACAATAACATGAGTTCTTTCCAGGCAAACTGGTATGGTGTGCAACAGTCTTGGGGATGGGACGTCCACTGATGCGAAACTCTCGCCCATGCCAGGAGGGAGGGGGGAGGGAATCCGGGGCCAAGCTGGGTCTGCCCTGAGTGCCCACGACCCGGGGTATGGCAACCTTTACCTCATCCGGCAAAATATGGTAACCTGATACATCACATCATCTCCTGAGTACAAGATATGGAAAGGACGCTCAATGTCTCACATGTCCGAAACTTCAGTAGGCTTGCGGGGGGAGGGAGAGGGCACTGTTGGGGAGGGGGTAGGAGGCAGGGGCGGGACAAAGGGTTGAACCGGCTAGCTAATTTCATCATGTGTACTTTTTGTTTTCATTGCCAGGTTTGTTACAATAAGAAAATGCTAATAAAATCAAAGTTAAAAAAATATATATATTTAAGAGAGTAAATACTTACTCCAAGGTCAACCCTGGAATCCACAGCCGTTCCCGGTGGTCTTTCAAGGCTGGTCTATTTTACCCTGGCCCTCGGTTCACCCTCCTCTACATTAGAACAAGATGGCTGCCCTTGCCCAGTCACGAGAAGGGAGGCCTGCGTCTCGAAAACAGACCGCAGCTCAAGTGTGGAAAGTCAAGTGACATGTGACAGAACTCCTGGTTGTGAGAAAATACATTAAACAAGACACCATTCGATTACATCTGCGTAGTACAACTAGAATCAATACTGTGTGTTGGATATTGTATGACACAGCACTACTAGCTGTCATGCCAACCACAAAGACTGCTTCTTGGAACCCCTTTCTTCTTGTAGCAATGTTTTGGTATTATTTTGCGGCTTATGCCACCAAAAAGCACCAAAACCAAACGAAAAAGCGCCTAAACCAATTCCTTTTTTCAAGTATCATTAATGAGTTATAGCTCAACACTAAATTCCATCATGCCTGTGAACAAATGAAACATATTTCGCTATCTAGATAATTTTTTTAAACTAAAGACTGGTTCTAATGGTGCATGCTAAGGGTGTGTATGATCGTCCTAAATTCCCAAAAGGAATCACTGTAGTCTCTGCACACTCCCGCAGTTAAGTGGACCAGATTGCATTTATTTAAGCACCTGCCAATACTCATTTAGGCGAATATTCAGTGTAGTATCACTCTTTCTGTTAGGCATGATGGAAACCGAATTGAATAGTTAAAACCCTACCGTTTGGAAGATCACCAACAAGTGTTTACTCCCTCTGTCCCCACAGGCCATCCCCACCCCCTCGGTTCCCCCTGTGATGTTCCTTTGTGCCCCCCACCCTTCTCGCACACAGGTGTTGCCTGATTTGCTTGATTCTTCTATCATGCTCCCCCTCCGTCCCCTTCCAGCCTATTTCTGCTGGAGTCTGTCCTGATACATTCTGGTTTGACCATTACCGTCTTGTGGCCAATGCTGGACTTGACTTTTATGGACTTCATTGTTTCACGGTGCGTCACCCTTTCTCAACTCTCATGCTGGACTTCCATTGCATCTTGTACTCATGGTGGCCCCAAATCATGCTGTTCCCATCTTCATCTAGTATCCTGGCTTGTGACATTATGTGTTACTACCGACTTCTGCAATTGTATTCGCTCTCCCCTCGTGCTTCTCCACTCTTTTTGACTGCTTACTCTCTGTTCTCTCCTCCTCTCCCCTTTCCTATCTCCTCCCCTCCTCCCCTTACTTTCTTCTATGCTTCCTCTATTAGAATTGTCCCTGGACCAAGTATGATAGCAACCTTATGAGTCTCCTTCCCCGTCCCCTTACTTGTCCCCCTCCCTCCACGCACTATCTGAAATGTTGTTAGGCCTAGTACGATAGTCACTTGTTTTGTTCTTCCCCTCCCTTTCTGCACCCCTCTCCCTTAGCTTTTGTTTTTCTCCGGCTCTACCAGAAATGTTGTGAGGCCTAGTATGGTAGTCGCCTGTCTGTTTCCATTTCCTACCCACTCTCCTCCTCCCTTACTTATATATGTCTTAGCACTTGCACTATCGGAAATGTCGTCAGGCCAAGTACGATAGTTAATTTCACATCCTTACTGTTCATGGCCTGTAAGAATGCCATTGTATTTTCCCTTGTTCCCTCCCTTGCCTTGAAGCGCTTTGAAAAACATTGTGTATAGGCGCTACATAAATAAACTATCATATCATATCATAAAATCATTGATATCAGTGCTATCTAGCATTTCTTGTGCGTCAAAGCCATGGCACCATTGTTAAATGGTGTAGCATCTTTTATCTCTATGTTCACTATAAATAAGAGTCATATCCACTATTTGATATGTGGTCAGGTTGAATGAGGAATTAGAATGGATTGGCAGAAGAATGGATGGGTGCTCCCTCACTATCATAACCCACTTGTTATGATAGTGACATTGATTATTGTATGGATTATTATAGCACATTGGAGCTGGAGGGACCTGGGAAGAAGAATAGATGGATGGATGGCCAGATCTATGGATTGATGGGAATGATGGATGAATGGACAGGCAGGTTAAACAGATCAGCAGGTAGGCTTTTTAATGACTATACAGACATAGTCATGCTGAGCAGATAGAGTCATGGGCAGAGGAACTGTCAGATGAACAGATGGATTGTCAAATGAAAGGATAGACTAGTGAATGGAATGACAGGTAGAAGCATGTATGGATGGTAATATGGATACAGGGATGGGCGGATGGATGGATGGATGGATGGATGGATGGATGGATGGATGGATGGATGGATGGATGGATGGATGGATGGACGGACAGACAGATAGCTGAATGGGCAGATGAATGAACTAACATCAGATAGATGGCGAGGCTGGATGAATTGATAGGATAAGGAAAGGTGGGGAGACTTCACAGAGCAGCACATGGATGGGCTTACAGGCTGTACAGATGATCAGATGGGCATATGAATTGATGAGGAGGCTGGATGGACAGGTAAGCTGGGTGGATGGGCAGGTTGCATGGATGAGCAGTCTGAATGAGCAATAAACCAATTTAACAGTGAACCTGCAGTTAATCTCCAGCACTCCTATAGAGAGTAACCTCTCTTTGTTAATGCTCATATAGATGGATGAGGGGGCTGGATTGTTTGCTGCAAGGCTGTATGGCTAGACACGCTGAGTGGCTGGTCAGGCTACATGGTTGAGCAGTCTGAATGAGTAATAAACCAACTTAACAGTGAACCCAGTGGTACTCTTCAGCACTCCTATCAAGAGCAACCACTTGTTGTTAATGTTCATAAGCTTTTAATATACACGTTAAATGAAACCTCTAACATTTTATATAAAAAAATGCATACAAACATTTTTTATTTCACATAATATTCACACATTTGCAACATTGCATACACATTTCTTCATAATCAATGTATACAATTTACAACATATGCTCACACACCAAATTACTTAAAAAAGATAATTCCTTCAATCTAGGATTTCTATGGCTTTCTGGATCAAAAATTATCTGGCCCAATGCATTTCATATTGTAATTCTTTTTCAAGGGACAATCCTACCAGCCTTCTTACAAAATAATAAGTTAAGAGTAAGTATCCTTTTGCCACTAATATATGAACCATTTGGGAAATTGAAACCATATTTGGAAGGTAACTTCTACTAACCTGGATTAGAATTTGAATGTTGACAATCTCAGTGATCTTAAAGCAACCCTCTTCTAAATGTGTGCTGCTCTTCCTGTAACATATGTCCCAACATATGATCTTCCTTCTTTTAGACTTTAAATCTCTGTACTACAAAAATTACACTAATATTAATATATTGTTCTGCAATTTAAATTTATTGAGTTACGAGATTAAATACCTAAATATTGCTCTCCCTATAGTGTTTCTTCTGTAGATCCTTAATTTGTGTCAAAGCAACTTCCAAGACAAAACTTGAATTTACAGGGTTCCTCAATTAAACAAATAAATATTTCAGGAGGATTAATCCAGTTTCATGTAATACCCTTTAAGAATACTCCTTAAATTGGCAAAATTAGATTCTCCCTTACCTCTTGCTTGATAAGAGATCTGCTTAACCTCTATTTCTCTGCTCAAAGTAATTAAGAAGCCAGCAATGGAATTTCCTGACTTTAAATCGTGGCAAAAAGACAGCGAATTTCACCTATTTCTGGATGTAACATTAGCATGCATATTACTGTGCTTCATACAAAGTGATTTGGCACTAGTCAGTGACCTTTTGCAAGGGAAAAATCTCTCCCTGCAGGCCATTTTCTGTGCAGCAAATAACATATCATGCATGTTGTAAATAATCATCTATTCTTTTAGGTGTTCTCCATAGCAAACTGTCACATTTTTAAATAAGAACATTCTCTGTAAAATACAATTTCACTGCAATATTCAATCAAAAACTGACATTTAATTAAATGTGCTAGCAAATGAGTCATTACACATAGCACAACATGTCACAGTCTGTGTTCATTCCTCTAGAACTGTCAGAACCCTTAGACGAAGTGCTCCTTGTTGACACGTCGTGAAGTATTTAATTCTTCCTATCAATGTGATTCTCAGGGGTACAAGAGGACAAACTGAGAAACTAATTGATCGAAAGATGTTGTAAATTCGTTGGAACCGCAACTGCTTCACGATTTCGAGGATATCCAGGTACTCCAGATAACTGCAGAGAAGTACAACTAATTACCAGCTAATATAGAAACCCTCTAATAAAGATCTACAATAATCAAAAGACTAACCTGCAGAGAAACGTGGCATTAAGCAAAGAAGTTCCATACAAATTGATCCTCGAGACTGATGAGTTCTGGAGACCACAAGAAAACAAAAGGTATTTAGCAATAAGGTAACAAGAGGTACAGAGAAATGGCAAGAGAGTGAAAGTTTTCTTACCAGTGTTCTCAGGATGTGTGAGACCCCAGGCGAGTACTTGTCCTTGTCGTCTCTCAGGATTCCACTCCAGTTCCGGGTTTGTGTCCAAATCACCAATCGCCTGTCCCGACGGCACGAGGACGCCTATGGTGCCAAGGCAGTCTCTAGTCCAGCACCCCAACCTATTCCCGCCGGCACGAGGACGCCTAGAGTGCTAGGGAAGTCTCTAGTCCAGCACCTAACCTGTGCCCGCCGGCACGAGGACGCCTAAAGACAACACGGGAAGGAGGGACAGTGGTACAAAAAGATAGGAGAGTAAGAAAACAAGAAAGCAAGTAATACCCAGGGAGTTTAGAAAACAGAAGAAAGTATCAGAGAGGAAGCGGTCACCAGCCTCCAAGGTCCAAAATCTACTAACACAAAATCACTGGGCAAGAATATCCTAGAACGATCCAAGGTCAAAATTCCTAGAAGCAATATAGAAGGGCAATCCGGGCGAGAAATCCAAAATACGTAATCCGAGGTCAGAAGGTACCAGAAAATCCAAGCATAAACAAAAGCTGCTGTCAAACACGATCAGAAGCAGCGACTGGAGGGCGAGGGAGAGTTAAATACCGAACTACCGGCAGTAAGTCAATCACGTGACCCACTGCGTAAAGAATCACATGGAAAACTACGCGTCCACTGCCGTAGTCTCCATGGTAACTTCCAGACAAAGCGTCGGAAACACGGTTTCCGACGAAGGCGTCTGCAAAAGGTAGTTCGTGGACAAGACACCACCGCCCCCCGTCTTTCATCCGGTAAAAGCACCCGCTGCTGCCTGCGAGCGGACAAGGTAACTGGAGGGATGTTGCGAACCTCGGACCGATTTCTGACAGTATCCTCCCCCAAAGGACCCCCATGCTTCCGCGAGGCCAAAAACTGGGAAACCAACAAAGGGGCATGCACATTACGCTCCGGTTCCCATGTACGATCTTCCGGGCCGTACCCCTTCCAATCCACCAAAAAATACCTGACCCCACGAGTAATCTTAGAATCAAGTATAGCGTTAACCTCATATTCCTCCACACCTTGAACAACCACCGGAGACGGTGGCGCAACAATCCTAGTATGGTCGACACAAGGTTTAATCATGGATACATGGAATACTGGATGTATCCTCCAAGAGCATGGCAAGTCTAATCTGACCACCAACGGACTCAAGACATCCTTGATGACATAAGGACCAACAAAGCGTGGTAGCAGACACCGACGCCCCGGGATGCGTAGATTTCTTGTGGAAAGCCAGACCCGCATGCCTGCAACGTATTCGAGTGAATCTCGGCGGTTACGATCTGCGTATACTTTGGCCTGCTTCTGAGCTTGTACTAAGTGTTCCAAAACACTAGCTTGGACCACAGACAGATCCTTGATACAAGACTGCACAGCCGGAGGGTGTTGCCCATATAAAGCAAAAAAAGGTGACGTTCCTGTGGATGAATGACTCGAATTGTTATATGCGAATTCCGCCATGGGAAGGACCGTTAACCAAGATTCTTGATGCTGGAGGATGAGACACCTGAGATACTGCTCCATAGTAGCGTTAACACGCTCAGTTTGACCATCCGTTTGCGGATGGAAGGCTGTGGAACATCGATCATCGACCCCCAATGAGGACATGAGATGCCTCCAAAAACGAGACGTAAACTGAGACCCCCTGTCAGAAACCACGATTTCAGGGAGCCCAAAAAATCGAAATATGTGTCGCAAAAACAATTCTGCAAGCTTAGAAGCAGAAGGCAGACCTTGGCAAGGAACAAACAAGGACATTTTCGAAAAGCTGTCCACCACCACCCACACGGTATCAAAACCATCGATCAAGGGTAATTCTACTACAAAATCCATAGTGATCATCGCCCATGGTTTCACCGGTACTGGTAATGGCTGTAGTAGCCCTATAGGTTTCGCCGAGTGTGATTTACATTGGGCACAAATAGCACAGGTCGATATATATTGCGAGACATCTCGCCGCATTGAAGGCCACCAGCACCAACGTTTGAGAAGTTCAAGTGTTTTCTGCGAACCAGATGAGCTGCAATAGCAGCGTCATGACATAATGCAATAGCCGCATAGCGAGTGTCATGATCGGGCATATAAACGCGACCCTGGACGTAAGGCAGACCATGTACAACGTCCATGCTGTATTCTGCTAATTCCGCTGGCTCCTTAGTTACCCAGGTTTGGAGCGTCGTCTTCAAAGTGGGCTGTAATACACATCCACACACCACTTGTGTTGGTAACATCAAAGACCCATCCTGTAGTCGTGAAACAGAACCCCCAAGGCTTCTGGATAGAGCGTCGGCCTTGGAATTCAGAACCCCTGGATGATAAGTCAAGGTGAAGTTATACATAGAAAAGAATTCATGCCAGCGGGCGTGCCTGGCAGTAGTACAAGTCAGAGATTGCAAGGCCAACAGGTTTCTGTGGTCAGTATATACTTGGACCGGCATTTCAGTACCAAGAAGGTGATGCCGCCAGACCGTAAATGCGTCTCTAATAGCCAATAATTCACGTTCAGTGATGGTATAGTTTTGCTCATAAGGTGTTAACTTCCGTGAATGATAGGCAACTGGATGCAGATCGCCTGTATCAGAGCAAGGCTGGGATAGAACAGCTCCTACAGCTACATCCGAAGCATCTGCTTCGACGTAGAAAGGTTGTTTGACGTTAGGATGCAACAAAATAGGTGCAGAGGTAAAAGCTGCTTTCAAAGATTCAAATGCTCGTTGAGCGTTATCGTTCCATAGAAAAGGTTTCTTGTTACTGGTCAGTTCCGTGAGTGGCGCGGATATATAAGAGAACTGTCTAATGAAACGACGGTAAAAGTTGGAGAAGCCCAAAAACGACTGTAACTCCTTCCTGGTAGAAGGTTTGGGCCAATCTAGTACAGCTTTGATCTTATTTCTGCTCATCTGTACTCCTTTATTGGTGATATCATATCCAAGAAACTCAACATGGGTCACATGAAAAACGCACTTCTCTAACTTCACAAAAAGAAGATGATCACGCAGGCGTTGTAGAACTTCCGAAACATGGTGCACATCATTTCCATGGATGGGGAGTAAATGAGTATATCGTCGAGGTAAACGATAACAAACCTGTCGATCATGTCACGAAGGACGTCGTTAATAAAATTCTGAAAGGTGGCCGGGGCATTACAAAGCCCGAATGGCATTACCAAGTACTCAAATAAGCCATATCTGGTCTTAAATGCCGTTTTCCATTCATCACCCCGGCGAATCCTCACTAAGTTGTAAGCCCCCCTAAGATCCAATTTAGTAAAGAACTCTGAAGAACCCAACTGATCTAGCAAGACAGATATCAAAGGAATAGGATACTGATTTCGTATAGTACTTGCATTAAGCTCGCGGTAATCTATACAAGGTCTTAATTCACCCTCCTTCTTAGGCACAAAAAACAACCGGGAAGCAAACGGAGAATGAGAAGGACGAATAAAACCTAACTCAAGAGCCTTATCCAAGTATTCTTTGAGGACGGCATCCTCCTTTTGGGTAAGAGAATAAATGCGTCCCGATGGTACCTTAGCCTCTGGTTTGAGATCAATTGGACAATCGTATGGCCGATGAGGAGGCAATTTCTCAGCTTTACCCTTATCGAATACATCCATGTATTGTGTATATTCGATAGGCAGGACAGTGTTTACAACTGCTCCAACAGTGACTGCGGAATCCAATAGGGCCCGACTAGGAGCTGCAAGTATAGAACCTGCCGAGTTACAAACCTGAAGACACCGCTGGGAGCTAAAGGCAATAGCCCCAGTCTCCCAATTGATTACCGGGTTGTGGAGCTTGAGCCAAGGTAATCCCAAAATCAATTTGTATTGGGGTGCCATAATGACGTCAAAGATGATAGTTTCCGAATGGTCGAGACCAACGGTTAACTGCAAAGGTATGGTATGTTCAGTAACTAGTCCAGATAGAAGAGTAGAACCATCAACAGCATTCACCACCTCTGGTACTTTCTTCGGTAGAAGAGGTATACCCCATGTTTGGACATATTGAGCATCGATATAATTTCCAGTAGCCCCAGAGTCTAAGACCGCTTCAGAACTCCATGGCACGGCCTGTTGATAGCTCAGAGTAATGTTAACATAAAAGGGCATAGATATACAGGAACCCTGCACAGAACAGCTCGGAGTAGGGGTTCCTTCTACTGCCGGGCTTTGGCGTTTCCCGACTTGCGGGGCTTCTTAGGGCATGCACGAAGTAAATGGTTAGCAGAACCGCAGTAAAAGCATAGATTGTTTTGTCTCCGGTTTTCTCTCTCTTCCACTGTTAACGGGCCTCTAACTGCACCGATTTGCATGGGTTCTTCAGCACCAGTTACGGGAACCGGAAGACCAGCAGGGTTAGACAGGGTTACTCTCTTTTCCCCTTTTCTTTCGGCCCGTCGGGCGTCGATCTGGAGGACTAAATCTAGGAAGTCAGGAAAAGATGTAGGGACCACCGGAACCGTGGCTATAGTATCCTTCAATGAGTCTGATAACCCCTTATAGAACAAGACTGCCTTCTTTTCTTCTGGCCACCCGGTTTCAGCAGACAACTGATTAAATTTAGCTAGGTACGATAACAACGGAGCTTCTCCCTGACGGAGATTTAATAACTCCAAATCGGTGGCCTGAGTCTTATACCGAGTATCGAATACCCGAGTCATAGCAAGTATCAAAGCATCACAATCAAACAATAGCGGGCTGCCCTGTTCCAATAATGGGTTCGCCCAAACTGCGGCCATACCTCCGAGATTCGATAAAACAAAAGCTGCTTTAGTAGTTGCATCAGGAAACGAGGCAGGCCGACACAAAAAATGTAACCTACATTGATTAATGAAGGTCCGAAAGGTTTTAGGATCTCCGATAAATCTTTCGGGAGGGGCAAGCGGAAACTGGGCGGCCATATAAACAGGCGCAGAATCTGGTCTGGCTGAAGACCCTGCCTGTCCTGAGGTACCCGCGGAAGCCAAAGACGGTGAACCTAAGGCCACTTCCCTGATCCCATCCTGCATAGCATCAATGCGTCGGTGGGTGTCAGCATGGGCAGCTGTCATATCAGCACGTAGGTCGGCCACTAATTGTACTAAGGCGGCCAACGGGTCACTAGTTGTATCCATAAGGAAGGCTTCTGATTCTGTCAAAACCCTTAGACGAAGTGCTCCTTGTTGACACGTCGTGAAGTATTTAATTCTTCCTATCAATGTGATTCTCAGGGGTACAAGAGGACAAACTGAGAAACTAATTGATCGAAAGATGTTGTAAATTCGTTGGAACCGCAACTGCTTCACGATTTCGAGGATATCCAGGTACTCCAGATAATTGCAGAGAAGTACAACTAATTACCAGCTAATATAGAAACCCTCTAATAAAGATCTACAATAATCAAAAGACTAACCTGCAGAGAAACGTGGCATTAAGCAAAGAAGTTCCATACAAATTGATCCTCGAGACTGATGAGTTCTGGAGACCACAAGAAAACAAAAGGTATTTAGCAATAAGGTAACAAGAGGTACAGAGAAATGGCAAGAGAGTGAAAGTTTTCTTACCAGTGTTCTCAGGATGTGTGAGACCCCAGGCGAGTACTTGTCCTTGTCGTCTCTCAGGATTCCACTCCAGTTCCGGGTTTGTGTCCAAATCACCAATCGCCTGTCCCGACGGCACGAGGACACCTATGGTGCCAAGGCAGTCTCTAGTCCAGCACCCCAACCTATTCCCGCCGGCACGAGGACGCCTAGAGTGCTAGGGAAGTCTCTAGTCCAGCACCTAACCTGTGCCCGCCGGCACGAGGACGCCTAAAGACAACACGGGAAGGAGGGACAGTGGTACAAAAAGATAGGAGAGTAAGAAAACAAGAAAGCAAGTAATACCCAGGGAGTTTAGAAAACAGAAGAAAGTATCAGAGAGGAAGCGGTCACCAGCCTCCAAGGTCCAAAATCTACTAACACAAAATCACTGGGCAAGAATATCCTAGAACGATCCAAGGTCAAAATTCCTAGAAGCAATATAGAAGGGCAATCCGGGCGAGAAATCCAAAATACGTAATCCGAGGTCAGAAGGTACCAGAAAATCCAAGCATAAACAAAAGCTGCTGTCAAACACGATCAGAAGCAGCGACTGGAGGGCGAGGGAGAGTTAAATACCGAACTACCGGCAGTAAGTCAATCACGTGACCCACTGCGTAAAGAATCACGTGGAAAACTACGCGTCCACTGCCGTAGTCTCCATGGTAACTTCCACACAAAGCGTCGGAAACACGGTTTCCGACGAAGGCGTCTGCAAAAGGTAGTTCGTGGACAAGACACCACCACCCCCCGTCTTTCATCCGGTAAAAGAACCCGCTGCTGCCTGCGAGCGGACAAGGTAACTGGAGGGATGTTGCGAACCTGGGACCGATTTCTGACAAGAACATAATCAAGTTTCAGAATCCAAAAGGTCTCTCTCCTGTCCAACATTTGATTAATGTTGCCTCCTTGCTTGGGGACTAGCAGTCCTTCAAGAATAATAAATCTAATTTGCGATGTTTTATATCCTTTTTCACAAATATTTTCCACAAGCGCAGATTTACGTGTTTGAATTCTTATTTTGGATACTCAGTCCATCTCACCATGGCTTTACGTGATGTCATACCTGTGTAGTAAATGCCACAAGGGGATTTTATGTCATAAATGAAATTATTTGTATCACATGTTTAAGTGTGGACTAATTTAATCTGGTTGTCCAGTGCTGTATGTAATATATAATTCCTATAATTACATTATTGCAGTGCTGGAAATTATTGCATGGTGCAGTGCATATACATTATTTACTACATGGTTGTCTACTGGACATAATCTCTCACTAATTTATATTTCAATGCCACACTTTTTCTGTAAGCAAGGAAAGGTGGTTCGCTATGGATTCGCCTTTGTAAGATATGATCATGTTAAAGAAATTCCAATCCTGCAAAATGCATTTCTTAATTATTTTACTTTGTTCAGAGAACGTTGCTACATCCATTAAGTGGGGTGAATCTCTAGGTCCTCTTTCTTGAAACAACTTCTCTCTGGAAATTGCTTCTACCTTGCGTAAAGCTGTTTTTAGGAATCCTGTGCATCTTATCTATCCCTTGCTCTCATCCCAACTACCTACCCGACTTTGCTTCTCCCTACAACCTCCGAATGATCTATCATACTCCTCCTTTGCCTCTCAGACAGGCAAAGTGCTTTGGCGCCATAAACTATGCCAGGAGGCACTATACAAATGCAAGATAACATAACATAACTTCATCATTGTATTCTCTTTGTAGAAATTCTCTTGTTGTCTTCAGTTACTCTTGTTTTTTCTCCAATTCCGATTGCTCCAAAATTATTATTTTGTATCTAATGAAATGACTGCAAGATATACCTATTTTCAGTGATGGAGGATAAAAACTTGTAGCTAGTAAAGTATTATTCTTAGGCTTTGTATAAATAGTAGAGTGTAAGACTGACACTATAACATATATCTCTTTATCTAAAACATGTAATTGCCTCTCTTACCAACTGCCATTCTTCCGAAGGCCTTAACGAAGTTGGAATGCTTTGGGAGAGTGGCAGGCTTCGCCGTTAACTATGCTAAGTCAGGAGCCCTTGGGGTTGGACTAACTGTAGAAGAGATACATTCTCTTTGAATTGCTTGTCCATTGGAATGGAGCACTAAAACAATTAAATACCTATGGGTCCACATAGTAGCAAACCCAACAGACCTATATGCAGCTAATTTCCCTCGTCTCTTTGGTGACCTGGAAACCGATCTCAAGAAATTGACAACTCAAGAGATCTCAGTCATGGGGAGGATCACGGCGTGTAAAATGAATCTGCTTTCCAGATTTATGTATCTCTGCTTGGCATTACCAGTGGAAAGCCCCCTGAAATCACTTATCCAATTACAAAGACAGATCTCCCAAGTTGTCTGGAAAGGGGGGAAATTGTGCATAGCAAAGAAGGTGATGACGGTTGATTCCAAATGGGGAGGGAGTTCCTAATCTTGGAAACTACTATGTGGCAGCACAATTGGCAAATATGCTTGCTTGGTGCACTCCCGTAAACCCCCCAAAATGGGTGACCATCGAACAGGCTAAGCGTTCTCCCCCTCTCAGCTCTCTGCCACATATTGCACAGTCAGCGAGTAGAAGCTGGAAAAACCTTCTCTCTTCCACCAAAACCACTTTGAAAATTTGACATTGGGCATTAAAAAGAAAAGGGACCTCCAAGGGAATAAGCTCCCTTTCCCCAGTCTCCCAGTCTTTCACAATCCTGACTTTACACCCGGTTTAAGTTCAGCTAATTTAGGAAATGGATCCGGGCAGTGTTGCATAAGGTCTCACAACTCTTTGAGAAAGACTCGAGATTCACCTTTGAAAAATGCAATGAAAGTTTAATTTGGAATCAGACTGATTTTCTTACACATAAATCCGACACTGGATCACTCATCTGCTTATCAAGCAAGGGGCCACACATGATCTTAATGCCCCAGAACTTACACTGCAGGTGGGCCCTCAAGAGGGGACATCTCGAGGTTACATAATCTACTGCAAGAGGATATGTTGTCTATCCGACCTAAGTACATGGCATTCTGGGAGGCCGATCTGGGTCATTCCATAGAAGACCAAACATGGGTGGATATTTGATCCAGGAACAAAACTATCTCCAGATGCGTGGCTAATAAGGTATGTGCCCTAAAACTAATATACCAGTAGTATTTGCCCCCAGTGCGCCTGTACCACTTTGAGAAGTCGCTGGATCCTACTGCTGGGAGAAATGTGGTGTGTGCGGTTCCTACTTTCACATGTGCTGGGACTGCTCGGTGGAGCAATCCTTCTGGGAGGCAGTAATCAAAGCAATTGAGGCCATTACCTACGTAGCCGTGCCTTCGGAAACAGTTCTGCTAGGGACCCCAATCTCGGAGACTTACCCTAAAACCAGAGCCACAGCTAAGCTAATCACTCAACTCCTCCTAGCTGTGAGAATCACACTTGCTCACAGATGGAAATCACAAGAAGAACCGCTGCTACAACTCTGGTGGGTTAAGATTTGGGATATCATGGTAGCATAAAAGATCACAGCAGCTATGGAGGGAAACCTCCAATGCTTCACCAATATCTGGGCACCAATGTTGGACTATGAGCAAGACTACCCAGCCCATACGTATCAACCACATATGGCGAAACTCTTCCTAAAGACAGCCTATTGCAGACAATCCCCCCTACCGCCTCAAGACAGTAACCCAACTTTCCCACCCAGAGATGGAGTCTGGAAGAGCAGAAGGGGACGAGGGAGGATGATAGGAGAGGGCCAATGCTATGTTCCACCACTGTATCACTGATGTATACTGCAACCGTTTAAATAAAGTTATTAAACATTTACTTGTTCTGAGTTCAATTCATAAGTGAATTTTATTCTAGGACCTCACTGATGTATTTGAACCTCTTTGGAGTGGGAGATTTATAAGTGGGTTCAAAATCCCCTATTCTTATGGGATTTTTTCACCAGCCCTCTTCTGGTTTTTAAAGGGTCTAAAAAAGTTGCTTGACCCAAAGGGGTTGTCTTCAATCTACATTGACGGATATGCAAGTGACTTTTGTAGACCCTGTAAGAAACCAGAAGAGGGCAAGTGAGAACATCCCATAAGAAAATCAATCAGGACCCAAAGAGAACTCAGTGGTTAATTTGTCAGATTTTCATTTAACTAAGACTCAGATTGTAATTGTACAGGAGGATTTTTCATAATCTGTTCAATGAAGAATTTGACTTATAAGATTAAAAGTATTCTTTGAAACACTAAATCAAAAAGACACAATTGATAAAGAGAAGTTCGCATTTAAGGAATTTTCTCGAAAAAGTATGTTTGATCTGGAAGTACAGAATGCCACTATAGATTGGTTTCAGAAGGCTACCTTAAAAGATTTAAGGCAGATTCAATTTCTGAAAAAAACTAGGAAATGATTTAAGCAAGCAGGAACAAATAGGATTTAATTCCTTAGTGTCTAATCAACATGCAGGGATAAAACCCGCTGATAAAGTGGGAGCACTAGTTATAATGAATGCAGAGGATTACCCTACGCAATCTTTATAACAACTAAAAGATGATAAGACATATATAAAAATTGAACTTGATCTAACACAGATGGTAAAAGATTTAATAAAGGAAACTTCAGATCATGATTTAGACCGGGACTGGATTACAAATAATACTAGGCTGTTTTTAACTAAAGAACATTCTTTATTTAATAGCAATCTTTTACACCTTACCAAAAATTCACAAGAATCATCAGAAACTACCAGGTTGCCCAATAATTGCAGCAACAGACAGCCTATTAGAACCTCTATCACATAATACATTGATGATAAGATATTAAAGATACTAGCCATTTTTTAATCCAGCTGAAAACAGTAGAATTTGATCCTGAATGTGATCTCTTATGGTACAAAGGACATATAAATTCTCCACTGAAAGGGAATAGAAGCTATTTTACAGTCGAATGATGTCCAAGAAAACCAGACATTCATAATCATGATGTTAACGTTTGTTTGGAATAATAATTTCTTTAAATTCAGAGATCAAGTTTATCTACCAATATCTGGAACTTCTATGGGGGCCATTATGGCCCCAACCTACACCAATACTTATCTGTTTTATTGTGAAACTCACTACATCCTTCAAATTGAGCTGTGGAAAGACATCAAGTTCTGCAAACATTTTGTAGATGATATCTTTGGTATATGGAATGGAACTAAAGAGGAGGTGAGTAGAGCACTAGAACAAGCAGATCACAGCGCTGATCAAGGGTAAGTTATGAGGATCCTGGAAACAGTGAATAAGTTCTTGGGAGACGGTGCCCTTTTTCGTCTTGAAATGTAGTTAAGACAGGAGTGGGTAAAAACCTAGGTCATATAGGCGCTGAATTGGTGAATGGTTAACTGGATCTTGTTATCTGTTTTTGGAACAAAATTCAGAGGAGTCTTGTCTTTCGTGTTGCGATTTCATTACACAGTTCTGCCGACAAGTGTTTCGACCCATCTTTTGAAAGATCGCTGAAACCGGTCATCTTTATACAGAGGCCATCCAGGCCCCTTAGTTGTTATTCAACTTGGGCCACTAACGAAGGGCTCTTTATCTACACACATTGTTACAATCACCATACACACACCTTGAAACAGTTCACAATAGAAAAGATACGTTATAGTAATGTTCTTCTTGCTCAAACAAGTATCTCACTTGGACTTAGCCAACAGTTCAAACTGATCAACAAGTCTTTATCTCTACACTGGTAGTAGAGACTTCCACACAACCTCTTCTTAGAAAACAAATATTCTTCCACAGTTAGTTTGTAACAACAAAAGTGCTCTTGTGAGGACGATTCCACAACAGTACACAATATCCTTTGGTGGTCTTTCCACTTCTTCTTCTTCACAGTCTTTGACCACAGCACAGTTTTTCAATGACTTCCACCTGGTCCACTCACCTGCCAGGCCAGGTCTACCACTACAATGTCCCTGCCCTGGTATACTCGCCTGCCAGGACTCAATGAAACTCATAACTACTACAAGTACTTATGTGGTAATGTTTTACTTCAAACAACTTAACAAAGCCTTTTGAATTTCCACAACATTAGTTTTGATTACTTCTTCTGGGAAGACATGAAACACATTGGTGCTGTTTGTTTGGAATCGTACAAAAATGTCGACCTGAGAATTGTGACGCCCAAAAATGCCTACTTTTTTTTAAAAACCCCTTACACACATATATATGTAGGGGGGTATGGGATATTATAGTAGTATGGGAGGTAGCGGGGGGTCTCCCGCTGCATATCTATGTGGCGCAAAGAAGGTTTATATAAAAAAAGTCGTCATTTTCGACCGTCGCAAATATTTGTGGTCTCAGTGATCACATAGATCTGTTTGTTCCACACTTGTGATTGCCTCATGCAATGCAGGTTATGCTCCTCTCCTCCTGAATACTTTCTATCAGGAGAGTAGCTTTCCCACCACTCTTATCGCCCTCCTCTTAGTTTAACCAAGTGCTGATAATGGCTGCTTCCTACACTTGCTCTTCCTTGGTTTAGACAATGCTTTTTCAGGACAGTTCTAACTATTGCTTCTTTTTCACTCTGGCAATAGGTTTTGTAAATAACTTGCTTCTTAATTGCCCTCTCTTGGCTTTGGCAATGTTGGTTCTGTGAGGAATCTGAGGGTGTCCTCACTTCTTTACCCAATATATCCTCTTCCCATGTGGCCAGGGGAAGGCAGTCTCTTTTGGACCCTGGCCCTACGGGTGGATATGCGAGGGAGGATCCCCTGGGTGGAGGAGACTTGGGGAGTGGGATGAGGCATCCTTGGGTGAGACGTGGCATCCCCCATTTCCTTTTTGTAAGGAGTCAAATATCCCCCAGCCCTTTCAAGGATATTACCAATCCATTCCCTATTTGTCCAGAAACCCCTCTTCCTATACACACCAGTCAGGTACTGAGACAAGGAAGAGACACACCACAGCTATACATCCTCTCTTTGTGGACTCTTACCTACATGAACACCACGTAGGTACTGAGAGTAGGAGGCCACCATTAAACCAGAAGACAGACTGGAAAAAGAAATGTGAGCGGTCAAGTTGTTGACCTCATTATCCTAGAGCCGGAAATTTTAAAAAAGAGTCAGCTCAGAGGTTTGGAGAGAGACATGTGAAGTACGAAGGAGAGTTCCAGGACAGAAGTTGTGGCAGCGAGACGGCACCTTCCAGAAATGCTGGGAAGTATCAGGAGCGTGATCCGAAGCAGCAAGCAAGAGGACCTTGTTGGCAGTCTGAGACAGAGCTGAAGAAGCAGTGCGACACGAAGCGAAGGTACCGGGAGCATGGGCGAGGCTCCCAAACGCTCACAGGTGCAGGAACGCTGAATGCAGCTCCAGAGCTCCGAAGTAAGCAGCGAGCAAGCGAGGAAGCCATGGAAGACATTATATGCCAGCGGGAACCAGCGTGAGAAGACTGCGAGTGGAGACGGGTCTCCGGAAAGCTGCAGAACGTGTAAACCAGACCATGAGAAGGCTGGTGAGTCCACCTGGGTGAAAAGGGGGCCTCGGACAGGGTGGATGGGCGGTTTAGTGCCAGCAACATTTGATTTTGAATATCTGAATTGAATATAAGGAAACCAAGAATTAACTTGATGAGAAGTCAAAAAACAAGTTTTGCCAAGAGTCAAAAAGGGAAGCATTGCCAGGAGTCAAATAAGCAGGCATTGCCAAGAGTTGAATAAGCAAATATTGCCAAAAGCCAAGAATAGTTGTGCAAGAGAACTATAATAGTAGACAAGCCTGTATGCTAGAGAAACCTGGCAAAAGGGAGCAAGATGCTTTAATCAAGAAATCTGAAACAGAGAATAAGTTTCCTAACAGGAGAGTGAATGTTGAAGCTTGTGCAAAAGGAACTATAACATAATCTGTGTTTCCTAGCAGGAGAGTGTACTGGGAAGCATATGCCGGTGTTGCAAATGAAAGGTACTAAATGAGTGAATGTTGACAAAGCCAGTGATAATAAAGTTTCAAGGGCACTTGAAAGGAAACTAAGTCAAGCCTCATTGTGAAGCTGTAACTGTGGCAAGATACCCATTAAACAGATCCAAGTAAGGTGTGTCAGTTGTGTGACCTGTATTGGGTGGACCGCATGGTCAGACACCTGCGCCTAGACCAAATACAACCACCTTAGAAAAAGCCTAGCTGTGATTGAATGAAGGAAACCTTTGTGAACTGAGCTTGATGGGTTGAACTTTGTAAACTGGTGAAAAGTAACTAAACCCGAAGAGCTGGGCAATGCCTCAAGGAATTGTGTTATTTTGATACATTGAATATCCCAAGGAATTGTGTTATTTTGAGACACTGGAAGAATTGAAAGCTTGGGGAAGCTTGGGGAAGGGAACCCCTCTTTTATAGCCGGTCAAGTGGCACAGCGAGTAGAGCGCTCGCTTTGACATCAGTGCAGAGCCTGCGAACACAGGTTCGAATCCCGGCAGCGCCAAACTCAGCGTTTCATCCTTCCGAGGTCGATAAATGAGCACCACACACCGTGGGTAATAATAAGCAGCGCTCAGATACCTGAGGGTTCGTAGCGCTATATAAATGCCAAATTATTATTATTATTATTATTATTATTATTATTATTATTATTATTATTATTATAAAGTGAACTATTTGAACCTTGAGGAAGGGAAATACCCTTTTCACCTTAGAGCTGGAAGAAGCTCTGAACTTTTATTGTGAACACTTCTCAATTGTTGCTGACATCCCTACACATTGCATAGAATTAGATGTGAGGGCAAGTATAGGTTTTGGACACAGACAGACATTTGCGTTGTACTTCCTGACACAGACTATCATTAGTTTCATTTAGGTAGGGAAGTCCCACCTTAGCATAGGCCAAGTTAGGCCTTTTCCCAAACCTCTTTTTTAGTTAACACAAGTTTGTATATCAAAATACTATTCAGTTGCCTGTGTCTACTTCATAATACCTTCACAGTTCTTATTCACTTGCTGTATTAATGCCCTCTCTTGACTTTTGCAATTATTCTGACATTGGTAAATACAATGATACCGTTCTTGTCTGTCCCCAAAGTTCTTATTATTCTGCTACCTTTGCGTCTTAGTATCAGATCGATATTCAAAGTGATTCTAGTTCTGCCACTTCACTTTCTTTAAATCAGTGCAGTATTCAAAAGGATTAAAACTGGTCACCGGGCGATGACGCAGCGTTCCGGGGGTCACACAACACTAATGAACTCACTGTGTACCGCATATGACCCGCTCGCTCCGCTGCCTCCTGGTCATCTGCTTCCTATGCTTTGGTCAATCGGGTAAACTGCATAAAAAGAGTGCTCCTTGCTCCTAGGACAATCTGATGACCGCCTGCCACCGGAGCTCAATTTAGAATGGTGGAAGCTTTGCAACTTAACGCTTCCCACCACGCAAACTTTGCATTCACGTTCTTCAGGGGGAAAGCTTTTATTTTAAACACTCTGCTTTCCACTGCACAACCTTTGCATTCAAGGTCTTTAAAGGTAGAGACCCTCTCAGAACCACCATCCACTCAACAAACAATGTTGGCTCCGGTGTGTCTCTGCTCTCTTTCAACTGCTGCTGCATCTGCAACATGGAGTTACTGCAATCACTCCACCTCCCACTACTGCTCTCTACCTGCCTGCACCTGAGGGGGCTTTTTATACCTCCCAGTCTTCCGCAGGTGTGGGTCATTAGCACTATTAGGCTACAACTTGCAGTCCAGTGCCTCAGCATCCCTCTTCTTCGTATCAGTACTTTGGGCATTGTGGGACTTGAGGTCCCCAATGTTCAAATTACCCCTTTTAATGGGAATGTTATTTCTAAATTTACCAACTTCATTTCTATCCTTAATTACATCTTGTAAAGGAGGATTATGAGAATTTAATGAGGGTTCTGCTTTAAATGAGATTTCAAATTTTCTGAATCTAAGATGTTAATGTTTTCAGGTTCACATTTAACATTCCCCTCTGAATCATAGGAGCCTTTACCATCCTAAAAGTGGGTGACTTTGTAGTTTTTTTTATTTTTCTCACAATAAATGATTGATTATGACAGCTTTCACCACCGTCAGAATAATTAGCTTTGGGAAATAAACCCCCCAACCCCTCCCGACAACAAGCCATTACATATTCTAGCATCACTGCCATTTCTTCCTCTGAGAAAGACAAATACCACGTCCCTCCCAACAGATTAATCGCAATGCACATATCAAAACAATGATTTAATAAAAAAAAGTATAACGGTGCTAGTGCTCCATGCAGAATAGGATCATCACCCAATGCTTATGTGTAAGCTTCTGCCCCAACTCGTCTTCACACAGCAACAACTCGATCTTTACTTCATCTCTCTCCCCAGTGCACCATAATTAGACCCTCTACAAACAAATACCTTTCCATTCATTCTTTTTTTCAACCATTCGTGAGCCGCGTTCTTGTCGATTGCACCTTTAATTCTTACGTCATTTGCACGTATGAGCGTGATGACGTTACAGTGTTTACACTGTGACGTCACATGCTTCTCCACGCGATGACGTCACGCTATTACTACTTATGGCGGCCATTTCCATCCAGCGTTACCATTGAACAGGAAGCGGTTCCTGTTGATGATAACGCCAGGATTCCACAATTTCCAGTCAGTAATGTAAGTGAACTCCAGAGTGCTCTCTGGATTTTGGAATGGGTTTCCACCACTATAATTCTTGATAGTGTTTTTTTCTTCCAACAGGTGGATCTTTAACCTACAAGGTAGACAAGCCTTATTCTTAAAACAGCCAAGTCTTGACCTACAGTTGTCCCGGATACCTTGTTACCTGGACGTTGAAAAACTGAATAGAGAGGCTCTTTGCCTTGACCATTTTCATTTACCCTTTCTCTGTTGGTAAGTCTGATCTTCGCTTTTTATAGTCTATATTAGACTTTTTTCAATATCTTATATCTACATGTATTTCTTGTGTTTTAGGGAATTCCCTTTTCCAGCAATTGAGCTGATAATAGACATTTCTGATTTAAAAATATGGATGGACATTCATCCTCTTACTCCACTTTTTCAATCTTTGATGTTATGAAATAGAGAGACTTTCTGGTAAGCTTTGTTATCACATTGGGTCATTTATTTTTATGTATAGTTGTTACCAATAGACATAGAAGTCATCAGTTTCTTGCTCTTGATAGCACCATTGATACTTAAATCAGAAAAACACGCTTTTGTGTATAACCTGTTCACATATGTGATATTAATCTATTTCTTAAATGAATAAGGTTTAAACATGATGTCACACTCCATACTAAGGAACAAGCATTCAATATACCTAAAAATGACTTGCTGGGCCTCATTACGATCCTGGCGGAAATCGAAAAACGATGGCGGAAATGCAATACCGCCATCGAATAGCGCTCGGTGCGACTATGACCCGTCACCGCAAAGTACGATGCCATTAGCGACACCGTAGTGAACGCCAACGCTAACTGCACCAAGTACGCGCGCGCGCGCCATGCCAAACCGTAAATACCACCATGGCGCAAGGGTACGCGAATTCCGACCCTAGCGGACATGTACCTAACGCCATCAAGCACGGCGGAAAGTACCATTCCGCCATGGTGAGAAGTACGGCATCGCGAATCAACCGTAAACGGCCCCACTGAGTGCCTGTACACCGCTCCCTGGCCACATAGTACAACTCCCCGTAGGTGCAATGAAGTCACAATGCAACCAGTGAAATGTACAAGTCACCCATGCATGCCAACGAACAAAAGAATCTCAAGAGGGGCCAATGGGAGCTGCAGGGCACAGATGGCACGAATACAGAAGCCATTCCAATGGACATGACCACAGTCCCCCACCAAGAAACGCACGCAAACACAGGCACCTGTGACCAGCAATATTCCGAAAATCACATCATTCCACCAGTCCACCTGGCTGACCGGCATCTGTTACACAAAACCTAATCCCCCGCCCCTGAGCATGACATCATTCAAACAGTCATATTGGCAGCCCTCATCCCTGACCTCACTGGGCTTCGTAGGCAAACGCGCCCAGCACAGTACCACGCAACTATACTCCGAAGCTGGAACCCAATGCAGATCTCCTCACAATACATCGCTCCCCAAATAGGAATATGCCACATCACTTGCAAAGAAGAACGCTACACGGCCCATATCAGAATAGAAATTTAATGCACAACAAATACACCAAGCCCATACAGCCATTAGGCCATGAACTCCAAAACACATTTCACCATTGTGGGCTGCATCCGCAAGAAATGACCAGCTACTTCTTGTGTGACGCCCTGTTCCTTCATGGTACACAGGGCCACATTCTCGTACGAAAAGGCAACATGGAAGCGCACAGAACCGCAGGGCCGTCCCAATGGGGAGGCACTAGTCCAGCTGAAAGGCCGAAATGTTGCTCCGAGCCACTAGTACTGCGTAAGGGCATGTGGCCCATTGGCGATCGTCCCATAAGATCGTAATGCTGCTCCACTGATTAACACGAAGCAGCAGGTGTCGGGAGTAAAAGCCATCTGCAGGAGTGGCATACAGATGGCAGTGGCAAAAGGGGAGGAGATACCTGTCAACCAAAAGAAAAGAAAAAGAACAGAATGGCCATCAGAACTACATTCGAACAACTCACTTCAATGATCACACTAAATCCACAGCCATATGCATGCTAGCCCACTCCAAAGGATCATCACCACCCCAAAACCACTTGCGACTCATAACTATCTATATCGAGGTGTAAACACCATCACAAACGAGTGTACCTGTGCATGCGTCTGTGAAAACAGAATCCATCAGATGGGATTGGTAACGTGCATGGACACAAGTGTCTGAGGGCGCGTCGAGACAGGGAGGGCTCAACAAGGCCAGATAGACGATGGTCCCACTATGGCAGCCCTGCATCACATAGCGCAGGGGAGGCGGACAGATTCCAAGAAGCCCTGTACATGGCAAACACTGTATCAAATCATCTGTCCATGCATCCATTCATCATTCCCTCATCCCGTAATGATAACGCCTGTTTCCATACTCACATAACATGTGAGAATTCCATTGAGTCTGTGCGTTATGCAGCCTGCAAAATCCACTGTGCCCCAGCCCGTAATTCCAGTGTTGTGAATTAACATGTATTTGGGAACGTCCGGCCTCACCGTCCACTTCGCTATTGCGCATCCCAAACTATTCATATCAATCATTGCATCCTCGCCATGGCCCCTTTCCCAAGGACATTGAACAATAGAACGTTATATTTGCAGTCAGACCTGTGGGCATCTCCTCGCCGCTAGCTGATAACCGAAAGCGCCGCCCTTCGAATTCCTCATTTGCAACATCACGTCGAAAAGGCATCTGTGGCCGCTTGAAATTACAAATTAATCCATCTAGTGCGGCTGTGTGTGAAAATGGCAACTGCCTTCACTCACAAATGGGACGCCCCGCCCGTCGTTGCAACTCGGTACAGTGATGCATGAGGGTCCACCGTTACTCGAGTACTACGTTCCACTGACCCTTCACAAGTCTGTTCGCGACTGCAAAGATTGTATGTGAAACAATGGGACCATAGCCGAATGAACATATCAACCAATGTTACACGGCCATCGGGTACAAATACATGATTGTAATAGCAAGATGCCATTCCTCGAATTGCAGCGTTGTGTGCGGGATGTGCTCGGCCAAAGGGGAGAGCAGCTTGCACAGGTGGAATGAATCACCACAGGTGGAGGCCATACAGCCTGAAAACACATAAATTGCACACCCAGTCTCCTCCCACAACCACACCCACTCCGAAATGCTACCGGCAGGACTCGCGATGTTGGCCCTGGGGGACCTGATAGCACTGCAAGTACTCCAACTCCAAGAAGAAGACGAACACCAACTACAACCGGCCGCACGGAGGAGACGCAGGAGGAGGAGGAGGGCAAGGCAGGGCCAGCAAGGGCCGCCAGCACAGCCACTACCACCACGCAGGCAGCCCGCAATCCCACGCCTCCGAGCACATCCGTTCAACCTCACTGATGAGCAGATCCACACCCTCTACCGTTTGGACCGGGACACCATAGCCGCCATTGTGGACATGACACAGGCTGACCTTGTCAGCATGATAGATAGCCCAACCGCCATCCCACCCCTACTGAAGGTGGTGTCCGTACTCCACTTCCTGGCCACAGGCACCTACCAGCACACAGTCGGACAGTTGCATGGCATTTCTCAGCCACTGTTCTCACGGACACTATTGCAAGTGCTCGATGCCCTCCTGCAGCACGCAGACGACTACATCTCTCTACCACGCTCGGAGCAGGAAATTACCAACACAAAAGTGGGATTCCATGCACTTGCCGGCATACCGGGTTGCCTTGGTGCCATCGACTGCACCCATGTGGAATTGGTCGTCCCACATGCCATGGAGGCCCAGTACCGCAACCGAAAACAATTTCATTCTCTGAATGTACAAATGGTGTGTGACTCCAACAGGATCATTACACATTGTTGTGCCCGATTCCCTGGATCAACCCATGATTCTATGGTCTTGAGGAACTCAACAATACCACGCTACATGGAGCGACACGCAGGGTACAGATCCTGGCTACTCGGTGAGTCTCATTTCATGCATGATGATGTGGGGTATGTGATGCGGCAATGACCTGGCAGGAAGGGGGGGGGTGCGTACGTAGCAATGGCATTCCACATAATTCGTTTATCGTCCACATACAGGTGATGCCGGATATCCACTGAAGAGATGGCTCCTCACACCAGTCCGGAACCCACGGGACCAGCATGAGGAGGACTACAACCATGCCCACTCACGTAACCGTGTAGTCATTGAACAGGCATTCGGCCTACTGAAGACTCGTTTCCGGTGCCTCAGCAGGTCTGGCGGGGCACTCCTGTACCGCCATGAGAAGGTTGCAAAGATGGTGATGGCATGTGTCATGCTACACAACATGTGCGTACGTAGAAATGTGCCCATGCCCCGTGACGCAGAACTGCAAGCACCTGATGATGGTCATGATGAGGGTGGGGATGTGGCAGCACCTCAAGGAGTCCGCGAGGCACAGGAGGGCCGTGACATTCGTCAGCATCTCATTGATGCACGCTTCTAGCACTCACGCCTGGTGGCTGATACATGGACACGGGACTCGTGGCACTGTGTGTGTCTGGTACATGCACAATATGGACTGTACGCCTATGATGGCCTAGTACACAAAGATCATTGTCCACACATCTCATTGGTTGATCGTGCATTGTTTATGGCATATGTGATATCATGTTGAACACCCTATCGACCCGCCACCCAAGTGAGCCCAACACACCCCCTCCACCCTCCTACCTCCCCCCCGAACACCAGTGTCCAAAGATGCTCATTGTCAGTGGGCAGTCGCTATTGCAAGCCCCCTCTGCGGGTATCAGGGGCACCCCTGCCTGTGGAGCGCAGGTTCCTCCCAGATCTACGTTGGGGGCTGCCCTGGACGGAACTTGCAACGGATGATGTCTCTGCCTGCTCACGTCCATGCATGTCCCTAAGGGTTTGTGAGAGCTCAGTGAGCACACGGCGCACTGCGGCAAGTTCGGCACATACGTCTTTGGACGTCGCATGCAGTTCCCCCCTCAGGCTCTCGGTGCTTCTCTCCATTTGGACTCTCAGGCTCTCGGTGCTACTCTCCATTTGGACTCTCAGGCTCTCGGTGCTACTCTCCATTTGGACTCTCAGGCACTCGGTGCTACTCTCCATTTGTGCCCTTAGTGTCTCTGTACTTCTCTCCATTTCTGCCCTAAGTGTCTCAGTTGATGTTTCTATGTCTGCCTTAGTGCCCCCACATTCATCGGCATGGTCCTTGAGGAGCGTGGCCAGTTGCTGCTGTTGCACGATTAACTGGTCGAGGGACTGTTGCCTCTGCTGGGCCATGGCCATTTGCGGTGGTGTCACAGAGTGGCTGTTCGCCTCATGTTGCCCTGCCACAGGGCTTGTGGGGGATGGCCAGTCGTCGTCTTGTGGGTGCCCCTGCGTGGTATCCTCATGGTGTACGGGATGGAACAGACAGAGGGATTGGGACAGGTCATGGATGGATCTGACTTCGACATCCCCGTCTTCTGTGTCGGAGCATGCTGCCATAAATGGGGTGTCACCTATGGTGCTGCTGCCACCAGAGGCATTGCCTTCTGTGGCATCCATTGGGGGGACCTGTGGTGCTGCTGTTGTGGGCATGCTGGCTGCTGGGGTGCCTGTTGATGTTCCCTCCTCTGTGCTGCCACCTGATTTGTGCTGCTGCCGTGTCTTGATGCGTGCAGCTGAGGTGGAGGGTCTTTGGCCGTTGGTCTTGGCCCTCTTTGCAGGTGTGCTGGTAGGGGTGTCCTGAAGCTCGTCGTTTGGATCGGACCCTGTGGTGGAGTAAAGGAGGGCGAGCGTTATTAATGGGTCTGTGGGAATTGGAATGGCAATGTATCACATGCATTGGGGTGGTACCTGAGGGTGATTTGGGTCGGGGCCTTGGAGGTGCTTTCATTTGTGTGTGGAGTGAGGGTGCAGTTGTTTGGCAGCCTGCAGTTAGGGTGTGCCTGCTGCACGTGTAGTGGGTGTTTTTGGGGTTTTTAATTATTTATGTATTTATTGTGAGTTTTAAAGTGCGCTATCAGGCCAATGTGTGTGGACGTTCTCCTGGCCATGTGTTGCTGTTGCGCTATGTGGACACATGTGATTCACATGATTGGACATTGTGGATTTGGCATGGTTTTATTTGGGCCACCTACCGGATTCTCCGGATGTCTGCACTCCTTTCTCCATCCCTCCAACTCCCTCTATGCTCTCCATTCCAATGGTGGAGGCACAGATTTCTTCCCAGGGGGTCAACTTGATGGGTGATTCCGATCCTCCCCCGGTGGCTGTGGCAATGTTGCGGTTGGCAGAAAGTATGCTACGGACGCGTATCCGCAGGTCGTCCCATCGCTTTCTGCATTGCTGTGGGTTGCGGGGTGCGGTCCCCACCGCACTTACCCGCTGTGCCACCAGGGCCCATATGGCCTTCTTGTTCGCAAGTGCCGTCCTGGTCATTTGCGTGGAGAAGACGGCGGCGGCATTCTCCTGGAGGGTCTCTGTAAGCACGGTGAGTTCCTCACGGGAGAAGTGGACCTGCTGCTTGCGGTCGCACGCTTTCTTCGCTACTTTTCCCATTTTTCTTGGTTTCGCTAGGGTGGATGACGGGTTGGGATGTGTCTCAGGGTAGTGTTTTTAGTGGTTGTGTGGATTTTGTGGTTTTATAGGTGTACGGCGTGTTGTTTCCTGTTCCGGGCCCATGTTTTTACTTCCGTTTCCGTATATTTACGGTCACCGTACTTTCCGGTTGGCGCTCACTGCGGTGTCCGCTAAGATGGGTGTCGGTATTGCACCTAGGGCGCCGTACGGCGGCGGTGTGGGCCGTTTTGGGGTCATTTCCGCCATCGCGGACTTTGCACTTCCGCCATGCCGTGGTGCTCGTGCCCGATGGGTCGGAATGGGCCGCACTTTGCTCCATCGTGCAATGGCGGAAACGCTATTTACGCTGTGGCGGTCCGGTCCGTCACTTTCCGCCAGGGTCGTAATGAGGGCCGCTGTCTTTTGAATTGATACTGTGAATGTTGTTATTACCATGTGCACTAATGTGTATTATTTGAATATATTTTTTCTAGAATGAAAGTGTTGAAAATTGTTCTATGTTGCCTCCGAAGAACTGATTGTTCACGAAACGCATTGGGCCACCATTAAAACAGCCAAACTGCACAAGAAAACGTGATTGAGTCTATTTCTTAGACTTACAAAGCAATTTCAAAATATGAACTGTTTAATTTAATTAGTTTACAAATTGATGTATTTCTGGATACAATAACAGTACCTTTCTAAACTTTTATGTCCCAAACATTTTTTTGAGCAACCGATGGTGTGCAGGGGACAGGAGTACCCACAATTGGGAACTGATTGTTACTTGAAGATTTCTGTCCAATAACAAGAAATCCAGCAAATTAATCAAAAAGACCATGTCTCGAAAATGTGTACTAAAATAATAAAATCTATAACTGCTTGAGAGGTTTTCTTCTAACATGACAGGTCTCTTGCTTGCATGGCCAATAGCATCTACACTAATGAAACACAATCTATATAATAGGAATAACTTCCAACTACATAACATTATCCAAACCTATAAGTGTGTTAAAAAAGTGTGTTAAAAAAGAAAAATACTTTGCTCATGGGTTAAAAAGAATGTTTTGCTACACCTTGCTTTACTGTGCGGCAAACAACCTAAAACCTCCTATAGTGTGGCATCTTTTGGAATTGCCAGGGTGCCACAGGGCCAGTAATAGTCGATCAGTGCTGATATTCCCACTTGTAGGCTCGGGAGCTCAATAGTCTTGGTATATCTCTCATATACTCCGACTTTAATGCTGGCCTTTAATCTGAAACACAGAGAAGTGCCTGTATTTTAACGTGTTGCTACTTTTCATCAATCCAAGTTCGTGTCTGCATATTACTCTCCCAGATGCTGAAACAAGCTTTGTTAATACTGATAGCCACCTCTTCTGCAAACCCCACCAATCCTTCTGCCCTGCATCCTATCAGCCCTTCCGCCTACTCATCTATGTAAAAAACAGCACCTTCTATATTCAACTGTGGTCTTGTCCTACACCAGGGTAGCTCATGTCCTGTTTAATCTTTGCAGAAAAGTATACGTTGTGTCGTAAATGATAACTCTCTGTGTTGCCTCTGTTTCATAGTGTAATACAACATTTTCTGATTCTTCCTTTTCTGCCATCTTTTTAATCTTGATGTAATTATCCTCATAAACATCACCCTCCGCCACCCACTGTACTTTGACCCAGTGTCCATGGAATAACCCCCTAACATCACATAAAGCAAGGTGAACCAAACATTGTGTTGTCATTGCTGGTACTTCCTGTGGTAAAAAGAGGTTGGGTGTGCCTGTCGAAAGCACTATTAAGGAACATATGTACCATGTTCCATTTGCTCTTTCCCTTCCCACTACGGACATGTGATTATACCAACTGTTATCCGTTTGGGTGTGAGGCTTAGCCCTGGTGCTGCCCAAAAACATTTCTGAATTCAATATATCCCTCTTACTCCTGGTCATGGATACATTCTCTGATACATGTATATCATTAGCGCTGTGTTTTGCCAAAACCCATACTTGTTTAATCAAAAGGAAAGGATGAGTGAGAAAAAAGAAAACAGCAAACATAACAGATATTTCATTACTACTCTGGTTCTCCTCTGCTGAGGAGTTAAAGTGGAGTCTGATCACCCAAAAAGACAAAATGAGGTTACAAAAGTTACAGTTAGCTGATAGATACTCCCCTTCTTCCTCCCCCTTTCTCTTCTCCTGGAAGGGAGGTGATGACTTTGTCTTTCTAGATGTCCAACCAGCAACCTTTACAGCAGTTGACGTAGCGTATGTCACTTGAAACAGTCCCAGAAATCGAGGCTCACTCCACTTGCGTGTAAAATATTTGATGTATATTTGGTTGCCCGGGTAAAGTTGTGGCTGCCTTAATAGTAATGCTTCGTCTTGTGGTGTTGGTATCTCTCGTGGTGCGGCTATCCGACTTTGACAGGGCCCGACCTGTTGGGATATGAACTTAAGAGAACAGGGTGAGGTCCCTAAGATAACCCTGAAACTCATCTCCTACAATTTCTGCTCAGCTGTGGGCATCTGATGATGTACGAGCAGGTGTAAGTGGAGCATGCAGCCTTCTGCATGTTACAATTTCATGCAGTGTTAAATGAAGATCGGAACCAGGCTGGCTCCTCAAAGCAAACAAAGACAAAGACAATCAATGTAACCATCTCTTGTGAAGTGTTTTTTGCACATCTTCGCAAGGCGTTCTTTTAGTAAGCCATTGAGGTGCTCCACTAACCTGTTGGCCTGAAGTGGTAACCTCAACACAAGTTATGTTTTATGCTTAATGAGGAAGTTATTTATTTGAAGAGGTCTCTGGAAGAATGAGACCCATTATTGGACCTCATCACCTCACATACCCCCCAACGTAGGAATACCTTGTGCATGAGGAATTTAGCTGCTGATTTGGCATCGGGGTGGGCACAGGTATCTGCTTCAAGCCAATGGGATAATGGGCACACAACAATGATCAAATAGTGAAAAGTATTGCATCTATTAAGCATATCTACATCTATGTGGAAATGTTGAAAAGGCCTTGAAGAGTGGGGCAATGTTAACTTCATCATTTTCAATGTGTGCCCTGCAGTATATTGTTGACATGTTACATAATTGGTCATGAAGTCAGTCACGTGCTCTTGCAAATTTGGAACAAACCACTCTTAATGCAAGTCAGCAGCAATGTACCCTTTAGATGTGTGTGCTGGATAATGCAATTGTTCAAGAGAAATCTTAAGTAACTCCTGAGGCATAACAGGCTTCCCTGAAATGTTCTGTCTTTGTACTAAATCTGTGGGGGATAGAGAACATCCTCTCTGTCCATAGGTCCTGCTCCTGCTGACAGGCATGTCCCTGTAACTCTATTATCTGAGCCACAGGCAGAGCATTATAGGGTTCAGAGATGTGTACTCGCTGTCGTGGAATGTTTGTAAACGTGGAACGTTTTCTCTATTGTGTGGTAAATATGCTGTTTCTTGTGCTGCTGTGTCTGCTACATCATTTCCCTGAAATATTAAGTTTGAATCTTTTGTATGGGCTGCCCACTTCAATACTGCTAATGCTGAAGGAAGGGGCAGTGCTTCTATTAATCTGGAAAGTAAATCTGCATGTTCCACGGGTGTGACATCTGATTTTTTAAACAATCTACTCTTCTATCTGGACAACCCTGAATACACTGTTGATGTAAAATGCAGAATCTGAATAAATGGTGGCACAACATCCTTTTAACATTTCCACTGCTATTATTAATACCCCACGTTCTGCTGCTTCTGCAGAATAGTGCGGCAGAAGTCTAATTTTTTATATGACCTCAAACTCCTCATCCTCATAGTGTACCATTGCTACCCCTGTGTGTCAGTAGCCTGTGTTCTGATCAATCGTTGATGACCCGTCAACTAAAAAAACCTCCCTGGGGCGCTGTTGGACGCCGATCAAAATGGCTGCCTGAGCGTGAAGCTGCGCTATTAAAATAAATCCTGATGCAAAATACTGCAGATCGAGTTGGAACTAAAAGGAACAAAGCTCAAATATCTGCTTCGGAACTGACAGGGAATGCGTGAATCTATCAGTGACCCATAACATTGACGGAGCCCCGAGATACATAGATTGGCGCCAAAAATACATCTACCCTCCCCCATCGTGGCAGCGGTCCAGCTCCTGGTCATTCATGGTCCCCTGTTGGGGTAAAGTAAGCACATGCCGGTCCCAGCAATACGAGGAACCAGCAAGACTGCTCTGTGAGGAGCCGACAGAGCAGGGACGGATGAGCGGGACGCGGAGGCAGACAGCGCAACCCAAAACGCCCGCAGAGAGGACCTCCCTCCCTGGCAGCCACCGTGTGTGCTGCGAGCGAGCGTCTGGGTCGAGGGAGGCCCCCCTGGGTGCGGATCATCAGCGGACTGCCGGCGACACAAGGTACGTTGTCTGGCTCACAAATACAAGGAACCGACAGACCGTGGAAGAGTCCCTGCACACGCTGTCTCACGGTGCTGCCACGGGCATACCCCGCAGAGAGGCCCTCCCTCCCCAGCGACTACCGTGTGCGGTGGGAGCGAGCGGTTGGTGCGCTTGGGTCGAGGGGGACCCCCGCCGAAAAGTCCAGACACCCGGAGCTGGCCACATCTCCTGGCCCCTAAAGCCCCGGATTGGAGACAATCCCGGGGGAGCCCAAGATACTTGGAAAGCTATAGGGGCAGTAGACCCCCCCATGGGGGGAAAGTAGACAAAATACAAATTTAGACCGGGACCGACTAGGGCAAGTCACAGCCACAATTAATAGTCAAAGCTCCACAAATACCACAAAGCCACAAATCACAAGTAACCTACACAACGGCATATAGGGACAGTCACAGTCAGCAACTGAGACCAACAGCATCATAGAGGCGGGTGTAAATGTTTCATAACTGTTAAACTGCCCAATCAATTCACGGCCGCGCATTCAAAATATGCCCAGGACAAACAGGAACAACAAAAAGGGGCCCATGGATGCATTCACCAGTTCGACCATGGAGGCAGATGGGTCAGACCCTCAAAGAGCAGACTCCCCCCCAGCACAAGCCTCCAAAAGCACATCAGACCCATACATGGAGGCCATGCAAGCAGGTTTCGCGGCTGTAAACACCAAATTAGACGATATTGGAAGCACCATAGCCTCCATCAGATCAGACATGCTACAAACAAATACCCGAGTCACCGAGGCCGAAAATAGAATAGGTGAGGTAGAGGATACCACAGCCAAACATGGAAGAGATATTGAGGACATCAAGAAAAGCCTAGGGCAGGTACAAACTAAATGTGAGGACCTAGAATCACGGTCCCACCGAAATAACATACGTGTTATGGGATTAGCTGAGAAATCCATCAATGTCGCTATGGAAGTGTTTATGGAGGAAGTCATAAGGAAGGCCTTGCCCGATGCACAGTTCTCCCAGCAATTTAGAATGTCCGCACCTCCCCCAAAACCAGGGGCACCGCCACAAATGGTAATTGCCCGTCTACTAAATTACTGCGACAGAGACCACATCCTACGCCTATCAAGAGAACAAGGGACGATGATGTACAACTCAGCCAGGATACATGTATACCCGGACTTCTCCAGCGGGGTACAGGTGGCATGTCGCACCTTCAACCAGGTGAAAAAAGTACTCAGGGCTAGAAGTGTGCCATATGCAATGCTCTTTCCTGCGAAACTCTTTATACAACACTCAGGGAAGACATACTTCTTCGAAGCCCCGGAAGAAGCCATGAATTACATAGAACGCAACATTCCACTAGCCCCACGAGACAAAGAAGCACACCCAAATGAAGGGCACTACGTAAAACAAGATATCACCGGAAAAATGCACCAACTCCGATCAGGCAAGATACAGCGCGGCGACCCTCGGGACAGTCAAGACGGGTGACAGAGAGTGACAGTCCGGCAGAGCCACCTACCTTTTTCAAAAGTTGAAAGTTATCAAAGGGGATACACTGCCCAGTTGGGGGGATAGTGAGGGAGGTGGGGGGGGTCAAGGGCATGTTGCCCAGTTTGAGAAAAGGAAGCAATCCAAAAAACAGACAAGTGCAAGAATCACAGAACATTAGTACCTGTAAAAGACATCGAGGAAACAGCGAAGATACAAAACCAATGGCTACACCAGCTAAACCACTGGGGGTGAGGCTACTCAGATGGAACATTAGGGGCCAGCACACCCGATCAAGGCAAGGAAAATTCTGAACTACGCGAACAGGCACCAAATCGATATCCTACTACTACAGGAGACACACACAACGAGAAAAGTGACAGAAGCATTTGCCCGAACATGGGGATCCATAAAAGCCGCCACAGACTACTCCACACAAGCCAGAGGCGTACTCACAGTGGTGCACAAGCGAACCAATGTTCACCTAACCAAAACTGAAATATACGAAGAGGGCTGCTACGTTATCATGTGGAGTACATTGTGCAATGAAGAAACAATCATAATCAACATGTATGGCCCCAATATCGACTCCCCTGAATTTGATCTAAAGATCCTCACAATGATAACCCCGATAGGTCACGCCAAAGTGCTCTGGGGCAGAGATTTTAATACAATTCTGGACATGGAGCTAGACTGAACCACGAGAGGGAGTAGAAATCATAGCCAATCTGCTTTAACAATACACCAGGCCATGATCACAATCCCCCTCGCAGACGCATGGAGAGAGCTGCATCCCCTGGAAAGGGAATATACTTTCTACTCTTACGGTCATGGGTCCAGTTCACGGATAGATTACTGGCTGTGCACACTCAACCTCATAACAGCCGTAACGCCATGCAAGATACAACCATGCACAATGTCTGATCATTCACCGGTCCTTCTTGAGCTGACACCAAAAGCTGCAGAATATACAACCCGCAACTGGAGGATTCCCCCCGCATTACTGAGAGACCAAACAATGATAGAACCCCTCAGAACAGAAATAACCTGCTTCTTTGAACGAAATGCAAACTCGGTGGAATCCAAGGCAGTCATTTGGGAGACCTTCAAGGTTTGTTTGTGCGAGCAACTAATGGCACAGACTCACGGTGTGCTGAGAAACGTAAGGAGGGAATTGGACCACACTGAACGAGAACTCAGAGCACAGGAAAATGCACACGCCACCAATAACGACGACGATCACCTGCAAAGCATCGCAAAACTCATGGCAAAATACAGATCACTGGCCGAACACGAAATCTTCTACATGACACAGCCTATAATAGCCAGGAGATACGCCGAGGGAAACCGAGCTGGCCGCACACGCGCCAACCTCATCAAAGCAGAGCAAGGAATGAGCCATATTACCAGCATAACGGACACAAACGGGAATGTGCGAACAAAAGCAGCCGACATCAACGAGGTATTCCAGAAATGTTAAAATAAACTCTACACTAACAAGGACCAAGCCTCCCTAAAAGAACTACAGGAATACATAGATTCAATTGCCCTTCCTCAATTGGAAGACGAAGACAAAATGACCCTCGACCTACCAATAACTACAGAAGAGCTAGGTGTAATGCTCACCTGACTCCCACGGAGGCGCTGGCCTGGTTCGCGCTACTGTGACCTCTTCTAAGGTGATGCGCAGGGTTCGGAAGACGGACTGGACCGGGCCCCCAAATCTGGCTTGTCTGGCTCGCAGAAGTATCCTTCTGTAGGCGAAAATAGGGGATTAACTGTCTGCGGGGTAATGCAATCAGCCTCCCACTTTCCCCTCTCACCCTCCTCGAAACCCTTCTGTGATTCCTCGTAGCGTCTCACCTTAGGGTCTGGAAGGACGAGCTCTCCATCCTGCTTCTGGTGCAGGGGCGCATTGGTATCCAGTTACTTCACTGGATTTTCGGATTGGTGAGAACCAAACTTGCTTGGCTTCCAGGTAAGTTTTTTGATAAGAGGTTCCCCTTGTGTCCATGCATTAATGTACTAATGCTAGTGTCTTTTTCCCCATAGGGGCCGGGGTATGGAATGCCAGGGAACAGGCACCGACCCGAGATGAGAGGTGAAATCCTTGTAGAAATCAGGTAAGTCTTTAATGAGCGTTTTTTGGTAATGTCTTTTCATTCGCTCATTAACGCTGATGTCTCCTTTTCCCCTTAGGGGCCGGGGTCCGGAAATGCCAGGATGCGGCGCGGACCCGAAATGAAGAGGGAATGAATCAACAGGTAAGTCTTAACATGGAGATTTAGCTTTCCTTATTCCCTTCTCTCTCTCACCTTTTGGTCTGGTCTTTTTCTCCCTAGGCGCTGGGGCGTGACTGCGAATCCGGATGATCGCTGCTGAACATGGAGGCGCCCTGTAAAGGTGAGTGGAATGCGGCGCTGCAACGATCGATGCGATGAGCTTTTAAATAAAAGTCTTCCTTTTCAGGATTGTCGGCGAGATGTCTCCGGGATGCGGATTTAGCAGGTAAGGACTTTTCCTTCTTCTGTTCTCTTCTTCTCTTCCTTTGCAGGTGATCCAGGATGCTGGCAGGGGTGGCAGAAGTCAGGATGCAGGAGCAGACACGGTGAGCGTCCAGCTGCTAGATGCAGAACAACGCGAAGCACGTGTGGCTGTTCGGGTGGGGTTTAAATAGCCTTGGAAGAAGTTACAGGTATGTATCCTTCCTCCAATCAGGTATGTATCCTTCCCCGACCACGCCCGGATGGTAAATTAGTCCCACAGGTAAAGTAGTTCCTTTCAGGCCTCAAGGAGGCCGGGATCCTGCAGCATGGTCTGCATCAGGTAAGTGCACCCAAGCACTTCCATAATGAGCCTGGCGCCTATGGCGCCAGGACTGATGTCTTTTATGAGCCTGGCGCCATAGGCGCCAGGACACTGTCCAAAGGGCCCCTATATGGGGTTGCTGGGTCCTTCCTTGGGGACTGGATGTCCACTTTCGGGGACGCAGGGCTTGAGCCGGCTCCCCGGGAGCGGGCATCATGACACTAGGACAAGGCATAGCGGACTTAAGGGCGGGCAAAGCCCCCAGATCTGACGGAATCCCAGCGGATCTCTATAAAAACATTTAAGGAGGAACTAGTCCCCATGTTACTGGAAGTCTGGGAGGAGGCCATAAGCAAAGGGTCACTACCAAACACCATGAAAGAGGCCATTATCACAGTTCTCCTTAAGCCCCACAAGCCACCACAAGATCCCATGTCATACCGACCATTATCCCTAATCAGTTCGGATGCCAAGATATACGCCAAAGTGATCGCAAACTGACTCATAAAATGCATGAACACACTTATACATCCCGACCAATCGGGTCTCATCCCTACCAGATCCACCGCATTAAATCTCAGGAGATTCTTCGCCATCACTTCCCAACTGGCCCCAAAAGCCAAAACAATAGCAGCCACACTAGATGCTGAAAAGGCATTCGATTCTGTGTCCTGGAATTATATGTACTCTATACTAAGCAAGATGGGATTTGGCCCAGTATTCATCAAATATATACGTGTCTTATACACCGATCCCAGAGCAATGGTCAGAACAAATAAATCTCTATCCCCAAGCTTCGCACTCGGTAGAGGCGCAAGGCTGCCCATTATCCCCCCTTATATTTGCACTCACCATAGAGGGCATGGCAGCCAAACTCAGACACGAACACGCATGGAGGGGTATTCCTCCCCAATTTATTTCACTCTATGCAGATGATACAATGCTGTATGCCAGAAACCCGGAAACCAACCTACCACCGGTAATGCAAGAAATAGAGACATTCACTAAATACTCAGGGTACCAAATAAATCAGGCTAAATCGGAAATTATCCCACTCTCCGCATCCACAGTACAGACCCCGGCCACTGCACAATTCAAATGGTCACCGACCACAGCCTGATATTTAGGAATAATAATGGTCACAGATAAGCAGACCCTGTACAAGAACAACTATGAACCATACTTAATACTATTGGAACATAAGCTAAATGTATGGGACAAACTCCCAATTTCCTTATACGGGCTAATAGCGCTACTCAAAATGGTGATAGTTTCGAAACTATTGTATTTGTTCTGTAACATACCCATTTGGCCGGGCAAACCGTTTTTTCAACAACTTCAGAGACTGGCTACTAGGTTTGTATGGAACGGAGGTACCGTGAGAATCAAATGGACAAACTTTGCGAGAAATACGATACCGGGGGCTTGGCAGCCCCGGACTTTCAACTATACTATCAGGCCTCCCAAGCCCACTTCGCAAAATAGTGGTCAGACTCCACCGAGGCGTATGCACATATACAAGCTGAAAAGTTTGCGGCAGACCCCTACAACATAAGGGCAATGCTCCAAAGCACAGAGAGACCGAGGAGAGGTCGACCCAGTATGCTCTACAGTCCGGGCGTGGTCCAACCTAATGAGCAGAGTGGGATGCGACAACCCATAATGGCCACATACCCCGCTGTGGCACCATCCAAAGCTCGAACCCACCCTGGAAACGACCCTTCAGAAAAAATGGGACCCAGCGAAAGAAATGCACATAGGAGACCTATACCATGATGGGAAATTTGCACCCCTAAGCACGGTCCACACAAAGGTCGGGTCCGGTTTGGAAACCACAATATAATACTATAGACTTAAAGCCACGTGCAAGAAACAATGGCCATCCCTACCGGAAGCCCCACCTACCCATCAATTCCTGTCCGACACCATGACACCAGAGGGCTTCAGGGGTGGAATCTCTACCCTCTACAACGCAGTACAACGGCACACCTCATCCAAAAACACAATAAAAGCCAAATGGGAAAGAGACCTGGGCATCACCATTGAGGACACCCAATGGGCTAAATACTGCCAGTTTACCAAGGCAATGTCTATGTGCACCAACTTTAGACTGATACAATTCAAAATATTAAATCATCTACATATCACTCCCAACAAAGTCGCCAAATTCGACCCTACGACCAAACCGGAATGCCCAAAGTGTCACACCCAAGGGGCAAACTCCTTTCATATGTACTGGGACTGTCCCCCTATATCAAGGTTCTGGTCTGAGGTAGCAGACACTGTAAGCAATATTGTTGGACACAGGATCCCAGCAACTCCACTGAAATACCTACTTGGTGACATTGGGAAGGTCTCGATCAAAACACGTCGCCTGGTCGCAGTCGCGGGGGCAGTCGCCAAAAGATGCATACTTAGAGCCTGGAAGGCAAGTAACCCCCCCACACGACAGGCCTGGATGAAAGACCTCCTTCTAGTACAAGAAACTGAAGAACTATACGCGCAAAGTGTGGTGTCGGCCTGCAGGCAAAAGATATCTGGGCCCCATTAAGGAGTTATCTTGGACCACCTTCCGACACATCAGGAGATGAATCCTCTAGCTCAGCCAACGACCTAGCCAGTGGAATCCCAGGTCCATCATCGATCACAGACTGAAACCCAAAGGAAAACCAAGGACACCAAAAATATGAACTGACTCCCAGTCTGAAAATGTACAACTTGAAGTATGTCTAAATGCAAAATGTCAAAACATGTATGATATATGTGATGCACTTGACAAATCTTAAAATAAAGGTTTTTAAAAAAAACTAAAAGAACCTCCCCTTCTTCTAAGGGGTCTTCCTGAACCTAGCCCTGGTCATTATTAAGCCTGGGCGCTCTGTCTTTGCTACCCTGAACGCAGGTGGTTCAGCCTTATTACTTAGAGAGGAGTCTCCCAATTGAATGGTTTTACTAAGCCCTTAGTTGGACTTCAGAAAAATGGTCCTACAGTCATCCACTCTCACCTCATATGTAACGCAGCTGTGTACGTCATCATCGTGCTGCACAGGTCCTTCAACAAATGTTGCTGGGTTAACTGTGTGGAAGCTAACTATGTTAAATGATTGATTGGACAATATTACTTCATAGCCCGAAGCCCATTGGGTGGTAAGGGCGGATTTAGATTTTTCCAGGTTAGCAAACACTGCATGCTCCACAAAGAGTATCACTGGGCAGCCCATAATAATGATGTAGATATTTGTAAGGCAAATACAGCTGCTGCAAGTGCTTGCTCACATGTAAAATGTTCCTGCATGATTGGGTCTAGAAGACCACTGTAATAAGCTAAAGGCTTTTGTTTTTGTGAAGTTTTCTGGGTGAGGACAGCCATCATCACCTGAACATTAGAATGTGAGAACAGCAAAACTGCTTATTATAGTTGGCGTTTGCTAAGAAAGGTGCATTCAGGAGTGTGCTTTTTAATTCTTTGAATTATTTGATCATTTCAGGTGTCCAAATGATGGGGCCCTTCACCTACTGTGATTCCTTCAACTCCTAGCCAAGGAGGGGGTTGGTTTAAGTAGAATAAATAAAAATCCAGGACCAGCACTAAAAACACAGGCCTAAGAATAGTTGCACTGTGCTTGGCTGCGGTGTGTTTGGCACTGCTGCTAGCCTTTCTGGGGTAACTCTTCCCCTTGTTGATGATATTATCTGCCCTTAATACACAACTTCTTTCTGGCAGTATTTCAGTTTCACTTCGTCCACCTTGTACCCCTTCTCTGCCAGCAGTTTGATTGGTATGCTGAGCCCTTGTACATCCTCAGGGCCCTGACCTCCCACACTGTATAACCCCAGCCGCTGTCTATCCTCAGCACTTGCCTCTGCTCATCCTCCACCCAGGAGGCTTGCACATACCTACATGACACTTCACCTGCTGCTCACCCATGAGCACCACAGCACCTATACCATTACCTTTCCCTTCTGCATTTGCACATTCTGACCACTCACACAGCATAGCAGGTTCTTGTTCCCCTTCTCTTTGTAGTCTTGGATATTACTCTTATGTATTGTAAAAGTAATTGTTCTTTTATCCCCTGTCCCCTCCCTTTTGCCCTGTGGACGCTTTGAAACAGTATTTGCTTCCTGTACAAGCGCCTAACAAGTGAACAATAAATAAAATAAATAAATAAATAAACAGTGTCAAAAATGTCACTGAATCATTCCTACAATGTTTTTTCGTGGTGCTGCACATCAGGAGGTCACCCACATACTGTATCACTTTGCTCTGTGTTTGCAAATGTCCTAATCCATTTGTAACACTCTGTTAAAAATACTTGGGGACTCGCAATACGCTTGTGGTAAACTAGTTTGTTTGTTTGTTTGTTTATTGATTTATAAAGCGCACCGAACCCGGGGGTATCTGGGCGAATTAGCAGAAAAAAAGGTTACAACTTGGCATAAACGAGGTTACGAGCAGTGCATACATACATACAGGAGTACACAAGAGCAAGGCTAAATACGGTTATAATCACAGTATGATGCAGTATGGCACATTTGAAAGTTGTTGGTTGTAGTTAGTCAGAGGGAACATTGAAAGTAGTTGGCCGTAGGTGATGAGCTCTCCTAAGCCCATCAGTCATCCTTCTCAGACAGCCAGCCTACAGTTTTTCTCCTAAAGTCAGGGAAGGAGTGGATGGATCTTAGAGATGGTGGGAGTGTGTTCCAAAGCTTAGCCGCCATGACCGGGAAGCTGCTCCCCCTGCTTTTTTTTAGTTTGTATTTTTGAAAAAGCAGATGTTGCAGCCAATATCGGCTTGAGTTCCTATCTAGAGCGAAGCCTTTGTGCCTCTCTGGTTCCTTTCTCAGATGGCCAAGGGTCTGCACCAGGGGTGCCTGTATTGTGGCTGCAGCAATATATGTACTATTCCAAAAAATAAAGTTGGTACCCTTTAGTGCGCTCCTTGGGAAGAATTACTCAATTACTTGGTTATGTTGATTCCAATTTGTTTATTCAGTATAGGTTCTGGATACTCAATGCACTTAAAGTTTCAATAAATAAACTTTGTCTCCCAGATTGTCTCCCAACACGTGTTTCCCCATGATTTTAGCCACGGTTCCTCAGGGGAGATTCCTTGTCATGTTTTTCATAATTCTGATTAAGTATTGATTGGTATTCAATTTTCTCTCTCATCGGCTCTCTATTTGTCTTCCTTTTGTTCTTTATCCCTTTTTTCTTCTGTTTTTCTTGTGTGTAGATTCTTATGGATTCAAAGATGTTCCTTTCTCTCGGTACGATTGCCTCTGTACATCCGTGGTCTTTTAGTTTGTACCTGGAAACTACCAGGCAAGAGGTGTTTGCTGATCTGGTGAGGCGTGATGAGGATTTTGTGACAAATTTCTCAGTTAAGTATAATGGGGCAGCATGGTGCAGACATTTGTGGGTTAGAGACACTGTTTTACGCTAAATCTTGTCCTTGATGGAAAGCCATTTATTCTGTCTCCTTGACGAAGAGAAATGTTCTCGCCTCGATTGCTCAGAGCAGTCCTAATTGCATTAATTTGAAGAATTTGGAGTTTACTGACAATGTACTTACTTGCTCCTAAGTAAAGCACATTGCAATAATCTAATTTTGACAAGATGAGGGCTCTGGCTAGAATAAGACAGCTCTCTTTAGAGAGAAAGGCTTTACAAGCCTGAATCAGTTTACTTGTGTAAGCTGTTGCTGAGGCCATGGCATTTACTTATTTATGTAGGTTGAGAGCTGAATCTAGGCAGAAACCTAGCATTTTCACCTCTTTTACCACTTTAATGTTATTCCCGTCGATGGTGAAAGAGGCATAGTTGTTGCCGAGTTTGTTGAGGTTAGCTGACATGCCTAATATCAGGAGCTCTGTTTTATCATCAGTCAGGCAGAGGCGCTAGTAGGTCATCCATGTCTGAATGATTAAGTACATTTTATTTACTAGGGCCACGTCAGTCTCATAGTTTCCAGTGAGAGGTATGAGGATCTGGGTGTCGTCTGCATAATTAGTGTAGGTGACTCCCAGATGATCAAGATCGTCGAACAGAAGCTTCGTGAAGATGTTATACATTGTCGGTGACACACAAAAACCTTGAGGACTCCACATGCTATTGGGATGGGATTAGCTGCCGCTGAAGGGGAGAAGACTCTCATGGTCCTATTGTTTAGAAATTATTGGATCCATGCTATCGCGTCCTTGGAAAAATGGGCTGCTGAGGCACGGTGATTGCATAGCACATCGTGGTCCACCAAATTGAAAGCGGCAGACAGATCCAATAGTAATAGCAGTGCATTTTTCCACTTGTCTTTAAGTTCATCGATCTGGGTCTTTAAATCAATCAGCGCTGTTTCAGTGCCATGATAGGGCCTAAAGCCGGATTGTCTAACCCCTAAGAGGACATTGGTCTCAAGGTATTTATGGATCTGAAGGTACGCTACCTTGTCTAGTATCTTAAGTAGGAACGGGCAGTTGTAATTGGCCTGTAATTAATGGGAAAAGTTGTTTTTTTAGGAGAGGTAAGACCCATGAATCCTTTAGGTTACTGGGTACTGTACCTGTAGTGAAGGAGGCATTGATTAATTTTGCAACTATCTTCTTGGCACCTTGAAGGTTTAAGAGAAGCAATAATGCTTACTACATCGAGGATAGAAACTTTGGACAATTTGAAACATTGAGGAGGGTTAGCAGAATGTGTTTGAGTTGTAGGGGAGGTGCCTAAATTAGGTAGGTTTGATATTTTTTCTGCTATTTTGTTTTGGAGAGTGGTGATTTTGTTAGATAAAGCATTCTGGAAGTTAGAGCACCAAAGATTATTCTACAGGGAGGTGTCTGTCGGGGGGATAGGGGCCGCCGTTTCTCTGAGGATAGCAAAGAGTTCCTTGGTGCTGGAACTAGCTTTGTTAATCCTATTGTTGCAAGTCTCACGTTTGGTGAGTAATATATCTTCTTCATATTTGGCTGAAATATTCAACAGGTTAGTTTTATTCTCCGCAGTAGGGAGGTGTTTCCAGAGGACTTCCAGTTCTCTTTTTTCAGCTCGCAAAACTTTTAGTTGAGCTGTGAACCATGAGTTCAGGTGAGCTCTAGGTTTACCTTTGCGCATTTTAAATGGGGCAATGGTGTCTAGAGCTTTAGTCATCGTGGAATTTTAGACATCTACTAGGGTGTCTGGATCCACGGTGTTCGTCAGAGAATTGAGGATATGGATTATATGTGGTAGGATTGTGTCAGCAGTAATATTCTGTTTGTTCGAGTGAGGAGTGGCGGTGCTGTTAGGTTAGTTTTGGTTGCAGGGACATTAGCTGAGAGTGAAGGACAGTAGGTAGTGATCTGTACAGGATTGAGGTACAATAGACGTGATTGCAGTTTCACAATTGAGATCAGCTACCCAATCTAGAGTTCTACCTTTATCAAGGGTAAGCTGAGTAACTCTTTGGGTGAGACCAAATTTGTTTAGGGTGTTGGACACTGCTGAAGCTTGCTGGTCGTTAGGGTCATTAAGGCCTAAGTTGAAATCTCCTAACAGTAGTATTTGTGAAGAGGCTTTGGTGTTGTCAGATAATATTGTCATAATATCTTCCTTCAAAGTGCCAGTGGGCCCTGGAGGTCTATAGATTAAGTGAACAGTTAGGGTACAGGAGTTATAAATAGGTATTTTGGCAGTGAGTAATTCGCAGGATGTGATAGTTGGCGAGAGCGCTATTCTCAGGTCTAAGTTGATCTTGGCAATTATGGCACTGACATCGCCTGTAGATTCTACTCTATCAGCTCTTATGATAGTGTAGTTGTCTGGTACTGCAAGTAGGAGCAAGGGGCCTGCTGCTGCATGTAGCCAGGACTCTGTTATTGCTAGGAAGTCAAGGTTTTGGCCGTGATCAGGACGGCTATGTCTGTAGCATGTACCACCATTGACCTAGCTTTGATAGTTTGAGTATTAGAATTCATGTAAGTGGGGCTAGATTTGCTCTGATTCAATCTCTCATTGTTGTTGGCCGTGGTTGTAGGCCTATGGTTGTTGCATGCAACTTTGTTTTTTTTTTGTGGCATTAACTTCTGAGGTTATTTACAATAGGTAGTGGCTTTACTTTATCTGAAATATTGATCAATGGCTCGTAGCGTTTAAGTAATCTGGAGCCCACTCTATTATTTCTAACTCTGGTAGGGCAAGGCTTATTAGCTGCAAATGTGATATGAGAACAGTTAAGTCATTGTTTGAGGGAGCAGGGGGACAGGGTCTCCACTGCTATTGTGTTCTGTGTCAAGAGTACTTGGTATCTAGTTTAAGCTTGGGTAAGAACTTAGTGGGGCTTGTAGTATTGTACTGGTAGTCAGGTTTAAACAAGGGCAGCAAAGGTGTCTGTTTGATCCCAGGTATAGGTTGGGTAAACTTGGACATAGTTGGATACTGATGGTTGAGATATGTAATGTGTGCAACCTTGACTTCCTGGCTGGTAAGCAGAGGTGAACATATCATTTATAACCATAGGAAGGTAAGGGCATGCATAGTACTTGTTAGTTACAGCCACTGTGATTGACTTGGGGGTAGTTGTTCCGGGTGTTTACTCAAGTTAGTCAGCACAGGAGTGAGTGAATGGAATAATACCTAGGCAAAGGCAGAGCATACAATCAACATACCACTAATGCAATCATGATGTCACAGGCATGCAGGATATGGCAGAGTAAGCGCCCAGTGCGGCCCTAGGCCAATCAGTTAAAATGAGACTAATACATTACTACAAGGGCATAGTGGGCAGTGACAGCCGTGAACATATGAGGTATGGCCTGGCTAGGCTGGGCAGGTGGAAATAAATAGCGCAGTTGGCGGGAATACAATGATGCTTGTAGTTAGCCTTTTGTCCTTAGAGTCATAGCCTCATAGGTGGGTATATGTGAACGGGCAAGCAAGGCTCTGGATAGCATAGAGGAATGCACTATAGCAAAGCAGTATTTAACTGTAAAAGTCGGTGCTTAAATATACAAGTGGATTTAATCAACGTACTATAGCCGTGATCCTGTAATGCACAGGGTACAGAGGTTATTGTAGAAGTCATGTTCTGGCAAGACACCTGGCATCAGAAGGCGCACTAGGCCATAATAGCATGCTATATACAGATCTAGTAGTTCAACATAATGGGCACAACCTCTAACGGCACGTGGTAGAGGAAAGTCACGCTCGCTCAGGAATAATGGTAGTGTGGGTTAAAAAACGCAATGAGATATTAGGACTATATGGTCTCCTCCTCACTAGGCAAGATGATCTGGTCCGCACAGTCAGTGGTCATGCTGTGGAACGCACAGTGTAGTTTTAAACAAATGGGTTGCAGGCTCACAAAGGTTTGTGGCAGGGTGAAAACATACTTGGGAATTCCTTACCCTATTCAATATGGGACGGTGGTGAGACGGGCAGCGTGCCTGGCCCCGTGGCTCTGTCTAGCCCCAACAGGCACAGACAACTCTGGCGTTTAGTGTCGGGCCTTTGGTAGGAGGGCCACCTGGCTAGTGTCTTCCGGTGGTGCAGGTCGGGTAAAATGAGGGCCTTTCACCACAGATAGCAAGAGGAGCATAATGTGCAAATGCAGGTGCCTCCAATTATGGATGGGAGCACAGTTCCAGCAGGGCTCTTTGGATGAAAGTGCCCCTCTTGGAGAGTGCGTCGGGCGAAGAGAGATGGGCTTCTGCCCTCCCAATGTCATTCCTGGTGGGAGAGTACGCAGGCACGGACAGGCTCCAGCCTTTAGTGTCAGACCTTTGGTAGGAGGGCCGGGTGGCTTCCAGTGGTGCGGGTCGGGTAAAATGAGGCTCTTTCGCCAATCGCAACGTGCGGGGGCTCACAGCTTCAGCTGTAGTGTGTCAGGTTCCATAGTAAATAGGTGTTAATTAAAGAATTATTATCCTTATGTTCTTTGTTTATTTCATTGTTAGGTTTAAAAACTAAATATAGTCCTTTCACTGTTAAAATGGTTGGGCCTTAACTTCTATATTCAGAGTACTGCAGATACCCCAAGCCAAGATGGAGGGCAGAGGCAGGAGTTCTGATTGGGTGGCAGGTTGACAATGGTGTGACTCCCAACATTCTAAACTGCCTTTCATTAGTTTAGTTTCCTGAGCTGGTCATGTTTCTGTTTATCTCCTACGTTTTGGGCCTTGGAAAACTCTTAAGAAAATATCTTCAACACTAAAAGAAAAAGAAACAACTCATTCAAGTTACATCTACTCTAAAGAAATTATTTTTTCCCTGTGGAAGAAAATGCTGAGAGGTCTTCTAAAGCAAAAAATAAGCTAAGTACTTTTTATGTAATTAATCTAAATGAACTGCCAAAGTTAGCCTTATCTTCTGTTATTTTCTCCTCTGAAGTGCAAGGATTAAAAGACGTCGTGTTGTGAAGCCAGTGTTTTTACATGGCAAACTCATTCATCAAAGATTAAGTCATGAAAACATGATATTTAAAGGCTATTAAAGTTAATGACTGCACAGGCAACCTTGTTTTTTAAAAGTAGCACCAAGAAGGATACTTATTTTTGAGCCAAGGTATTTTTAACAAAGAGGAAAATATATAAGACTTGTTTACCATATTATATGAGGAATCTTCCAAATGCATCTCATTACATGCAAAGACGTTTTTGAGGAATAACTTTACTTTAAAACTGCACTCAACATTAAATGGTATTTCCTTTGGTTGTTGAACTATTTCCATAAAGAGAGGTAAATGAAATGGAATGAACTGATTAAGGAAATAGTATCATTTTAAGGAAAACAAAAGATTATTTCTGTGTTTTCAACTATTTTTTCAAGTGTGCTTCATTCAAAAGACTCATCTTCTTGAGACATTCTGGAGTTTGTGTTCACAGTTTTATTGACATTGTTTGGAAACACATTTTCTTTTCTTCAAGTTCATTTATTTCCACAAGGAACCTCCATCAGTTTAGTCACTTGTAATGACATTCAGTTCATTGGTTTTCAGCAGCACAGTTATGAAACATGACCACCAAAGTTTGCTTTTAGGGTAAAAGAGTTGGAGTTATTTCAAAACTAAAAAAAATATATAGAAATAATTATCATCCTCTGGGCTTTTTGCAGAGGGTATTCAGGTAGGATTGTTGATATTCATAAAATAATAGTTGTTTAGTTTTGTAATATTATTTAATGCTTAACAATTTTCATTCATGCAGAGACCGGATGAAGATAGAAGATCCAGTGTCTGATTTGTTATTTTATCCACTTTTCCCCCTTCCCCCAAGGGGTGTCTAGTACTCAGCTGTTCAGTTTAGTTGTGAGCTAGACATCTTAGTGGGATCGTGGGACTCAGCAGCTCCTGCGTTGGATGTGGATATTACCAGCCTGACAGAATGAAAGGCCCAAGTAGTTAACTTCGCCTGAGCTGCTGAGACCACTTCCCAGAATAATTATGGAAGCCTTGGGGGATATGATTAAGGAGTTGAGGGAAGAATTAAGGGTTTCTATAAATGAGAATGTCCTTTTAAATAAAAAGATTGAGGAGTTAAATATTAAGGTAACACATATTCAGGAAATGTCAGAAGAAAGGTTGGTAGGTAGGAGAGAAGAACAGATTTTGGAACCTCCAGTTCTGGAAAGGGAAGGTTCTAGACAGAGAGGAGATTCTGGGTTAGGAGCAATTGGAGGTTTAAAGTCTTTAATTTTACCGGTGCCTCTGGCACCACCTGAACGTTTTTCTGGTGAGGCTAAAAGATTTCAAACATTTTTCACTCAATGTGAATTACATTTTTTAAGTAGGCCGGAAGTGTTTTCTTCTGATATGTCAAAGATAACATTTATGATATCTTATCTTTCAGGGGAGGCTGCTAGTTGGGCAGGAGTGTTGGTTAAACAAAAAGATTTAGCTTTGTATGATTTTAAATTATTTAAGGAGGAGTTCAGTAAGTTATTTGATAAACGTCAGGAATCCTTACAAGTTGATGGTGAACTGCTTGAGTTAAAACAGGGGAATCGAGAGTTAGTAAGTTATATTACCCAATTTAAAACTCTAGTTGTTGAAAGTAACTGGCCAGAAGAGAAGAGAGCATCCCTTTTTTACAGAGGTTTAAGGGATGAATTGAAAGACGCCTTGTCTGGGGTAGTAAATAGACCAACTTCTTGTGACGCCTTGATGGATTTAGTTGTACAGTTAGATTTTCGCCTCTATGAAAGAAGATTGGAGCGTAGAAGGGGAGACAATAAACAAGAGAATAAATCTAATCCTAGATTTGATAGACCTAGGCTGGAGTTTGTAAATAGAGATTTTAGGTCAAAAAATTCAGAAAGTTCAGGAAGAATTAGAGGACCTCTTTCTAAGGAGGAAAGAGATAGGCGAAGAAATAATAATCTCTGTCTTTATTGCGGAAGGAGTGGACATTTACTTGGGAACTGCCCTTACACTCCAAAGAAAGTACAAAATCCTGACGGCAAGAATCATCAAGTAGCCAATACTCTTCAGGCGGCAGTTCCTCACATAACAATTAATGTATCCTTGATTTTTGAAAAGAAATTGGTGGGTAGTGGTCCTGTGATTATTGATTCAGGAGCAACTGGGAATTTTATGGATTGGGGAGTAGCAAAGAGTTTAGGTATTCTCTTAGTGAAGAAGGTTTTATCTGAGCAGGTTAGTTCAGTGGATGGATCAGAATTAACTTCAGGACCAATCACACATGAAACTTCTACCTTACTAATGATTATGGCAGCGAACCATGGAGAGGAGTTGATTTTTGAGATTATCGATGCTCCACAATTGAAGATTATTTTAGGCATGCCCTGGCTTACACATCATAATCCTTTGATTGATTGGGGCAGAAGGGTGATTGAATTAAATTCCAATTTTTGTAAGGAACATTGTTTTGAAGGTAAATCCCTTGAAGATACTCAGATTGATGATGTTAAGGGTGCAAGGTTCTTAGGAGAGGTTGGAGCTCTTTTTCACTCTCATACTATTGGAGCTGTTATGGGAGAGTTACCTGATTGCTACAAAGAATTCAGTGATGTCTTTGATGAGTTAGTGGCAGGTGGTCTTCCTCCTCATAGACCATTTGATTGTAAGATAGAACTTGAACCAGGAGCCACTTTACCTTGTAGCAGGGTTTATGCACTTACTGAAAAGGAAAACGATTACCTTAAGGAGTATTTAACTGAAAATTTAGCAAAGGGTTTCATTAGACATTCCAAGTCCCCGGTGGCATCTCCTTTATTTTTTGTGCCTAAAAAAGAGGGAACATTGAGGACTTGTATTGATTATAGAGCTCTAAATAAGGTAACCATCAAAAACAGATATCCACTTCCTTTAATTTCAGTTATGTTAGATCAGATACAAGGAGCTGAAATATTTTCTAAATTGGATTTGAGAGGTGCTTATCATCTTGTTAGAGTAAAAGAGGGAGATGAATGGAAGACAGCTTTCAAGACTAAGTATGGATTATTTGAATATTTAGTGATGCCTTTCGGATTATGTAATGCCCCAGCTTCATCTCAGTTTTTTATTAATGAAGTTCTACGTGAGTTTCTGGACATTTTTGTTGTAGTCTACATCGATGATATTTTGATTTATTCACAAGATTTGAAACAACATCAAAGTCATGTAAAATTGGTCCTACAAAAATTGAGAGAAAACCATTTATTTGCAAAATTGGAAAAAAGCCAATTTCATACTTCTTCAGTTGAATTCCTTGGTTTTGTGATTACTCCTGGTGGGTTGGAGATGGATTTAAAGAAGATTAAGGCTGTCAAAGACTGGCCATCTCCGACTAAAGTTAAGGAGGTGCAGAGTTTTTTGGGCTTTGCCAATTTTTATAGGAGATTTATCGAAGGATTCTCTCAAATCATTACTCCTATTACTAAACTTCTTAAGAAAGGAGTAAAATTCATTTGGAGTGAAGAAGCTGAAGAGGCTTTTCAGGTTTTGAAAGATCGTTTCATTACAGGACCTGTGCTTTTACATCCTGATCCTTCTAAGCCTTTTTTTGTTGAGGCAGACGCCTCCAATCTGGCTATGGGAGCGGTTTTATCTCAAAGGCATGAAAACACTGGACAATTGCATCCAGTTGCTTATTTTTCCAAAAGATTTTCTTCAGCTGAAATCAATTATACCATCATGGATCGTGAGCTTTTAGCGATCAAGGCAGCCTTTGAGGAATGGCGCCATTATTTAAATGGAGCTAGACACACTGTGACAGTTTTGACTGATCACCGAAATCTTTTATTTTTAAAATCAGCTAAAACTTTAACACCCAGACAATTAAGATGGTCATTATTCTTTTCAGATTATGATTTTGTAATTACTTTTAAACCTGGAAGTCAAAATGGAAAGGCAGATGCTTTGTCTCGTCAGTTTCCTGGTAGTGAACAATTGAAGGAGATTGATCAACAACCTGTGATTTCCTCTGAACATTTTATTGTGGCGAGAGTTTTTGATGAAGGAAGTTTTTCTAAAGAAATTCAAGACTGTATGACTTCTGAACAAATGGATGAATGGGTGAGACAGGACCCAGTGAGAAAAATTAAAAATGGTTTACCATATTTCGACACTAGATTATATCTTCCTTCAGAGAAGCTCCGGTGAAAAAATTTTGATTGATTGTCATGAATCAAAACTCTCAGGTCATCCAGGGTTTAGAAAAACTTTAGAGTTGGTCAGGAGGGAATTTTGGTGGGATACAATGAGAAGTGACATTTTAAACTTTGTTAAGACTTGTGAGACTTGTATTAGAGCCAAGTCACATGTGGGTAAACCAATGGGTTTATTAGAACCTCTTCCAATTCCGCCGCATCCGTGGCATACTATTTCTATGGATTTTATAGTTGATCTCCCTAAGGATCAGGGTTGTTCTACAATTTTGGTTGTTGTTGATTTACTTACTAAAGAAAGTCATTTTATTCCAATTAAAGGGGAAGTTACTGCAGAAAGTTTGGCACAGCATTTTTCTCAAGGCATTGTTCGGCTGCATGGTTTACCTAGTCAGGTGATTTCCGATAGAGGTTCTCAGTTTATTTCAACATTTTGGAGGGCCTTTTGTAGAAGTCTTGGTGTGGAAGTTAAATTAACATCTGGATATCATCCCGAGACTAATGGTCAAGTGGAACGTGTTAATCAAGAGTTGGAAAAGTACTTAAGATGTTACTTGCAAGCAGGAGACAGTTGGGTAGATCTAATTTGGATAGCAGAATTTGCATATAATAATTCTATGAAGGATTCTACTTCTATGTCACCTTTTTTCTGTAGTCGTGGTTTCCATCCTCGTTTCCTTAGAGAACAGATAGAGAAAGACATTGGTAGTCCAGCAGTTGAGATTAGATTACAGACTATGAAGGAAAATTTGGTACGAGCAGTCAAGGCACTTCAATTGAGTAAGGCTAGTTATAAGAGATTTGCTGATGTTAAACGCAAGCCTGGGCCAGAATTTTGTGTTGGGAATAAAGTCTGGTTGTCTACCAAGAATTTGAAAATCAAGGGTCGAACTAAATTTAGTCCAAGATTTATAGGTCCTTTTGAGATTGAGACTGTGATAAATCCAGTTGCAGTTAGATTGAAACTTCCCGAAAATGTAAAAGTACATCCAACATTTCACATTAGTCAGTTAAAACCATTTGTTGATGGAACTAGATTAGGAGTTCCTCCTAGTCCAGTTTTAGTGGAGAATCAATCTGAAGAATTTGAGGTCAGAGCAATTTTGGACTCTAGAAGAAGTCGTGGAAAACTTCAGTATTTAATAGACTGGAAAGGTTTTGGGCCTGAGGAACGCTCTTGGGAATTTGCTAGTGATGTCCATGCTCCAATTTTTGTCGCCAAATTTCATAGGAAGTATCCTTTCAAGCCTGGTCCGGGAGGGAGGGCTTGGAGAGGGGGTACTGTCAGGTTCCATAGTAAATAGGTGGTAATTAAAGAATTATTATCCTTATGTTCTTTGTTTGTTTCATTGTTAGGTTTAAAAACTAAATATAGTCCTTTCACTGTTAAAATGGTTGGGCCTTAACTTCCATATTCAGAGTACTGCCGATACCCCAAGCCAAGATGGAGGGCAGAGGCAGGAGTTCTGATTGGGTGGCAGGTTGACAATGGTGTGACTCCCAACATTCTAAACTGCCTTTCATTAGTTTAGTTTCCTGAGCTGGTCATGTTTCTGTTTATCTCCTATGTTTTGGGCCTTGGAAATCTCTTAAGAAAATATCTTCAACACTAAAAGAAAAAGAAACAACTGATTCAAGTTACATCTACTCTAAAGAAATTATTTTTTCCCTGTGGAAGAAAATGCTGAGAGGTCTTCTAAAGCAAAAAATAAGCTAAGTACTTTTTATGTAATTAATCTAAATGAACTGCCAAAGTTAGCCTTATCTTCTGTTATTTTCTCCTCTGAAGTGCAAGGATTAAAAGACGTTGTGTTGTGAAGCCAGTGTTTTTACATGGCAAACTCATTCATCAGAGATTAAGTCATGAAAACATGATATTTAAAGGCTATTAAAGTTAATGACTGCACAGGCAACCTTGTTTTTTAAAAGCAGCACCAAGAAGGATATTTATTTTTGAGCCAAGGTATTTTTAACAAAGAGGAAAATATATAAGACTTGTTTACCATATTATATGAGGAATCTTCCAAATTCATCTCATTACATGCAAAGACGTTTTTGAGGAATAACTTTACTTTAAAACTGCACTCAACATTAAATGGTATTTCCTTTGGTTGTTGAACTATTTCCATAAAGAGAGGTAAATGAAATGGAATGAACTGATTAAGGAAATAGTATCATTTTAAGGAAAACAAAGGATTATTTCTGTGTTTTCAACTATTTTTTCAAGTGTGCTTCATTCAAAAGACTCATCTTCTTGAGACATTCTGGAGTTTGGTGTTTTATTGACATTGTTTGGAAACACATTTTCTTTTCTTCAAGTTCATTTATTTCCACAAGGAACCTCCATCAGTTTAGTCACTTGCAATGACATTCAGTTCATTGGTTTTCAGCAGCACAGTTATGAAACATGACCACCAAAGTTTGCTTTTAGGGTAAAAGAGTTGGAGTTATTTCAAAACTAAAAAAAATATATAGAAATAATTATCATCCTCTGGGCTTTTTGCAGAGGGTATTCAGGTAGGATTGTTGATATTCATAAAATAATAGTTGTTTAGTTTTGTAATATTATTTAATGCTTAACAATTTTCATTCATGCAGAGACCGGATGAAGATAGAAGATCCAGTGTCTGATTTGTTATTTTATCCACTTTTCCCCCTTCCCCCCAGGGGTGTCTAGTACTCAGCTGTTCAGTTTAGTTGTGAGCTAGACATCTTAGTGGGATCGTGGGACTGAGCAGCTCCTGCGTTGGATGTGGATATTACCAGCCTGACATAGTGGTTGCTTAGCAACCAGTAAACAAAGATATGACAATGGCCATTTCAGGATGTAATGAGTGTCTCGAGACACGGCGTTCGGGGAATTTGGGCATTCAGAGGCCAGATGGATGAAATAGAACTCCTGACAGAAAGAAAGAGGAGCAGAATGTGCAAATACAGGTGCCTCCAATTATGGATGGGAGCACAGTTCCAGCAGGGTTCGCCGGGTGAAAGCGCCATTCTTGGAGAGTGCGTCGGGCGAAGAGGGATGGGCACCTGCTCTCCCGATGTTGTTCCTGGTGGGAGGGTGTTTTGGAGTCTTTGCACGCAGTATGTAAATGCGGTAAGATACTGAGAATCTGGGTGTAAGGGAATGGAAAAGAATGCATTCTTCAGATCAACTACTGCAAAATATGTTGCTCCCTTAGGTATGTTAGACAAAATGGTGGATGGATTTGGCACTACCTGGAATTCAGCTTCAACTATGTTGTTTAAAGGGCAGAGGTCCTGTACCATCCTTCAAGACCCCCCTTTTGCTTTATTCACTAGGTATATAGCTGTGTTACATGAGGATTCTGATGGCATAATGATGGCGTGTCGTCATAATGCTACAATGGTGTTATAAATTCCATGATCCGCTTCCCGTGACATGGGGTACTGTTTGACCAAGGGCAATGTTGCCCCTGCTTTCAGCTTGATGCAGACAGCCCAAATTCTTTTCAAGAGACCCACATCATGGGGGCCGCTGGTCCATATCACTTTAGGCACCCTGTACGAAACATCCTGTAAGTGTGCTGGTAGTGTCTTTGTAAGAAATACTCTTTGGGGAACCTCTCTGTGCTCTAAAACCAACTGACATGGTAAACATATCTGGAACATCATTTCCCTTTCGTCATCGTCTTCTTGGAAAAGCTGTTCATCAGTCAAGTCTGTCAAGCGCTGTGCTGGGTCAATGCACAAGACCGTACACCATTCAATTCCATCTTCATCTGCTCCATGCAAAATTACCTTGGGGGTCATTCCGAGTTTGGAGGCAGTCATGGTGCTATTAGCTATTAGCACCATGGCTGCCTCCAAACCCGGGTCTGGGTCCGAGTTCTCTGAATGGGGACTTACCGGGTCATTCCAACCTTGGAGGACCCGGTAAGTCCCCATTCAGAAAATCATTCCCCATTCCCATTCGAGCCCCCATAGGGCTCAATGGGAATGGGGAAGGAGCAAATAACGGGCCCGCTAATAGCGGGCCCGCTGTTATTTGCTCCCTGGTCCCTTAACGGGTCCCGCTAAGAACGGCTGGTTAGACCAGCTGTTCCTGGTGGGACCTGCTAAGGGACCACGGAATGTGACTGTAGGGGGTTAACGGCACCGGCATCCTTACCGGTGCCGTTAACCCCCTACCGCCATACTCGGAATGAGGCCCCTTGTCTTTCATTGTGATTGCTGCCTCTAAGCGTATTACAACAGTGGTGCCTGGTGCTACCTCCTTGTGAATGGCTAGTCTAAATACAAATTCAGTGTGAAATCAAAATGTGTGGTCTTTGATTTTAGGCACCGATCCTAAGAGCACTTGTACCCCATAAAGGAATAGCTCAGGGTGAAGTGGTGCACCTCGCTGCACGCTGTGAGCACAGAATACTTTTATAACTGCAATAGCCCCTGTGTAATTCATGCCTGGGGTGGTACACACTAAGCCCTGTGAGGGGTCATTAATGTGAGGCTCACAACTGTGCTTAGTTTTCTCAAGGTTTGACATTTTATTTGAAACAAAAACAGTAAATAAACCCCAACTAAACCTACTCTACCATGGGATTCCCTACCTAGTCTAGGATATAAGGGAACGCGTCCTAGCAAACACAAAACAACAAAAAATACAAAGTAACAAATGAACAACATAAATATAAGATTACCAAATAACGAGTGTCTTGGAGGACTTCTGTTTGTCCTGGGCAGACCTTGCTCCCCAGGAATGTCCCAAATTCAATTTCGTCCAAGGAAAAAGAAAGTCTTAAATCAGTCTTTGAAAGGTTCCAAAGAAACAAAGGTTCACTCAAACAAAAACCACTGGTAACTGTTTCTTCTTCGCTTGATGAAAAGATTCCCTTTCCAAGTTCCTCAAAGAAAACAAAGCACCAATGGTATTCCTGGATAACTTGCTTCCAGAAAAGAATGGATAAAGTTTAGGACAAAGGTATCACTTCTGATTAATAACAACTCTTCCTCTGGTATTTCTACAGCGTCTTGAATATACTTGGTCAGGATGCATCTCCTTACGGCTTGCTCTCTCTCTAGCAAGTCCCTTCTGCCAATTATACTGAGAGGAGGTTCCTTTGCCCCACAGTCTGCTTCTGCTTCCACTTCTGCTTCTAGTACATTCCAATAATGTTCTGACTAATGTATAGGCAACCACAATACTACTGCTTCTGCTGCTACTTGGTGTTATAGACACTTCGACCTCTACAGGTTGACAAGGCACTCTCTCTTGTATAGTAAGAAAGGGCAGCCTCTTTGCCTTTCCTTTCTGTATTTGTATTTGTATTAGTATTTTATTACGATTATAGAGTGCCTTTCACCAAAGGCGCTAAAAAATAAAAGAATTCAAAAACAGTACAATCAAAATGATACACATGAATACAGGTTATATCAACAGAGAAAAAGACAAGGACATCATTTTCCTTCTTTTTTGTAAGAAGCAAGAGATGAAAGAAGGTAGAGTTTAAGATTTGTTTGAAAAATGCGAAGAGATGAAGAGGTAGCGAAGTCAAAGAGGAAGGGAATTCCAATGCTTAGGGGCCAAAAGAGAAAAAGAGCGGAAGCGAGACGAGGCACAAGGGGGCTTAGGAACAGTTAGAAGAAATAGATTCTGAGATCGTAAGGGACATGAAGGGACATTGAAGGAGAGTAGGGAGGAAAGATAGTGTGATGCCAAGCCATGGGTGCATTTGAAGACAATCAAAGGAAAGTGATACGAGAGATGAGATTCAAAAGGAAATAATGAAATTGAGAGCAGGGAATATGTAATAGAAGATCTAGGGGGTAAAGAGAAAAGAAGACGAACAGAAGAATTATAGATGGAGCGAAGAGGAAAAAGGTAACAAGAAGGAAGACCAAACAGTCAACATGAACAGTAGTCAATACCGGAAAAGACGAGAGAAAAAGGAAGTTTAGTAGAGTGAAAAGAAAGATAAGGGTGGGAGTAGCGAATGTTAAACAAGGCATAGTGAGAGGAGCGAGCAATCGAGGAGTTATGAAGACAGTAAGAAAGAGAAGGATCAAAGATAGTGCCATGGTTACGCGCTGAAAGTGAAAAACAGAGAGGATGGGGAAAAGAAAGAGTGGGAGGGGTAGAGTAGGAGAGATAGTAGAAGAGGGGAAACACAAAACCTACGTTTTTGAAGGATTAAGATGCAGAAAGTGGAAGGATATGCAGTTCTGAACAGCTAAAAGACAGTTAGAGACAGTGGAGTGCAAAGTAGAATCGAAGGAAGAGAAAAAGATAAAGATCTGGGTGTCATCAGTGTAAAGGTAAAAAGGAAGATGGAAAGAGGAGATAAGAGCAGAAACAGGAGCAGTATAGAGAGAGAAAAGAAGAGAAGAGGACCGAGGGGGACACCATAGAGAAGAGGGAGTGAGGAAGAAGAGTGTCCAGCCCAAGTGACGGAATAGGTTTGTTGCAAAAGATATGAACAAAACCATTCAAGAACAGACCCAGAAATACCTAAAGTAGAAAGAGAGGAAAAAAGAAGAGAGTGATCCACAGTGTCAAACGCTGCAGACAGATCAAGAAGAATAAGAGTAGAAGAAAGCTTAGAGTGGCGGTTGAAAGAAGAGGATTAGAAACATGAAGAAGGGTGGTTTTGGTGAAATGAGAGGGGCATAAACCAGACTGCAAGGGTGGAAGAAGTGACTGGAGACTCAAGTAACGGCTTACCTGAGTATATGTGGCACATTCAAGAAGTTTAGAGAGACACTATAGAAGAGAAATAGGACACAAAATTAGCTGGGGAAGACGGGTCAAGGGAAGTTTTTTTCAGAATAGGGAGAATGAATGCATGCTTGAAAGCCGCAGGGAAACAAGAATGTGCAAGAGAAGAGTTTCTAAGAGAAGTGAGATAAGGAAGAAGATGGGGATATACTTGAGGAATAAGAGAGGAAGGAAGAGGGTCAGAGGGCGAAGCAGTAGGATGAGCATGAATCAGGAGAGCAGAAGTGTCAGGACCCGTAAGAGAAGAAAAAGAAGCAGAGGAGTATGGTAGTGGAGAAAAAGGAAAAGGAGCAGAGGGGGTAAAAGCAAGGCGAAGATTAGCTACTTTAGATGCAAAGTAGTTTGCAAAATCAGAAGAAGAAAAGGATGACAGCGCAGGAGGGTCAGGGGATTTTGGAGAGAGAAAATTGTGCAGAAGCTGATAGAGACGATGAGGGTGGTGAGATAGAGAGAGTGTAAGTTCAGAGCAATAAGATGTCCTAGCAATAAGTAAGGCCGAATCAAAAGAAGAGTGAGGCATTGAAAGTGTAGTAAGATGGGACGGGGAGTGAGAGCTTTTCCAGAGCCGCTCAGCTTTATGCAAACTACGGCGAAGGGAAAGGATACTAGAAGTGAGCCAAGGCTGTGAGGTTTTACAAGTCAGGGAACAAGAATGTAAAGGAAAAGTAGAATACAAAACAAATTGTACAGAAGAGTGTAGGGTACTGTAAGGAAGGCATGGTATCAAACAGTAAGACAGACACAAGTGATCACAGTTCAAGGGTGTTTATTGAACTTCAATTGGGTTTGAAAAACGCCATTCTAAACCTAAATCTAAAGATGGGAGCAAGCTACAACCATCAAATAATAATAACGGTGTCCTAGTGGGGTCTTATCAAATTAAAAGGCCCTATACTAATAAACTTGTTGTCAATCATTACTGCTAAATACAAAGAGTGTGTGAAACAATGTTTTTCAAAAGAAAAGTGTTCAAGAAATATGTCAGGATATTCAAGCCATTGGCTTCCCTTCCCCACGTTTTCAGTACGGGACAAGGCAGCACACTCAAGCTTAGCACAGTCTCTGGCTTCTCTAGCACGAGGGTGCAGTTCAAAACTTTAACATCTTGGCCTTCTGTGCTAAAGTCTCTTTGCCATTCAAAGTCTCTTTTCCAGAGGGCCTGATGTAGTAAGACAAACAACAAAGTTCCTTTCTCCTTAGGGTTTCACACGTACAAATTCTTGGGTGATTTTCTGTTCACCCTGGATCCCTCTCCATCAGGCTCAGACCCACTTCAACACAAAAGCTTCTCAGGTGATTTTTGCTTCAGCCCGGATCCCCCTCCGTCGGGTTCACACCCCCTTTCTTAGGATCTCAGACATACAAATTCTATGGTGATTTTCGCTTCACCCGGGTACCCCTCCATCATGCTCAGGCTCACTTTAGCACAAAGATTTCAATTGATCTCCCTCTGCCAGGCTCGGACCAACTTTGTCAACGTTACCACAAATGTTCTTTACTTTATCAACATTGAAGACTTTCAATTGTGCGCAGGGTTTTGCTTGACCCGTCGCAGGACCACTTCGATTCACAATTCTCTACTTTCACTTTTCAGCTGGATACCTTACAGAGACCTTCGATTTACCACCCATGTGGTGCCCGGACCACTCTGTCAAAGGTATTCTATCTATGTTTCAAAGTTCAATCACTCATCAGCAGTTCAACTTTACTTGCGTCTTTTATCACACGCATTTCAAACAATGTTCGTTCCAGCACTTGCCATACAATGTTGTTGCTTGCAACCTTGGTTTCAAAACAGACCGGTCTTGTATCGGTCTCCCCAACTCACCCGCTGTGTTGATTTCACTGATGCTGCTTTGTTCTTGGTGCCAAGGACAGTCCATGGTGGATAATTAACCCTGCCATGATTCTTGACGCGGCAGGGCCCTGGGTATCTCCGACACACAATGCAGGATTCTCAGCCTGTTTTCCTGACCTTACGCTTTCCAATCTCGAGGGCTCATGAAAGCAACAGTGCCTTGTCGAAAAGGTCAAGGGAACTTCCCTACTTGCAATCCCCTTCTGTTTCGCCGTCTTTCTCCTCTTGTTAAACTGCCATCTTGGAACTGCTGTTTCCTCGTGTGCTTTGCCTCGCTCAGACTGTGGAAGTCAGGTGTGTGTGTGATGGTCAGTAATTGCCTGACCATGCCTGACCATTGTATTGGGACACGTCAGGTATATGGCTTGGATTTTAGTCCGTTGTCTGTCATAGCTGGCTGTCCGTGAGAAAGTGTTCGTGTTGTAAAGGGTGTGGGGTTGGAGTTCCCAAATATCCTAGAGGTGTTATAAGGAAGGGGATACCACGTCTCACAGTCTGGTGTGCCACTCCCGAAGACCCCTCATCCAAGTGATCCTCCCGCACTGGTCCACCCCCAGGAACTGGATCCAAAAGTGAAGGCCGTGTCCTGGCTGCCTGGATGACAGATCCCCGGGGACTAGTGTGTGAGAGCACAATGACAAGAGTCAAATGAAGAAAGATTACGACACATAAAGGTAGTTGAAAGAGGAACAGAAGGAATGGAGGGAGGAAGAGAGAAAGAAAGAAGTGATCTGAAGCATAACAAGGAAAAGAGGTAACAAGAGGAAGAGGGGAAGAAGTGAAAATTAAGTCAAGGCAAGAGCCAGACTGATGAGATGATGGAGAAGAAAGAAAATGCAAGTGATAGGAGTCAGCAAGAGAAAGCAGCAAAGGTAGTGAAGAATTAGAAGCAGGAAGATTAAAATCCCCAAGGAGAAAGAAAGGGGAGGAAGATGGCAAAGAAGAAGATCAAGATGTTCAAGTAAAACTGTGATTTGCCAGGGGGACGATAAACAACAAGAAGAGAGACAGGAAGGGTATTAGAAAAGAAGGAAAACTGATATTCGAAGGAAGGAAAATTAGGAAGATTAGGACAGGGAGATAAAAGAGTCCAGGCGCAGGCCTAAGTGGTCGGCGGATATGATAGAAAAAAGTAGAAGGAGTGTGAAGAAGAGCTCATGAAAGCAACAGTGCCTTGTTGAAAAGGTCAAGGGAACTTCCCTACTTGCAATCCCCTTCTGTTTCGCCGTCTTTCTCCTCTTGTTAAACTGCCATCTTGGAACTGCTGTTTCCTCGTGTGCTTTGCCTCGCTCAGACTGTGGAAGTCAGGTGTGTGTGTGATGGTCAGTAATTGCCTGACCTTGCCTGACCATTGTATTGGGACACGTCAGGTATACGGCTTGGATTTTAGTCCGTTGTCTGTCATAGCTGGCTGTCCGTGAGAAAGTGTTTGTGTTGTAAAGGGTGTGGGATTGGAGTTCCCAAATATCCTAAAGGTGTTATAAGGAAGGGGATACCACGCCTCACAGTCTGGTGTGCCACTCCCGAAGACCCCTCACCCAAGTGATCCTCCCGCACTGGTCCACCCCCAGGAACTGGATTCAAAAGTGATGGCTGTGTCCTGGCCACCTGGATGACAGATCCCCAGGGACTAGTGTGTGAGAGCACAATGACAAGAGTCAAATGAAGAAAGATTACGACACATAAAGGTAGTTGAAAGAGGAACAGAAGGGATGGAGGGAGGAAGAGAGAAAGAAAGAAGTGATCTGAAGCATAACAAGGAAAAGAGGTAACAAGAGGAAGAGGGGAAGAAGAGACAATTAAGTCAAGGCAAGAGCCAGACTGATGAGATGATGGAGAAGAAAGAAAATGCAAGTGATAGGAGTCAGCAAGAGAAAGCAGCAAAGGTAGTGAAGAATTAGAAGCAGGAAGATTAAAATCCCCAAGGAGAAAGAAAGGGGAGGAAGATGGCACAGAAGAAGATCAAGATGTTCAAGTAAAACTGTGATTTACCAGGGGGACGATAAACAACAAGAAGAGAGACAGGAAAGGTATTAGAAAAGAAGGAAAACTGATATTCGAAGGAAGGAAAATTAGGAAGATTACGACAGGGAGATAAAAGAGTCCAGGCACGGGCGGCGGATATGATAGTAAGAAGTAGAAGGAGTGTGAAGAAGAGCAGGGATTACAGAATTATCAGGGGTGGTTCAAATTTCAGTTAGACAGAGAAAGTAGAAATTAGAGCGAAGAAAAAGGTCAAGAATAGATTGTGATTTACAGATGGAACGAACATTTAAGACAGCAAAGTGGAATTGTGGAAGAGTGTCAGGAGAAATGAGAGGGAAAGACAGATTAGAAGCATTATGTAGCCAGGCAGAAGGTAGCACTGGAGAAGTGTGATAGGTTGTCCTAGATGGGATAGGACGAGGAATAGAGATAGAACGAAGAATGGAAATGAAAAATGTAAACAAGTAAGTGACTAGTCGGTACATGGTTTGCCACAAACAGAAATAAATAATGAAAATCAAAGCCGTTCAAAAGGGGGCACCCAAAGAGAGGGGTGCCCATGGCTAAAGATGCCCAAGAAGACTCCTAAAATAGCATCTACATGGAAACATGTGACTGCCCCAGTCACCAAACAAGGGAAACAGGGAAAAGTTATAAAAGCCCACTGCAGTGGTGATAAAATGGCCGTTTTGGAGGTCCAGGAACAAAGTCAGCAGCAGGAGGTAGTAGGAGAACAACGCAGGTACAAGTCCAAGGAAAGGCACAGAGTTGGAAAACCTGATGAGATGGTAACGTAGAGGCAGTTGAAGATAGTAATTCTGGTGCCCGCGGCAAAAGGCCAGGTATAGACAACAAAGGGTAGCAAGCGCATTGTCGCTGAGGTCATAAGACAAAGTCACAGTCATGGGATAATCCACCTACAGAGAAGCAGGCAAAAGAGTGGAAAAATGCCACTCCAGCAGTTGGCTCCAGGGAAGAGCGCGGGCTTGGCCAGAAAACCTAGATACACAAAGGGCTCAAGAGCAGTTGCTCACAGTCGTCCCTGGTGACCACCCTCCCCAAAAAACCTTGTCAACACCAAAACCAGCAAGTGCTTAGGGAAGGGAGAAGAGAGAAGGGAGGAGAAAAGTGTGTGCAGGTAAGCAGTGGATGGAAAAGGATATGGAGGGCAGCAGGGCACCAGAAAAGACTAGACTGGACTAGAGACCTACAGGGCTCCAGCAGGCAATCAGAGTATCTGAGGCACTAATTGCCCCCACAGGATCAGCACTACAATACACTGCCCACAGCAGGATGCCCGGCACAGCCCAGCTCACCTTGTCTAATGGTAAGAAGGGAGGGTCTGAGCTCAGCGCTCAGAGCCTGCCGACCCTGCATTAGAAGGGCAGAGAGCTGATGAAGACTCACAGGAGGAAGGAAGCTGCCATGGCTGGACCCAGGACATGGTACATGAAGAGCTCTGGACACGAGGCGCTCAGAAACCCATATGATGGAATCGTTGGTCTCCAAGTGGAGCAGGAAGGCAGGCACCGCAGTCGCAGCTCTGTGAGTGATGAAAAAGAATACCTGAACCTTGGTCGGCACCGCCAGAAAGCAGACAACAAACACTGTGTTGGTGCAGGAAGGAGCCAAGAAGGATCAGAGAAGTGGAACCATCAATGCTGGGTGAGCGTCAAGCAGCACTGTGCGACAGTTGCTTCCGACATCTCACCTCCACTCTGACACTTTTCTGTCTTGCAGCTACCACTAAATCTGTCTTAGCTCCCAGACTGCTTCTCTCCCTTGACTTAAACAGTCTGAGCTCTACAGATGTAGACATTATTTTGTCTAACAAGAACTCAGCCCCCTTCCCCAGCATTATGTACACTTTCTTATATCCAGTAGTTAGCCCAAAGCTAAATTGCAACTCCACCAGCATGGATAACCTTGTCACCCTTATATCAGAGGACTCTGGGTTTACAACAGGTTCAACAACTTTCAAACAATGGTGTTCATTTCTTAATTGAGTGGGTTTTGACCCTGAAAGGGTTTTGTCCACTGGCTTGGGTAATGCTTGTTCTTCTACTAACTTCAGCAACTTCTAAAACTGCTAAATAATTGTTCAAGATGTTACACAAATTAAGCTTGCCTGGGGAAACTAAATTAGGTGCATGCAATTTTGTTTTGATGACAAACTTCCACTTAAAGGTTTGAGTTCCCTGTTTTCCGGGTAGCATTCAAATTCAATAGAAATGGGGAAACACAGTTTCATATGCAGAACCTCTCTTTGATGTTAAGTTGGCTTCTTGTAACAATGTCGGAAAGTCAGCTTCTACTTCATAAAGTTTACTAGCAACGTTCCCCTCCTTAATAGGAGACACGAGACCGTTCAGTAAACACTTCAGGTCTAAAAATGGGAAAAAAAGGGAAGGCTTTCTCTTCACGTTAACTACGCTGAGATTAGCGTGTAATACAATGCCCTTGTTAGAGCAACTTCCCACGGCTGTGAACAACTTTTACTCACTTTTACTTACTCACGAGTGACAATTAAACTGGATACAATTACTGGCAAAGTGTTCCTGATGATTTGGAGTACTGAGCTACACTCACCGACTCCACAATCACAGCGTTTGCGGGCTGCTTCTACTTCCCAACTTAATTTCTTCTGCTGCTACTGCTACAGGCACTCTTAGGACCCACAACCCTCTGCTGCATGGGTGTCTCCGAATGGCCTTGATAATGGAGAGTCTTCCTTTCTCCAGCTTCCCTCTGCTTGCCTCCTCTGCACACGGGCCTCATGTGGATGCACAACTTCAGCTCTGCATTCACAGCAATTAGGCGTACCTGAAAAGACTGCCAGTTTCTTCCAGTCTCTTCCAATGCAGGCACAGCCAAACAGAGTTTATTAGCTCAGGACTAACTCAATGCCTGCAGGTAAAATCTGCTCTTCTTCTGCTCCAGCGTCCCTTCTGTGGTCATACTTGCCGGTGTTCTGCCAGCCTTGCGCTCTGCTTCTTGTTCTACTGTACAGCTGACCTTCCAGCTTCTGCTCCAGCTTCTTTCTGCTGCTAGTTCCTGCTGCAGCCTTGTATGTTGCTCAGGTGGCTTAATTGGCTTCAGGTACAGACCCCTAGAACAGGTTGCCTGACCTTGCCAAAAGCTATTACGCCTGCCTGCCTGTCCTTGGCTCCTACATGCCTCTCCAGCCCTCTTCTTCATCACAGTCCCTGAGCGACTCTGGGACATGTAGTCCATTTTAAAGAACTTTGGTTTTCCTACTTCTTTAAAATGGCAAAAGGCCATTAGAAGGGTGGGGTTACGGAGGAAAGTTAAAAAGGGGTTCCTCCCAGTCTTCGCAGTCCAATTCCCTCCCCATGTGATCCACTCACAGTACACCACCCCCAGAGTCGGGATCAGAGAGCGCCCTCATTCCCTGGTCATATGAGAAGGGTCCCAGGCCAGGTTCCTGGGGGGAATACCATTCTATTCTCCACAGCCCTCTTTGGTAAATAAAATTACGATGTATAATTTGCTCATAGTATCTCTGCCCAATATGTTAATTGGTGTTTGTTTTGAATACAACAGCGGCAATACTACTTCTTTTGTGCCTAGGGTAAGGGGTAAATCTTAAGTGAAAGGAACCATTACAACAGCCCCACAAAATTCCTGCATGTCCATTATTTTTCCCATCAAAGGAAACCTTCCTTAAAACAAGACTTGGTAGCTCCTGTGTGGACCAAAAACGAGAATGTTCTGTCGCCTATTTGCCTGCCACCTGTGGTTCCGCTTACGGGTCTGCAGTTACTGATAGAACTGGGCACGACAGAGCCCTCTTTGGGCTGTCCTATTGGGAAATCGTGTCTGTGCCTGGAAATGGGAAAGTGATACCTGCCAACACCGGGACTCCTGTGATACTGCACCCTGGGACAACAACTTTTTGTCCCATTGTTGAGCAGGGGCTTGCATTTGTGTCTGAATAGGATTCAGTGGTGGGTATGGAGGCAACCTGCGACTGTGCAATTCTCAGTATATTTTGAACAAGTGGGGGCTGCTGTTGTGGTGCGCCCTTGTGGAAATGGGGATTGCATCTGCGGGGGTTGCATCTGTGTGGCATAGGTGATAGTCTGATACGCTGGGATACCCCCAGGGCCATAAGGTATTTAGGTTCTGATGCTATTCTCCTGCAAACCCAGCATAGTCATCCAAACCTTGGTCTTATCCCTCCTAGTCCAAATCCGGCCTCACCACCTCTCTGAAAACCACCCCTCCCTTGTGGTAAATGCTCTCCTTGTGGGAAGTACCCCCCTTGTGGAAAATACCCTCCTTGTGAAAAATAGCCTTGTGTGTCCTGCAGGGTTTGAATTTGGCAAATTTATTTTGTACCAACTTTGCTTCAGCCTTCTGAGCCTGGTCTACCTTCTCGCTTTGTCCTGTTTCATTCTGCAATGGTGTACGATATGGGCTTGTATCTCTGCCCATACTTTCGTCTCAATACCTACTACCTTCCCCAATTCCATCTGTACGTCTGAGGGGAGATCTCTAGACAATATGTGATTTAAAAAAAGGGATATTCCTATCCCATGATTGTCCCGTCTCTAACCGTCACATCTCCTGTTTCTGTTGAACGTACTGTGCAGTGTCCTCGTCTGGTCTCATAGTATGAGCTAGAATGGATTACATGTCTGACGTGTCTGGGTCCATATACCACAATGCCTTCCATATGTGTGCTCGACAGCTATTAAATGGTGCGCCATCACGGGCGTTGCTGCTCAGTGCTAACCCTCCATATCTTGCCTTTTTCCGTCCACCTGTACGCCAATAAAGAGGCAAACAAGCTCTTCATATGTCCTACAGCTAGGGTAGTCTCTGCTGTCCTTTTCTCAAGAGCATAAAACTCTTGCCTGCCCCTCCTGTGAGGGACAGCAGGCTGCTCATTGCATTTGTGTTATCCATGTTGGGCCAAGGCACGTACTACAACCCCCTCGACCTTTTTGCAGTAGGGGAACTGTGCTCCTTGATCTTGAGGCTGCACGCTCTTCTCACGGTTCTTAACATTCGCTACCGATATTCTATTGGCCTGTTTCATAAACCGGTAGGCCCATGAGCCCATGTGCTCGGTGTCTTCAGTCACACACTCTTCATCATCATCTTCGCTTCCCTGTCGCTACTTACTGAGTCATTATCTATCGATTCTAGGGTGGGTAGGTCTTACTCCTTAACAGTTTTATTATCGATTTTAAACAAAATCTGTCCCGCCTTCCACTGGTCAGAGGGTACCGATCTGCACCGCTCCTCATCCTTTTTCCGTGTCGCTTTTGCCAGCTGTGCTTCTGCTTCTTTCAATGCATCTTCTATCTGCCTTTGCACGTTTTTCCCTATTTGGGAAAGTAATGGGCTTATAACAATGTCTACTGATACATTCCCAGTAACAGCTGCTGGTTTCTTTGTTTGCTCTTTTTTATCATCAATGACAGGTGCATAGCCTGCAGAAGGCTGTAGAGGAAAGGACCCGTAAAGGGGTGGGGTGGATGCTACAGTAATCTTCTTCTCTATTCTGTCTATGTTGCCATTAGGGGTATTCTCTTCCTGAAACATTTTCCATAATCCCAATATGTTTTTTCCATTCTTCAGCTTTTTCCCTTTGTGTGTCGCCAATAAGGGTGTGTGTACATGTGCTCTAAAACATATTTTCCTACTCAATATCTTACAACACTGTTCCAGCAGCGTTGTAAACTCCCTGAACCTCAATATCACTTTAATAAACCAACTTTGGAAAGAATGCAATTGTCAACCGCTTTGTTCTTCCCCCAAAGGCGCCTGCACTCACAAATCAACCTCTACTCTCCTCATTCACACATTTCTCATACCAAACAAACTATCCACATCTCAAACAAAAACCTCTAAATACACCACTATAACAAATTCAACCAATAATATTTACAATACCTTCCTCTCACCGCTCAATCAGAGGGACGGAGGGATCCCTTTGTACTTCTACACAGCGCTGTCCTTCCCTTTATAAGGGGAGATCCCACATCAATTCACAACTCTATTCTACTTTTTTAAAACTCTTCATTGTTTTTTATTACAACACATAACAACCAACAACAACTCCCTCCTCTCGCTGCCCTGACCTTAACAGAGTCCCAAAAGTTGGATATCACCGGGCAGGACCAGAACATGTGCAGAATGTCCGCTCTCTCTGCCGCATAGCGTGGGCAGCTCCGAGTTTGCTTGCTACCCATGTTAGACATTCTCTTGGGCGTGAGGTATGCCCTGTGTGTGAGGTAGAGTTGCATTTGCCTAAACCTTGCATTTCTGGAGACTTTCTTTGTATACCGGAGGGCTCTGCGCCATTCCTCGCCCGCAAAGATTTTTTTGAGTTCCTCCTCCCATCTGGCTCGCGCTTGCAGCTCTCTTGCGTTGGCACTGCCTAAGAGTTGCTCATAAAGTCTGGATATTGTATGTCCCCCTTCCGACACATCGTACCATGCGTCCAGCTCCCCTTCCATGTCTTCTCCTGCGGGTAAGGTCTTCCACCTCTTCCTGATCTTTCGAACCATTCTGCTGTACAATAGGAATTGACCTCCATGTGCGTCCTGCTTCTCCATCAGGGTCTGGAAGTCCACCCAATGTCCGTCTCGCCATAAGTCCCCAATCTGGGCCATTCCCTTGTCTTCCCACTATGCTCGATATAGTGCTAGGGACGCTGTGCGGGCGTCAATGAATCCCGCGAGGGGAATTTGCCTGGAGCAAGGGTCCCGTGTCCGTTGGGTTTTCCATGCCCTTCTCCATAGGGTCAGGCTCAGTTTGACCATGTTGGGGAGGTTTTTGGTCAATGAATTGTCTAGCCACAAGAGCTCCCTCAGGTACTTTTGCCGTATTGCCGGCTGGAAGAGCAGTGGGTCAATGGATGTATCGTCTCCCAGCCACCTTACCACAAATTGGAGTTGGCCCGGCAAGTAATAGTGTTCAAAATCCAGCAGCCTGATTCCTCCCCATTCATAATCCCTTTGCAGTGTGTTCAGAGCTATTCTGTTCCTCCGCCCGCCCCACAGGAATTCCCTTGCTATCGCGTTCAGTTGTTTGCAAAAGGACCCGGGAATGTTGTGTGGAATATTAGTGAAGTGATATAGCAGGCGGGAAAGTATCGTCATTTTAAGTAGGGCTGCTCTCCCCATGATGCCCAGTTGGAGCGTCTTCTAGAACCTCATTGTTTTCCCTATTTTGTCCAGGGCTACCTGTGTGTTAGCTTTGTGTGTCTCTGTTGGGGTGTGATGTATGTCCACTCCTAAGTAGCGGAAGGTGCGTGGTGTCCATGTGAGTCCAGGTCGGGCAGCTGGTCAGGGGTGACCCACCTCAAATCCGCTAGGGGGAACAGCGAGGACTTCCCTTTTTGGATAGTGATTCCCGACAATCTAGCAAACACACCTAAGGCTTCTAGCAGGTCCGGTAAGTGTACCCGTGGGTTGTCGACGTAGATGAGCATGTCATCGGCGTATATTGAAATTTGGTGTACTACCCCATATATTTCTATTCCAGCATCTTTTTACTCAGCCCTAAGGAAGGCTGTGAAAGGGTCCAGGGCCAATATGTATAGCATCAGGGAAAGTGGGCATCCCTTTTTTCGTGCCCCTACAGATATTCCACTCCCCTGAGATGTGCCTGCCTGTCTTCACCCTTGCCCTGGGATCCCTGTACAGGAGCCTTATCCAGCGTAGAAACCCCTTTCCTATCCCACAATGGGCGAGCACGCTCAGTAGCCAGTCCCAATTTACGGAGTCAAAGGCCTTTATGGCGTCCAGTGACGCCACTGCGCAGTCCCCCCATTTCTGATTTGTGGTGTCTACTATATGGTGGAGTCTCCGTAGATTCCACGCTGTATTCCTCCCCGATACGTATCCCGTTTGATCTGAGTGCACCAATGTAGGTATGACTCGTTTAAGTCGGCTGGCCATGGTTGCAGTCAGGATTTTGGAGTCCTGGTTTATCAGGGACATTGGTCTGTAGGAGCCGCACTCGAAGGGAGGCTTCCCGGGTTTTAGTATAGTTATTATTACAGATAACAACATGCACTTCGGTAACCGTCCTCTCTCGTATGCTTCCTCATACATCTCTAGCAATCTTGGGGCAAAGATATCTTTATAGGTCTTGTAAAATTCACTGGGTAGTCCGTTGTGTCCCGGAGACTTGCCTGTTGGGAGGTTGGCTGTTACAGCCGTCAGTTCTTCAACTGAGAGGGGTGCTTCCAATGTCTGTACTTGTTCTTCCGTTAGCTTGGGAAGGTTAATCTCCGCCAGGGCATTGGCTATATCCTCTGCCTCTGCCTCCTGGTTCCGGGAGTACAAGCTTCATAGAATCGTGAGAATACCTCATTTATCCCTTCCTGGTTCCTCACTTCCGTCCCCTGCACATCCCTGATTGCGTTTATTGGGTCATGTCTACTCTCCTGCCTTGTCAGCCAGCCTAAGAGCCTGCTAGGCTTATCAACCTCTGTGTGTAGCCTCTGTATATACTTCCCATAGTCTAGCTTCCCCAACTTCTCACAGATGGCAGTGCACTGCAACCTCAGAGTAATGAGTTCCCCCGGTTCTTCCCCCGTCAGGACAACCCGTGCCTCTGCGCGTTCTATCTCTTTTTCTATTCCCCCCAGCTCTTCCAGAATGCTTCCCCTGAGTCCTCCTGCCTTCCCTGTCGCAGCTCCCCAGACCACTACTTTGAAAGCTTCCAATTCCGTTCCTGTGCTTTCCACGCTCCCCACATTGTGATCGAAATAGTCCTCTATTGTGTCTCGAATGTGCTCCTGGAAATCCCCATCCATCAGTGTTTCGGCCCTCAGTTGCCATGTGGGAATGGGTGCCCCCCCCTGTGTGGGTAGGTCCATGTTGCTATCAGCAAGGCATGGTCAGAAAATGTGCGTGCTTTGATGTGTATCCCTGTGAATTCCCCCAGAGTCTCTCTGCCCGTGCATAGGTAGTCTATTCGGATTTACATTCCATGTGGGGCACTATAGTTTGTGTATCCCCTGGTGCTTGCGTGTACCTTCCTCCAGACGTCTTCCAATTCCAGGTGGTCCATGATCTTCTGGAGTGGCTTACCCGGCGGGGCTGGCTTTCTGTGCTTGGTGTCAGATCTATCCAACAGCGGGTTCAATGTACAGTTGAAGTCTCCTGCCCAGATGAATGACGCTTCCCTGTATGGAGCCAGCTAAGGTGTGATTGTCCTGAAAAACTCTGTAGTGTTGTGGTTGGGGGCATACATATTTACTAGGCACACCTCTTTGTTCTCCAGCATTCCATGTACTATTACCATCCTTCCCTCTGAGTCTCTCTCCTGTTTTATGAACTGTAAGGGTACTCCCGGGGAAATTCACGTCAGTACTCCCCTGGCGTAGTTAGAATATGTTGAACTGTACATTTGACCACCCCATTTTCTGGCTATCTTGGTTTGCTTTTCAGATGTTAAGTGCATTTCTTGTAGCAATTTGAACTTTCGCCCTATTCAGCCAGGCATACACCCTTAGTCTTTTGACATAGGCATTCAGTCCCCTGACGTTCCAGGTAGCTATGATGGCTTTTTCGTGGCCCATTCAATTACTGTGTCCTGCGGCCCGCCAAGTCCCATGGGCACATGTGCTTTCTTATGTCTGCCATCTGCCCCCCCCCCCATTTCTCCCTCTGCCGCCTTCAACCTTCTGGGGTGGTTCCGGCCATTCCTTTCCATGTTGACTCTTATCTGCATTGATTCAGTACAGGCCCGTTGCCTCAGTGTTCTTTCCTGGCTTCCCTTGTTGGGGTATGTCTCTATGCGCCCGCCGCTTGCGTCTCGTCCTTGCCCATGTTGCTTCGTGCTTCGTCCTCCACTCGTGCCTTCTCCTCCCAGCCAACCCAACCACACACTAACTATAACTATTGACAAATGCCCAGCCACCCTCCCCCTGCTCGGGCTCCGTCACTTCCCTTGCGCCACCCTCCTTCTCATGGGTGCACTTGCGCGATGCCTTAGAACTGGCATCTCAAGGTCTGTTCCTCCGCGGGGTTCCGTTTGTGGCTTTTGGCAGCCTGCCCTCAGAGTTTGCGGTCTCCCGCTTAGCCAACTGCTGGTTCATGTATCTTTAGCATGGTTCATCTGTCCTCGTCAATCTCCTTACCTCACTGGGGTGCGTTCCCGTTATTCTGCTTGTTTCTTGCTCCCAGATGTGGGATCCCCTGGTGATCCATCCACACTTGGGCGTCGGCCATGGTCTCAAGATGTTTGATCTGCCATTATATAACACCTTCAGTTTGGAAGGATACAGCACCATAAATCGACTTCGGCAGCTCGCAGGCGCTCCTTAGTCGGCCAGAATTGTGCCCTTTGCTTTTGCACCACTACCGTGTAGTCCGGATAAATAGTTATTCTGGCTGCGTTCCTCGTTATCACCCCTGCCTCCCTTGAGAATGCCAAGATCCTTTCTCGATCTTTGAAGTTCATGATCTTCGCAATCATGAGTCTTTGAGGTGCCCCTGGGCGGGGTTTCCTGGTCAGACCTCTTTGTGCCCTCTCCACCACAAAGCCCTGGGATAGGTTCCCCGCCCCCACTTCTTGGAGCAATAGACTCTCTATATAGTTTGTGGAGTCTCTGCCTTCCTCCCTTTCTGGCAGCCCCAATATGCGCACATTGCTGCGCTGGGCTCTCCCTTCTGCTTCCTCTATTCTGAGACCCAGGGTGCGTATGCGTTCTAACGCCACCGCTATTTGGCATTGGGTAGTCGGGATGTTGGCTGCGTTGCTTTGCACCTGCTGTTCCGCCGTGTTCACCCTCTCCGCCAGGTTCCTAACATCTTGCCTCAGGAGTCCCACATCTATGATCACCGCGTCCATCTTGTACTCCAGTGATGTTTTCAGAGCCGCTATGGCTTCGAGTATGGGGCCCTCCCCCGGCCCCAACTTTATTCTACTTATGACATCACCTTTACCCAATTTGGGGGAAGATTCATCTCAATAAAAACTGCATGCAAAACTCTCCGACACTGCCTTTCCCAGCCTTCGAGGAGATCCCATTCACATAATCTACTGATCAATATAATAAATGAAAACAACAAAACATCCACAATGCTGCGCTTTCATGCAAGAGTGAACCCATGTTATATGTCCTCTGAGTTCCCTAGAGGTTGAGTCTCCCCTCTCAACTGCCTGCACCACCCAGAATAGCAACCCACCCAAGGGATCAAGCAGACCTTCGGGTAACTCAGCGTCTGCTCACCTCCTCGGTTTGTGTGCACAAGAAATGTTCTCTGTCGGCTGGCGCCACAGCCCAGGAAGTGCTGCAAGGAGCACCCCAGATCCTCAGGGGTACTGAAGATCTCCCTGGGGTCTCCAAATGTAAAGGGAAAGTATCCCAACATAATTCAAAATTAAGGACAAATTGCAGGAAAAAACACTTTTTATTTGCAAATAACGGCCGGGAGTCAGACAGCTCAGTGGAACTGAACTGAAAAAACATCTCAACACGTCCACACTGGGCAACAATATTTATAGCTGAAAACCACAAAATGAACATGTTCTACAAATGCAACAATAATTCTAATTCTAACATTTCCATTGGCTACTTGTCACTAGGCCCCTGAAGAACACTATATATTAAGCAATATAATTGGCAGTTTTGTTTCTCATGAACATCATACCACCCCTCAACCATGACATAATTGTTTGGACAGCACAAAATACATTGTTTTGATTGGTTGGCATCCTTCACGTTGTAATTAATAAGAATTGTTCTGCTCTAATTCGACAATAACTTTCCAGGCAGCCCAGACTGTAGCATCCCACCGTGAAAAAACAACCATGTAGTGAGCAGAAATCAATGAGGTCAAAACCTTGATACAACCCACACAACAACACAATCTCTTACCAATTAGGCCTTTTGGCATTCGTTGCTCACACCCACTCATTCTTTGACTCCCAACTCAATGAACATTGCAACTTCTGGAATGCAACCCCCTAGATATCTTCTCACCAGGAATAGCTGCTTGGAAAAACATGACAGAGGCCCTGCGCCTCGAAATGAATTTCTCCTATTTATTCGTTTTTCCACCACTGGACCAAGTGCCTTAAGTTTCAGTGGAGGCGTTGTGCTCACATCTTAGTTATGCGTTTTGGTAATGCTGCTGCCTTGTGTGCTTCACAGCCATTATGTATACATTTGTTTATTTTCTGGGAAGGCACCTGCTGTCTCGAGTCTTATGTAAGGTCCTTGAGAACTACTTCCCTTGCAACAATGAACTGGAAATTATTCAGCACCCACCTCCTCTCTAACTTTGGTAATTTGAAACTTTCTTTCCGATAACATGAATACAATTCAGGGGGTGGGTGGGTGTGGCCGACTGGAGTGCAATGAGGACGTGAGTCCCTGCGAGCTCTCATGGACGCCAAAAGAATCCTGAAATAATATCCTGTGTCCGTGATGGAGGATGACAAAAAACAGATGAGAAGCAGGGTGAATATTTGGTAAACCGCTGGACGAAAGGTGACCTGCGAAATCCAGCGCACACTGAAGAAATGGGGGCTTAAGCGATATCCCGCGGCCGACTGGAGCGAAGCCCCCAAAATGGCCACCGGCCAATAATTGCAGAGCATACAAACAATTGGTGGCCAACACCTGAGACGCATCGCTCCCGGCGGTGAGGAAACCACGCCTGGACCGGACGGACCACAATGCAGCTGTGTAATATCCTGCGCGATGTAAACCCGGACCGGCATACATAAACTGTGCAATACTGCACCAAGTGAGACGTCCCGAACTGCCCGGGTTACCACGAGCGGGAAGGTCGCATCGTGGCATCTCTGAAATTGCCGGCATGGCCGAGATGGGTGAAGGCCCGTATCACGAAGGTTGGGGACATCCTTACAGAGGGCAATATCATTCCATTTGAGACGATGGAGCAGAAGTTTGCTCTGCCAGACATAGATCACTTACTTTCACTACATGCAAATCACCCATGCCTTGCGTAGACACCTACCATCACTTATAAACACGCCTGAATACACTCCCCTGGAATGCAACCACTTAGTAGAGCTCATACCCACTAGAGTCACTTCCATTCTACACAATGCCATCACAGCCTTTGCTACTGCAGAACTGGCCAATCGCAAAACGGAAGTGAGAATTAGATGTAGGCGATATTGACCTAGAAGATTGGATAGTGGTTTTAATGTACCACGAGAGATTTCTATCGCCTCCAGGCTCCGCCTGATACAACTTAAAATTCTCCACAGAGTGTACTACACTAGGGTCGTGCTGTACCGGTGGAACCGAGCTCCCGACCCAAAATGCATACATTGCCAGGAGGCAGAGGGCACTTTTATACATATTTTGTAGGAATACCCCTGAATTAGACACTTCTGGCGACAATGCTGCAATAAACTGACCTCTTCTCTGGACATGGACCGTAAACTGCTATTATTGGGCATCCTGGATGAAAACACTACCAACAGGAAGGAAACCTGTTCTTATCAACCGCAGTTGGACGGATCAAACGTAATATAGCTCAACATTGGGGCTCACCTGAGTGTCCAGTGTTGGCCCAATGGGTCACTGATGTAGACATGTGTGCGGCTGTGGAACACAGAATATATACTGAACTCGGTTGCCCAGTGAGAGCCACTAAAATCTGGGGTAAATGGGAGGAGGGATGATGCTAAGGGAAATCTGAGATGTTATGATACGGTTGTGTACGACACAATGTGACTTGAGCTAGCTAAACTACACTGGTGATTTATTGCCGTTGATAGACACGACATATCATTAAGGGGAAGTGAATGTTTGTATGGTTTTGTGTTTATTAAACAATAAAAAGATATATATATATATATATTTCTTTTTTTTTAAAAAAAAGAATACAATTCAGCAAATTAGGCAAAATAACCATGGCTCAAAAATGTGGCCTAGAATAACAAAATCTATAACTGCTTGGAGAGGTTTTCTTCTAACATGGCAGGCCTCTTGCTTGTTATGGCCAATAACACCTACACTAATAAAACACAATCTATATAAAAAAAACTACATAACATTATCTAAACATATAAATGTTAAAAATGTAAAATACGTTGCAGTGTGTTAATACAGAATGCTTTGCTACACCTTGCTTTACTGTGCAGCAAACAACCTAAAACTCCCTGTGGTGTGGCAAAACTACTTATATTCCAACTATAATGTCACCCTACCAAAACCATGTGACAGTTAAGTCAGCACTGGGGCATAACAACCATAGCTAAAAGTATTTTCTCAACCTATATGTACCCACACGTTTGGGATGGTGCACTTGCATCTGTACAACTCAAATTCCTTTGACATCATCAGAGTACCATTGTTGCTCGGCAGCTTATGTTTTCTCCAAATTACTTGTTCACAAAATGTAATCATGGTTCTGGTACTTTAGTCTTTGAGCGCACATACTTCAGGTCATTTTGAAAGCAAATGCATGACCACCAGCACATATGCATTCCTCGCCCACTTGAAATTCAACGGTCCTAAGAAGTCTATTGCTATTGCTTCCCACAGCACATTTGGTATAATGGGTAACGACATCAGTGTCATCTTGGATTTCAAAATGTTAGCATTCTCCTTGAATCCTTCACAATCTTATACTTCGCTCTCAAAGCGAAGTATAAGATTGTGAAGGATCAAATCCATCCATTCCTGGCCACCAGATATAAGTGTGAAAGGCCACTTTTGTTTTTGATGTACCCAAATGTCCCCTGTGACCAAAAGCCAAACCATTATCTCTCATAGCTTCAGGAACAAACATATTCACCTCCAAGCCCAATTTATTCTTTAACGCTCAAATACTATTTTACTTGATCCTGTCTTCCATCCTTTCTCCACAGACCTTTTAAATTTCTGAAACACCATCTTGATGAAAAGACACATCCCATTCCTCTTTGTTTATACTTCCTTCCACTGACAATATGTTACTAACATCGACCTCACTGGTATTAATCTTCATTCTGTCTTCACCCTTAACTGGAATTCTTGATAGGCCATCTGCCACTACATTTTCCATCCACAGCACATGCTGCACCTCAGAATTCAGCCCTTGTAAGCTAGTGACCGATTTGGCTATTTTTCTGGATATTCCATTAATGGCCTTCCAATTGAATATAGCTACTAACAGACTGTGATCTGTTCTAATAGCAAATGGTTTGCCCCACAAATATGCCATACACTTGGACACAGCCAATACACATGTCAATGCCTCCTGTTCTATCACTGAGTAACAAGCTTCTGCATCTTTCAATTACCTAGAGGCAAAGGCTACAGTGTTCTCCCCATATCCTTCCTTTGTACTAACACAGCACCCAACCCTGACTCACTAGCATCAGTATACATAATAGTTTCCAAGTCATTTTTGAAACCCTTCAAAACGGCTGCTTGAGTAATATATTGCTTAATCAATCAAAACTCCTCTTCACAATCTTGAGATCAAACAAACTGCACCCTCTTTCTTACAAGTTTTCTCAAGTTTCTGTTCTTGCTTGACAGATGCTTAACAAAATTTGAATATTACTCTATCAACCATATGAAGGACGCCACCTCAATCTTGATCTCTGGAGTAGGCATCCCCAATACCGCCTTGGTTTCAATCCTTCTGGGGTTATCTCATGCCCTTAATACTGCACCTTGTCTTGGTGAAACTTGCACATATCCAGTGCCAATGACATCCTCTGCCTCCACTAATCTCGTAAACACTTCTCAGAATATTCCATCATGTTCCTTCACATCACAACCCCATATCAAAATGTCATCTGGATAAAACCTCACACCTCTTATGCCATCCAGCACACTGTGCATGGTTTTTTGAACTAACTACAGTTGCAGCAGATACCAATCCAAATGGCAGTGTCATATATTTGAATAAACCCAAGTCTGTGATAAAGTTGGTTAAATCTGATGAATCTGAATGCAGTTTTACTTGATGATATGCCGATTTCAGGTCTAAGAGCAAGAAACACTTAGCCCCTGAAATTTCTGAGTTTATTATTCTTTGACAATGCAAACCTCTCTGTGATTATATATTTGTTTAATCCCCTAAAATATATGCAAATCCGTACACCTCCACTGGCTTTTCTCACAACTACAATGGGACTAACCCATTCTGCTGCATCCGTGGCCACTATTGCATATACCCTTTGCAGCTTCTATATTTCCTCCTCCACTTCCTTTCTCAAAGCTAGTAGCACTGCCCTTACTTTTGCCACTACTGGTGCTGCATCCTCACGCAATCTAATCTTGTGCACACATTTCTTCAGGCAGCCAATATTATCAATCAACACTTCCAACACCCAATCTGATATTTCGCTCATTTTGCATTGTCTAATTTCTCAGGCCTCAGCCACCACATATACTTACTCTCTGGCACTGGGGTCTAACTTGAGCTCAAGCTCTGCCCGATTTCCCCATGAAAGCAAATTTCCACCATAAGTAGTCACATACACTACTGCATCTGTGCTTCTACTTTGGAATTCTAATTTAGCCTCCAATACTCCTATCATTTCAATTGGAACCTCTCCATAGTCATTCTCTCTGACTCATGACTCCATCATTACTGAACAATTAAGCTTTGATTTCCATGTTTCTCTACTAATCAGTGAATAATCAGCGGCACTATCGGACAGCATTTCTATACCTACACCATTCACGACGATCATCGTACGTCGCTTCTTGATCCTCCCCCCACTAATGGCATTTATCACATGGACTTCTTCTACAGTTTCATCCTCACTATCGCTTATATTGTCCTGACATTTCATTCACCCCACCATAATGACTCTTTGCGCTGTGACAACAGCATGCAAGATGCCCTCTATTACCACACAACCTGCATTCAACATGTACCGCTGTGCACTCTTTGTCCATCGTAAAATGTTGGGTGCTACCACATCTAAAACACCCCTTCACTCCATCACTTCACCCCGACTCCTTTCTTCTCCCAACAACATCATCGCTGGAGCTTCCTTTGGCTCCAAACGGTCCTCACCTCCCTCTTTCATTGATCCTCCTGGTCGACTCAAGTCTCTGTTCAATTTGATTGTTCCTTGAACTAAGTTCTTTCTGCGCTTGATTCATAACATTCGGCTTCTCCCAACTCTTTCGTTTAATCACACCCCAATTTCTTGATGCAGGACTCTATGTGCTATACTTGTTTTACCTTTTTTTATCGTTCTGTCTAAAGCGGGATCCTGCTCCTTCCACAATTCCACCCTTATCTGATTGTTCCTACACTTTATCATGAGCTGATACCTGATGTGCTCTTCATGGCAATGTCAAATTCACACTTAATAGCCAGGTGTCTCAAGCCAGTAGCAAATTCTTCCATAGTCTCTCGCTTATTTTGTTTTAGCGCACCAATGTATATCCACACAGCTTTTTGTTCATTTTCACTTCAAAGTGTTTATCTAGTTTTGCAAGAGCAGTTTCTCATTCATTCTGTCATTTGAGTAGCGCCTTTCACCATAATTATGGTCCCAACGCACTGTTGGTTGAACACCCTTGGAGGGACCGAAGTCCAAATTTGGGAGAATTGGGAGGTGCTATTATCCGTGTGTGCATTTCAGCCATGAAAGTTAAGAGAGGGCGGCCAAGACCCTGCTATTCACCCATGTCAGAATTGCATGTGGATGGGTGCAGCGGAAGAAAACTATGCACTAAACAGGGATGGATTGTGTTTAAGGAGATAGAGAATTATGTGAGAAGCTACAGTTCATATTTGTGTTGTTAAATGTAGCTTCATTCTTATGACAGAGGTGTTGTGCAATAGCGTTTGTATTATATGTGAGTGCAGGGTGTGTGGAGTGAGTCTATGCCTTCCGCTTAGTGACGAAGTTGCAGTGTGCAAGGGGATGGGTTCGATCTATGTACAAAGAGCAGTGCTACGTATCACAGATGAAATAAGTGCTAAATGAATACTTAATACTCACCCTCTGAGAAGATATCTTGGAGTGATAACATGCCATCCCCAGTTCTTTCTAGTGTGAACAAGGCACCCATTTCATGTTTTCTTATGGCGGCATGGCCCACCTTTGTGTGTGCATTTAGAGTAACATATTGTGCCTACTACGAAAGTGGGATCCAATGTGCCTGATTGTCCTCCTCCCGGAAAGATCTGAGAGTTTCTCTAAGGTGCATTTTAAGTGTGATGCATTGCCCAGCCTCTGAGCCCATATAAGTGCAATACCCGGCACACTGTCCGGCTTCATATCCTGTGCAAGCTACTAGGATACCTTTGTGAGTCCTCCGTATGGGGTTGGTGGCCCCCAAAGCGGGGTTTGAGGTGGCAGAGCACAGAGGATAAAGGAGAGACGAAGCAGGTAGCTCAGTGGGACATGTGGGGGTAGTATGCAGGGGAGAACTGGTGGAAGAAGCTAGTGTGCGAGTGGAGGGGGACTGGGTGTGGGGAAGTAGGGAATCAGGAAGAGGGAGGGAACAGCAAGGTTTTGAAGGTTTTCCTAAAGGCTAGGTGATCCTCTGTGAGACGGAGTGAGAGGAGGAGGGAGTTCCAGAAGGTGGGTGCAACAACAGAGAAAAAGGCACTTCCTAGTCTGGAGAACTTGAAAGGGTGTGCAGAGCCTGATCTGAGCATTCGGATGGGGCGGTAGCGTGTGAGCTTGTTTTGGAGGAATTCAGGGCCTTTTTTGTGGATGGTGCGTCGGCTGATGGGCAGCCAGTGAAGTATCCTGAGTGCAGCAGGAGATGTGTTCTCTGGGGGAGAGTGGGAGGAGCCTTGCTACAGAATTTTGGATCCGTTGGAGCTTTCTGACTTGATATACAGGCACGCCCAGGTAGTGGGAGTAGTGTAGGCATGCAAGGATGATGGCCATAAATGCGGAGACTCTATGGGGATAGAAGAGATATGGAAAGATCCACTTGAGGATGCAGAGGTGGAAGGTGCATGATCTGGAGACTGCATTGATGTGACGCAAGAGGGTCAAATCTGCGCTGAAAGTGCATCCTAGGTTTTTGACTGATGGGGATGCAGTGGGTGCAAGTCCTCATGAAGGCAGCCAAGGGATAGGTTGGGGAAGGAGAGCTGTTTTGCTAAAAATAAAGATTTCTGTTTTTCCAGGGTTGAGGAGCAGGTGGTTGTTCGTCTTCAGTGTCTGAGAGGCAAGATGCCAGGTCTGGGTGGGGTGAGGTGTGGGAGTTCGGAATCTTGAGGAAGATCTATGAGTGACCTTGAGGCAGCACTTGGATGTGTTACCATGACAACACTACCACAAATATGGCTCATCCGCAGCCAAAGCACCAAACGCGAGCACAGTGTTAGACATGGAAATAGTGCAATGGATTCCTCAATATGCTTTAATGCATTTTATCTGCTCATAAACAAACAGATCAATATCATGCCTACAATTTTAGTTGTATAAATAAATGGCGTATTTAGGTTACAGCAACTTCGTTATTAAAAACTGAACCAGCATAAGCATTTGAAATGCAGTTTAACATTACTCAAGGTTTTTATTTTTCTTCAACTTGCAGATTATGAGATGGCAAAACATTGGTAACATAACTAGGTACCTATTAGATTTAGAAGTCAATATTGGAGGCGTGCTTTTTGAAAAAGGTTATGCAGATGTGTAATATAAATAGATCACACCAAGAGCTTCCAGTGTTAGAAGTGAGATGTACGCAAAATGGTAATGCATCCACACTTACAATATGGAGAGAAACCATCCCATGAATTACCTTAACCCATACCTGTTGGCGTCCACCACTTTCTTGTAAAATATACTACAATATTACTACAACAATCCAGTCTTAACTAACCAGGAATAGTCACTAGTCATACAAACTATTACCAAAGATACCCTAAAAATCCAATATGAGCCTTTGACGAATCCAGGGAATCCATCCCTTCTCCAAGGGGGGACCCACCACTTTGGGACTAGGGAGGTGAGCCTGCTACTCAAGACCTTCCCTAGGGGACAGGGCAAGAGGGGGACAATGTATCCCCAAGCAGAGCTGCTTCCTGTTATTCACCCATCTATTTGTTGGATACATGGCAGTTGAGCAGTGCCCTAATGTGCAGGGCCCCTTTAAAGTGACTGGCTTGGTTTCTGAACCAGTTCTGTTGACACCCCTACCTGAAGCACAGGACCAATGGTGTCTCCTCTCTCATTCCAGCAAGAAATGTAAGACTCGGTGGCCCATGCAGAGATGGGAGAGCCAGCCGGTCTGTGAAACACAGCAGCTTGCACTGGAGGACACAGGAGAGGACGTCTCCCTTCCAGGACCCTGAGGGGCATACAGGGTATACGGCGTCACACCAAAAGTTGCAGATGTCTAAAAGACACAGTTCACCATTTAGGTCATAACATTTCAGCTACTACAAGAAGCTTGACTATCGAATACAGGTCATTCTGACACTGCCCAAACCTATGACCTTTACCCAAGTGTGATCTTTCTTAGCTGAAACAGGAGGGTGTCGGCAGTGGCTATTGGGATAGGCTGCTATGGCACGTCCCCTTGAGGCAATGCCACACCTCCACAACTCAGAGCCCCTGGATTGGTCACCAGAGGCAGAAAATCAATTGCAGACGTAAAACGTGCATTTGCTAGTGCTCTGGTGCTTGGTCTTCCTAATGACAGTAAAAATGTGTTCTAGCTTGTCATGAGGAATGAGGAGTGTTGATGCCAAACACATGACAATTATCGTCCAATTGCTTATTATAGCATTGCATTGTACCCAGTTGTGGCCGGACTACCACCATGCTTGCAGTCGGTCACAGCAGCCGCATTAACAATGTAAACATCAGAAAACGTATTAAGTTCACCCCTTATTGTAGCAGTACCTCATGCTTTAACGCCACTATTGTTGAAAATAAAAACACAACACTTGTCTGCTTCTCGCCCAATGAAATATTAGCATATTCTGTTTAATTCTGCACGTACCACAGTAACTTGGTGTTCAGTATTAAATCCAGCCTCATTACTCACAAGCCAGGCAGATGGGGAAGTCCCTGACTGTATTCTGATAACAGCATCCCTCGTGAAACCAAACCTCAAAAATATGTGTAGGATATCACTCTCCAAAATACAGGGTTTGCATATTCTGTGGTAGGTTCTTGTATGAGAAATGCACAAGGGGAGATTTTGTCGTGATATGCAGTATGTACTCCATATGAAGTGGTTGAGAGATGTGACATGGAGAGTATCGTGGCCTGGTCAAGAGGGGACAAGAACCCCTCTCAGCCTGGGACAGGACGCCTATCACAGAGAAATCCAGTGCCAGTCCTCCCCGAGGCGAGCCGTGACAGTTGAGAGGGCCCCAATCCCCTCCTCCCCTTATGCCAGTCTATTTTTAAACAGTTCACCTTTGTCTCATGCCATGCCTCCTCAGCAAGATCCTTACCAGTCTTTTTGTATCTTTTCCAGAGGCCACACATCAAAGCGAGAAACCAACAATAAGCATCAAAGGTAGAGCCGGGTCGAGCGACCCTCACCAGCAGCAGAGAACCTGCAATCCGACCACCAACAAGCAGTTTCCGAGTCTCCATCGATACACAGCCAGCTGAGAAAAACAGTGGGAGACAGAAGTGCAGCCACAACACATGTGCGAAGCAGCAAGAAGAGCTGTGCAGTAGTGCTGAATAGTGGCAGTGAGCAGACCCAGCTGGCACTGTCTGTCCTAGACCACCAGGGACTTGGGCAGGGAACATAAAACCTCATGACCATGACACATACCCTAAGTAGGGCCAGATTGGCCAGCGACATTGGTAAAATCCACAAAAAGGAGGGAATTAAAAGAAGACAGGATGCATGTTGTTGGTTATTCGGGTGAGGACAGAAGAAGTGGAAGAGACCAGCAGGAGGGTGGAATAAGTAAAGGAGTGTTGGGGGGGGGGAGGGGGTGTGTGTGTGTGTGTGTGTGTGTGTGTGTGTGTGTGTGTGTGTGTGTGTGTGTGTGTGTGTGTGTGTGTGTGTGTGTGTGTGTGTGTGTGTGTGTGTGTGTGTGTGTGTGTGTGTGTGTGTGTGTGTGTGTGTGTGTGTGTGTGTGTGTGTGTGTGTGTGTGTGTGTGTGTGTGTGTGTGTGTGCGCGCGAGATCTTGACGTGTAAGTTACTGGATGAAAGGAGAGTGGCTGAGTAGTAGTTGGAGGCAGGAGTAGTAGCAAGTGGGAGGAGGAAGCAGTGATGTGGAAAAGAGAGAGTAGTAGAGTGGAGGGGGAGTAGTAAGGTGGAGGAGGGAATAGTAGTGTGGGGAGGGAGTATTAGTGTAGTGGAGGGAGAACAAGTATCATCAAAGAGTGTAGGCGAGTCCTAGAAGGAGTGTGGGGCAGAAGATTGGAGGGAGAAGTAGGTAGAATCGAAAAAAGGGAGTAGAAGGAAAAACAGGAGAGGGAGAGGTAAGAGTGAGCATGGTAGAAGGAAGATTGAACACAACAGGGTATCTGTAAGGCACAATTCCAAAACCCCAGTAGACCACTGACAGCTGGATAGAGTAGGGAAAGATAGGAAGTCCCTGAGGGAGTTTAGTGAGAAAAGTAATTATGCCTTTTGGACCTCACATCTAGTCAAAAGCAGAATTAGACAGAAGGGGCTTCTATATTTACTAACCTTGGGTCAGGGACACCTGGGTTAGGGAGGAGGTACAAATAAGAAAAAAAGGTGCAGCCCTACGGCCCACAAGAATTTTTTTTTAAAACCTTGAACCGACTATGAGACTTGGAGTATTTCTTGTGCCATTTGTGACAGTGTGCACATTTCTGATGTGTTTTTTTTGCCCACATTGCTGAAGTCATTAGACTGAGCCAGAGCATGTACCCTATCAGAATATAAAAGATTTTTGGTGTACACAGATTTCAGTTACAACTTTGGTGTTGGTCATGACCACGGTCTCCTATAGAGAAGCTGCTACAACTGGGACAACAATCAAAACTACTGCGAATGTAGATGCTCTACTGACAGCTTTTACTGGAGCTGGTAACATGTGTTGTCAATCAGATCCTTAAAGTAGATGTCACTTGGGGGAACGTCCTTTCCAGTACAGCGGTTGTGGGCTGCTCTTTTCCCTACACCATGGGTGCAAAAATGCTTCCCTACACCCAAGAACAGCCATCTATATCCCTTTAGTCTATCATATCCTTGATGAACTTTCTCAAATACAGAGATTGCTTCCGACGTTGATAGGAATGCCTGGAATAAAGCAGGTTGTGCACTGTACACAATACATTATGACGCTCAAGCGCTGGACTATTGGTTTGCCCTAACCCCTTCATTATTTTGCATATGTGTACCATGGGATCGCACATGTCGCCAAAGAGGGAAGGGGGTGTTTACAAATGTTCAGCACAAATGTACATGTCAGGTTTTTCCACAGCGTCAGAACAACACTGCGGACAGTGGCTCATATGCCAGAGATGTAGTGTGGTTTAAAGTGCCAATGTGAGTCCAAGGGCACATCCTACACCTATGACCCCATTTGTATATTTTCAGTGTGATTTCATTAAAATGCCCAAAATCACTGTGTGGAAATTTGCATATAGTTGACATGTTTTCAAACTGAGTTAAAGCGTACCCATGTCAACAAGCTAACATGGAGGCAGTGATTAAAGGTTCCATGACTCGCTTTGGAGTGCCTGTGGTATTAATAATGGCCATGGAAAACATTTTAAGGGGAAGATTGCGCAGGAACTCTGCCGGGTGCTGCAGATCCAGCAGAGGCTCTATTGCCCCTCTCACTCACAATATAAATGGCCGGTTGAAAGACAAAATGGGGTCATGAAAAATAATATCTCAAAAAATGTGTTCCGGAAACTGGCATGGAGAAGCCAGATGCGCTGCCAATCACCTTAATGGGGATGTGGGGCTCTGCAAACAAAAAGACGGGTTTATGCCCTTGAAGGATTTTCACAGACAGCCTAGTGCATTTGTGAGAGTCACCTTCAATTCTGCTAATCCAAGTAAATGTCAGTTACTCCATAGTGTTGTAATATTGTCAAAACCTGGCACATTTGTACGCAGGCCTAGAAGGTGCTGTCAAAGCTATCAACGAAACCTGAAATGCTATGCTATGAATTCAAGCAGTTGAGTAGGTGTTCATAAACAGTCAACACCCTAAAATTGCCTGGCACTCCACTGTAGAGGACCAAATGAAATAATCCGAACATCGAACATGGATGAGCATTGGAGAGATTTAAAAAAACAACTTTATTTCTTGTTTTTCAAAAACACATACCAACAATCCCATTACAAATCCATTTGGAGTGTCATACCGTTAAACAAAAATGATAAAAAAAATGTGTTTTATTTATTGTCTTGGTTTTTTTAAACCTTTACAAAAACATTTCATCAAAAGAAAAAATGTATGCAAACATTAAAACATTTGATATAAACAAATCATAAACATTATATGACATTCAAAATTCATATTAAATCAAGATAAAATTAAAACATCACAATTAAGTTTCAACCTACTTATTTACAAAAATATATGTCACTGGTAAAACAAAACCCATATAAAAAGACACATAAACATTAAAAAGACAAAACATCAATACAATCAATTCATACAATATTTTCAAGGAACGCATTAGCAAAAATCACAGAAGTTTTTTAGGAAGGCAATAACACGTATCCTTAACACAATTGAGTTGCCATGTCTCATTTGATACCACAATAACTCTCTATTCATCCAATGTAGATGTTCAACAAAGTGACCAAAATATAAAAAGCGTTGATTAATCAGAGCCGGACAAATAAGTAAGACATGCTCCAGAGTTTCCTCAGTTCCCTCATTTTTGCAGAATCTGCACCATTTCCATATATCTGTCAGCATGTTCCACTTGTCCAGTATAAAATTAGTCCTCAACACATTTGTCCTAAAACTCATGAATACGTTAAGTAAACTTCGACAAGGGTATTTATTCAAGTAGTCCTCAATAGTTGGAAAGAATTTCCAAAAAGAGTATATCTGATAATTAGTTTTAGACTGCATTACTGTTCCTATATTTTGTTGCCAGTCCTCACTTTTTCAAGATTATTTTAACTTTCATGGGATTAGTCATTAACACATCCAAAGAAACACCCAAATTAGTAAGAAATTCTTCAGTATTAACTTTCAGCTGGTTTCAAAAAGCATTAGTGTGATCCTTTCCCGCTATAGCATATAAATCATCTGCCGGATTTATCAGGCATTTTCTCCATAGCGATATTTTTTCCACATGACAATAGAATTCAAAGATTGGATGCCTAACTCATATTTAATGACCTCTATTGGTACACATTTTGGTAAAAAATACAGAATTCATTTCCATGTTAAGCTTTCCAAGGATTTTAAATAAGTTGTAATCCCAGCCCATTAAACTCCATACCATACAATAACCTTGGGGTTCCTTTCATAACATAGAAAGTTCTCTGGGGTACCAATGTAAATTTATAATATTTGGTCTCCAATTTGCGCATTTGTCATAGGGCCATTTCTGCCTTTGTTCGCAAATGATTTTTTATTGTAGTCAATGAGCCAGATCCTATAATATAGAACCCCAAGTATTTGAATGCATTCTGATATTTGATGTGTTTGCCTTCACAAAACCATGTGTAGCCAAGCTGATTTTTTGGGTATTTACCCAAGCATATAATAGTAGTTTTTGATGCATTGATTTTTAAATGTAGTTCGGTCACAAATTTGACAAACGCATTTATCATTCTTTGCAGACCGACCTTCGTGCAATCCATCAACAAAGAATCATCAGCATATGCCAACCATTCAAATGATGTGTTGCCTAGCTTGGGCGCAACCAATCCTTTGTTCATTAGTGCCCCATTGGCCCTACAAACATATAGATTGAACAAAGTTGGCGCAAGCATGCACCCTTGTCGGAGTCCATTCGGAATATCAAATTCAGATGTTAATAATCCTTTCCGAATTTAATCTGACTCTTATTTTAGTCTCAGAGTAAAGTTCAATAATTATTTCTAATAGATGTTTGGGCATGTTTAGGTCGCTCAATAATGACCACAGGGTTGGGCGATCAACCAGATCAAATGCTTTACTTAAATCCATCGATGCTACAAAAATAGGGGTCCCGTTTTTCAACAAAGCTTTTGATTGGAGACCTCTCAGAATAAACCCCACACAGTCGGTTCCAATATTTTTTTTAAGCCAATTTGCTTAGAATCAAGTATGTTGTTAGAAATGATGCATTCTTGCATCTCTTCTAAAACAATATCTTTGATTCAGGATCTGAAATAGCAATTGGTCTGTAGCTTTCTGGAGAGGATCTAGACCCCTTTTTGAAAACAGGAAGTATGAGGGCCATTCTCCATGACTTGGGTATAGAGACTAATATATTTCCATATAATATGTGCAGAATATCAGCCCAGAGCTCAATATTAGTTTTCAAGATCTTATTAGAAAGGTTGTTTGACCCAGGAGCAGCCGAATTTTTAGATTTCCCAATAATACGTGATATGTTAGGGGTGGAGATGTTCAAATACCATTCACAGGCCTTACTGTTGTCACTCATAAAGTTCGCATTATTACAACTATAGATCAGTGAAATGATTATGCCACCTTCTTTCACTGATTTGTGTAAAGAGCAAGTCTTTTTGTGGAAGTTCGATATTATTAATGATTTGCCAGAAGTTGGTGTTACGCTCACCTGATATCCTTGGGGGCGTCTGGAAGGCTCTCAGATCTGGAACCCTGGATGCGTAGTTGCCCAGTGCTAAATAATGAATCTGCAATTACAGAAGGGAGGATTTGTGATAACTGTCTCTAATGGGTGAATCTCCCACCTCCCTCTGACCGATTCCCTCCCCACAGGATTCTTTTCTCACCTTAGTTATTTATAGGGCGAGCTATCTGTCCTGCGTTTCTTATGCAAGGGCGCTTGACATTTGTTGGCGAGCTGCCAGAGTTGCTTCACTGGTGCAGTACGCATTCCTTGGGCCCAGGCCTGCTGTGACCCTGAATCTGCTGGTAGGCAGGTAGGTTTGTTAATTTTAAGTCTTTGTTCTGTTTATGGTGGGAATTCGTTAATGTCTTTATCTCCTTCTTTTCAGGTGCGAAGGTCTTGATGCTGGCGTGCCGGATGGAGTGGCACTTTTCTAGGTAAGAGAAAGCGCGAAGCGCAGCGCCTTTATTGTCTTTTAAAGCTAACCTGTGTTTTCTTCTTCTTCTCCTCACAGGCTGCTGTGGTGCTGCGAGTGGATGAAAGCGCGATGAAAAACAGGCCCCCAGAATCCGTTAAGGTAAGTACAATGCTGTGCGGTTGTTTAATATTGAAAGCGAAGCTGAATGTGTCTCTTTTCCTTTGCAGATGTTGTTGTGGTGCTCCGGATGGAAGCGTGGCGTAGCGCGATGGAATTCAGGTAAGACTGATGAAATTCGATGTTTTGGAAGCGCGTGTCCTAATTTTGTTTTTCCCTTTCTCGTTATTGCAGGTCGCAATGTTCGAACAGCAGCTGCGGTAGCAGTTCGCCGGAAGTCCTTAAGCTAGTACTCACAGGTGAGTGATGTTTCTTCTTCTCTCGGTTTCCACAGATTACAGCCCAGTTGAGATGCTGAGTGCTGGATGGTGTTTTCTCAGGTAAAACAGAATAATCTTGTTCTTGTTCTTGCAGGATTACAGGAAGATGCTGAAGACCAGGAGCTGGACACGGTGAGCGTCAAGCTGCTGGTTGCAGAATAACACGAAGCATGTTCTGCAGTCAGGGTATGGTTTATATAGCCCAGGTAAAGTAGTACCAGGGAAAGTAGTTCCAGGCCTGCCACACCCAAAACACTAGACCGCATGGCTTGGTTCTTAGAACTAGACCCTGTGGGTGTTTCCATGTTGGATTTAAAGGCCCATGTACATAAATGGGACCTAGTTTGAACACCCCTTCCTTCCTACATATGAGCCTGGTGCCAAAGGCGCCAGGACTGGCTCCAGGAGCCCTTTTGCAATGGTTTTAAGGCCCTCAGGGTTCTGGTGGGAGCCTGCTTGTGGCACAACGTGTGCCCCCTCACAGTGGTCATGACAGTTGGAGATAGTATTACCTCTTAAGGCATTAAACATTTTCTCTCCATCCAATTGTGCCAAGATTCCCTAAGCCAATTTGTATACTGTTGTTTAATTTTTTTAATCTGAAGGAGTGAATCTGCATAAGGGAACCCCTTTTTCCATATTGATCGAATTTCCCTCCTCATTAACAACTTCTTGTTTTGAACCTCTACATCAAAACAGTGTTCATGCCTGTGCCTTCTTTTCCCAGTAAACTTATCACAAGCTACAGATTTGAGCATGATATTATTGACATGTATGTTAAAAGTATTCGTAGAAAAATTAAGCATGCGTTGTTCAGGGGTCATTTCAACAAAATCCTGTACCAAGAGTACTGTAAATCTCTTTGTTTTGTTAAAGGTCCATCTCACTCTGTTACTTCTTACATTCACCAGCAATCCCTCAGAGTAGCTAGAGGTTTCTCCTGTTACAAATGTATTAGCTAAATCAACATATATCGAACTATGATCACTGGTAGGCATCTTAATCACATCAAGATTTGAGGTATATTTATCTAGACCTGCTGACACAAAAATATAGTCTAAGATAGAGCTGCAACCTCTTGCATTCCACATATGGCAATTATTTGCAATCTTTACCAGACCCATCATTTCTATAAAATGTAACCATATCGCCCCTCGTAGTTTGGAATTACCTGCACCTGATGCCGCCTTAATATTCATTGTAAAAACATCAGCCATTAAAGCATCACACTCAATTTGGTCAATATTAAAGTCGGCATTCAGATCACCTACAATAACTATTAACCCATTCACATTCACTACCCGCCAGACATCAATTTTCTTTGTCAGAGTGTTCATTTCTTTAACTAATTGAAGATCTGTGTATTTCAGTGGGTTCAAATAAACATTTATAATACAAAAGGTGCATGCATTCATGACCCATTTTAAAGTCATATGTCACAGATAGAAACAAATTCAAACTTGACCATTCACTGGTTTTGACGCCTGGAGGGTCTGTTTACATGCTATTAGCAGACCCCCCATAGGTCTGCTTTTAGCACCTTTTGTAGCAGAAGGTTGTGGTGTTTCAAAGCCTTAATAGACCACAAATTGCCCAAGTTTCCTGCAATAGTAGCAAGTCAAAATGCTGTAAAACGTCTGTTACTTCAACATTTTGAGTCAGATGCAAGTAACCTCTCAAGTTCCAACATGCCAGCGAAATTTTACCCACTCTGCTAGAGAGGCTTCCCCAATTCCCTCGGGGAGTTAATAGATTCCCTGAGGGAAAGTGCAAGCCATCTCCATTCTTGTTTCTCGATATTATCACTATTTGTGTTATTTGCCTCACTTGAGTTGGTGGATTATATTGAGAGATCAAAGCTTCTACAATGTAGTGATTTAGCCTCCTTTAACAGTTTTACAATTACCTGACAATATACACATTCAACATTTAGCATAAACGTGTACATTATTTCACCTTGAGCCCACTGAGGTCAGCTCTGCCACTTCCATGTTCTCACGGCCTATATTCATACCCCTCTGTCCTTCCCTTAGACACTCGGCTATCAAGAATTGTACGTACGGACCCAACACATCGGGGGGCCGGGCATGTAATGGCAACATCCGAATATATGCAACCTCTACATCATAGCAATAAGTGATGTCTTCTATCCATTGCGCTCTTTTGGGCCCTGGACCCTTCCACCACGCCATCGCTATCCTCCTGTGAGCCAGGATCAGTAACAGTACAGCTAGGTGGTGATACGGTTGGGCCAAGCCCTGTGTTAGACCAAGCAGGGCCAGCAGTGGATCTGCCTCTACTGTCTCTTTCATTATCATGGTCAGCGTTTCAAAAACCTCTTGCCAGAACGGCCTAACAGGGGGCACCTCCAAGCGAGGTGAACAAAGTTAGCCTCTGGTGCCATACATCTGGGACATTCCCTGGGCACCTCCACATAGTATTTATGTAACTTGGTTCACAGTACATAGGCCTGGTGTACATAGTTTTTTTTTTAACTAGTTTATTCAAATATCAAATAATAATAATAATAAAAAGAATTTCTACAAGTAAAGTACAAGCGAAACATTCTTAAATTCTTATCTTGAAAAGACCTGAACCCACCTATCCCTTTCCAACCATCAAACTAGATTTCAAAGTCCAAACCTAAAAGCTTGAGGAAAAGCTTTGAGAGGAAGAGAGAAAAAAAAAAGGATATATACATATAAGCTGCATATCAACCTTCGAAATCACAATAATAAATATATACATACATATATGTTTCAATAAGTAGATAGAATAACAGAAATGTACTTATCTTATTTGTCAACTTCCTCTTGTGGCAAAATCTCAGTCCATATCCAAGCTCAAAAAGGCCCCCCAAATTTTCAGAAACACGGCTTTTTTTTCTGCATCGCAAAGACCAACTTCTCAATATTGCAAATCGAATGCATTTCCTCCACCCAAGAGTTCCATGTTAAAAAACCTGTCGACTTCCAATTATTCAAGATTAGTTTTTTGCTCGCTGAAGCTCCTTTTAATATCCAGGTCACTTGATGACAACTTAAATCTTCCACTATCCTTTCTTCTTCTAGAATTAATGTCTCAAAGTCATTATCAACCTCTTCCTTCACCACTCTGTTCATTAAGATGGTAATCCCTCTCCAAAAGTCTCTAACTTTGTAACATTCCCAGAACATATGTTCCAATGTACCACTGGCAAGCCCTCAACCCCAACGTGTCAGTCATGATCAATCCTTGCTTATACATCTGAGCTGGAGTCCAAAACACTCTGTTCAGGATCTTTACTTGCTGTGCCCTTTCGCCTACGTTTAAAGACATCCTCTTGATGTTCCTGCACAAAGCTTCTCATCTCCCTAGCGAATATAAGGTCAGACTTTAGCCGGGCACAGGAGACACAGATTCAACCGTCTCCTCATCTTACATTCTCACAGTGTGTTCTCTATTCCCAATGACATGGGACACTTTGATTTTCAAGATGTTGGTCATATGCAAAAATGATGAACCCACTTCTCTTGTCATTAAGTACAGTTTCTTTTGTATACGGTGAACTTTAAACTATGTATGTTATTACATGAATGGACATCATGAACTGTTATAAAAAGACACTACTGGAATTTTCTGCACTAAAAATTAAAAAAAAAAGCTAATTATAGAAAGCTAAATGAAAAATTAAAAATGTAAAATTCGTTTTACTTATACTTTTTGAGTCATGTGTTTAGCACCAGCAAGCATGTTGCTTTTCTTAATGGTTGCCCAGAATGACATGTGTTCCCATTAGGGTCTAAACAACCAGTGTACACTGAATTCTTCCCGTACACCTTTCAGATTCATAGAGGGCAGGACAACCCCTTTGTTATAGCTTCTCCAGTCCTCCAGTCCTTCCCGCTCTAGGGCAGCCTCTTTTCGTTTAACTCTCATCTCCCTAGCGTCATCTCCTCTTTTAAGCAAGCCGACTATGAGTCCAAGATCTTTTTATTCCCTTCTGAATTCCGGCTTAGCAAAGGTACATTTTAGATGCCATGTTCTCTTGACTTCCTATTTTCGTAATCGTAGTCATTAAATCTGAATTGAGCAAAATTGGAATTTTGACTGCTCTTTTTAAAGTCCTATATTCTCCATAAGTGGAATCAGATAAGTCATACTCCACCTTTAACTCTTGATATGTCTTCCAATGTTCACCTTCAAATAGATCCTCGATTTTTTTTTATTCCAGCTGCAAACCAATTTGTCCAAAATATGGTTTTGTTCTTTATCTTTATAGCTGGATTTAACCAAATTGAAGAGGTGTTAATTAGACCTGGCCTCATCTTTGATGCCACTTCATATGCCCTCCAGGTCAATCTCAAAAACTCTGTCAAGGCCGAGTGGAACCCACAATCTGTACTGCAAGATGATAGGATTGCCCATGTATTCTGCGGACCTGCCATGTTGGCCTCCTCCACTGCCCATTCATCTTCCTCCTCTACAATGAACGGCATAACATGACGCAACGCGAACGCTTGATGGTAACGTTAAAAATTTGGGGTGTTTAATCCCCCTCTATCATTTTGGAGTTGTAGTTTCCACAATTTCAATCTAGGAACCTTTTTGTTCCACAAAAAAGACTGAAGTTTGCTGGCCACCTTCTTCCATATCGATGTCTTCTCCGGAAGAGGGATCATGCTCAGGATGTAGGTTATTTTTGGTGTTATCATTTTAATCGTTTTGACTTTGCCACCCAATGACAGATTAAGTGAATCCAAATGTTCTATTTCCAAAGATATTTTTTGTATAATCATGTCCGTATTTAAGCTCATCATCTCCCTAATATTCTTCATGGTCCATATACCCAAGTATTTCATCTTGAGAGGGCACCATCTGAAGCCGAAGCTCTTTATCAATTCTCTGTTGATTGCATGGGTACAGGGCCGGACTTCTGATTTCGACCGATTTATCTTATAATTTGATACAAAACCAAATTCATCAATCAAATTCATCAGAGCCGGAATTGATATTTTAAGATCTTGAATAACCACCAACAGATCATCAGCGTATAACCAAAGCTTCTGGGAAACTCCATTAAAGTTAATTCCTTTAATCCTGTTCTCAGATCTTATTGCCTCAGCCAGTTGTTCCATTGAAATCACAAAGAGTAAAGGGTATAGAGGACATCCCTGACGTGTCTCACTGCAGTTCAAATTTGCCAGATATTCTTCCATTCATGTTTATCTCTGCTGTTGGGTTTTTATACAACATTTTAATCCATCTCAGGTATTCAGTACCAAAATTCATCTTCTCCAACGTTTTTCAGCAGGAACTCCCAACTCGATCGAAAGCTTTTTCTGTGTCAAGGGACAAGGCCAACGAAACAGCCTTCAATCTCTGTGATTCTTCCAAGGTAAGTAGCAACTTTCGCATATTTGAAGCAGAAACTCTACCTTTCATAAAACCTGCATGATTGGTATGTATTAATCTTGGGAGAATCTTCTCCAATCTATTCACCAGGATTTTACTTAAAATGTTGCTGTCTGAATTAATCGAGCTAATGGATCTATAACTGCCTCCTGGTTCCAGTTCTGGACGACCTTGTTTTAGTAAAAGGGATATTGGTGTATTTCCCTAAATTCAAGCTCCAAATTGCTTTTTTGACTTCTTCTGAAGTTAGATCCACGTCTAGAGTTTCTTTCTCAGATTCCGTACATTTTTTAATCTGCAAATTCGATAGGAACTGATCCATTCGAGCAGGGTCCACTCTCATGGGTTCACTGTATCAATTCGTATAGAATTGTTTATACACCTCATTTATTTATTTCGGATCACGAGTCACCCCTTGATCCTTTTTAATCGCCCCAATCTCTCTGTTTGCCCCTCATATCCTCAAGCTGTGAGCCAGCAATGGCACCTCTATCCTCCTTCGTAATATCTACATGTTGTCCTGAAGATTGCAAATTCCGCCTTCTCACTCATGATTTTGTTCAAATCATATTTTAATTTCATTAAACTCATCATTTTCCCTTTATCTGACAAACGTTCTTCATTGAGAAATTTAGATCTTTCACCTCCTCCTCTCTTTTCCTCGTTTCCCCTCTCATCACACAATTAAATCCTTCACAAACCATATCAGTCCCCACTTCACCATTCATATTTACTTTGATGTATTCCTCTCCCTCCTTCGCCAAAATATCCCTTAATTCCTCATCTCTCAATACTGTGGTGTTCATTCTCCAGAACTTACTTTTACCTGACAGATAATTGAGTGAAAGTTATAATTTAATGGGTGCATGATCCGAAATGACTATACTCTCAATCTCACAATTTACATGGTTTTGTGTCACTATTCCTGATGCCATCAGATGATCTATTTGTGAATAAGTATCATGAGCTTCGGATTAGAAAGTGTATTCCCTCCCTGTTGGGTGTCCCAATCTCCATCTTTCAATCCGAAATCCTGCATTAACAACTTCAACGCTTCTCTATCTTTTTTCCTACCATCTCTTACCATCTGACTGCTTCTATCAAAAGTGGGTCCACCACCAAATTGAAATCGCCCCCCACCAACAGGTTCTTTCCCCCTGTATCTAGTAAGAGGTGGCACAATCCATGAAAACATTGGCCACTGTTTATGTAAGGAGCATAGTTGTTACATATAGTAAACTCCAGCTCTTGGATTTGGATCGTAACTGATAACCAACGGCCTTCCTTATCTGTCTTAGATCCAGTAATAACCCCCTGAAAATTCTTTTAAATCAATGTCGAGACTCCTCTAGAGCTTAAGGAATAGGTGGAATTATACATCTGTCCTGGCCAACATTTCTCAAATCTGGCTGCCTCTGCATCTGTCCAATGTGTCTCCTGCAATAAAATAATATCTGCTTTTAAACCATTTATGTTCCAAGACACAATATGTAATGAGTCAATCATACTTCCTTTTTGAGCTGCCATAGCTAGAGTAATGTCACTTGCCGAACTAAAACTAAATACTAAAATAGAAAGTAAAGTAAACATATTAACGAAAACACAACATATATAATATTAAAATTAACTGAACTTAACCTAAAAGACATACTACAACTCTGAACTAAGAATGAGAGCAGGTAATTTAACTGTAGTCACCTCTACCTACCCAAGCTTACGTCTCCCTAGATCCTTCAGACAATAATCATAATTCCCACATCTTTTCCAAAAAGAAGTAGAATGTTAAGCTCAACTCAGAAAAACACTTCCTTTTCAATTCCCTCCTAAAGCTAATAGAGTTAATCACTCCCATAACTATATTCAAATATATATATATGTATATATGAATGAAACCTGCACACTCCATAATTCCTCATACAATCACCCCATATCCTTAGATCCGAGGAACTATCTTCCCTATTTTAGGAATAATCTTTTATGGCAATGTGCACTTAACCATGTCATCGCCAACACGTGATGTCTGTTAGCTATATCCTACAAAGGACGTCACCTGCTTTATGGAATAAACAAACCTGTGGGAGCATCTTATTGAATATTTTATTTCCGCAAAGGAACACATAACCTAAACTATCCCTTGCCACTGTCCACAGCATCCCCTTAAAGACTCAACCACAGGCGCCCCAACTAACCTCATGTCAATAGGCTCCACACAACGCAATCCAGCTTACCTCCAACCATGTCCTTTTGCAATACTTCAATCACATTTGTATGGATCATCAAGCACACCATCTAACAGTTACGAGTTTAATTTTCCTTTTCTTTTTTCCTTATGTCCATATTCAAAACCTAATGGTTGTATGACGCCTCCAGACTCATGTTCCAAAATCATGAAAGTAATCCCAAAGGGACGTGCATCACAGGTTCACCATCAAAATTGAATTTTTGAATTGGTAATGGAAACCTGCATGACAACCACCGCCATTTTAAAATTGGGAAGCATTGGAAAGATTCTGTATTTCTTCTGCCATTAAAACTGTGTAGCCTTGGGGGGCGCTGTTGAGCGCCGAACAAGATGGCCGCCTGAGGCGAGAGCTCCGCGGCCGGCAGATCACTCTATCCTGATTTCAGGCATTTACAATCTACAACTTGAATCAGACTGCTACGATTCGTGAGCTGCGGGACCAGGGACCAGCTGGCCCAAATCCCAAAGAAAATCGGTGCCGGTAACCCTGGGATTGGGAACTGCCGCGACCATCCCCCATCACCCCGTGTCTGCGCGCCGAGATCCGACGCCTGAGGAGGGTCAGTCGGCCCAGGCCCTTGGAGCTGTGCCGCCCCGCCCCTCCTGCGGAGGCCTGTAAGACGGTCGAACACCTCAGCGGCGACGACCTGGAATGAACCACACGACTGCCTGGGCCGTGCGGCGCCGACGCTGAACACCGCAGATATTAGAACTATAACCGCTCGTGCGCGGGCCTGCCCCCAGGCTGGGCGGCTCCTTCCCGAGCCCTCATTGACTCCTACATCGGCCTCCATCCTGCACGACCCCCTCGGTGGGCTCTCCCCTCCCCCCCCCCAGCGGGATCTCTGAACCCGGGGTAGAGCTGCGACACACCAACGGATACCAGGTGCTGCGCTCCCCTGTTGGCCTGGACTGGACTGCTGGACCCGTGGCGGCCACAAGGTACGTGGGGGCTGGGGTGGCTGCTACCCCTGGTGGCCTCGAGGCGGAGATAAGCTCAGATTAATACGTTGATACCGACCACCCGCGCTCAATAGAGGACGCCCTGTTATCGGCCTGCTCCCGCCGTGCGCCTCACTGTGGTCCGACCCCGCTTTTCCTCTTCCCAGGGCGCCTGACTTCGGACTACCCTACCAGCCCTTGCTACGGAGGCCTGGTCCCTCTGGGGGCTATACTTTGCTGACACCATCGGCTCTTCCTCCCATCACTACCACAATGACAAAAGGGACAGGGAAAAAACAGAGCTCCATCAACATGTTCGCGAAGACTGCGGTCGGCCCCGCTGAGGAGGTCTCTGCACAGGCCCCTGTGACTAACTCAACCCCTGCTGCCTCAGAATCCCAGAACATGATGGACTTTATCCGTGAAGGTTTCACCACGCTCCACTCGAAGTTAGATGACATGAACGGCACTATCTCCTCTACTAAGGCCCATTTTGAGAGGAATGACAGTCGAGTGTTGGAGGTGGAGACCAGAGTGAGCTCTGCCGAGGACGGCCTGGGCGCGCTACGTTCAAAGGTCACGGCGCTATCCAACCGCGTCCTGGAGGTGGAAAAAAAAAATGAGGATTTGGAGTCTCGCTTGAGGCGTAACAACCTCCGTATCATTGGGGTCCCTGAGAGTGGCATTACAGAACCGATGGAAGACTTTATAGAACACACATTGCTGTCGCTTCTGGATTCACCGAAGCTCTCTCCCCAGTTTGCCATAGAGCGGGCACACCGGGCCCTGACGACTAAACCCAAGCCAGGAGCTCCTCCACGACCAATTATAGCGTGTGTCCTTAACTTTCGAGACCGTGATGCCCTCCTTAGAGCCGCAAGACTCAAAGGCGAACTTCTATTGGATGGAGCAAGGATACACCTATACCCTGACTTCTCGGTGGCCGTCCAGCGGGAGCGCAAAACTTTCCTGGCAGTGAAGAGAAGACTCAGAGATCACAGAGTCAAGTACTCCATGTTATACCCCACTAAGCTTCGGGTGGAACACAACAATCAGGTGTCTTTTTTCACGATTCCGGAGGAGGCCTCCAGGTTTATTGACGACCACTTCCCGGGCTGACCTCTATCCCCAGATATTCCTCTGCAGCCACTCAGTTCGCCCATTGGGGTGCGCCAACACCGGCTCTCTCCCTGACGCCAAGAATATACCACACTTGTACCTTTCAACGATTATTGGTTGGATTACTCTACATGATTGTGCCAAGTCAAACTGTGCCGAATATAGTTATCAAGTCACGTCCGAAGCCTTATTGCGGGCACCATGTTCTTGCTGGATCTGCCACAGGCCCGGAGCGGCGTCATCAGTCCGGCCCACAGGCCCCCAGGCGTTGATGCCACTGGTTTGGATTTGGTTTAGGGGTTTTGGGATTGTCATTCCTCTATTTGGGGGAGGGCAGTGGGTGGGGGTGGGTTGGGATGGGATGGGTGTTTTGTTGTAAAAACGTTTGGCGATGGCAGCGAGGGCGGATCACAAGGTAATGCTGTGTTCTCGAGGCTACAGGGCTGCTACATCGGCTCACTGGTCATTATCACCCCGCCGATATGAGCGTCGCCGCTCCACCGACGGAGGTCAATCTAACCTTCATGAGTTGGAATGTGAGGGGGCTTGGCAACTTTAAAAAAATGAGACAGATACAGCTGCACGCGGAACGCCATGGAACCAAGATCCTCTTTTTACAGGAGACGCATGCGTGCTCTGAACATTGTTTAAGATTTGCCAGAACCTGGGGTCCCCAGAGATACTTCACCAACTTCTCTACTCAAAGTCGTGGGGTTATGATTATTATTCATAAGAGTCTTAAATTCACACTCCTCTCATCACAAATAGACCCCCAGGGTAGATATGTAGTACTCCATGCTACACTCCAGAATAGGGAGGTGATATTGCTGAATATCTATGGTCCCAACATCGATGACCCAGAGTTTTTCACACACCTCACATCCCTTCTAGATGGATTCCCACTGGTTCCTATTCTCTGGGGGGGGGACTTCAACACCATTTTTGATACAGACCTTGACAGATCTGGGTCCAGGCCCCGCCAACTCTCCAGGGCGGCCTATGCTGCACTATCGTCCTTCCCCCGCCTTGCAGTCGTGGACGCATGGAGACTACTCTACCCTGATTCCCGTGTTTACTCCTTTTACTCTTCAGTTCATGACTCTTACTCTCGAATTGATAGGTGGGTAATCTCTGACGTGTTGGTCAAAAATGTAGTACAACTAACGATTCCCCCTAGGACCCTATCAGACCACTCCCCGGTGACCATCACCATGTGCTGGGGGCTAGACGGTGACCGCACCAGACGCTGGAGGATGAAACCCCACTCTCTCCTTGACCCTCTGTTCAGATTGGAGCTCGAGGTAGCCATTGAGGAGTTTTTTTAAATAAACAAGGGCTCGGTGTCCTCGCAGGCCACCCTATGGGAGGCCTTTAAAGCATACATTAGGGGCATAGCACTGTCTAAAGAGAGCGGCATACTCAGGACAATCCGAAGGGATATCGCTGCCAGTGAAGCCAAACTATCGGCCCTGGAGGCCCAGTGCTCACGGTCTTCAACCCCTGCGACCCTTACAGCCATAGGGGCGGAACTAGACGTTTTTCAGTCTCTAGCGGATCGGGAACAAAAATTCCTAGATAACCCTGGCCTGGCGAGGAGATACGGTGAGGGCAAACGCCCGGGCCGCCTTCTGGCTAGACTTGTACGCCATGAGCTTGGTCCTCCACATATACCTGGGATTGCTCGACCAGATGGCTCCTTAGCTATTACATCGTAGGCCATCAACTCGGAGTTCCTCGCTTTCTACGAAGCCCTGTACTCCGAGTCGGATGAGGCCACGGAGGCGGAGGTGGATTCCTATCTTGCGGCTCTCCCTCTAACGGTCCTTTCTCCCGAGACCGCTGGCTCCCTCGATTCTCCACTCGCCCCTGAAGAGTTCACGGAGGCTATAGACTCTCTCGCTTCGGGGAAGGCTCCCAGATCCGACGGCATTCCGGTTGAATTCTATAAAGCCTATAAGACTCTCTTACTCCCTCATTTAATAGCTCTCTGGGAGGAATCGGTGGAAGCAGGCATACTCCCCCCATCACTCCGCGAGGCCACAATTACGGTACTGCTCAAGCCTGGTAAACCTGCTACCCAGTGCAGCTCATATCGCCCGCTTTCCCTCATTAATTGTGACACGAAAATCTTCACCAAAATGTTAGCGACCAGACTTGCTCCTTGTATGCCATCTATTATACACCCGGACCAGGCGGGATTCATCCCGGGTCACTCCACCGCTCTAAACCTTAGAAGGCTCTTTAATATAATTAGCAGGATCAGCCCCAGTGTGCAGGCGGTTGCCGCGACCCTCGACATGCAGAAGGCGTTTGATTCAGTCTCTTGAAGATACCTCTGGCGGGTGCTCGAACAATGCAGATTCGGGCCGGTTTTTTGCTCCTGGGTCAAGGTACTTTACTCAGGGCCAGTTGCCCGTGTCCGCACGGAGGACAGATGCTCTCCAATATTCAATATTTCCAGAGGAACAAGACAAGGCTGCCCTTTCTCTCCCCTGATTTTCGCTTTGGCGATAGAACCTTTCGCCGACATGCTTCGACAACGACACTCGCACAGGGGGCTTCGCTCGGCGGGCCAAGCCGATATCGTATCCCTCTACGCCGATGATGCACTCCTCTTCGTGTGGTCCCCCTCCACTAATCTATCCCCGATACTGAAAGATGTCATCTACTTCGGATACATCTCAGGCCTCAAGGTGAACTGCGCAAAATCTACGCTCTTTCCACTCACGGAATGCACCCTTCCCCTCCCCCGGACACCATGGGGTTTGCGTGGGCACAATCAAAGTTCACTTACCTGGGGATTGAAATAACACGTCAGCCCGAGGCGACCCTTGAGGAGAACTATCATAATTACCTAGCGCACCTGGAGACTAAGACTCAGGCGTGGAGTAAATTGCCGATCTCCCTGGCAGGCAGAATAGGGCTATTAAAAATTATAGTGTTGCCCCAACTACTATACAGGTTCACAAACGTCCCCCTGTGGCCGGGCGAGGGTTTCTTCCACGCATTGTCACGCAACATCAACTCCTTCCTATGGCACTCGGGCGCGGTCAGGCTCAAGCTCGGGACCTTGTCTACCCCTATGGCTGGCGGTGGCTTTGGGGCCCCCGATTTTCTTAAATACTGGTTGGTCTCTCAAATCCAATACGCGTCCTACTGGTTCAACACAGTAGATCTCCCCCCACATGTTAGACTCGAAAAGCTAGCGGTCAGCGACCGTGACATCCGCTCCCTGGTGATACAGCCCATCCCTCTGACACGGGATACACTAAACCCGGTGGCTTGTACCTCCCTGGCGTTAACAAAAACGTGGAAATTACTAGACACCTCTCATCCTTTTCATGGCAACCTCCCACTGTGGAACTTTCTCCCCGGAATACCGCAGGTCCCTCCGTTGACCGTGCGTAGATGGGCTGAAGCGGGATACGAGTTGCTCCGCGATGTATTCGAGCGGGGTAACTTTGTGGAGTGGCCCGACCTACCGCTGCCCTTGAGGGGAGGCCCGAGTGCATGGCTTCAGTATTCAGCCTTACGTAAAACTCTGAAAAAAAACCTATCCCATGTTCCCAGCAATGCCACCGGACGATCCCGCCATTGAGGAACTGACCTCCCCCATGCCTACCAGAGGGAAAATATCTAGGCTATACACAATGATCCAATCCAGATCCATTCCGAAATTCACTGGGCTCATGCGGGCGTGGGAGGAGGACCTCGGGGAGGAGGTGACTGACGACCGCTGGGCCCACATGTGTGCCCGCATACACCAGGTATCATTCAATTCTCGGTTCAAATTGATCCAACTAAAGGTGTTACATAGGTTTCATTATACCCCGAGCAGGTTGCATCGTATGCTTAGTGATCATTCCCCAAGATGCCCCAGATGTGGACAGGATGGCGCCGACTATATGCATATGATCTGGGCCTGCCCCCGACTCTCCCAATACTGGGAGACGGTGTTCATAACCGTCTCCGCTGTACTCGATCAACGTATAGACCTGTCCCCAATGAAGGCTCTATTCCATGACTTCCCTGGGCTCCCCCGAAATTCCAAGAAACTGGCCGGCCTTTGCATGCTCCTTGCGGTGCGAGCCATTCTGCTTTGTTGGCTTCGTCCCGCACCCCCCACACACACACAATGGCTCAGAGGCTCTCACATGGGCCTCAGACACTGAGGAAGCGTGGTCCTGCCTACAACCAGCTAACTCGAGGCCCAGGGATGTCTGGGTCCGGTTCCGCTCCTATATGTCGGAGTTAAGTGTGACGCCGGATACAACCTCCCCAACTACCACACCCACTCGCACAGGTGGTCTAACCTGAACCGAGAGTTCTCCTATACTGCGCTCGCTAATGTATGTGGCCTTGATGGAAAATGTTCAAACTAAACGCACTGACTGTATGCCTATACTGTGTTAAATGTACCTACCTTGGATTTACCTTGTGTTCTGTACGCCTGTGTTTAGCTGCCAAGCTGTTTAATAAAAAAAGTTAAAAAAAAAAAAAACTGTGTAGCCTCAGAAGAATACTTGAAAGATTTCGACAACTTGGTGGAGAATTAGCCATATTTGGCACAAAAACCACAGATCATTCCAAAAAGTGCACCAAGATTAAACCACATGGAGGAGTAAACTACCCTTTCCCAAATATACGGATGAAATGCATACAAAACCCATATTAACCAATAATATCCCTGTGAACTGACTGAGAGGACATCTTGTCATCCTACAAACAATATTAATGTCAGTAGTTCGAGCTAACCCATGCATGCTGATTGCATCCAAAGCAATCGGAAATTACCAGACCAAACCATTGATTGTAGTTATATTACACCCGACACACATTCAAGGATGGCTGATATGAACCTTGCTGGGCCTATATATTCCATGCTATAAAACATCACCAAATATTCCATTAAAAGTACCATTCGTCAAGGGCTCAGAATTTCCTCTATCTTGACTGTAAGTTAGCTCCTTTGCATCTTATAAACCTACGATTTTAATAATGGTTCACCCTTGGCCTCCCATCTGCATACCACAGGTCTTTTTACTCCACCCTACCCCGTCCGTCTTGTTGCATTAAACAAACTCCTACCGTCTCCACCCTCAGGGAACCTCTGCAGCCCTACATACAGTATTACCACGGCCCGCTGAATGCTAACCTTTGCAATTGCATGAATACTGGACCTTCCATCAAGGATTCAAAAACCATGTGCCTTACGTTTACTCCAATTTAGTGCTCCGATAACACCAAACCTACGATCTAAAAATGCAGTCCGAGTCTCCCTACATGCGTTGGGTAGATACAACTTTGTTAAGTATGCCATGCATCCTCACACGTGGGCTGCTCCCCTCTCAGTGCACATAGCACACATGGTGATGCAGCCCTGATCACCCGCCCTCCACCAGGGGAGTCCACCAAACGGGCACAAACACAATGGGTAAAAGGATCTGCGGAGCAGAAGAGGCAATGTGAGCACCACACCAAAATAGCAAAATACATCCTCTGCCAGCCCTCATGTGTTGTCCCAACCAAAGATGCCTCACTAGATTCAATAATGCATGTAAAATAAATCTGTGATGTTCTGCAACCATGGGTAAATAGGGCTAAAAAGCCGGGCTTCACCTCGATACCAAGGCTATACCATAAAACCTCAGGAGTACTTGGGGCGATCAGAGATTCCAACTTTTAGAAGGGATCTCTGCTTGCAATTACGGTAGGTGGGTCTGGAGAGAGACCTGCTGGGCATGATGAACGTGCCAGGTGAAAAATGCCACCCCACTCATACATAATCTAGCTTGGAATGAAGGGCATTATCTTGCAGTAATGCACAAAGAAACAACAATTATGCTTTCCTACCGTTTGCCGAATCAGCGAGTCCTCCACGGGCAGACTGGGCCTTACTTAGCCCAGAATTATCCCCCCTAAGGGCAGGCTCCATCTGAGAGGGCCATAGGGCTATGAACACGGGTGCCGGGAGGAATTAAGATCATTACCATACTTTACACCAGAGCCTGGGCCCCTGCCCGGGAACGCTTGCATTATAAAGAGAGGGAAGCCGTTATCCTCTGTACCATCCTGGCTACCTCTACGTTGAGCGCAGTGGCTGGGACCACTCAATACTAGTACAATACGCCGAACCTACCTCCCAAACAACATTCTGTGTCCTCCATGTTGCTTACACCACCTCATGTGTCCCCTCTGAACCGTTCCTGATAACTAGAGGAAAGCACCTAAAAAGATGTTGCTTGTAAGAAAACAAGCCTTATTATGTTATGTCTCACTTAAATTTAAAACGTTTAGGGATTCTAAGTTGTTACACGCCGCCATTGTAATGTGTAAAAGTCTAAATTAAGATAACCCTAAACGCCAAAAACCCACTAATTTCAAATACCTGATCCTGGGGAGTTAATATATTAAAGTGTGTGCCGCAATGTGCAGTACCCTAAACTACATATTATAAACTAAATGCATTCAACCGATAATTCAAACTCCAATCAACAACCCTAAACTCTGGAAACCTTGTGTAATACCTGTAATTTTAGTTTTCGCTGATCTCGTAGCCTCCAAGAATAATTTCCTTCTCTCCACCAACTCTTTTGGATAATCCGGGAAAATTGCCAATTGTGATTTATTGTAAACCATCTGTCCTTTTTCTCTTGCTGCCCTCAGTACTTTTTCTTTAGCATTCATCCTTGTGAAGACCATTAATATTTGCCTTGGTTTCACACTATCCATCTTTCCTACTCTGAAGGCATAATCTAAGTCCCCGGGGGACAGAGTTCCTTGACCATACATTTCTGGTATTATTCTGATTAAAGTGTCCTCCAATTGCCCATCTTTAGTCATATTTTCGGGCAGACCCATAAGCCTAAAGTTTTGATTTCTGGATTTCAAATCCAACATTAAGTTCTTGATCATCAGATCTTCCATTTCCTTTCTTAAATCTTTATATGCTCTGTAACTTCCCAATATATCTATAGAAAGGCTCACTGAGTCCTTCTCTAGTGGTCCTACTTTTCCATCCAGATTAGCCACCTTACCATTTAAGTCAGCAAAAGAGGCCTTCATCTCTCTGACATCTTGGGAAACCTCCAACGGCAGTAGCATGTAGATATCTTGGGCACTAGGAGTGTCTTCTGTATCAGCCTTAGTTTTCTTGGAGGCATAGTTCTCAAGGGAGTCAAATCTCTTTTTGGTATTAGTATTCATTATATTTTTGGATTATCTAAGATCTGGGAGCAGGAGCTCCTGTTTCAAGCTGCTGCTCTCTCAGCCAGCATTCCGGAAACTCCTTGTAAAGTGTATTTGCCTGTATCGGGCGTTGAGCGACACCCTCCTGTCTGTGCCTCAATGTATTTCCATGCATGCTCCTCAATCTCCACTCCCAGGGCTCTTTCCCAACTCTGTTTCGCCTTATCTCCCACTTGTGGAGCCGCAGACCTCGTTTTCTAGTAAATTTGAGATACTAATCTCCCCTCCCCATGTGCTCGATCACCTCTTGTAACAAGGAAAAAACAGCTGGTTGTTGGGGAAAGGAGGAAGAGAAGGCCTTCAACTCATTCCTGATCCTAAAGTTGCAAAAATATATCCAAGGACGTTGTTCCCACCTCTGTTTAAACTCCTCTAGGAGTTGGTTAGCTGTAAAAAAAGTCTCCCATTTTCAAGATTGCCACTTTATCCATCAGTTTACAATATCCCTGCTCTCTGGAGATCCCCAGACCCAGCACATGACACACTGAGTGTGTCAGGGAATATAGTATAACCACACCCAGCTTGTCAGCAATTCTCCTCCATGCCACAAACGTGCCTGTCACCACCCCGTCCCCCAATCCTTCATCCCATTGTCCCCATGATTTCTGCCCTCAACAAGTGTGGTGCCGCATTTGCTCTCTCAATCTGCACATGAGGTCGGCTGGGTCGCTCCTCATACCATTATGATAAAAACTGGGCCTGCGCTGCCCAATATTACTGCTCAAACTCTGGAAGTGCAAGGCCGCCTTTCTCAGAAGGTTGTGTAAGTACCTCCCAGCACCCTCCCAGGACCTTTCCTGCCCTCAGAAATCCCTGCAGCAGCACCTGTAGTTTCTTGAAAATGCACTTAGGGAGGATAATAGGGAGGTTCTGGAACAAATATAGGAATTGGGGTAACACCACCATTTTAACAACCGCCACCCTTCCCATTTGCTCATCTACCCCTGTAATTTCTCCACCGTCCTCCCATATTTTTCGCTATAGAGCACCTCCGGGTCCTGGGCTACCTCCACCCCCAGCTAGTTAGCACTATCGTGCTCGCAGCAAAACCCATAGTCATCCCCAAAGGGTGCCGTCCCAGCTGTGAGTGGGAATTTCACAGATTTATCAGGAATATCACTGATTTATCAGTATACATTTTCTGCACGGACAGCTCTACAAACAATATAATCTGTCTCATCAGTGGGCTGAGGTTGTCCTTCAGATCTCTTAAAAAGAGCGCAATATCGTCCGCATACATAGATATGAGGGCCCTCTGGGTATACCATTGGATACCTTTCTGGAGGTGCTGCACCCTCAGCATCATAGCCAGTGGCTCAATGGCAAGAGCGAACAGTAACGGCGAAAAGGGGCACACCGCTGTCGTGTCCCCCTTGCCAGCTCCAAGGGTGTCGGCTTTTCCTCATTAAGAGCTATCCAAAATGTGGCAGTGGCATATAACAGGGCCACATACTGCAGGAACCGGCGACTCAAACCCATCTTTCGGATGGTAGAAAATAGAAACGGCCATTCGACTTAATCAAATGATTTCTCTGCGTCTAGTATTACCACTGCCGCCTGGGTATCTGGATCTACCCTCTCCAGTAAGGCAAAGAACCGCCACAGACCAAATGTTGTGTTCCTCTTTGGTATGAATCCAGACTGGTCTGGTAGCACCAGTTCCCTCATAAAGGGCAGCAGCCTATTCGCCAATACCTTGGCCTGTTTTTTATTGTCAAGGTTAATAAGAGATATGGGCCTGTAAGAGGCGCAATTATCTACCGGTCTCCCGGCTTTATGTAATAATGTTATTGTAGCCTCCCGAAGGGTTCCCAGCTGGACCGCCTTTTGAGACATCTGCAGTAGCTGGGGAGCCATCTCACGATTAAAGGCTTTGTAGAACTCTCCCGTTAGGCCATCCGGCGTCAGTGATTTGGTCCCTGGTAACTCATTAATCACTCCCAAAATGTTCTCTACTGTTATATCCCTGTCAAGATACTCCCTCTGTTCCGAAGATAGCCATATAAGCCCACCTCCTCCAGATATCTCTGGATATCACCCTCCGACGGTGCACTCCTTTAGGCGTAAAGCCTACTATAATATTCCCAAAAGGCTCCCCCAATAGCAGCCGTTTCGAAGACAGAGTGCCCCCCTGCAGTCAATCACATGATCCACCTGCCTGAGTTGCCTCTCTGCCCCTAGAAGTCTTGCAAAAGAAATACTGTCGCCTTCTGCCCCTCCCCACACTGCCGCACCTGAGCCACCTCTTCCATTCAGTAGCCACATTCAGTTAGCGAGTTTCACTCAGTGCGTTTGCTTGAAATGCGTCTAGTTCTCGCCTGATACCAGCTAAAATCGTCCTCTCTCCTGTATCCTGGCATTGGACTTCCAGTCGTTTGAGCTCAGCCTCATTATCTGCTAACTTCCCCCGATCACTTTCAAAATTCCCATCTCCTTTTCATACAGCACTTGAAGGTTTCCCACAATAGCCCGCCTCAAATTTAAACCTCTAGTTTGTTCCCTTAGCCATCACCCCTGGAACAAGGCATTCCAACGTCACAGGCGATTGATCTGATTTTGTCCTCAGCAGAATTTCACAGGGCCCCAGGAGTATACCCGACGCTGTATGGTGTACCCAGGAGTGAAACGTGTAATCTCTACTATTGGCGTGTTGTACCAGATCATAGATAACACATAGGTGTCCTGCACCCTCTGACTAGCTCTTGATTGCCTGCATATCCCACCAGTGGACCTATCCAGGGCATCATTCAGGGTATCATTAAAATCTCCTCCCCATAGAACTAGGGGGTCCGGGTCTGGCAACAGATGTGACGTAACCCATTCAAAAAAGGTTGGGTCATCAGCATTCGGGGCATAAGTGTTTAACAAGGAGACCTTTATCGCATCTAAATACCCCGAGAGCAATAATACCCTTCCCTCCCTGTCCTTGGTGATCTTGACGAGGCAAAACCTGAGAGCCATGAATCAGGATAGCTACACCTCAGGCATACGAAGAGTATGTCGAATAGTATCGATGACAACCCCACTGTCGCCCACCGACCTTCCCTGTGTTCAGTCAGGTGAGTCTCTTGCAGGTAGGTTATTTGAATGTTATGGCGCTTCATATACAAGAGGACTCTCTGCACTTTGTCCGGACCCCACCAACTCTTATATTCGAGGTTAACATTTTAAAGCCTTTCCTCCCACCTCCTCCACCCTCACCGATGTTTCTTAACGAGGCCATTTCGCAATTCTTCTATACTGCATCCCCTCAAGATGGCCATTGTCTTCGACCCTACAGGGTCTCCTCCAACCTCATTCTATAGCTTCACCGGGGTATCAGTACGTGAATTACACTCCGAAACTCCCAGGTAAACCCAAAAAGAACATTCCCCCTCTCCTCCTCCCTGCAAGACAACCACCCCAACTTGTCCAGGCCTTCCCCAAGCCCTCCCAACCCCCCTACTCTCCCCACTCTATATCCCCCAGAATTTCCCCCCGATTTGTCCAGTTCCCCCTCTCCCGCCCCCAATGCACCTCAGTGGAACACACACATGAGGTGCTTGTGTACCTCCCAAGCCTCGATCCGGAAAACAGCTATCATTTCTGATCAAATCCCAAAATGGTGAGTCATGAATAGGCCCCTGCTGCCAGACCACTTTCTTAGATTAGGCTGCTTAGCAGGCACTTCCATTCTGCCTGTGATCTGTACAGTTGGGTGAGCCATTCAGTCCCGCCCCATATTTACTTTCGGGCTTCCACCTTCTCAATTCAGGATTCTCACTGCACCATTCTTTTTCAGTGTCCCTTCCCTGACAGCCACTCAGCACATCCTCTGCAGTACCAAGTCTAATTTTGGAGGGTCCAGCCAGGTCCTGCATAGAGCCTCGGGGAGGGCGGCCCTATCCTGGTCTGCTCTTCAAAATACTGTCCAAGTATCTGCTGGCCTCCTCTGGTGTCACAAACAAGTGTGCTTTCCCAGCATGTTGAATTCTGAGCTTGGCCGGAAACATCATTGCGTAGTGTATATCGAGTTCTCGCAGCCTACGCTTCACCCCCATAAAGTTTCTGCGTGCCGCTTGCACTGATGCTGAGAAGTCTGAAAATCTGTATGCAATCACCATCAAAGGATGAATCCTAGTTTTCCCTGGCAGCCACCGGAGGATGGTATCTCTATCCCTGTAGTTTAGCAATTTGGCTATAATAGGGCGGGGTGTGGCTGCAGGGATGGGGCATGACGTTGGGATCCTGTGGGCACGCTGCACTATAAACATTGGTGATAGTTCTTCCTGCCCAAAAAGCACCACACACAGCCTTTCCACAAAGTCCTCCATGCGGCCCATCCCCTGTTGCTCCCGAACCCCCACCAGGTGTATATTATTCCGCCTCGCTCTGCCCTCCAAATCTTCATTTTTAGCTGTTATGACCTTAATTGCTGTTTTGAGAGCCGCCAACCTGCTTGATACTGTTGCTGCTGCTTCCACTAGGCCTGAGATCCTATTCTCCACTTCATCCAGCCTGGCTATGTGTTTGTCAAGCCTCAGCTGTATTAAGTCCACTTTCATGTCCAGAGAGTCCAATTTAGTATCCAGTTTCCCAATATCTTCCTTAAGGTGCAGACACATTTCTTTCATATCCAGTTCATCACCCGCTGCCCCACCTGCTCTCGTTCCCGTGTCTCCAGGGGGGGCAGAGTGCTCCTTTCACCACTTTGGGTCTCCTCCCTACATGTTGCCTGTCAAAGGCTCAAAGGCTAGAGTGTGCTGGGTTTCGTCTCCCTTCACCATTTTTCCCCAGCCCTCCTGCCTCCTTGTCCTTCTGGCAGCCTTTCCACTCTCTTCCTCCTGACACTTCCCGCCGGGCTAAGTTCGAACTCAGCCTTCCGGATCTGGGTGCTCTACCCTATTGTTAGGGTATCCTTAGATCAGACCCCTGCCCCCACCTGCCTCCAGCCTGCTGTTGATGTATGTGTATTCCTCACTGGGCCACAGCCTTTTGCAGTTCCTAAGCCAAGCTGTACTGAAGGTGTCTTAGTACCAGATTGCCTCCACATGCTTCCAACTCCAATGCCGTCTTGCACTGGTCCACATGGTCACTTCTACAAAGGCAATATGGCTGCTGGCTGCCCGAGCCTGCCTCCTCGGCGCCTCTGTTGATTACTCTTCAGGGCACTAGGCCCTTGCCAACACCAGCGCTCTCCTCAAGTCCCACTCCTCCTCCCTTCCCTCGCCACTGCCGGCTGAGCTCTCAGGTTCTAGGCTCCCCGCTCCACCCGACCCGGCTGACAACACACTTACCGCTACTTCAGCCTGGGTCTCTAGACACACGAACCTTCTGTCTTGGCTGCTGTTCCCGTTACAGCGGGACATCATTCACTCCCTGGGTTCATGGAGATTCCACGCTGACCCGTCCACTCTGCTCTGCTCACCGGGCCAGCTGGGCTCTCTGCACAACCTATGAAGGTGCAGCGCTGTCACAGCATGCACCGGTGGTGTGTGCCAGCTGTCCTCTTCGAGCCACAAGTTCCCCGTACGGCTAATCCCTCTGTTGACGTGCTGCGTCCTTCACTTAAACCCGCCGGGCGCACCGCGCTCCTCGGTTCCACCAGCCGTCCCCTCCAATTCAGTCAAAATTCGGCCAAGCAATCGAGCCGCTCTTTCAACAGAGGTGCCTAATTTTATAAAGCACAGTTTATCAGGAACATTCAGGATATTTGCAGGATTGCAGGATCGGGCGCAGAACTCACGTAAGAGCCGCCATGCTGGTTTGTGCTCTCGAGCGCCCCCCCTCCAAGCATTGCAGAGATGTGCTGGTATGGGCCCAAGCAATTTCCTGTTGGCAAGCATCGCTGCCCCAAGGTGAAGTGGGTGGCATCTGGCACTTCTGATTAACGCATTGACACTGACGGTTTTGTCTATATCCAAACTTTACACAGCAAACTAGAGAATTAAATTGGTATTAATAAACAAACCAGTAACATAAATTGAATGATAGACTCTTAATGTTAGAAGAGTCTGAAACACGAATCTAAAGGGTTTCTGTTTTTTTGTTCTGTACGAATTGATCTTGATAAGTTTTTTCTATAGTGTCATGAAAGCCTGGAGATAGAAATAGAACGTTATTTTGAGTTCAAACAAGGTTCAACAGGCGAAGCGGGAGTGGAATGGGATGCTTTTAAGGTGGTGAACGAGAGAAGTTTGTTTATCTACCACGTGCTGCGTTCCATTATCCGTGATAAGGTCACTGGATAAAACTGCGAAGGAGATATCGCTAATTGAAAATGGGATGGGAGGCCCTGTGGGCTGAGAAAGCCCTGTGGGCTGGGAAGCAAAACTGAACAACTTGAGGTGGAATGCATAGAAGACTGGGAAATACTTGGTAAGCATGATCACAGTGTCTATACGAGCAACCTACATTGAGATGGAGAAAAATCCGGAAGGCTGTTTGCATGGGTCATCAGGAATTAACATTAACATAAAGTAATTATGTCAGTACATAACCGGGAAGGACTTGAGGTACATACTCAGCTGGACATTAATAATACATTTGCCACCTATTGTGGTTCCCTATACGCGGGGCATCCATCACATGAGGGGCAAGAGGCAGAGTCCATGCTGGCGCTGATTAATCTCTTTACATTTTCTGCGCCACAGGTAGCAGAATTGGATGAATCCTTAAGCTTGCTTGAAAAAATGAGGATATTAATGGTCTCTGTGGTAGGTCAGAAGAAGAATGCACACTAGTTGTTTGTCATTTTCAACAGATGATTTATTCAACAATTAGAAAAAAAGGGCCAACCTATCCCTACTCTATGGGTTTCCCATTCATGATAAACTAACAAGTGTACTTGTTGTCAGTAGTGAAGCCCAAAAAGAATAATGTCTGCCCTCTGCTTGAAAGCTAACCTATTCTGAGCCTACCACTAAGAGAAAACAACAAAAGGAAATCCAGGAAAATGGCTTCCTTCTTCTGGATAGGCATTTCAGCCTTAATGAACAATGTTCAAATAGCCCCTGGCTATTTCTTTGACCAGTTCCCTTAGTTCTTCTTGGGGGCTTCTCCAGGGTCTCAGCGTCCCCTTCTCCTTTAACAGTGAACTTCCTCTCCTCCCAATATTTGGGCTGCCGCCCTGTTGAGTTCTTGCACTGTCCTTTTAAAGTTCGTATTAATCCACCTTTTCTTGTCCTTGCTGTATGCTCCTCTGGCTACTTATTCCTTTATAAGAAAAATGGTTTAACTCAGCTCTGTGTTGGTTCATTACTCTTACTTCCTCTGTAATACTGGGATGGTATTCCCAACCGCTTTTACCTTTTGGTTTTGGCTTGCTGTATAACCTTTCACAGGTTTCAGGGTCTTCTTTTCCATCAGGGATATTTTCTCTATTATTGTCTCTTGTCCATTCACCAGGACGAGTAGGCTGCACGCCCTGTTTCTTCTTACTCTTGTAAATTCTGCTCACCCCAACCCGGGACAAGTAGACCGAGTCCCGTATTAATTATCAGTCTGGTGAATATGTATAGGTTCGCTGGGACGAGTATACTGTTTCCCGTAGTTATTCTCATACTTGTAAATATTAGTAAGTTCACTGGGACGAGTAGGCTCTGTCCCGCATTTATTCTCACACTCGTAAATATTTGTAAGTTCACTGGGATGAGTAGGCTGTGTCGGTAGTTACTCTCAGATATGTAAATATATGTAGCTTCACTGGGACGAGTATAATTACTGTGTCTCTCTTCCCCGTACCCTTTTCCGGGTCTCCCGCCTCTCCTCTTACCTTTGTATCCACGGGCTAGCCTCACTGGATACTCCTCTAGGGTCGGGTCGACTCTGAGTCAGAACGGCATCAGCGTTCATAGTGCTTCTTCTGCATGGTCCTGCGAGGCCACATCAATAACAGTTTTAGCATTGTTAGTTGACTGACCAGGACACCTTTCCCAGGTCACGCCACTGTCTCTTCGCTCCTCCTTTCCCTGGGGCTCCAGTCCCTTGCACGGAACGGTAGTCTGCTTCTTCAATGCTTCTAGCTTACAGCTGCTCGCAAGGTCCTCGGCAGATTGCAGCCTTCCCCAAGTTTGAACTTCCTGTGCTTCCCTAATTTTTGCTTAGCCCTTCTTCCGTTTTTATATTCAAATCATTGGAACACCCCAGCAGAGCCTTAAAGTCCTTTCTGTCTGATGTATGGCCATCTCTCCTGCTTGCCCATTGTTCTTCATCGCAGTGTGTGTCTAACATGGAGCAATCATTATTACTTGCTCACCTCTCTTCCTTGTCTCAGTATGTGTGATACATTTCCCTTCAATCTGGATATTGGGGCTAACAGTACAATAAAAAACATTAGCTTGATCCAACGGGTTGCTCTGTACTGTAGATTTCATTTTGATTTTGAAGAATTTTGTATGCGCACCGGACAGATTAAACCATATTCAGGCGCAGATGGATACTAAAAGAAACTGAGCATGAAACAGACAGAACATTGACCCTGGTGGCTTCTGGGTTTATCTGAATAAAAAGGTTTTCAGTCTTTTTCTAAACATGTCCAAGGTCTTACTCATTCTGAGCTCCAGTGGAAGTTGGTTCCAGATTCTAGGTCCAAAAACTTCATATCTTCTATCTCCTCTGGAGACACAATTTGACCGTGGAACGCAGATTAGGAATTTGTTACCAGAGTGGAGCTTTCTGGTTGGGCGGTAATGCTTGATTTTCTCCACGTGGTAGTCCGGGGCAAGTCCCTTTAGGCATTTGTAAACCAAGCAGGCTACCTTAAACTTGAAAAGAAACAATGTTCAGCCTTTGAGAAAAAACACTCCCTTGGCGACTACTTTCATAGTTAAAGGTTTCTACTATGATAGTTGTTGTGCTCTATGTCTGTTGTTGTCAGCATGAGTAATTATCCAATCGCTGTGTGGCTGTTACACAGATTCACAATAGAAAAATGAAAAATATAATTGGGAATGGCTAACTCAAATGCGCCAACCTTACTTACAAATTTGTTCATAGGTGAGTCCGAGTCAAAAATAGTTTTTAATGAGTTTCTTTATTTTCCAACTTAATTTTGGTTCATTGAATAAATCATATAGAGTTGACTTCACTCTTAGTTTTTTCCAGTACCGGTTCAGTGTTATTTTCACAGTACAAGTTCAGTGTTGTTTTCAACCTTAAAATGGATCAATTCTTGCTTTACAGTACAAGTTCAGTGTTATTTTCACACCTTTTAACCAATCAATTCTTGCTTCACTTTGAATTCCAGTGCATTGACTTTTGTTCCAATTATTGGTTCTACTTGATAGTTCCTAACTCGACACGTGTTTCCCCACTGTTATTAACAATGGTTCCTCAGGAGATGGAACTTGTTTTTCTAACCTGATTGATAATTTGTTACTCAATATCCATTTTTTGGTGACAGCTATGTACGATATCTTTTTCCTCTTTATAAGAGATGTTGATTTATTATGCGCGTACCTTATTTTCTAAGTTTCCGTTTTCTTATGCCATGATAAGCGTGCAAGAAGTTTCCCAAGCGAGTAGTCCGTCAACTTGATTCTGTCCGCCACCAGAAGCCAGAGGAGGGATCTCCGCATTATGGAGACATGGTCCCGTTTCTGGAGGTGACCAACCATTCTAACTGCAGCATTCGGCGCTTTTTGCAGTCTGGCAATCTGTTTCGCTGGAATACCTGCAAGGAGACTGTTGCAGTAGTATAGGTGGGGGTTAGTCATTGCCCCCACCACCACTGCCTTGTTCGCTATTGGGATAAGGGGAAGCACATTCCTTAAAAGACGTAATGAGTGGAAAACTGTCTTTACCTTCGCCCCAACCTGAGATTCACTACCCAGGTTCTCATGCCAGAAACATCCTCGATTCTTGATATTTCTTTGGGAGTAGTAGAGTTGTTCCCCTAAACTCAAGGGAGGGAGACTATGGGCCTCATAGTTTGGAGGTAACCATGGCGCTATTAGCGCCATGGCTGCCTCCAAATCCTTACCGACTCCGCCCTGGTGAATGGAGCTATTACCACCTCATTCCAAGGTTGGCGGGGGCGGTAATTCCCCATTCCCCAGGGCCCTTTCCCATTCCCATTTGAGCCCCAATAGTGCTCAATGGGGAAGGCACTAATATCGGTACCACAAATTGCGGTACCGTTATTAGCTCTAAAGTCCCTTTGCTGGTCCCGTCCTTAACGCCTGGTAAAACCAGGCGTTAAGGGAGGACCCGCAAAGGGAACTCGTAATAGGGCGGTAAGGGATTACCGGTACCGGTGCCCTTACCGGTAGCAGTAATCCCTTCCCGCCCACCTCGTAATGTGGCCCTATGTCTCTCCACCAGCATTTTGTTCTTTGGGCCAAATGGAGCGATCTCTGTTTTTGTTGTGTTCAGCTGCAGATGATTAAGCATCATGCACTCGTCAATCTCCCCCATACACAGATTGATCTTCTCAAAAACATCAGCGATGTTCTGAATCCCGATGTAAATCTGAGTATCATCTGTGTATGAATGATACTGCAAGCTGTACGTCTTAAATATATTAAATATTGGACGAAAGTATAGATTAAAGATTAGTGGCGATAGGGATGATCCCTGTGGCACCCCACAGTCCAACTCCAAACTTTCTGAAGTAAAGGCCTCCAGTATAACCCTTTGCGTTCTGTCTTTTAAGAAAGATTGAAACCAATTGACCGCCACTTCTGAGGCTTTCCCCACGTGCTTAATACGTTGCAGCATAATGGGGTGATCCACAGTGTCAAAAGCTGCGGAAAGATCCAGCATCAGCAGCACTTTAGACCCCCCATTGTGTACTGCTAGGAGGGCTGTCTCCATACCATATTTTGGATGGAATCCTGATTGTAGCCCGACTAACAGCTTCTCCTTGTCCACAAACGCCTGAAATTGACTACAGACGACCTTCTCCAGAATTTTTGTTGGCCACATAAGATTAGCCACTGGTCGATAGTTTCTTAGTATTTCTGGATCCAGGTTAGCTTTTTTTAATAGGGGCTCCACCAATGCTTTTTTCAAGGCATTTTCAAGGCATTTGGGACCTGCCCTTCCTGTAATGATTTATTCACAAATTTAGTGATAAAGGGCGTGATATTAATTGCCAGCCGTTTAGCTGAATATGTCGGCATTGGACGTGACATGTCGTTTGTGGGCTTCAATAATTGTGAAACCAGAGAAAGAACTGTTTCCTCCTCCACCTTTTGCAACTGGAAATCCTCTGCATCCCCCTTCTTCTCCATTTGTTGTTCTTTAGCCAACTCTGCCTTCGGCTGTAGACCCTTGGCCATTGCTATATTCCTTTGAATTATAGCTATCTTTTCCTTAAAGAAATAATTAAATGTATTAGCTTGTTCCTTCGATGAAGGGATTGAGGGCCCCATACACACAGGTTTACTAAATCTTGAGAAAGCCTGAAATACTGCCTTAGCTTGGTTCCCTGCTGGTATTGGAGGCATACAAGAGAAGTTCTTAGGGAGAGTTCCTTGACGGGACGGGAGTCCTTATCCCCAAGAGGGGAGTCTCTCTCTCCCTGTGAAGTCCTGCTTACCGCCACCACTAGGGGAAATGTTCCATAGCGGCTCCCCTCTGTAGCCTATCAAGGAATGGCTCGAGAAGGGACGAAACCCTGTGATTCGACACAGTCTCCCACAAGAGAAGTCCCCAAGACCTAATTGGCTCCCCTCTGACTTTTTTTTAAACTTATGGGGCTATGCTTGGGAACAAACAACTGACAGTGTTTCAAAACACATACGATACTGGCCTCCTACCAGGGTCAGCGACGGAGGCACTGATAGTAACCGTCCCCAAGCGGGTCAAAGATCAGTGAGACATGGGCTCCTATCGTCCTCTTTCTATGCTGAACATGAACGTGAAGATCCTCAGTGCCCTGATAGCTAAATGTTTGCAAAGGATTATTACACATTTAGATGTGTAGAAACATGTCCCTGAGCTTTTTTTTGTAACACTTTTATTGGTTTTTTAACAACAATCCAATGTACAGGCTCATATATTCTTTACATGACTGATTATGTCTGTTCATTCCGTAACTCCTCCAACTCCGCCATCTTCAACCTAGCCAATTCCACTCTCGTTATCCAGTAAATTAGCATGCAGCCGCCTGTAACTCCATAATGAGCAGTTCCTAGTCTCTCAGTTGTTACTGTGCTTGTTCCTCCTCATTGGTACCATTTTGTGCGGAGGCTGTCAATACTTGTGACATATGTTTCCAGGAATCTAAATTTATGTTCTATTCGCTTTGGCCTCGACGGTCTGCCTCATGCCACACTGCAGTTTCTGCCAGTGTCCATTTCTGGAGATCTTCCCACCACTGGTGTACTTCTGGGCTTTTACAAGCTTTCCAACCTATCCTTCATTTCACCAGGATATATGCCAAGTCTCTCAACTTACTAACATGTCTTACTTGCTTTGGTCTAACAAAGCTCCCAAGCAAGTAGACAACAGGGGATCCAACGTCCAATGTTATAAATGCTTTGGCCAAGGTCTGCGCTATCTCTTCTCAGTATTGTCTGATCATTGTACAGGCCCAAAAAATGTGCACTAGGTCGGCATTAATCAGCCCTCATTTCGGGCAGCATTGTTCCTGTGCGTTTCTGAATTTGGCTATTTTCGTCGGTGAAGCTCTATGGGTTACGTACAATTGGATCAGCTGTAGCTTAGCGTTTCTAGACACTTTCTTATGATAATCCATCGCTCTGCCCCAGCTTTTGTCTGCCAATAGTTCCTGTAAATCTGCTTTGCAGTTACGCTTGGTCACCACCATCTCCCCAGGTCTCAACATCAGCGTCTCATATATTCTCGAAAACAGCATGTCCACCCTCCGAGATATCAGAGTGTTTCTATTGTCTCATCTTCATGCAGTACCTGGTCTGTCCCTGGCCATTTCTGCTTAAGATGCGTGAGAAGTGTAGTGTGGATGATATGTTGGCATCTCGGTACACCTGTTTCTAGGGCGAGTACATTGAAGTATTAGGACTACAGGTATATGCAATAAATCCCTATTAGTATCAGTCTGTAACACACAGATTTAATTGGTAGCTGTTGCTGAGCAGTCAAACTTATCTCAAGAGGGAGATGAGCAGTATTCAGGGTTTACACACTAGCGCTTCAGTACTATGGAACAAGGAAACACTGACCAAAGCTTTGTATTAAAAAGAAGATATATTTATTTTACAAACTCTTAAGTTCAACACACAAATCACTATAATCAAAGCAAGTTAAAACAGTCAAGAAAAGTATACACAACTCCCTATTTAAATTGTAGACAAGTTTGAGCAAGAGTGAAAACTGAGCAAAACGGCACAGTGTAAACCAAGCAGAAATGGCACTCTGGAAATTTCTTAAGAGGGAGGGAAAGGACAAGTCATATCGGTTTGTACTCTATAACACACCAGCAGCACTTCCCAAGTAGATTGTGAACAAGTTAGGCAAGGTAGTACTTCAACATAAGCAATTCTTAAGGTAAAACCGAGCAAATGGCACTTCACAATATTAAAAAGAGGGAAGAAATAGGAGGTTATAAGAGTTAGGTGCACCAACACCTTTCTAGGTGAGAAGCAATCTAAATAAGGCAGTTGTAACAGATTTAGCCAGAGTCAATAGGCCTGTGCCAGAGTCAATGGTACAAGGCAAAGTGCCCAGGATCAAAATGTTCTAGTAGCTGCAGTCAAGTCTTTGTTTAACGATTTGAAAAGGCGGTTGAAGAAGGTAAAAGACAATGTTAGACAATAGGGGCGGCCAACCCAGTAGGTAAGTAAAGGATTTAAAACACCTTTAGCAATACCCAACGAAACGGGAGGCCTGGTGGAACAAAGTACCTTGAAAGTGTAAGATGCTCCTGCGGTGGCAGTAGTTCCTGGCAGTTCCTGCAGTTCGGGAGATCCAGCAGAGGAAGAGAGGCTCTCGTTGTGGAGGAAGGTTCGAGTTACTGCACTGCCCAGGGATGAAGCCAGCCGCTGTGATGTCAAAACAAATAAAAGGTACGCTCCTTTAAATCGCGGTCGTGGTGGACGTGTGCCTGGCTATCCGGTCTCCGGGCACTGGAGTTTCCACAAAGTCAGGTCCTGGAAGGCGATTGGTGAACTGGTTGGCCCCACCAACTCAAGGGAAGAAGACTCTTGTAGGCGAAGATCTTCTCGAGTCGTTGGAGAAAAGTGGTGAGGATCTGCAGCAGGGCTTCACCGGCGGTTCAGTCGTGTCAGATGTCTTCAGCTTCTCTCCTCTTTGGGTTTCTAGTTCCAGTGGCGACGTCTTGTCCTCCAGTCCGCAGGACCCTGCTTTTATGCAGCAAGACCCCCATTCATGCAGCCTAGCTGTCACTCACACAGTGGGGTGGCTCTCCTGGCAGGGGAACCCCCCAGCCTATGAGGGCAGAGTACGACTTGGGTTGCGTAGGCAACCCTGTCCAGGGTGCCTAATCCCCCCTCCCACACATTCTGTCTACCCCACACTCAGTGGCGCCGAGATGAGTGCTTCTGTGCAGAAGCCCGCCAAAAGGAAGAACAAAGGATCCCCGACCCGAGTTAGGATTTCAGAGAAAGACACGAGAAAGAAATATTATTAAAGTTCTGGCAAAAAATAAAACACCGGATTAAAGTTAATCTTAAAATAAACCGGCAGTATGTTAGAGGCTGTCAGTAAAAGTGGTAGCCTCAAACAATGGGAAAATCCCATAGGGAAATATTCACGGTCGAATATTTACAGTAGTAACCACTGCCACCAGCCAGAAACTTTGGGAGAGAGGGACTGTACGGTACCCTCTCGAAAATGAACACGAGGGAAAAACTATTAACCCTTTCCAGTACTTCCATAGTAAGATGGGTTGTACTGGTTTTGTTCATAAGTATTGACTAGTAAAATCAATGGGGACTTTACATGCCCTGGGAGACAGTAGTCAGTCCCAGGGTATGGAGTCTATGTTTGGGGGTCGCTACGACACCCCTGTGGTACGGCACAGAGGGTGCGGTGTACCACACATGTCAAAAAGATGATTCCTATGAGGATGAGAAAACCCCATAGACCATAAGCACACTAGATAGCCTAAAACACACACTAGCAATCTGTCTAAGAGTGGGAAAAAAAAGGGTCTCACGCTTAGCAGGAGCAAAAAATAAACCCTTCAAATCCAGCAAAGCTGCTGGGGGACTCTATAGGTAAGGGAAATTAGCCTTAGAGGAGAATTCTTCCTAACACTCAGGGTCAGAGAACTCTCTACATCCTCCCTGAACACAAGGGGAGGCCCAAGAAGAGAAGATGTCGGGTCAGGACAACGATCAAGGGGCGCAAGCCCAAGGCCAGGGACAACCAGGACAAGGCCCCCAGGTGGTGGACCAGGTCCCCTACAGGCTACCTGACACGCTAGCGGCCCAGATGCCAGGGGCATTTGACGTTACCGACACCAGCAACATGGGTCCCAGATGGAACAAGTGGATCAGAGACTTTGACCTATACATGGGGGCCACAGGGCCCATAGAAGACGCTCGCCAAATATGCCTTTTGAAGTTGGCAGTGGGCTCTGCCACCCGCGACATCATCAACGAGATTACCCCTGACTCCCTCAACTCCATTCAGGACCTGAAGGACGCTTTAGCTGCATACTTCACTCCACACACCATTGTGGACTACAAGAGGCACCTTTTCCACAGCACCAAGCAAAATAAAAGCGAGACCATGGATGCCTATGTCATGCGGCTCCACACGAAAATGAAACATTGTGACTTCGCCAACTACTCCAACACAGAAGCACTAAGGTCCCAAATCATTGCAGGGTGTGAGTCTCAGACATTTAGAAGGAAGCTGCTCCAGAAACAATGCACCCTGGATGAGATACTCGCGCTGGCCCGTGCTGAGAGAGCCATAGACTCACAGGTCGAGAGCTTCAAGAACCCTACACCGGGAGAAAGCTTCCACAGGCTACAACCAGAGAGAAGGTCGGAGGAGCTCTTTTGCTATAAATGTGGGTTTGAGTACCCACATGAAGGGGCTTGCCCCGCAATTGGTCAGCGCTGTGCCACGTGTGGCAAAGAAGGGCATTACAAATCAGTGTGCAGACTCTTCAGGGACAGAGGAAACGATTGTGCGAGAGAGACACGACCCAGACCCAAAGCAAAACCCCACCCCTCCTCAGGGAGCCACCCTGGAACCTCAGCCCAAGGATCATTGAGTCAGGCCCCCCTAGACTCCCAAGAACGAGATTCAGGGGAGGACAAGCAAAGAAGGGAGAGGAGAGACAGAAGGAGGTACGTGATGCGTGTGAGACCCGAATGACCATCAAGGTGCCACGTACGCTACTTAGTGGAACAATCACCATCTGACTCAGACCCCAGCTCCTCGGGAAGCGACCAAAAGAAGAAGGCATACATCTATGTCTTGGGGAACTCCACGGCCACCGCGCACAGTCCTACCCTGATTATCAAACTAAACGAACAACCTACCAAATTCCTCATTGACACAGGCGCCACAGTGAATGTTGTCAGTAAAACTGTTTTCAAGGAACTGCCCATGAAACCAAAACTGAGCCCTGCCACCGTAGACATATACGCTTATGGCGCCAAGACACCCCTCAAGTGCCTAGGACAGTTCGAGGGAACTTGTCGGTACAAGGGACATGAGAGAAAGATACCCATTCACGTTTTGGCAACCGAAATAGACAGCGGATGTGTGCTGAGCTTCAAAGCAGCAGCCGACATGGGACTCATCCACATCTTATACAACATCATGGTCCACAAACACCTCGACCCAGTGGAAATGATTAACAACCTCTATCCACGCATATTCCGGGGCATTGGGAAACTAAAGAACAGACCCATAAAACTGCCCATAGACAAATCCATACGCCCTGTAGCCCAACACTACCATGGGATCCCCGTCAATATCCAAAAGAAAGTGGAGGATGAACTGCACAGGCTACTTGAGCAGGACATCATGGAGCCAGCCACCGGCCCTACCACCTGGGTGTACCCGATAGTGCCAGTTCCAAAAAAAGGATCGGAAGCAATCAGGCTCTGCATGGACATGAGCCGCCCGAACCAAGCCATACAGCGGGAGAGACACTTGGCCCCACGCATCACCGACATGATCCATCTCCTGAATGAGGCCAAAGTGTTCTCGAAACTGGACCTGGAAAAAGGCTATCATCAACTCATGTGGAGCCCCAAAAGCAGGAATATCACCACATATGTCACGCAGTTACGCCTCTTCCGCTACAAAATGCTAAGCTTCGGTGTGCCCTCGGCCGCAGAAATATTTCAGGCCAAGGTGCACAACATTATCAAGCATATACCAAACTGCATTAAATACAGCAACGACATCCTGGTCATCGGCACCGATGTCAATAAACACAATGAGGCACTAATGAAAGTGAGCAAGGCCCTGGAAGCAGCAAACCTCACGCTAAACTTTGACAAGTGCGAATTCCGGAAGAGCACGTTGAGATTCTTTGGACACATATTTTCGGAGCCGGGCATGACTTCGGACCCCGACAATGTGGCTGCGCTGAACGACACTGCACCCTCAGCCAACGTCTCAGAGCTGCGCTCTTTCCCAGGGCTCGCAAGCTATTGTACCCGCTACATCAAGGACTTTGCGACAGTAAGTGAGCCACTAAGACTGTAAACCAGACACAACGCCACCTTCCACTGGACAGATGAGTGCCAAAAGCCATTCAAAATCATCAGGGACGAGTTGCCAAGGCCGAGAACATGTCTTATTATGACCCCAGTCGTCGAACAGAACTTACAGTGGATGCCAGCCCGGTAGGTCTGGGAGCCATACTGGCTCAAGTGGACCCAAGTGACCCCTCGCGAACACATGTAGTCGCATATGCCAGCCGGAGTCTCTCTGCCACTGAACAGGCTTACTCCCAGGCCAGAAAAGGAAGGCCTCGCCGTGGTTTGGGCATGCAAGCACTTCCATCTCTTCCTGTACGGCAAACCATTTCGAGGCATCACAGACCATCAAGCACTAATATTCCTATATGGAAATCCCCATGCGAAAATGCCACCTCGAATAGCCCGCTGAGGGCTGCGGCTGCAAGACTATGCCTTCAAAATTGTGCATCGACTGGGCAAAGGAGATAACCCAGCAGACTTTCAATCCAGAAGACCCCGGGAGGGGTGCACACCAGAACCCTCAGTGGCGGACAGGTATCTTCGGTACCTCATACTCCAATCCACCCCGGAAGGGATAGATGTTGAAATGATAGCCCGAGAAATGGAAAATGACCCAGCCTGTCAAATCATCTGCGAGGGTCTTGAATCAGGCATACGTAGAAGGGCCCACGAGAGGGGAAGAGCGGCCGGGGACCCGGTACACTCCGAGGTAGAACGGCTGGTGCAGGTGAAAGAGGAACTGGTGGTATTGGATGTACACCTGCTCATAAAGGACTGCAAACTGGTGATTCCACCATCACTACGAGCGAAAATCATCGAGCTGGCTCATGAAAATCACAGAGGAATGGTGTCGACCAAACGCATGCTGTGCCAGAAGGTCTGGTTTCCTAATATGGACTCCGTGGTGGATGAAACCTTGAAGGCATGCCCCACATGCAGCCTCGTCACACCGAACCGTCACCCGGAACCCTTGAAAATGTCAGAGCTTCCACAAGGAATATGGGAAGCAGTGTCAGCTGACTTCTTCGGGCCCAATCAAAGGAGGAAAATACGTGCTGGCGGTAATGAACCAGTACTCCCGATATCCGGAGGCCCAATTCATATCCTCGACAGCCGCCCATCACGACACCCCCGCCCTGGACCGTATATTCTCCGCCTATGGTATACCGAGAGTGCTCAAGACAGACAATGGGCCCCCATTCAACGGGCACCAATTCACACAATTTGCAACCTATCTCGGCTTTCATCACCGAAAGATAACACCTTTGTGGCCTCAAGCCAATAGGATGATAGAGCGTTTCACGGCTAACCTAAAAAGGGCACTCCAAATAGCCAAGTTGACGGGGCAGCCCTATGAACAGGTACTGAACCAGCTGATGAGGGACTACGGGATTACTCCCCACAGCACCACCGGGCGAACCCCCTCGGAAGTTATGTTCGGAAGAGATGTTCAGACTAGAATCCCCCAGGCCACACCAAGGGAGCAGATCGACGATCTTGACAAGGATCTGAGGGAACGAGATGAAGCCGCCAAGGAACATATGAAGAAATATGCGGATAGACAGAGAGGGGCGTGAATACCCGAGATCGAGGTCGGAGACATCGTGGCAGTGAAACAACCACAGATCCACAAGTATACCTCTATATTCCAAGAGGAACCACTGCTGGTCACGCAGAAGGGATCCATGACCACGGCCCAGGGCCCGGGAGGCCCCATCACGTGGAACCCGTCGCATTTCAAGGGCATCGCCTCGCTGGGAAAGTGCCAACTAAGTGGACGTGTGGTTATTCCCATTGACTATGCCTCAGACGATCCCTATCGGGGAGATCAGGGGGACACAGATGACTCGAACCGAGAAAGTTCTGCTGAGTGCGAGGTCAGCGGAAGCCCACCAGAACTCGTGAGCTCATGCCCTCAGCGAGCTCGGAACAAGCCGCGCCGCTGGATTGAAGAAATGGGTTAGCGACGCACATCAGATGCTCACCTGTTGTGAATGCCCTGGTGACTGTTTAAAAGGGGGGTAGATGTCACGTTGACGTTTCCATGGTTATGGGAGGCGGGTGGTTGGGGTGAGGGGAAGTGAAGCGGGAGAACGGGATGTGACTTGTGGAGGAAGGTGGGGCAGGGCAGAATCTGTAGGACGTTAATAAAGGAAGAAGTTACTTGCATCGCTCCGTGTCCGTCTCCTTTGTGTGTGTGCGCCAAGCGCAGTAACCCCAGGCCTACCCACGCCTTGACAATACGATCACTGCAATTCATGACATTCCAAATAGATTTTAACACGTGCTGTCCTCTCAGGTATATGTGTAGCCCCTTTTGAGTAGGTAATGCTGTGTCGCGTGGCATGCTATTATATATGCACTGTTTAATCCATTCAGGGAACGAGAACTCTGCTGATTAGAACGCAATGAAAGACAACACCCAGCTTCGGGTATTTCACTGTCAGAAGATCACGCCGCCCCCTTTACTGCTCTGCTGTTGTGATAGCTTACAGGTGCTTGTGTGACATTTACTTCAGGTGAGAACAGTGAACTCTCTAAGAAACTCCCGAAGGAGCAGCGATGCGTCGCAGGAGACTGTGGTGAATGCTGTAGACATAGTGGAAGGACAAAGTGAAAGAAAGGCTAGAGAGCAGAGACCTCCTAGCTGCATATGTGTATTTAATGCTGCTTTTTTAAGTTTGATCTGACTATTTGCATCGCAGTTGGTGATGGGGGGGTCTCCAGTTTCCAAAACAAATTGCAAACACAAAAGAAACAGATCTGCCATCAAACGTAGCACAAAACTAACCCAATTTCCAATAAAAAGTAGTCCAAAAAAGCCCAAAGTTAAATCACTGCGCAGCTAGGAAATGTAAAGCCAGGCCTGCTTCTTAAAGTGCAGCTGATTGGATCAAATATTGTTAGGGAACCTCTCACTGGATAGTACAGCAGAGGGCTTTGGGAAAAAGAGAATTTAGTGAGGTGGCCCTTTCATTCCCTGGCATTACTCGTTGGTATGTAAACCAGAAATTATCAGCTCAGAACCCCACTTCCCTCTCTCTCTCTCTCTCTCTCTCTCTTTGGAACAATGATTTTTGGTAAATGTGTGGCTTGCGCCACAGAAATTCGCCAAAACCCACAAGCATTGGCAATGAAAATAGTTTGGGCGTTTAGTGCTGTTCTTTGCACTTTGCATTTATAGGCACCCGGGTGCAAGGATGAGAGTGCAAAGTTTCAAAGAAGGATGTGTTAAGTGGCGCGGGTGTGCAAGAGAATGAGTAGGAAAGAGAATAGAGCAAGGGAGAAATGATTGAGAGAGGGTGGCACCGATGACAAGCAAGAGGAAATGTGAGGGAGAAAAGTTGAGAGTGAGAGGGTAAGAAATCAAGCGAGAGTGTGAGGGGAAGGATCAGCGAGGGTAGAGAGTGGGGGTGGGTTAGGTGAATGGGTTGTGGAGAGGGTTGGGTGGGGGTAGAAAGAGTGGGGGATGAGAGAGTGGGGGTAGGTTGGGCGGGGTTATAGAGAGTGGAGGTAGGGTGGATGTGTGCGGTGGAGAGAGTGGAGGTAGGGTAGGTGGGGGTAGAGATTGTGGGGGTAGGGTTGGTGTTATAGAGAGAATGGGAGTAGGGTGGGTAAGTGAGGTGGGGATTAGGATGGGTAGTTGGGGTTAGAGAGAGTGGGGTATGGTGGGTAGAGGTAGAGAGAGTGGAGGTAGGGAGGGTAGGTGGGGTAGAGAGTGTGGGGATTTTAGTATAAAGACTGGGACAGGGTTGGTGGGGGTATAGAGAGTGGGGGTAGCGAGGGTAGGTGGTGTTAGAGAGAGTGGGGGTAGGGTGGGTGTGTGGGTTTAGAGAGCAGGTTGGGTATGTGGGGTTAGAGAGCAGGTCGGGTGGGTGGGGGTAGAGAGTGGGGGTTGGGTGTGTGATGGTAGAGAGCGGAGTAGAGTGGTTGGGTGATGTAGAGAGTGTGGGTGGTGTAGAGAGAGGGGGTAGGGTGGGGATATTGATAGAGAAAGAGGGGGTAGGGTGCGTGGGTGATGGTAGAAATAGCGTGGGTAGGGTGGGTGGGGGAAGAGAGTGGGGTAAGGGAGGGTGTAGGTAGAGAGTGCGTGGGTTGGATGGGGTATAGCGTGCGTGGGTATGATGGGTGATGGTGGAGAGAGCAGGGTAAGTAGAGATAGTGGGGTTAGGGTGGGGGGAATTAGTAGAGAGAGTAGGGGTCAGTAGAGGTAACAGGGGTAGGGTTGATCGGGGTAGAGAGAGTGGTGTGTATAAATGATAAAATAATAATCCCAACAACATCCAAATTAAAACGTGAAGAAAATGTGCTAATACATGATACTTAACCTAGCCTGCACCATTAAACTGTCCAATCATCAACTTAAAAATGAAGACGCCTGTGTGAAACAATGTCAACATAGAAAGAGACCACACGTACAAAAAAGATGTTAAGACTTATCAAGAAAAGCAACACACTCATAATGTGAGTAAAGTCACACAAAAGAGAAAGATAATACCTCTATGGTTTTAAATCAATGACATAAAATGTGTCTATCTTTAAAATGCTCCTCGTGTCAACAACAAGCTCTATCTGGAGTAGGGCTAATGCACGTTACCACACCCAATAAATTAATAGCAAAATATGCTTTCTGACTTCAAAGGGTACATCAATCTTACCTCTATGTTAACGTACCTGTATGGTGTAGCTTACTTCACAACAATTCACCAAAACCAAAAACCTACAAGGTTTATTCATTAATTTTTAAAAAGTCATCAATGGTGCCAGAAGCTATGAGATTGAGTGAATGTACCTCGGAGTGTAAGAGGCGGGCAAGTATATACTGTAAGTAACTATCTGATAACCCTCCAAACATTTTTTCCTAGGGGAATGTGTAGTTTGTTGTATATTGTAAATACTTTACTGCACTGTATATAGTTCGCCATTGCTTTACAGGTGGAACCCTGCCAACAACCAGTGAGGTCACAGAATGTGACAGAGTCTAGAATGCTTTGTTATGAAGTGGGGCAGTTGGAGACTGGTTGAGGTTGATGGGAGGCTGGCGTCATTACATTGGCGACGAGGATTGCCTGCTACTTGGGCTGCAGTGAGGTAGCAGAAAGGTCACGGCCGCCCTTTGGACGTGAGACTGCAGGTTCTCTCACCAGCCTGTAGAATTGAACGGACTATTGAGGCGAAAGACATTGAGGAGAGACAGCACAACTTATGAGCCGAGGTAAGCGACAAGGCCGTGCAGGAGATATTGCAAAGAAATATAGCAGTACGCTTAGAGTTTGATAATTCCCCCCACAAATCATTAGTCAACCTCAGGAGGAGCTCCAGCCCCGATTGTATTTCATACACTGGAACGGTCATTTCCCAACAATAGGAGCTTGTACACTGGACGGCGCATATAGCAGAGCGAGAAAGTTTGGCACAAACCGCGGAAGTTTAAATATAAACACACGCGCAAGCACAATCCATACCACAGCTGCGATGTGTGTGAAATAGCTGAGTGAGCAGGCCAAACGGGTCCTTTAGAAAAGACGCGACCACCCACATAAGAGAAAAAATGACGTGAGTGCGTCACAAAACATGGGGGCCATATTGTTTGGATATTGTTTCCAAGACAGCCAATTCTCGATAATCACAGCGCTGCATGTAAATAGGCGCACCGAAAAGCAGAAACAGTGATTAACCTGTGCCTTCACGGCAACTCGACCCATACCTCAATGAACGTTAACTTGCGAGCTAAATGTTATTAAAAGGAGTCACTGCACATCTTACCAGTTCGAATTGTATAACGTTAAAAGAAACACATACCCTGTGATACATTATGACAATGTTTTAACCTAAATTAAAACGCAATCGCCTGTAATAATTCTAAATGGGGCAACATACCTGGCCCGGCTGTATTCTTGCCACAAGGTATAGGAGAGCCATCCATTACATGGGTAGACTACAAATAACGTTTTTCTTTTATTTATTTTAGCTCTTTATGGTCCCAACTATTCAGCAGCGAGAACATATGCCCTCCTATATCAAAGCCTTGGGCATGGGGGACAAGACGTTTTGAAAAGACTGCCAGATCCCACTGTAGAGGAAGGAACTAAATTAACCTCGTTTAAAAGCAGTATAATGAAGCTGGACAACATTACGAAATAAAAGAGAATACAATTCTATCAAGATATAACTTTGCCACCAGAGAGCAAAGAAAGGATGAGAGCATCAAGGAATTCCTCATTGCTTTAAGAGGATTAGCGGTCAAATGCCAATTTATACCCTGCTGCAGTGAAGAACTATTAAGGGACAAACTGATGATTAAATGTTATGAGGATAAGGTACGTGAAGAGCTGTGGAGAGAGAAAGATCCAGATCTTTAAAGAGCTACTGAGATAGCCAACAGGTGGAACACACCTCATCCTGCATCAAGGAAAGGACCAATTGGTCAAAGGAACTAAGGGTGTCATAGATGACATGAAGAAATGTGTGGAACAGTCAGAAACCAGCCTGGTGCGAAAGGACAAACCAATAAAGAGAGCTCCATACAAAAAGGAAGAAAGTGGTCCAAGCGACACTGATTGGAGAGAAAAGAGAAAAGAAGTTGACTGGAGATCCAGAGGAAGAGTCAGAGGAGTGCTAAACAATCAGAGATGTGACCTACGGACGTGGTGGTTTTCAATCATTCAAATGCTGCTACAGATGTGGTAGCACTGAACACTTTGCTAGAGACATAGAATGTATGGCTGTGGATGTGGAATGTAGACGTGGTAAAAATGGGCACATCTCAAAAGTGCTGTCGGTTTCGAGGTGGCAATGTAGGAGCTCTGGAGGAGGATATGTGTGAGTTTTAGGAAGTATTTGAAGGTTTAGATGTGATACAAGTCATAAATGCCATTTGTGAGGCGACGGTAAAAAAACCTAGAACCCTTATTAGGTCAGTTAACGAAGTGGGAATTGAGATGTTGGTTGACAACGGTGCAGATTACACATTAGTTAGTAAAGAATCTTGGGAAAGAGAGCTGTCCGGTTGTGTATTGAAGGAGGTAAGTGTGAGAGCAAATGTATAAGGAGAAAATCCCATAACAATTATTGGTGAATTGAATGTGAAATTATCTTTTAAGAAGAAGTGTAACATGAGCATGGTATATGTCACAAGTGTTAGAGGAAACCTATTATCCTGGAGTTGGCAAGCTGCCTTAGGGATGATGCTAGACCCAAATGTTAGAGAACAAGTTAATGGTGGTTGAGATTTGGTCATATCGGAGCCCGCTTTGCTAGAGGAGGGTGAGGTAGCGAAATGGGCACCCTATGTATTTCAAAATGAAGTAGGATGCCTCAAGGGTTTCATACACAAGATCAAACTCAAGGGGTCTTCCGTACCATATGCTGCTAAACTCAGATCAGCTCCATTGGCATTTAGGAAGGAGATTGAAGTTGAGCTCAATCAGATGGTAAAGGAAGGGAGCATTGAGAGAGCAGAAGCAACTGAATGGGTAAGTCCCATTTTCGTTAAAAAAAACCCAATGGTTCGATCAGGCTATGTATGTACAGACTTGAGGGAGGTCAACAAAAACGTAGTTACTGAAAGATTTCCCCTGCCAAAAATGTATGAGATTATAACGGACTTGTGTGGTTCAAGAATACATTCCCTATTAGATCTAAAATCTGCGTACCATCAAGTACGCATGCATCCCAAGTCACACTTACATTCATCACTCATGTAGGCCTTTCAAATGTATTAGAATGCCGTTTGGACTCATTTCGGCAGCCAATGTATTCCAAAGAGTGATGCATAACATTCTGGGTGGTGTAAAAGGAGTACAATTTTACCAAGATGACATATTGGTATGGGGAAAAGACAGAAAGGAGCATAACATAAGGTTAAGAGAGATATTAAAGAAACTGGAACATTCTGGTTTGACGTTGATCCCGGAGAAATGTAAGTTTGCCAAGACACAAGTAGACTATCTAGGGTATAGTATTTCAGGAGACGGTGTTTGCCCTACGTTTAGTACGGTCAAAGCCATTGTTGATATGGCATCACCGAAAATCAAGGCAGAGGTTGCCTCATTTCTAGGCATGATAGTATATTACACTAAATGTGTTAAAGGTCTGGCCAGCAAGACTATGAACATGAGGAAGCTCATCAGGAAAGGCATCAGGTTTGATTGGAGTGATTTGTGTGAGGAGTTTGTGAATGTTAAAAAATATATCACTATGGCTCGATGCTCACTGAAATCCGCCTCCCCCTGATCATCTGCTGTGTGAACGACTGAGCGAATACAGCAGGGTCAAAGAGGAGTTGAGTGTGGTTGATGGATTGGTGTGTAGCGTTGACAGAGGTTGTTGGTTCCCCAGGGTATGCGGGAGGCTGTGGTGGAACTAGGACACAAAGCGCACATGGGTATTTGCAGAATTAAGTATCTCCATCAGGATGGATTTTTGGTGGCTACAGATGGATGATTTAATTGATATGAGGATCAAAGAATGTGTAGAATGCAAAAAAAGCAACACGGTCCTGGAACCGAGAGTTCCCCCTATGGTGGTTCCACATGCTCCCAATGGTCCTTATAGATTAGATGGTTGCAATAGATTTATTAGGTCAGTTGAACTTTAGAGGAGCTAAAGACAGTTATGTTGTTGTGGTCATGGACTTACTAAGTAGCGGAGGTTAGTGTGATCAGAGATATTACTGCCAGCAATATTATCAAGTTTCTAGGAGGAATATTCTGGAAGGAAGGATGGCCCTCAGTGCTGGTCAGTGACAATGGTCAGGTTGTCTCTCAGGAGTTTTGAACTTGGTTGTGGGAGAATGGAATTAAACACAAGAGGACATCTCTTTATCATCCCCGGTAAGCACCCTGCTTCACCTGCCGTGGGCTATGTCTCTCCTCTTGACTTCCTACTGACTCCTACCTTCCTCCTTTGGCCCACAGCATCACTCCTAAAGATGTTCCATACCCACTTCCAAGGGCTACTCACTTGGCATGCTATCCAACTGTGCATTCCTCCATTTGCATTGATTTTTAGTGCTTACTGGGAGATTCAACCCTAGCTATGCTTTTCCAACTGTGTATTCTCCCATTTGCACTGATTCTAGTGCTTACTGGGAGATTCGAATTTGGGTATGCCTTCCCAACTGTGCATTCGTCCATTTGTACTGATTTTAGTGCTTAGTGGGAAATTCGAACTTGGGTATGTTTTTCCAACTGTGTACTCCTCCAGTTGTACTCACTTTAGTCTTTGCCCATCTAAACCACTCCTCGTCATCTTGTCTGTCCCTTTGCCCTCTTCCCCCTCCCCTTCCTGCCTCATTTATGTCACAGCACTTGCACTCTGTGAAACACCTGCAGGCCTAGTACGATAGTTTCTCTGTTTTTTGTCTGTCTGTCCCTTTCCCCTCTTCCCCCTCCCCTTACTGGCTCATTTATGTCACAGCCCTTGCACTCTCTGAAATGCTGCCAGGTCTAGTATGACAGTTTTGTTCACTGTCTCTCTGTAAAACAATCTCTTGCTGCTTTATGTCTGTGCCATTTTAACACTTATAGCACTTGCTCATTCTGAATGGCTCAAGGCCCAGTAAGAATGTTATTACTGCATTTACCCCTTGTTCTCGCCGCTGCCTTGAAGCACTCTGAAACACTTTTTTGTGTATAGGCGCTACACAAATGACTAATAAAATAAATCCCCAAGCTAATGGTTGTGTGGAGAGCTTCACTAGAACGCTAATGGATGGGATTTGTTTATCTATGAGTAGTGGTGGTGAATGGCAGAGGGAGTTGATGTGGAGAGTCTTCCAATACAGGAGTACTCCCCATCCTGTTAATGGTGTTACGCCTTTTGAACTTATGCGGAGACGCAGACCCAATACATTGTTAACTCCAGGTTGAATGTGACATTCCAAAATGGTGGAATTGGATGTCAAAGCCGTTGGGGAGAGAATGAGACTGTGTAGTGAAGGTACGATGATAAGCAAGGGTGTAAACTGTGAGAAATGTTGAATGATGAAGTTAAGATAAGACTACACAGATAGAGTCGAAAGGAAGATTCCAAATTATCCAGTTTAAAGAGGGTGGTGGAGGATCATGGGAATGCTGTGTGTGTGGAAGGAGGAGATGTGTGGAATAAGGAGCGTGTTGCTAAAGTCAATTGAGGTATAGCCACTGTCAGCACTTCCATGTTTTATACTTTGTTGTACATTCAAGCACATGTTGCCTGCTTGTTGCCTCCTTCCGTTTGAACCTTCACCTCTGTTGCCTCTTGTGGTGCTTGGCTGTGGGATGGGCTTCTTTTCCTCTCCCTTCTGGTTTCCTCGCACCCTCTATGATGCTCTCAATCTCTACCATCTTCTCAAACTGCTACTCTATCTCCCATCCTATCCCTCTCACTAAATATGGAAGGAAAAAGTTCAAGAGGGATATCCTGGTCTCCAACCCAGGCCTCCCTATCGCTGATATCCACATCAGCGCTTCTTCCAGACAGACTCTCACCACATCCTTTTTGTTGCTCCCTCTCCAGACCTATTGACTCCTCATATGGTCTATGTTCTCTGTCCTTTCTCCTCCTCTCCCATTAATGGTGGCACCCGGTGTGAGGTCCTTGTGGCCTCCTTTCATTCCTCCAAGACAATCATTAATGTCTATCTAAATGGTACCATCATGGTCCAGGGCTCTGAGCCCAATCTCCTCCTTCTTGATAGGCGTCTCCCACATTTCATCAATTTTTTCCCTTCTCCTGCCACTCATTCTAACACCTCTCTGGCTCCTGTGCCACCTGTGTATTCTGCAACAGCCCACTCTCTGGCTCTTCTACCACCTCCGCTGGATGTACCTCACTCCTGTACCCCACCCCGGATGTCTTTCAAATGTGGCAACCTGCTCCACGTACCTACTCTCAACTCTCGCTCTGCTGTCAAACATTCCTCTGACATTGCCACCTCCTCGAAGACCTTGACCTGGATGTCCTCACTCTCACCGAGACATGGTTCACGGCTAGCTATGTCACAAGCTTTGACACTCTCCTCCAAGGGCTACAAGATCATCTCTGAGCCCAGAACCAACCAGCCCGGAGGTGGAGTGGCCCTAATCTTTCCGGAATGGGTCCCTGCTTCTGTCATTCCTACACAGGCCTACTCCTCCTTTGAATGCCTACTTTGCAGGCTCTCAATCGATCTCCTGGCCTCTCTCTCTGACTATGGCCACCATCTACAGGCCACCTAGTCAGATCACCATCTTCCTCTCAGAATGGGCAGACCTCTCTTCTTCCCTCCTTGCCTCAACCTACCAACTTCTCCTCCGAGACCTCGAAATACACCTGGATGCTTCAAATCCCTCCTCTGTGCTTTTCCGCAAACTATGCAACTCTCCATTTCCATCCTACCCTCTGGTCCGACACCCTCTGCTGGACACACCTTGGATGTTCTCATCTCCTTAGACATCCCCCCTTTCAAGTCCAATCACCACTCCTCCCTCTTGGACTGACCAATTTCTACTCTCCTCTCACTTGAAACTATTTGCCCCTCGAGAAAAGCCTACCCAGCACTGCCACCTTCCTTCTCAGTCATTCGGCCCATGAAGCAAGTGTCAGTGGATGCCTTTGCCTCTACTTTGTCTGCTCCTCCTACTCTTACAGCTGACTTGCACTTTGACACAGCCTGCTCTAACCTGCATCTTTCTATCTCCAACACTCTGGACATCCTTGCCCCTGTCATGAGAATCCATCTGAAATATACTTCCAAGTGCAACTCTTCGTATGACTCCGACCTCGCCGCCCTAAAATGCAAATGCAAGGTGGCTTAGGTGAAGTGGAGGGCGTCTCTGACAAACTGCCCTGCCGCCTGCTCCAAAGGCAATATAGACTCTCTATCCTCTCGAAGAAGAGGGTCCATATCCAAGCCCGCATCTCTGCGGCCTCTAACAACACAGCCAAACTCTTTAAAATCTGCAAGGAGCTGGCCAATCCCACTGCAGTCTCCACCTCTCATGTTCCCTGCCAGGCCTTCTATACGGCTATGGCCTCTCATTTCACCACTAAAACTCAGGACATCCTGTCCGCACTTTCCTCTTCCTCTACCTCTCTCAGGCCCACTTTGGCCGCCTCTCCCTCTCCTCTTTCTTCCTTCCCTCTGACAACACCTGACAATGTCTCCAGAAATGTCAGATCTATGAAAGTGTCGTCCAAACAGGTGCTCGACTGCTCCTCCAGAACCATCAAGGACCACATTGCCTCCCTCACTCCAGCCTTGGCCGATTTCTGCAATCACTCTTTCACCACTGGATCTTTCCCCTCTATCCTCAAGCACTCCCTTGTGAACCAAGGGTTCGAAATTGCCAGGAGCGGGAGCTATTTAGCTTCTGGATTTAGCCATGGGGAGCCTGGTTAGCTTGAAACAAATAGCTACTAGGAGCTACTTTTCACTCCTGGGGCAAGTGTTGCCATACAAACCGAGCTATGCGATATTAACTGTGCATATTTCGGAAATATATATAATAGACAATAAAGAACACACTTAAAGGACATTTAGAGCATATTAGATAATATGAAATGGACATAAAGCATTTTGCGCAAAGTTAGATTTGCTGTGCATTCTGTACTAGCTCCTGGTTCCCCAGAGATAGCTCCTGCCTAAATGGTTATGCCTGATACCTAGGAGCTGCTTTTTTCTCCTGGTCAGCAAATCTGAATTTCCATCTCTGTGAACCCCCTCCTAAAAAAGCCTTCTGCCAATCATACATGCCCAGAAAACTATCACCCGATTTATATTGCCCCTTTCCTGGGCAAACTCCTGGAAAAGCTGGCCATCTCCCAGCTTACCCTCCACACTGAATCAGTTGGCAGCCTCCATGACCATCCATCTGGCTTCAGAGCAGCCAGAGGAATGGAAACTGATCTCCTGAACACCTGTGAACATCTGCTCTCTAACCTCTACTCCAGCTCTCTCTCTGTCCTCATCCTCCTTCACCTGTCGCCTCTGATTTCGACAGTCTATCACGCCACCTTGATCAACCAACTGTGTGTGTGAACCTAGGCATCACCTGACCACCTTCCTCCTGGGACCATCCCTCCCAGATCCAACTTGGGTCCTTACTCTCCACAACCTCTCTCTCCACCCATGGTGTCCCCCAAGGCTCTATGCTCTCTTCCTGGCTCTTCAATGTCTATCTGGCCCCTTTGGCCCACCTGATCTCCATCTTCTCTTCTAACTTAAGTGTTATGTGGATGGCGCTTAGCTCTCTTTCAGACATCCCCCAGCGTCCTCTCCTCCCTCACTTATTACTGACTGTCTATCCGCGATTCAGGATTGGTGCGCCTCTATCTTTGCCTTAATGCCAGTAACACAGAGATCCTTCTAATTGGGACTCCTGCTTTCCCTCCGTCACTTCGGCTTTCGGCTGCCCTCCTTGGGCCCGCTACCCTCGCCTTACTGTGAGGCAAAAAACCTTGTTGTCATCTTCAACCCCACCCTCTCTTTCTCTCTGCAAATCATGGACCTTGCCAAAAAGGCCCACTTCCAGCTGCACCTCCTCACAGGTATTCTACCTTTCTTCACTTTCCCCCAGAAGCTCACTGTCTCCAGAGTCCTGGTTCTCTCCAGGCTGGACTACTGCAACAGTCTCTTTCTCAATCTGCCTACCTCTACTCTTTGCCCCCTGCAACTAATCCAGAACAGGACTGCAAGACTTATCCTTGGCCTCAAGCCCAGGGACCTCATCTCTCCGGCACTGAAATCCCTCAACTGGCTCCCCGTGCCTGCAAGGACCAAGTTCAAGTCCCCATGCATAGTCCACAAGGCTTTCTAGGGCTGGGGCCCCTACTCTCTACAACCTTCTCTTCCTAAATACTCTCTTTCCAGAGCCCTCCGCTCGGCCTCCCCCAACTCTCTGCGAGTGAGATGTTTCTCCAAACAGATTTGGGGGTAGATCCTTATCCTCTGCAGGTGCCTCCCACTGGAACAGCCGACCTCCCTCTCTCCGTCTTGAGCCGGACCTCCTTAAGTTCCGGAAACTCCTCAAGACATTCCTCTTCTCTTCCTCTTTCTCTCTCCCTCTTCCTTGCTAACCTCCTTTCTGTTCTTGCCTGCTTCCCTCCTTCGTTCTCATCCCCAACCTGTTCAGTCAATTGACTGGTCGCCTGGCACACCTGCAGAGCCTCACAGGTCCCAGGCTCGCTCACTAGTCCTGCACTTGCCTCCGGGCCTCCGCACGTTGCCTTGCATTACTGTCCTCGGAATACATTTGCTCCATGAGATTGGCACCCACTCTGCACTTAACCCTGGCCCCTGCTGGACTGGGCGCACTTGTTCCCCTCCTGCTCCCTCGCAATTCTGTCTGCACACTTGCATGACCTTGAATGTACTAGGCTTAGCATGTTTATCCGTACTGTACTCCTCTATCTCCCTTCCCTAGCTGGCAATGCCTGCATGCATAGACGCATTGATGACCTACCTTTTTTGTCTTGTATGTTCCTCTTCCCCCTCCTTTACTTCTCCCTCCACCCTTTGTCCTGCACTTATACTAGTAGAAATGCCCTGGCCTAGTATGCTAGTTATTACTGTTAGATCATTCAGAATCTCCAAGGCCTAAGAATGACAACCATATCCCCTTGTTTCTTTCCCACCTTGAAGCGCTTTGAAGCACTTCACTTGTGTATAAGTGCTTTACAAATAAACTATTACAATATGTCTTGTTCTTGCTTTTTTTCAGCCCCCACTGCCCCCTCTGATTCCGTTTGGAAAAAGGGATCCAAAAAGTGCTACAAGCAAATATTTTTATTAATTTAAGTAAAGTAAATCTCAGTCCGTTTTCTGTATTAAAAAAACTCAGCCACTATCAGTAGCACAGCAACAGTGATGGTGGGTATATATACAAAGCTCCTTGTCATGTTTTAGCAAAGAGTAGAAACCGTGCATGTATGTTACTAAGAGAGATGGCATGTAGGCAAGTTTATCATTTCAGAAGAAAAGGCCACGCTATAAAAACGAATGACGTTGCACTTTATATAAATATATATAGAGCATTGTCATTTGACGATGGTTTTATGTGCTTGCTTTGGCAATAATTATCTGGTTTGTCATGCCAAGTAAGTATTTTCCATTGTAATGGTTAAAAATCAGCAAATCCCGGAAGTCATGTTGCTTTAAGAATTGTGGCTTTCTCGTCGACTCATACCTGTTCTTGGATACAGTGGAGGTGTGCCTGTGATATGCCTTGAGCAGGCCTGGTTGACAGGCCGATCTACGCGATGTCCGCCGTCTCTTGCCTGGATCCTCGGCAGCCCGGGCCAGGAGCACATCTTCCTGACCGCTAATACTTCCTCTCCAGGGCCCGCGGCCATGGTTTTCAGCCACCCAAGCCAGGAGCACATCTTCGCCTGGTGTCTGGCTCTGGTGATGAGGCCGAAGGTCGGAACAACTCCTGTTTGGGAGCATGTTTATATGCCGATGGCAGGGCCTCTGCCCGTGCCTGCTACAACGCAGATAACGTGCAAGACAGGAGTCATCCTTCTAGTGCACGTGAACACAGGGTTCCCCACCCATGGGGGAGTTTTGCTTTACCAGCTCAAGTTACGTGACGGCACAGAGCGCATAGGAGCCGGAGACCTTGTGTGACCTAACGGGACACCGTCCTCTTTTATTGCGTCGCCTCCTCTGACTGGAGGCGCAATACTGCCCCCTGATGACTCGTTCACAGCGCCGATCCCAAATTCATACCCCTCCATTTAGTCATCACAGAGGCAAAAGTCTGACTCTTAGAATGTATCCAGCTCAGTGCTTTTCATTTGAAGATTCTTACACCAACTTTTATTTTTCATGTCAAAGGACCCTTTCGTTGGACTTGTTAAGGGCATACTTTGGAGATGTGAGATTTTGGCCACTTATTTCAGGGGTTGTGGGAACATTTCTGATTCACGGGGGAAACATTTCAGGTCACATTTCAGGAAGAGCAGTTAACGTTACTTTCTATATTTCTGTCCCGGCGAACCACGTGCATAAGTGCAAAAGGTGGCCTCTTTTTAACTGTTCCACCAGGTAGTGGAAACGTACAGAATAAAACCAAGGCGAAATGGCCATTACAGTTTATTCTTCAACTGCGTTTGTGGAAAAATGTAAATGTGGAAAAGTGTAAATACCCTGATAACTTTTCCAGTAATCTTCATTACTCCAAGTCCACCTAGTACCAGGTCCAGTTGTACACAAATGAGGGGATGCTGTCCCTGGGCAGACATATCTTCAGAAAGCAATCAAAAAGAAAACTATTTTGCCCTGTCCTCAACCTCATGTTTTTTCCAACTGTCCTTGGGCAGACCCTTTGGTAAGTATGGATTTCTACCACCCCTGGATGAGATGTGTGCAGCAATCACAAGCCGGAGCCGGTTGGGGAAGAGGCATCATTAGCAGGGGAGCAAGGGGGGCTATAGTTGTAACACCGGATAGAAGCTCAGGGGCTACAACCGAGTCCCAACATTAGCGTAGTCCGGTATCTTTTCCAGACTTAGCAACAGTTAGCTGCAGAGCAGACGCAGCCACTAATGTTAAGTCACCTTGTGTGTGATCTGTTTGATTCGACCCCCTGTGCACACTTAGAGGTCGGATGGCAATCAGGCCTTCATTCGGTTAATTCACACACAAAGTGGTAAATAATGCCTCCGACATAGTTAGCGATGTACTCAGCTACCCCCCTCTGGGTCAAGCCTTCCTTTAATGTAACACTTCCTGTCACATGGTGCAGGTCTCCTGTCGCTCACATGATGAGGACTTATGACAACACCACATTCCTCCCAAACTTAGAACATTTGAGCAGAACATTTATATCGTCTCTCGCTAACTCTTTGTGGTTTCTCACCTGCCAATTGGGGCTCCTCTCGTCTAGGATCTCCGGTGGTAGATCCCTTGTAGGACGTACCCTTGCAGTTATGGAGTCGGTTCCTCGTGTGAGATCTCCCCGGTGTTCCTGTCACATTCAGACCCGCGACAGGGTCTTCTTCTCGGTCCGGCACTGTATCTTCTTGCTGGGATGTGGCATCGCTCATTCCTTGCTGTTGACTGGGGAATGCTGAGGGGTCTCCACCTTCTTCCTCTAGATTAGGTTGTTCTCTTGATAATGTCGTCAGTACATTACAGAAGTGAGATATGTTTTGCATCACCACTTTTTGTCCCCAGGTGGCAGTCATCATGCTGTGGTTGGAGTCTCATACTGTCCATGGGCACGAGTCGTATGGCAGTGGCGTCTTTCTCTGGGGTGCTCTAGTTTTCACAAGCACAGTGTCAACCGTCTGTAGTTCCCTGTGCTGCGCGTAGCGGGCTTGGCCCTCCCTGTCATTTTGTTTCTCCTGCTTTTCTTGCATGCCTGTTATGTCTGGTTTTGGGACTTCCCAGCTTGGTTGCAGCTACAATTTGTCCTGCATGGGCACCCCAAACAGGTGAGGTGTTTGTGCGTTCGGAGGAACCGATACACTCCTAGCAGCCATGGTTGATGGTGGTCTTTTGCAATCCTTATGACCTTGTTTAGGGATCCCATGAATCTTTCTGCGTCTCCATTTGCTTGCGGCGAGCATGGGGTGATCTTTTAGTGTTTGACGTTAAGGCTAGTTAGAAACAGCTTGAGCTTGTGACTGTTGAACAGTGGCCCGTTGTCACTTTTCACTTTTCTTGGTATTCTGTGGATGGTCAAAACCTTCTCAAGGATGGTTATGACTGTCAGGGCATCCGTGGATTTGATGTGTTCCACTTACGGGTACCAGCTGAATTCATCAATTAGGACAATCAAGTATCCCTCCCCGGCGATGGTGCAGAAGTCTACACTCACTGACTCCCACCTTAATTAGCTCCTCCGTGATGTCTATGGCCTTTAGCTGGAGTTGCCCCATGGGTCGAAAGGCCTCATGAAAGTGGTCTGCATAGTGTCATGGCCTTCCAGTCTCCCGGCATTGTCCCTTGCGTGTTCGCCCCTGCTGCCTGCTCTGGTTGGGCTGACTTGGGGGCTTGCCATGGGTCGTTCGTGCATGGACCTGCTAGCCTTCGTTGCGTGAGTGTGTTTGTTCTAGGGGGGTGCGCACCTCTTCCACACTCTCACATCGGTATCTGTGGCATAACATGTACCGGCCACAGCCTGCTCTCTTGGTCCTTGGAGCAGCAGCAGTGCTTCTGGAACTTGTGTTTGATTTTTTTTTCTTTTGGAGCCTATGGGAGACATACATTGGGATTATACCTATTACTTCGTGGTAATTATTATTATGGTGGTGTATGGCAGTATTTTTGTAACTTTTGGTGGTATATTGTGGTAACTCGGGGTATTTCTATGGTGGTAATATATTGCCTAATAATTGTTTTTACCAGGATCACTTACCACAACAAGATACTGGACTTGATACACTCTGAGTAGATAAAATACTGCGAGAAAGGAGCATAAGCTATGTACAATACTGCGCTATGCCATGTGGCTGAGTTTCATAATTGTAAAACAGACAAATTGAAATACTGCACATTCATTCACTTTCTAGCTAGGCAGTTCACAGTAGTTACTACACTTGGAGATATTTCTTATTGCGCACTTGTCTCTTTGTGCAGAGCAAATAAAAATAACTGATTGCAGCAAAAATGTACCAGGACTACAAGCGACTTTGTAATGGGTTAATTTTATCATAACAGATAAATATGCAATTTACACACAGCAACAGTTTTGCCTACATCAAGTTTCTCAATGCGAATGCATTGGAATGCGCAATGGCACCTTTCAAAATAGAATAAGCTGTGCCCAGTCTTACCGAATGTCCTTGAAGGCATGAAACTTGGCAAGAAATACAGTTTGAGAAAAGAGAAAACAACCCATCAATGGCATTCACATAATTGCAAAATTACATGCACATTTAACATCGACAGCACTTCAAATAAAGTGACCTATCTCACTGACAGACAGCAATTCCTCACTTTAACTGATATTTACCCAGATTTATTGGCGATGTTTTCTGAGTCAGTTTCGCATGGAAATCCTCATCAAACTCGGCGCCTGTCTTCCCAATGGTCGCTCAGATAAGGAACTCCCACATCTGACAGCCTGCCAGCAGTGAATTCTGACTCCAGCCGTCCCTGTCACCTCGTCTCTCGCAGCGCCCAAAGATATCGCTTCCCACTAGTGCCACATCAGCCCTTTTTAATAGATCTCTCCGTCAATAAATACACACCTCCCCATGACCAGATCCAGCCACATCATCCGATTCCCTTTGTGCGTTTTCCTCATTGTTCCAACTGCATTTCTGAAAAGAGAAATGTAACAGTTCTCTTGCGCTTCCTGATTCACAATGCCTTGTTTTATTAGAGCAGAACTATCTTTACATTTTCCAACTTACCCCACAAACCCAGCCTGCACGTTTAAATTCAAATTTTAAAAAGCATCATGCATTTTCCAAATCTGTCTTCAGGTCATTTCCACATAGACTAATTTGCACTAAATGTTATTAAGGGACATGTTAGCTGTTACTTGGATTGGATCAGTATGTTAATATATTAGTATTAGTCTATTGAAAAATCATCCTGAAATAATATGCAATTTAACGCATGTGCACCGTGCATTCGCAACCATGTGCCTTGTGCATTTCTGTCTGAAACTCACACTCCTGAATACAGAACTGAGTTTCAGCCCCTGGCTCTCTATTGCAATTCAAACCCACGCTACCATGTGTCTGCTAAAATGAAGCGCTACCCACGCTACCATGTGTCTGCTAAAATGATGAGCTACAATGTAGAGTCATATTGCTAAAGATCTGAGCTCCTACCGCTACTCCTACACTCCCTCCTTTTTTACTGCTGGGATATAACCTGAAATCACTGCAGGAAAATCAAGAAAAAATACATGTTCTAAAACACATGCTCTCCCCCACCTCAATCTTCTCTCTCCCCATCACCTTTAAAACCAGTATCATCATTTTCATCTTAACGGTAAGTACAATTAACCATACCAAAATAATTAGCATTGGAACCGGTAAAATCACCACCAAACCTCTCTCCACCCAGGGCCCCCAATTGATCTGCCTCAGCCAGGCCTAAACTGCTCATAGTATTATTCTATTTATTTAGATTCACCCTAATTGTATGTACGCTTTTATGTTTCAATAAGAATTGAATATCTGGATCAATAGGAAATGCATTTTTCTGAAAGAAATCAATGTTCTCTCCCTTCCCTTTGTGTGATCCATGCCATCATCTGACGGATGATATCAGATGACACAAAATACATAGGTATATGGCCTTGAATCATCTGAGATACCGCATTTTGAACTTCCATAAATATTTTGTCATCATCCTTTAAATTGGGGTTACCACATTTAAAACATCATGTAGCAGTTTATCATGTTTAACAATGACATTGGTACTTTGTTCTACTATTTTGGCTTGCTCATTGAGCACTAGAATGGTTTCATTTACATAACAGATTGCTTCATTCTGTCCACCTTTGATCCCATCTAACATTTGTTGCAACTCTTTTAAATCATAGCTCAATTCATGTGCTTTGTTACTTAATGTTCCTACAGATACGGCATTGGCTGTAGATATTGTCGTGCCCACCACAGCGCCAATAATTGTCATTGTGATTGATGCCACCATTAAACCAGCCATCCTTTTCCCCCTCCTTTTAGTAACACTAGATGAACTCATGAAAGTCTTTTCCAATTGTAACATTATTTCCTTGGTTGCCCTCTGGGCTTCTTCTTTACGGGGTTGCACCCTTCTATTACTTGCTCTGATTTTATTTCTGATTCATTAAGGAACTTTTCAATGATTAAATCAGGATTTAGATTAATATACATGTTCTGGTATAACAATCTTCTATTTCTCAATATGAAGCCCGTTGCTTCTTCCACTGCAATTCCTGATGCCGGTCCCGGCTCTAACAGCACTTGTGCTTTCACAACCATGGTACATGGAGCATTCATGACAATTAACCCCAGCAGTAGCCAAAAGATTTCCTTTTTTACTCTGCCACGCAGAAAAAACAGCCAGCCATCATCTTCACCATCTTTCCAGGGGACTCCAATCCAGTGGCATCCTCCAGGAGTTCAGCGCTCCAAGGATCCGGCGCTGACAAGGAAAACTATTATTTTTCTAGAGTAGAAAGAAAAGACAACTTGAGTATCAAGCACATCAAACCTTTACTTCCCTTTCTCACTTGAGCATCTGAAACCAATTTTGATTATGCACACAAATACAAGTTAAAGAAATAATATGTCATGCAACCCAGACATTTTTCCAATAAGTACAGAAAAACCAAAATCAATTATTTACACCCAACCATTCACTAAGGCAATTATATTTTTCTATTCTAGGTTAGTCTCAACTCGCTCTAATCTTTTTACTTCATTTTCCGGATGGACAGGCTTGATCTGATTAACGTGGACAAACTTTTCCACTGTTAAGTCACCCTCCTTTTTAGCAATTCTGTAGACCACAGGTGAAACCTTATCTACAATTCTATATGGCCCTTGCTATGTTGCAAGACATTTAGGGCACGATTCATGGAATCCAGCGCAGAAAAGGTTCAAGCACTGCACGCCAAGAAGGAGAGTGCGCCACCCGTGCGGCAGCCGTGGTGCAAAGAAACAATTGCCGGGGTACGCACAGAGTTTCCGCGCAATTTGTTTGGGTTGCATCCAGGGTATGCGCTGGGTTTCCATGCGATTTGGGTGGGCATGTGTCCGGGGTACGCACTGATTTTCCACGCGATTTGGCTGGGGTGCGTCCGGGGTACGCGCTGAGTTTCCACACGATTCGGCTGGGGTGCATCCGGGGTACGTGCTGACTTCTCATGCGATTACTCCAGCTGCACCCCAGCCAAATCGCGTGGGAACTCCCGCACATACCCCATCCGCACCCCAGTCAAATTGTGTGAGAACTCCCGCACGTACCCTGCGATACATGCATATATCCACTGGAAGCTGACCCCTCCTAACGGAACAGTCACACCCCAGCCCCCATCACACGTGACCACACCCCGCAGGCAGCCCACACCACATAGGACTCCCCCACCCCCTCACCTGTGACCACACCCCACAGGCAGCCCACACCACATGGGACCCCCATCACCCGTGACCACACCCTGCAGGCAGCCCACACCACATGGGACCCCCCCATCACCGGTGACCACTCCCCGCAGGCAGCCCACACCACATGGGACCCCCCACCACCTGTGACCACACCCTGCAGGCAGCCCACACCACATGGGACCCCCCCAGCCCCCATCACCTGTGACCACACCCCACAGACAGCCCACACCACATGGGACCCCCTATCACCCGTGACCACACCCGCAGGCATCCCACACCACATGGGACCCCATCACCCGTGACCACACCCCACAGGCAGCCCACACCACATGGGACCCCCATCACCTGTGACCACACCCCACAGGCAGCCCACACCACATGGGAACCCCCCAGCCCCCATCACCTATGACCACACCCCACAGGCAGCCCACACCACATGGCATCACCCATGACCACACCCCGCAGGCAGCCCACACCACATGGGACCCCCATCACCCGTGACCACACTCCGCAGGCAGCCTACACCACATAGGATCCCCGCATCCCCCATCACCTGTGACCACACCCCGCAGGCAGCCCACACCACATGGGATCCCTCCCCAGCCCCCATCACTTGTGACCACACCCTGCAGGCAGCCCACACCACATGGCGCCCCCATCACCTGTGACCACACCCCGCAGGCAGCCCACACCACATGGGACCCCATCACACATGACCACACCCCGCAGGCAGCCCACACCACATGGCACCCCTATCACCCGTGACCACACCCCACAGGCAGCCCACACCACATGGGACCCCCATCACCCTTGACCACACCCCACAGTCAGTCTACACCACATGGGACTCCCCAGCCCCCATCACCTGTGACCACACCCTGCAGGCAGCCCACACCACATGGGATCCCCTCAACCCCCATCACCTGTGACCACACCCCGCAGGCAGCCCACACTACATGGGATCCCCATCACCCGTGACCACACCCTGCAGGCAGCCCACACCACATAGGACCCCCATCACCCATGACCTCACCCCGTAGGCTGCCCACACCACATGGCAGCCCCCCATCACCTGTGACCACACCCCACAGGCAGGCCCTGTGTCATGGGACACCCCCACCCCATCACCCGTCACGGCAACGTGCAGGCAGGTCCTGTGTCATGGGACACCCCCACACCATCACCCATCACTGCAGCCTGCAGGCATGCCCCGTGTCATGGGACACCCCATCACCCGTCACGGCAACCTGCTGGCAGGCCCCGTGTCATGGACATGCCCACCCCCAACACTGTGATGGCAACCTGCAGGCAGACAGGCCCCCCATACTGGACACCACCTGCATGATGGATGCTGACATAGTGACACAGGTTCACTCCAATGATGGTGTGTTCATGAACTTGCTTGCTGTGTAGTGACCCCACCCTTAACCTCCTCCTCCGCAAATGTACAGCAAACACCAACAAAAAACACACATGTGGCCCACAAGCTTCTGTGTCCCAGGTGTTCACACGCAATTGCATACTACAACCATATCGCAACATTCACATCACAAACGTGTGGCGACCAAGTGGCATGGAGTATGGGATGGTTTAGGTGACATTCCGGCATTTAGAGGTGTACTTTGCCATGGTGTTAGTGACATGCTACATCTTCCATCTGCTACTTTTGTGAACAGATTGAGTTGGTTTAAGTTCTAAGGGATGCACACAATGTTGCACTTCCAAGGACAGGTTCTCAGGGTGGTAAGGTTGGGACAGATGATTGTCCCTTTTTTCATCATCGATTGTCACCTGGAAGGTGCCAGAGCTGTTTGCACTCTGCACGGTATGGATTTTAGGTGAGAAATTGTGCCACAAGCTGGGAACGGGCAGCCTCGCCACATGCTCTTCCCCTCCATGCGCAGCCGCCGTGCATGTGGTTGGGAATGTGGGGGCACCACCATGTCCACCAGTACGCCACACCGTGTTGCAATGTTGTTCAGGACACATGCTGCCACAATGATCCTGCACACTATTGGTGGTGTATGTAGTAGCTTACCACCAGAGTGGTCAAGGGAGCGGAAGCGTGACTTTAGCACTCAGAATGTGCGCTCCACTATGGCCCTAGTTGCAGTATGGGCTGCGTTGTTTCTTACCTGGGGTGGGGTGGTGTGGTGAGGTGGGGTTCCATATTGGCTTCATCATGTAGGTACTCAGAGGGTAGGCACTGTCCCCTGTGGAGGTGAGATGTGTGGTCAGTGGTGTGGTTTTGTCTGTGTGAGTCATGCATGCATTCGCAGGGCCATTTGTACTCACCAATGAGCCATGTGTTGCCATTCCTTCCAGCTTCCAGGGCCTGCTGTAGGGGTGACTTTCTCAATATGAAACTGTCATAGGTGGCATATACAAAGGTAATGATTCCCTTGGCATCACATACAACCTGCACATTGATGGAATGCCAGTGCTTGCAATTGCGATAGATGGGCTCTGTGGCCCTAGTTGGACGTAGTGCCACATGGGTGCAATCAATGGCACCAAGCTCTTTAGGGAAGTGCGCCACCCTGTAAAAGTCCTGGACCACGGCCTGCCTTTCTCCGGGTGTACTGGGCATGTATATGTGCCTGCGGACTTAGGGGTGTGCAGTCATGATAGCCAACACCTGGTGTAGGCAGCGTGACTGCGTGGCAGTTGTCCGCTGAAATGACCCAATGGCCAAAAAATGCAGCACATTGAGCACCTTCTCCAAGGGGCTCAGTGCTTGGGAGCACAGGGTGGGTGATGTGAGGTCATCTTCCCACTCTGTGACCAGGTCTAATATGATATGAGGTGGAAACCTATACCTTGCATAGACCTGGTCATCAGGCATCCCAAAAAAGCTGGTCATGGGTAAAAAAGTGTGTGCCCTGGCTAATCTCCTCCTGCGGTGTCCCACGATCATGGCTACGAAAAATGGTACATTAATCGTAGCTGTATACGCGTGTTGGCTTTTACGCACACTTTTTATGCATTGTTTTTAGTGCGCGGTGACGCTTACGTCAGCTTTCGCGTGGCAGACGTGTTTCCGGATTAGCGTGTCTTTTTCTGCGTGCCGGAGAGCCCTGTTCAATTCCATGAATACGTGTTGTTGGCACGCGTGTGGGCGTTGCAAGTATTTTACTGTGGTACTTCCCACGTAACGCCCACATTTATGCTTGTTGTTTCCGAATCCATGTGTTCTGCCCCCTTTTAAGGTGACTGCGCTAGACGGTATGCGCCTTCGCTGGGCGTCTCACACAAGGCGTTCATGGTGTCGCATTGATGTGTTGGACCTGCACGGATTCTGTGCAAGTCTCGGGTAAGCCACGTGCAATGTGTTACATGAATCAACAAACGGGCGCTTGCGTGCGTTTTGCACGCAAGCGCCCATTTTTGCGCACAATTTTATTCCATGAATCGAGTTTTTAAGGTTTGCCTTTCATGAAATTAGATTTGTAAACCTGGTCTCCTATTTCATGTTCGCTCACAGATGCCTTCCTATCATAATATGTTTTTGCACTGTCGACAGCCTTTTCCAAATTCTGCTGCACAAATGCAATTGCATGTTGCAAATGCTTTATCAATTCTTCCACATATTCATGAATTGTGTACGCATTTACAAGCACCTGTTTATTTGTTCTGTAAAGTAAGTGTTGTGGCAGAACGATTTTTCTTCCTGTCAATATTTCATGAGGCCTGAGATTTGTTGATTTAGCGGGCGTCGACTTGATAGCCATTAGCACCAATGGAAGCCGCAAATCCTAACTAGAAGCTGCTTTAGCTCCAAACTTTTTCAACATATCAACTATTGATTTGTTACACCGTTCTACTCCCCCTAAAGAGGATGGCCGGTAAGAAATGTGCAGCTTTCTTTTGAAACCCAAACTTTGCCATATTTTCGTCATCAATGCACTAGTGAAATGACTTCCTCGGTCTGACTCTATCCTTTGAGGTAAACCAAATCCTGAAAAAATGTGATTTACAAATAATGTGGCCGCCGTTTGCGCACTGCAGTCTGGGGCTGGAATGCACTGCACCCATTTGGACATTAGACAAGTTACTGTCAGCATATACCTGTTTCCACCTACTGATCTTTTTACGTGCCCAACATAGTCAATGTGTAAATCAGACTATGGGAGTGTCAAACCCCTTTTCATCAACAATACCATATGAGTAGATGATGCATGTTGAAAATGTGCACATACATGGTGTAGACTGGTGTAAAGCTCGACATCTTGAGACATGTGTGGCCAATAAGCATAATCTTTTAAAATTTCCAAAGATTTTTGTGAACCTCTGTGTCCTGCAGTTATGGCATCATGGGCATGATGTAACATCAAACCCCGAAATGACGAAGCCACTACCCATTGGATTTGGCCTCTCACAGATTCTCTAATCATCAGTCAGTCTTGTAATCTAATTTTCTTTTTGTTTTTTAGTAACACTCTCAATTCCTCTTTCCCGTTGCAGAGGATGTTGTTGTGCATCTAACAAATGGTTATAAAATAGGCCTAAAATCAGGTATTGTTTTTGCGCTTTGATCAGGTCCTTATCTGGAGTGTGAAAACTCCATTGTGCCACAGGCTGCTGAACAGTTTTTAGAATTTTGGAATGTGTTATCACACCTACCTATATTTCACCGAGCAGGTGTTCAATAGGAATAACCCCCCCTATTACAGCTCCAATTTTGGCTAACTGATCTGCCTTGTCATTCCCTTGTTTGTCTTCAACTGATGTTTTCAAAGGACCACATATCTTCCGCCGATGGATTATCAGATCATTTTCTGACACAGGCGTGTGTGTGGCTTGAATCATCTTGCCATGTTTAAGTGGTTTCTTGTTAGAGGTGAGCATGCCTTTCACTTTCCAGCCAGGTAAATATTCCACAAGCTATTTTGCATCAGTCACTAGAGCTATTTCTTTGAGTTTATTTTCTACTGCTGTAGATATTGACTTATAAATAGCAGCTAATTCTGCCACTTGACTACTTCTGGGACATATCCTCATGCTTACTCTTGGAATGTTTTCACATTTAAACCATGTTTCCTATCCTTGCTACTAGCTCTTTTTCTGTATCATTCCTTACATGGTATGCGCATCCATCTACATACACAGTTGGTAAATCCTTACTTGTTTCTTCATTGTATGCTTTGCGTGGGGATTGCTCAAATTCATTCAAACTTGTATCTAACTCTGTGTCATGAGGCGCGCATACAGCTGCACAATCATGTAACTCTGCCAGTCCTTGAGCAATTGCGCTCTTTTATTTTGTTCATATTTTACTTCTACAGGAAATCCCTGAAGTGCTATTGTCCAGGAAGTCATTCTTGACTGAGCCAAATTCCCTGATCTGATTCTCTTACTTTGTAAGAACTGTAGAGGCTGGTGATTTGTTTCAATTATCCGCTCTCCTTGAATTATGGGGCGGAAATTTTGTAACACCCAGACAGTGGTCAGAAGTGCTTTTTTGCATCACTAAATTTGGTCTCTACCTGTGACAACACTTTGCTAGCATATTCAATAGTTTTGTTATTCACATCATGTTTTTGATATAACACGGCGGACATGCATTGATCAGTGAATCGTGTCCCTACAAAGAAATCCTGGGTTTTTATTGGATATGCTAAACATGGTGCTTTCATTAGACACTCATTTAGCCTGGCTACTGCCTCACTTTGTTCTTTTTCCCATTTCCAGGGTACACCCTGTTTCAGTAATCTCGTTAAAGGTTGTGTAATCTCTGCATAACTCTCAATAAATTTCCTGTTGTATCTTGTCATTCCTAACACACTATTTAAACCTTTCAAATTAGTGGGATCTTTAAGTTTATGAACCGTCTCCACCTTTTTCTTTTGTGGCTTTAATCCATGCTCTGTCACTTCGTGACCCAGGTTGTTTACCTTTTTTCTGCACCACTGTGCTTTCTGTAAAGATACTTTTTGCCCCAGCCTTCTGTAGCTGACTAAGCACATGTCTAATCTCATTGAAGTGACTTTTCAGATCTTCATTTTTGATTAACATTTTATCCACATAAACTATTGTCCCCCTTACAGCTGGGAGTGCCTTGCTCAGGAATATCCCAAACTCATTCCCACTATTGACATACCCAAAAGGTGTCTGGGACCACACATATTGTGATTTGTCAAAAGAAAATGAAAACAAATTCTGAATTTCTTTAGCTAGTGGCACACACCAGTATACAGCTATAAGGTCTAATGTGGCAAACACCTTTGATCAGTGCACTTGTGCAAGACCCTGATCAATAAATCGAAGTGGCCACCTTGAAACAGGTACCTTTTTGTTTAATTTGCATAGATCTGCACACGAGCGCCATTGGCCATTAGGTTTTAACACACCTAATATAGGGGTATTTGATGTGCTATGAATAAGCCTAATGATTCCTCTGGATTCTACATTTTGTATTATTTCAGCTAGTGATTGCAAACATGCCAGGGGTAACCTATTCTGTCGCACAAATACTACCACATCCTTCTGGTAGCGTGGCAACATGCAAATCTGTTAATCCACAATCATATGCTTCTTTGGAAAAAAACAGAATTCCATAAATATTTTTCTCAATTGATCTTTTTCTTCTTCACTTGTGCAAGCATCTGCAGCTTGAATTTGCTCTTCTTCCATTTTAGAGAACTCTGGGAAGTGCTCCAAGGGAGGAAGCTCCATACTTTCATCTAATCGTGTGGCAGTATCTCTTTGGAGGGTCGCTACATTTAAATATTTTGGAACATTGACTTCCATTTCAATCTGCTGCTTTTCTCTTTTAGATTCACTTAATTTGAATAGAATGCAATCATCTTGATGCCAGCACACTATTTCACTCAGCTCATAAGGGTACACAGACTTAACTTTAAAGATTCCTTTAGGTTTGGAATCCAGGAATTCTGGCAACTCACCCTGTGCAGTCACATAGCTTTCAGGAATGTTCCCAATCACTAGGTTACTGAAATTGGCAGTATAGTAAAACTTCTGTATTGCCATTTCTATTGCTGAATTCTCTTCCAAATTAATTTCTTGACACCCTTTATTGTCTACCAGGATTTTAATGGGTCCATCCCCAATCTCTATCAGCGGTGTAAGTACTAGGTGGGGGGACAAATCCTTGTTCACTCGAACCATTCGGTGTGCACGGTGACATTCTGTCACAGATGAGCCATTAAACCTCAACCCAGCACCCTAATCAGGGTGACTTCCCTACGTGCTCAATCACGAGCCAGCTCAACCATTTTTTTGCCTTGATAAAGACTACAGTCGAAATGCACGGCAGCTTTTTTTGTCTCACCACTATGGCACAAGTTGCCACAATTGTCATATTGTATCTGAACAATAAAAAACAATGTACAACCACAACTCAAGACTGAACTGTGAATAACTATCGAAAGTATTGGACAACCAACTAACTGCCAGTGCCCACAACTAACAAGGATTTGTCACACCACCTAGTACTTAAACCTCTCGGGGAACCCTGGAGTTTGGTTCCCAGACAAACCACGTGCCAGGCGGCAGGCAAAACCCTTAACCCACACTGAACGGTTGCGCAGGGGACCGGTTTGTCCCAACACAAAACTCCAAACCCTTTGACATTTCTATCAGTGGTATATATTCACATTCTAACCCTTGCTGCCTCATGGATTCACTTAGGCATACAAATGCATCAGAACCTTTATCTGTTGTTCCTTTCTGTATTTTAACACTTCTGTAACTTGTCTGGTGAATGCGGGAATGGTAACATTCCTTTTCACCTGCAGTTTAACTGCAAATGGTGTCATTTGGGCACAATGGTATGGTCTTTTGTCTTCAAATTTAGGGGCGGCTCCACCCAATCTAGACCAAACCTTTTGATTTAGAAAGTCTAATACCATACACATTCTGTGCATGATGTCATTTCCTAAATACAATTTGTTTTGTGTCCCTCTCATGATCCACGCATTGTGATGAATATTCTTAGGACCAATTGTAATCTTTAACATGCACCTTCCTACAATTCTATGCCCCGATTCAGGATCATCTAGGCCAAAAATATGTTGATTCTTTATTCTGAACTTTGAGATCTCCTCCCTTTCAATTATTTGCTGGAGTACCTTTTCATTAATGAAACTTTTTTTCTTGTTCAAGTGCTAACGTGTCTTCTATCATTTCAGGATGCCCATTCACATGAATAAGAATCCATGGCTGTCTATCTCCCATGTGTATTTCTGAATGGGTTGAAATGTGTTTTTCCCTATTTATCTCCGGAGTGACATTTGGTTTGTTTTTTTCTACATTTAGATAAAAATGCAATGTGTTTTCATCTATTTCTGGTTGCCATTTTTTCATAGGGTCCAGATACATCCCCAAAGACTGAGTCTCCTTTTCTCCTCGCATTTCATCCTGACACATGAGAATGACAGTGACAATGGGCACAGAGCCATTCTGAAGATATACTTCTACTGCACTTTCTGATTTAGGAATGGTATGGCATTATTTTACACTGTAGTTTTGTGTCATTATTTTCTTAGGTCTCTATGGTTTTTTGGCTAAGGACGACAATATTACATTTACTCCGTCAATGCGGGGCGACAACCTCTTCAGGCAATTCGTCCCTATGAGAAAAGGTTTTTCATTGATGGATGTGATCAATACGTCCTGTTTCATTCGATGATTCCCTATCTTAATGTCAACCTCATTGACACCTTCAATAGGTATCTCTTCACCATTGAAATTGTGCACAGGGCCTTCGTTTTTGCCTCACCTTTATGTGATTTTGTGGGGATATCCCTTAATGAACATTGATGCTTTTCACTCGTTCTTTTGACATTATCGTTGCTTGGGCACCTGTACCAATCATTGCAAATGCATTACATTTTTCTTCAATATTAATAGGAGCATATTACCTATCTTCAACCTCTTCTAGCAAAAATAAAAAGTATGAATGCTTGCTGATTTCAGACTTACTTTCCTTAGCTCTTTTTTACTCTTTGCTAGGCAAATGGGCATATGGAAGGACATCTTTCCCTCCTTTTTGCCCACCTCATTTGGAATTTCTTTGTCTATTCTCCTGGTCTCTGAACCCATTTGGAGTGTAGCCACTGACTGCCCCCCTGACTTGGGACCACCAGTGTTCACACTGCAATTTCTTATTGCATTTTTCTCATTGTCTGGATTCCCTACACTACAACCTTTCGACTGGATATTTTCACAAGTGGCACGTGGCAGTCTGTCAACTTCAGGCGCATGACACTTATCTGTGTTTTGCATGGATCCTGTCATTTCTGTCCCTTGGAATATCTGTGGTTCAAGATACTCCTCAGGTGACTGACTTGCACCCTCTTTTGAGCTACTGGTTTCTCTGTATGTGAATCACCAGTATTCTGACTATCAAGCAAGGATAATCTATCTGTTGATCCTGACTCTGCCCCTTGTGTTCTATTTTCACATTGGATGCTCTTTTTAAATCTATTTCTCTGTTCATTGGGTTTTTCATGTTCATTTTCCGCCTTTTGTTCTTCATTTTCACACACCTCAATAGTCTGGTTCAACTCTAAATTGAACCACACTCCCTTTTTATGTGCGTTGAAATTCCCCGTTTTACTCGTTTGTTTTCTTATTATTTTTAAATCAGTAGGCAATTCAGAAGTATTATTCAAAGGCGATTCACAGGCATCTGTGTTGTTATCAGTGCAGGGGTTATTAAATAGTCACTTATTGTCAGAATGCACAAGATCACTCCTATGACATTCTGCACCTTCACTTGGCTGTTGCTTTTGAACTGCACATAACTTTCCTGTTTGTTCAGACAACATTTTAACTTGGGCCTCTAAACATTGAAACCTGTCCATGTCTCTGAATTCTCCTCTTTGTGGCCTCGGCCGGTAACAGTTCAATTAACCCTGATTAGGCCTATTCTGGTAACTCTTAGGAAACTGATTTCGATTTGTGTTACTTCTGAATTCATGTGACACAGGAGGTGGAGAATGTGGAGTGACCATCCCTTGACCATGGGGTGGCGATTGGTTATATTGACGAGGGACATAACTCATATATTGTCTTTCACTTGGTGGGAATTGTCCCCTGTGCTGGTTTCCATTTTCAATTAATATATTCACATTTCTTGGTCTTTCTTGGTGGCCATATACCATTGTATTAGGGTCAAATCTACTCTGAGTCCCTAGTGTCTGGTATGGGCCATTGTACATTTGACTTTGATTATTATTTAAGCCTGACATATCGGGGCAAAATCCCACTCGAGAGGAATTACCCAAATATCTAGGGCTAATGTAAGAATCCCTATTGCTGAGATCAATGGATTGGAACATAGGGGTTTGGGGTGATGTCCTCTGTGGAGGCCTGCCCCTTTGATTAGGTATCATGTTGTTTCTTGCCTGAGTCTGGGCTGATTCAAGTAGCATCTTTGCAGATTTTACCTCTAGAATCGCAGGCACAGGTTCTTTAAACTTTGGTTTTGTCTCCTTATTCTTAGGCCCTTCCTCTCTCTGACCAAATATTACTTCATATAGTTTGTTCCCCTGTTCTATTATCCATTCTAGTCGTTTTTCCCTATTATATTCACAAATTAAATGGGATACAATTTCTTTTTGGACTCCATAAATGTATGCAGTCTTAAATTCTACTGAGTCACGGTTAAAGGCCACATCAAAGCGTGAAAATGCTCTTTTTCCAAGAATTTGAATATCTCCTGTTCCATAGCACGTAATTCTCGGTCTTTCTCCGTTTTCTCTTCTCTAAGGGTTTGTATTTCTGAAATAACATCTTTATCTTGTCTTAAATCTTCTAAAATCGCTGTTAAGTGTGTTAATTCTTGCTCACTCTAATATAGATGTTGCAATTCTGTGTCTAGCTCCCTCTGTGTTAATTCTGCTTTTAACTGCTGCACCTGATCACATTCATTGTCCAAACTGCATTCTAACTTGTTAATAACTTCAGTGTCATTTCCCTGCATCTTTAGGGAACCTATGCAGCAAAACCCACAATTTTTTGCACAATCTGATAATGCATTTTTTCTCCTCCTTGCGGTCTGATGCTTGGAATATCCACATGAGGCACACCTGCACAATGCTTCCTTCATCAAAGATGTTTTCAAATGCCTCTTTTTCTACCTCTGTGGTAATTCTCTCCTTCCATATTGTTGCAGTTTCTGAAGACCAAACTGCATGGGCAAAAAGCTTTGCCTCAAGATAGTTTGCTAGTTCAGGAAACTCAGCCTGGATTTGGTACATGGTGACACCATTGTGTGATTAGAATGAGCACATAGTACTGCACCACTTCACAGCACTAATTCAATTAATGAGTGCACGGTATGGTTATGCTTTGGAATGCAATGTCATACCCAGTGACTGTTTTAAAGTTTCCCAATGGTCAACGCACCCAATATCTTGTAAATAGAGGGAGGCGCACCTCTTCCACGCTCTCACCTTGGTATCTGTGGCACGACATGTACCGGCCACAGCTTGCTCTCTTGGTCCTTGGAGCAGCAGCAGTGCTTCTGGAACTTGTGTTTGATGTTGTGTTTTTTTTTCTTTTGGACCCCCTCTCGTTTGCTTCTTGGCAGCTGCGCATATAGTCAGATGTTCAGTTGATAACTTCGTCGGGCGGGGCACTCATGGTCTCTCGGCAGACCTTTGTTGCCAGTGTGATGTGTTTGATCTGACCTCCCGTGCACATTTGGTGGTCAGATGGCAGTCAGGCCTTCATTCGGTTCATTCACACATTGAGCAGTAAATAATGCGTCCGACACAGTTGGAGGTGTACTCAGCACTCCCCCTCTGGCTCAAGCCTTCCTTTAATCTAACACTTCCTGTCACGTGGCACAGGTCTCCCGCCTCTCATGGACTTATGACACCACCACATTGTGGAGCAGGTGCATGAGGGGATTCGGGTCTCCTGATTGCCCTAGTTTACGTCGCCTGAACAAGGAGGGAGGACACAGCATTTCTCGAGAAGCACCAGGAGACGCAGAATGCTCAACGACATGTTTGTGTTTCTTATGAAAGGTAGCCCAACTTACAGGGGTACCCCTTAGGTATACAGGTACACCTAAACACGCTTCGCCAGATTTACAGTTCACCCCTCTAGGGAATGAAGGCCAAGAGTCTTTATCTTGCAAGGATAACAAGTTTAATCTGTACAGAAATGAGGATGGGGGGGTAAAGAACTCTGCTCCACGACCAGCATTCTGTCCCTCTTCTGTGGCTGATTCCTGCAGACTGGTGCCAAGGAGGAGCCTTATATACTGTTTAACTTGGATACTGGATACTGGCATGGCTCATCCATAACTGTCCTTCTTGCCTTACAACGGATGCTGCCGTCTTCCTTCCTGCATGGCCGGGTTTCCATTTAGGACAAACTACTTAGCATACTGCTGCCTATGCAAGAATACATTGTAGCTCCTGTTTATCATCATTTTGCTATATTATAAACATTTATATATAAACACATGTTCCCGTCATACTCTCCATACTTCACTCAATATACTCCTATTTTATCTGGTCAATTAATTCCCCTTAAAACCTTATTTTCTCATAATGTTGCATTGTGTACATGAGCCTGCCTTGGTTTTTTGATGGACAGTAAACAGCTGCTCAGCCACTGTGTGCTCTGCCATAGCTAGCCTCAGTGACACAACACTGCATGCTCTGCGATCCATTTTTAGCACAGGCCACAGCACAGGCCACATTCCTTTTGGCACTCAGCCTACTGCTCTTTACCGTGCTTTGAGAAAAACTAAATGCAATTTAACATTTTACAAATGTGTTCAGCTCATGGTAATTTACACCTTATATTTAAATACTAGCTATCTTCATTTAGTTCCCGACCACGCCTGTGTGTGATTATTTTTGCATGAAAAAAGCATTCTCGGTGCTCTAGTGCTTAGAGAAGTCTTGCCTAGCTGTAAAGCACTTGGGGGTGCAGGAAGGAGCTAGCTCCTCCCCAACATCCCCCCCTTTCGTTACTACTACAGTAACAAACTCATCCCCACTCGTCATATCTACAACCCCAGAAATATTAGTTTGAGTTTCCCTGTTTATTATACAGCAAGGTGTTTTAGATCCCCCAATTGATACCATCATCTTTGCTCTATTAGGAATTATAGCAACACAACATCAGAGACCCAATTGGCATGTACAGAAGAGGACCAAGAAGAATATGATAACAGGAACCAGTATTTTTACTGCTGTCTCCAGCCATGATGGGACCCAATCAAAGGCAAGCGATAGCCAATCCGTGTTCTGAACTCCACCTTCTTTCTTCATTTGAACACGTAGATTATGCACCGCCTTGATAACGTGGGATAGCAACCCATTCTCTGCATCCTCCGTGGGTATAAATGTGCAGCAGCTGCTTGTACCCGAGGAGCCAAAAAAGATGAAAAGAAAGTCGCCGTTGAGCTAAAAAGCCGATACTCATCAGGTATTCCTCTGAGCAGTGCAGAAGAGTCTTTTGAGACAGTGTGAACTCTTATTTCTTCCCTGCCGTAGAAATCGTCCATTTTCTGGCAGCATACCAAATTCTTGTGTGATCTGCAAGCTTCTTTCTGCTTCTTTAGGTGCTGGGGTGGCTGTTGGCACCTTTACAGGCATTTCCTCTCCCTTCAGGTGTTCTTCCAGGATTACTAGTAGCACTGAGTACAGCATGGCCAGTGAACGCTCGCCCCTCCATGAGAGTGGGAGGTGCAAGTAGGCTTGTCGGCCACAAACCTAGCAGTAATCCATCACCGATGCCGTACCTTTCGTCATATCAGGGAACACAAGAGTGTGGTTGCACTGTGTGTTTGCGCCACCAGGAACTGCTCTTTCATTGAGTCTATGGCTCTAATGTATTTGCACTGGCTTCTTCATTGTTGCAATCTGTGTCAGCCTTGTGATGTGTTGGGACTATATTTGCCTACACATAGTCTCTATTTGGGATACTGCTTCTCCGCTGTACTCAATCAGACCATCTGTAAGGCATGTCACTGTGGTGCCCTGCCATTTGTCATTGCCATTTGAGTAACCTCCCAAGGAGAAATATGGTCCTTGTAGACACTGGCGGTATGTCGTGTTGCCATTGCATAACGCTGGGTCTGTCATGAACCCAGCACAGGAATGCAGATCCCATTTAGAAGCATTAGGGAGGCAAGAAACTTCATATCCATCAGTGGGTCAAAAGTGGCTTCAGGATTGGCGCAAGAGACATTTGCCTCACTCTTAGCATTGTATCCATAGGCTCATTACACTTACATTGCCTTCCCTACCCTCAACATGGCTGCCGCTAAGTCCATAGATAACTCACAGTGCATTCTACACCTATTGCAGAGGGAGCTACTTAAGCCCCGCCTCCGCCGAAGCTCTCGCTTCGCGTCTTCTCCGCTGACAGAGGGTAACGCTTCCAGCAATTTCCTGACAGAAACTGTCAATAGAAGAAAACGAGTCAAAGATATATATTTCCACAGCAAAATCCACATAATCGCAGTACAATTGTAAAGACTTACCAAACTGAAGTTTTTTCCAAGTATTTTCCTCAGTCCGCTGTTATAGCCGTAGTCTCCACATCTTCTGTCAGAAGCTCCATCGCAGCTGCAGCATTTCTTCTCTCAGCAGTTTTCGTCCGCGGTCGCAGTGTATGCTTCCTAAAGTTTTCCTCAGCAGTCTCTGCATCGCCCGAGGGTATTTTCTTCAACAGTAGGACCTGCAAAACAAAGGTATTTAATGAATGAATGAACTTGTAAAAAGGAAAGAAAGAAGTTACATATGTGCTTACCTGACGTCTCAGCAATACATTTCTTCGCTTATTCTTACTGCACTTGTTTCTGAAGGCAGCTATTACTCGTTTTTTTCTACGAACTGACGTAAATTAATGTTTCCTCAAAAAGAGTATAGCTGCAGCCATACCACAGCCTCAGCCCCTTGATAGGGAACCACGAACCTGCAGAAATTAAAGAAAATTCTAGCAACAGATCTTTCCAATGCAGGGACCACTCAGAATCTGATGAACTGTATATAATTATTATTTTCACCAAAAGACTTGCCCAAGATACCTCTAGAAGAGTTTTGGACATTGTTCAGTTAAGAATCTTTTTGACACCACGGCCCCTCAGATAAAACATTACCTAACCAACACACCCCTGTAGAATACAGGATGGAGAGCTCCACAAAACAAAAGCACAGGTGATAAGGGAGGGTTTATTCAAAGGTACACTGTATCACAGTTTCAGTTTGTGAGTGGGAATTACAATAGTGGTTTTGTTATAATTGTTGTTTCCACAGAATCAGTGCCCAGATAACAGGTCCTCAGCTGAAAAGACATTACGATCCTGCGGAGACTTAAGGTAAGTGTTACAGGTTCTAGATCAATGTTCAACTGCACCCTGTGTGCCTGGAATGTGCTCTTTATCCCCCATAGTGCAAGATGTACCTGGCATTGTGCCTCTGTAATTGGGACTGGATGTGGAACTAAAAACCTTAGGAGCCCCCGATACGTGCGGGATAAGTGCACACACGTAACAGCTTTCATTGATTATATTCCTTCCTGCAGTGCGCATATCAGAGTAGCAGCTATTGGAGGATTCCGGGTACTTGATATGAGAAATGACATCAAAGCCCATCCCCTTATATAAATCATACGTCATTCGAACTTCCCGTTTCATTCGCCTAAGAAAACTTGTAGGGGTGGCCGGCAAAAAGTGAGCCATTTTGTATTTCTTTTTTATAAACATATTCATTTTAGCATATTTTTTTCAAACTGTCCATCCCGCCCCTTATATGGCCACACCATATAACAGTCATACCTTCATCCACTCCAACAACCACAAACAGTGTTACACAAAACAATTATACCACTAAATTCCTAAAATAAATAATATCTTTATTATCATTATCCCTACATCCCAGAGAGGTTTGAACAAGCCTGTGTCAGCCATCCTTGCTTGTTCCTGGAGAGGAGAAAAAAGGTTATCAAGAAAGAGAACGAGAGAGAGAGAGGGAAACGGAGAGAGAACGATAGACAGGAAGGAGAGAAGGGGGTGAGAAGGAAGAGGGAGAGGTCGAGAGAGACCCTTTTTCCATCAGGGCCGACCGGGTTCTCGAACTTCAAAAAATTGGAAAAATCAAAATATTGAAAAAAGATAAAAAAAGAAATAAAAAATGAAAAAAGTAAAAAAAGAAGAAATCAGGCGTGTGCCATTGCGCACACCCCTGGCATGGAGCCTTTATTTTACTCTGTTTGAGCTTTGCCTTGTCTCAGGTGCTATTCGGACATCCGAGAGATGCACCCAATATCTAACTCCTTCATACGGATGGCTAGAGGAGTACAGAACACCACCTCATAAGGACATTCAAACCTGGGGCTGATCAGTTCCCCAGGTAATAATGGTCCAGTTGTAATATGGGCAATGCTGTGTATGGAACTGTGGTCTCGCTTTCTACAGGGGTGGTCACTATTTCTCCTCCCCTTTAACGCACGCCACTACCGCCCCTGTGTGCCTCCGTCCCGTCCCCATATCAATTATTTATGACCCATCAACATATAGTATGGCTCCTTCTGTCAGTGCATGAGCCGTTCATCAGAGTGGGAAAATAAATAAAACTTCTGTATATAATCCGGAGTTGCTAAAACAGGGGCCGTGCAAATAGCTTCTTTTAAGTCCTCAAATTGTCTATTCATTTTGTCAGTCCTTTCCAATTTACTTTTAAGTCCTCTGTCCTTCCCTGAGAATTGTGACAATGGTCTTGTGTAGACTGAGTAGTCTAGGATCCATGCCCTACAATAATTAGATAAGCACAAAAAACGGCTACATTTCCTTCTCTGAGCCTAGGGGCGACGCGTACTGCCGTCGCCCAATCTGGTGATATGGTTTTCCCATTTGCAAAAATGAGTTGTCCCAAGTAGAGTCCCTCCTGTTGCCAGTATTGTCGCTTCTTTTTATCTGCCTTCTATCCTTTGTGAGCCAGTAATTGCAATAATGCAACAGAATCTCTCCTGAACTGATGTTCATTTTCACTACATACCAACTGATCATCCACATACTGGATGATTGTGCTAAGCACCTGACTTCAATGTAATCTGTACTGGGGTCACATCTCTCAGTAACCCAACATCATGTGAATTACCAGTCCATAATTATGCTGGCACATATCGCATGTCCTTCTCCAAAAATAAAGACTGGGTCACCACTGCCATCAGGGGGCACTGTACCTTCCTATACTACACCTTCATATATTGCACCATATCATCACAGGGGATACAGATTTCCAAAATAATCTTCCCATTTTGTTTACTGTCCTCAAATAACTCCTCATCAGTCATTTTCTTCAATTATACTGTCGGGTCTACACAATACTGTAGCCACTCGCATCCAACCTGGTCTGTTCCAATCAGGACTATTCTTTTGTCTGAGACTACTAGTCCTTGTAACTCTAATGACAATATTGTCCCTGCCTCCATCTCGGGTGGCATCATGGGTTGGAAAATAAAATCTGTGGTCACTCGCCAAAACATTGGCACAATTGGAGGCACTGCTTTTACTGATACCTTAATACCATAAAATGTATATCCAGGACCACAGGAACCCCATGGACTGCTGACTCCTGAAGGCGAGCGTCCCCCAGATAGCACGATCCTCCCCATAATGAGAGACAATATTGGACTCTCCCAGGATGGGAATAAGGCCAGGACAAAGTGCGGGTGAGCTTAAATGGGAGTTTATCAATCAGATTAGGGCATGCAAAGAACTCTGCAAACTCCGAGAGCGCTCTGTCTGACAATAGCAAAGACAGGCGTATATATTTACAAAAAGCGTCATAAAAACCTACATGCTATAGGGGGCACAAGTTTGTGGGGATTGGGTGGCGACGACTAACTATAGGTGCTCCTGCGATGTGGTTTGCCGTGGCTGGAGGACGTCACTGGTTACCCTCGTGGGTTGGGCTGGGCCTGGCAGGTGAGCTGGGCTCATCCGGACGGTGTTGTTGTGCCAACCGTGACCAGTGTCAGAGATGAATGTCTTTCCTGACTTTCTGCCCAAGGGGCACGCACACCACAGTCATTCAACATTGCAATATTATCTTCCCTGGTAAATCTTCCAATAGGTTATTCTACAGGTTAATGCAACACAGGAGGAATGCACCTAGAGTGGGGTCCTTTGGCAATACATCAATACATGGTTACCATTGTCCTGTTGACCGGGTATCATAGGTCGCGGGGTTGGATCTCAGGGCATGGGACAGGCGGTCTGCGTCATCACGTCTCGTTAGAAGTCATTATGGATGTGTCCCTGCAGTGTTGCCATAATATTGGGTGTCCTAATTTTAAAGGGGCCATTAACCTAAGGTGAGCCGGTGGGTCGTGGAGCCTAAGAAAGGGCGCCTTTGGATCTGTGTTTTAAGGCCGGGGTTTACTGCTGGGTTGTAAATAATTCAGGTGGCAGGCCGTGGCCTTGGGTGCTGCGGGGGAATGCGAATGTTTGAAGCGGCTCCAGCCGAATTGGGGGAGGTGGAGCAGAGCAGCACAGGCCATTGCTTTTTCGTCTGACAGGCTTACTGGGGGAAAGGGGAATGGCCTTGCATGTGCTCTCAAAGGTATTTTCCTCGTGTGTTGCAGATTTAGGTGGAAGAGACACACATTTACATAATATACAATACTCATTGAGTCTTTTCAAAGCTCACGTTTTTGACATTGCTAGTGCCATCCATATGGCCAATTCGAACATATTACTTATACGCTAAGTTTTTAACAACTACAACATTTTGTTACATGTCTATACATGTGTGGTAAGTGAGGTAGTAGTAAGGTTGGTGGAGCACGCAGGAACAACCCGCCAATGAGACTGACGGCAGTGGCACATGGTGAGCTTGGTCATACATATGGTGCATTTTCATGCACCCCTTACGTGAGCTCTCAATATGGTTGCATTTGTCTTCCTTTGCACTCTAGCAGCATTAGTTCATTTATGGCGCGGGACCGTGGGGTGCAGTCTTCTTGATGAAACACAACACGAAAACCCCCCGGGACACTTTTACTATTTGCGCATAGCTACAGGGATGTGGATGCTTCATCCCTAATGTCATATAAGCACACATTCTGCCATTTTATGGAGTTTACAGGTTTTTAGTCAGAGGGGTCGTGGAGAGAAAAGTTTCACCACAGGTGGTTTGCTTATTAGTATTTGGGGACTCTGCTTTTGTCAGGGGACCGTTTTACAGTTCTTTTCCACCCAGGCCCTGCTGGCCGGGTCATGCTAGAAACAGCGATACACTGCGGAAGGTGAAATGTTAGAGTGTTGGTATCTAACACTAGCTCATGTCCGTCTGTTCGTGGGAACGGGCTCTCAGCGGATCTGCCAGAGAGCTGCGGCCACAGGGATAATTGAAACTCTCCAAGGGTGGGTGCCGCGCTGCGGTGCACAGGGCTCAAACCATCTTTATTTCACAAAATGGTTTCCAGGGCCTAGCTAAATTCAGCAGGTTTGGTCAATGTCTTCAGCCAGTGGCCCACCCACCACCTGGGCCCTGGTGGCAGGGGGGTCCCCTGACGAGCCATGGACTTCACCGGGGGAGAGGATGCAGGGGAGGGGGGTCTCTTGGACCAATCCTCCCATACATTTCCCATACTTGCCATTGCATTTATTATTACCATTGCTTGAACTACATATATTCCTTTAGAGGAACACACTACCCCTTGATATGTGAATAATATAGTTATATTTAGTTTACTGAGCAGATCTCTACCCAACAAGTTCACAGGGGGAACTCTCTGAATATAACAAGGGGGCTCGTACTACCTTCCCTCCCTCTTTTATATCCAGCTCCTCAGTGTATGGAACTGTAGAAATAGCCCCAGAGAATCCCTGTGTGTAAAGAGTTTTACCTGATACTGGAAAGTTCCCCTCCATTATGCATTATTTAGTTACACCTGAATCTACCATAAATAAAAATTGCATATTTCCTATTTCCTCCTCCGCAAAGGGCTCCTTTTCAGGGTGTGTGGTTATCAATAGGATTGGACATGCGAGTGCTCTCTGTGGGCTGTCCTAATCAGAATATGCATTTATCCAGGGGAATGAAAAAGGGCCACCCCCGTCATTGTAACTCCTTGGAATTTGGTGCTTGTTCCCCCTGCCATCCTGTTAAACTGTGTTCTCTCACCCTGCTGTAGTTGTTGCCCACGTTGCCCTTGCCTGTCAGCCCCATAAGGGAACTGATTTTGACCCCTCACCCAAATTGTTGTTGTCCCATTGCTTGAGGCCCTTGGAATCCCTGTCCTGGAGGTGATGGCCCATAATTAAATATCATCCCAGGCCTGTTCCTACATTCCCTAAATGCCCCCATTTCCTGCAATACCAGCACTGTGACGTTTCCAATCCTCCTCCCCGGGGCCTTATCCTCCCAAAGCCTCCTGCTCTTGCTCCTCAAAATCCTCCTCTTCCCCTTGGTGCTCCTTCATACTGCCACTGTGGTGTGGGGTACTGTCCCACCCATCCCATTGTCCCTGTCCACCTTCGCCCCATAGTGCCGCAATTGTGGCATTCATAATTTGTTGAGTGTCTCTTGTCCTTTCGCCCTGAGCCGGTGCCATCACTGGTGCTTGGACTACAACCTTTTTTCCACTGGTTTTGCCTCGTTCATTCGCTGCTTCTGGGCTGTCTGCCTGTCCCACTCCTTGATTCTCTTACAATGGTGGACTATTATACTTTGTATCTCTGCCCACCATTTGGCTTTAATTCCCACAATTTAATCAAGTGCCTTCTGGACCTCTTTTGGTAATCCCCTCTTTATGATAAAATAGAAAATGGTACTGTGTCAACTGTCCACATTTCCTGTGACTTAAGAAGAAACCTAACTGGGTCCTCATCATCACCCATTGTGCACTCCATTAAAGAATGTAAGCCAGGGGTATCTGGGGGCATCCTTTGTAAGGTATCCCATACCCTTGCACTTACCTCATTAAAGGCTGCTCTATCATGTTCATTATCTGAACGACTTACCCCAGCCCTTTCCCATATGTCCTCAGCCTGGTCCCCAACTATGGTGACCAGTAAACTCTTAAAATCTCTTAGTGCTAACGCTACCCCTGATGTTTGTTTTCCAAATTCATAGATCCATTTACTAGCTCCGGCTATAAGCTGGGGGAGAACTTTATTCAAATTATTTTTGTCCATTTGAGGCCATGGCACATACTGCGTTATCCCTACTCCTTTATGTATAAGAGGCATCTGCATATCTATTTTGTCTTCTACACCTTTTTTATTCTGATCTTGTATTACCGCAATTAAATCTGGTCTATTTAGTCGTCTGTCCCTCCTCATTGCCTCTTGTGGCAGGGACGGGTTTCTCACCCCCTCCTCTCCTTGATCTCCCTCTTGCCCTGCCTCTTCATTATTTCTACCACCTTGATCTTCCCCTCCATTTGCCCTTGCTTGTTCTGCTTGTTGTCCCAGGACCGTCCATACCATCTGCCCATCATCTTGTTCAACACAAACATTTCTTGTTGCCCCAGGGTTAAACCTAAACAAAACATTTCCTGATTTCCAAACCCCTATTTTCTGCACTGGTACCCTTATTTCTTGTGCAATGCTCTTAACTTACTGTCTATGTCTACTTGTAGACCCTCTCGGTACACGGATGCTACAGCCATATCAGCGCTTGTGCATGGATTATATGGAGGTACAAAAGCTCTTGAGTCCCCCCCTAGTTGCTAATACTGATAATCCTGTTGACACTCTCTCTACTACTGGAGGCTTATAGACTGGATTTGTATACCCTACTGCAAGTTTAGGCGTTATGGGGTATATCCCCATACATTGGATCTGTTTTTCACCTTCCTGGTCTTCCATATCCTGAAATACTTGCCAGAGATCTAGAATCTTTTTCTGGATTTGTTCCCTTTATATTTTGCTGCTAAAAAGATGGACATTTTTTCTAGCATGTTTCTGTTATGGGAGCCCTGCTCTGGCCAGGAGCAGGACACCCCCGTTCCTTTGTTTCTACTTTCCATTGTTTATTTATTCTGTCACAATACAGTGGCAGAACCCTATGCATATGTTTTATTGAAGTTTCTTCCTCCATAATGTTGCGCGCATCCCTAATGATTCACTTAGATCCTATTGCTATGCATGCTTCAATTTTCTACACACAAATACAGATCAACCCACTTTTTCCCCACCCCCTTTCCACTTTTTCCATTTTGATTTCACACATACACACACACAGCGACTCATCCACCTTCCTTCCTTTTTTACCACAATAGACAAGAAGAGAAAATATACAAAAAATGTACTAAAATCCAGGCCCATTCCATATACCGAGCCACTACTGTTTTTCCTTATATCCTTTGTAATACCACTTATTGCTTTTATCATCATAAAAGAAAAATGCGTGGGACTACCTTTTCAACTTGTTATGGCTGAGGATCCCTTGCCTCCCAGTCTTTATAAACTGGGGCTCCCTTTCATCTCAGTCTTTTATACGCTGAGGTTCCCTTTCATCTCAGTCTTTTATATGCTGTGGTTCCCTTTTTCCATTAATAAAAGTAGAAAAACAGAAATATGTGACAATTTCAATACATAACCCACCACTTATACAATCTACTCCTTAAAACATCACCTGAAATCCTATCCGTCCTATCCTATCCAATATATTCCTTATCACCAATAAGTTCTATTGCATAATACATCACCAAAAAGTCCTAATCCATGTATTCCATTGACCTTGTACATCATCCACATCACCATAGCATCATTCAAATCACCATATCATACATACATGTTCCCATGTTGTTATCACCTGCAAGAGTATGCTCACATGGGCGTGCTTCACTTGAGTTTTCTTCCGTTACATGCTGGCCTTTCTTTCTGGAGCCACGCCCTGCTTCAGTGAGCATAGAGGATTTCTTTTAAAATGACTTCTACTAAAACCACTCGGGAAACACGTGTTTTTTTATTTAGAGGACCGGTCACTATAGATCAGCGTGGCTGACTGACCTGGGGCTTCGCAAAGTACAGGGGCAAGAACCTAAGATCACGTCAAAGGTCACCACTGAAAGGTAGCCCAACTTACAGGGGTACCCCTTAAGTATACGGATACCCCTAATCACGCTCACACCAGATTTACAGTTCACCCCTTTAGGAAATTAAGGCCATGAGTCTTTATCTTGCAAGGATAACAAGTTTAATCTGTACAGAAATGAGGATGGGGGGCAAAGAACTCTGCTCCCCGACCGGCATTCTGTCCCTCTTCTGTGGCTGACTCCTGCAGACTGGTGCCAAGGAGGAGCCTTATATACTATTTAACTTGGATACTGGATACTGGCATGGCTCATCCAAAACTGTCCTTCTTGCCTTACAACGGATGCTGCCGTCTTCCTTCCTGCATGGCCGGGTTTCCATTTAGGACAAACTACTTAGCATACTGCTGCCTATGCAAGAATACATTGTAGCTCCTATTTATCATCATTTACTATATTATAAACATGTATATATAAACACATTTTCCCGTCATACTCTCCATACTTCACTCAATATACTCATATTTTATCTGGTCCAGTAATTCCCCTTAAAAGCTTATTTTCCTTATAATGTTGCATTGTGTACATGAGCCCCAGCCTGCCTGGGTTTTCTGATGGACAGGAAACAGCTGCTCAGCCACTTTGTGTACTCTGCCAGAGCTAGCCTCGGTGACGCAACACTGCATGCTCTGCGATCCATTTTTTGAACAGGCCACAGCGCAGGCCACATTCCTTTTGGCACAGTGCCTACTGCTCTTTACCATGCTTTGAGAAAAACTAAATACAATTTAACATTTTACTAATGTGTTTAGCTAATGGTTATTTACACCTTATATTTAAATACCATCTTCATTAGTGCCTGGCCATGCATGTGTGTGTGTGTGATTATTTTCGCATGAAAAAAGCTTTCTCAGTGCTATAGTGCTTAGAGAAGTCTTGCCTAATTGTAAAGCACTTTTGCAGGAAGAAGCCAACACTTAGCAGAAGCTTTCCTTGCGATTTCAGTGTCCAGTGCGAGGGAAAGGTTGCAAACATGAACACGGTAGCAGGTAAACCACGCTGTGTGCCAAAGCTCCTGCGGTGATATTTGAAGCATTGTACCTGATTAAAGTGCCCTAAAATGCCTTCCTCTCCAGACCGAGTTAGATCTGATCAACCATTGGAAACATAAGCATAAGTGTAGGCATTCTACGCTAGTGCCTCATCCGGCAACAATGCTTGAGCTTACATACGATAAGATCCAGACCATGATGGAGGCAAATGTTGGTGCATCCTTTACCTCTGTAACTATGGTGGAAGGCATTTACAATGGATTCCTATAGAATCTGTCTGGTTTTAGCAGGCGGTTCTTTCATCTGGATTGCATAGGAATCCATTGAGTTACTGCCAGCATGCATTTGTCAAGTTGATCGGAAACAGCAGGCGGACATATAATGTCCATAGGGCTCCCCAAAACTCTACCTGTCAAATTGTGGTAAATTCCATGTATCAGTAAAAATGGTAACTTTGCCTGCCATTTTTACAAATCTGCAGGACCAGAAACATGACCCTCATCATACTCTTCTGCACTTATTAGTAATCAGGTTGGAATGTATTTCGTAATAAATATATTTTTATGAATGTCAAATACTTAACACGTAAGAGGTATACAGGATACCTTTCTTAACCCGAGGAGAGGGTGGAACAGGGGTCATGTAGAAATTACACAGAAGGGACCTGCTCAATTTGCCATTTTGTGAAAAAAAGGTCCTCTCCTTTTAAATCTAACTACTATGTGGTGGACAATTAAAGAGTAAATCGTAGGTGAAAAACTTTAACTCTTCCCTTTTTTTTCTATGCGTTTAGAAAAGTGTAAGTGCCTCCCATTATTCACAATTGAGGGAGCCATTTAAAATGAATTATGTGCCGTTGCCCACCCACCCAAAAAAATACATCGATAATCTTATACGTAATTTTCTCCTTGTTTAAAAGGTACACTTTTAAAAGCCTGGTGATGAAAGGAAGTTACACCCCTGCCCCTTGTACTTGCAGGGAGGACAAAGACTCCTGTACCTGACAAGCTGAAATCGGTGGCACCCGTGAGTCACGCGTTGGACCAGGGAGGGCACCTGACGTCCTCTGTGCAGCCCCCCCCCGCGGGAGTGGGAAAGCTCGCCGCGAGTGCGTCAAGAGCAGCTGGCACAGACTGGGCCACAAAGCCCACTGAGTGCAGCGGATCTACCTTGTCCCCTGGGCCGTGGCAGAAACCGCAGAGAGGAGGTGACTCTCCCCGGAGGTCCTTAAGAGGACTCAGAGTGCCCAGGTTAACGTTGCAGACAAGAGCAACAGTAGAGTCCAGGTCGCTGTCAAGGGCCCAATGCGCAGGTGACCAACTTGACCCAGCTCAGGGCTGCAGGGGACATTGGACCTTTTAAGAACAAGAAAGCGCCGGTGCATAGCAAGAAGGCCTGCACCAAAGGAGCCTGCCGGTGCTGCCAAGAAGCCCAAAAACGCCCCTGCCGGACTCACGAAGTGTCCCAAGAAGGTGAAGTAAAAAGCAGCAGTCAAGAGCACCTCTCCTTAAAAAACCCAAGCTGCTTCACTCATGGGACCGCCAGGAGACCCGCCGAAGCCATAGCTGTTAAGAAAAAAGCGTCAAAGAAGATCTAAATTTGTGAAGCCCAAGGCTGTCAAACCTAAAGCGACAAAGCCCAAAAAGGCTGCACCCGAAGAGAAGTAGAGACCTTGCTGAGACCCTCAAAAGCTGCAGCATCCGGGAATTATCCCGGGTGTCCCAGAAGTGACCACCAGGGATGGGGGACAGGCCTGGTCACTGGAGCATGCCGTATAAAATGGAAGTCCCCCTCACGGCTTGAGGGAGAAGAAGGGACGCTGGGCTAGTGGAGGGGTAAGGAGGTGAGGGCCCACTACCCAGGTGCGTGTGCACGCTTCCTGTCTCCCATTGTGAGGCAGTAGTTGATGCCCTAGAGTGTTAAGCCAGGAGGCATTGTCCCAGCAGAAAGGATCTAGTGTGACGTTGGGGAGCTCTCCCACTCCCTTGAAGTGAAGAGGCAGTCCATCAGTTGTGAAAGAGTGGACAGGCTAGGGTGACCGATTTAAGGGTTGCATCAACATAAAATGGAAGCAGTGCCAATCCAAGGCTGGAGAGTCACCACACACATTAATTTACGCAAGTCACTGAGTGGTGGCACATAGATGGGAGATCTGTTAGCCAGCTTTGTATATACTGCAAGGAGTGACTGCCTTGTGGGATATCATGTCTTCCGTAGGGGACGAGTCCACAGCTACCAAAAAAGATGTTGCAGTACTGATGGAGGAGATTAGAAACAGGAGAGTGGACATTGGAGGAACGGTTCACAAAATTGCTCAAAGGATTGACAAAATGGAGGAGAGACTGGAGGAGGTTGAGCATAAACAATCCTCCCTGGACACCCTGGAGACCCAAATTGATGTGCGAATGTCTGAAATGGAAAGGAGAGAGGCTGAGATTATACTGAAATGGACGATCTTGAAAAAAGGGGAAAAGGCGGAATAATCTAAGACTTGTTGGGATCCCGGACAAAGAAGGAGAGACGGAGATGGACTTCAGAAGAACTTTGCATGAAGTCACGTAAATCACTTTTGAGGACACCATTGACGAAGCGAAAATTGAGAGGATTCATAGAGCAGGCGGCTCAGTGGGGGGCCCCAAATTAGTCCTCATCTGTTTCCATAACTACTCCGATAAGATCAAGATCTTTGATTTATGGGTTGCATCAACACAAAATGAAAGCAGTGCCAATCCAAGGCTGGAGAGTCACCACACACATTAATTTACGCAAGTCACTGAGTGGTGGCACATAGATGGGAGATCTAAGTTAGCCAGCTTTGAATATACTCCAAGGAAGATCGTTGGAGGGACTGCCTTGTGGGATATCATGTCTTCCATAGGGCACGAGCGCACAGCTACCAAAAAAAGATGTTGCAGCACTGATGGATGTGATTAGAAACATGAGGGTGGACATTGGCGGAATGGTTGACAAAATTGCTCAAAGGATTGACAAAATGGAGAAGAGGCTGGAGGAGGTTGAGCATAACCAATCCTCCCTGGACACCCTAATTGATGTGCGAATGTCTGAAATGGAAAGGAGAGAGGCTTAGATTATACTGAAAATGAACGATCTTGAAAACCGCGAAAAGCCGGAACAATCTAAGACTTTTTGGGATCCCGGACAAAGAAGGGGAGACAGAGATGGACTTCAGAAGAACTTTGCATGTAGTCATGAAGTACACTTTTGAGGACAACACCATTGACAAAGCGAAAATTGAGAGGATTCATACAGCAGGCGGCTCAGTGGGGGGCCCCAAATTAGTCCTCACCCATTTCCATAAATACTCCAATAAGCTCAAGATCTTGGAGAAAGCAAGAAAGAAAGGCCTGATGATGTACGACACAAGTAGAGTAACAATTTTTCAAGATCTGTCCTCCCTGACCCTCGCCAAAAGAAGACTCTGCTTACCCCTTACGAAGTGGTTAAATGAGAAAGGGATCCGGTACAGGTGGGGCTTCCCATTCTCCATTGCTTTTGAAGTGGATGGGTACAAATTCAAACTTACTACCAAGGATGACATTCGCAGAGTCACAGGGGGGCTCGTAAGAGAAGCCGGAACTCCTCAGAGTTCAAAAGAGAAGGTGGCAGGTGATGGAAAATGGCATAGTTAGGGTCCAAATAGAAGACAAATGCCAGGATCCCGGAGGTTTAGAAAGTTGAACACATCCCCGGTGGCCGAGACCTGATCTAATACTGATGCATAATTCTGCAGTAAAACTCGAAGAGGGGTTGTCATAATTAGATGGGACTTGGGATGTGTTGCCCCGGCAGGGGTCTACTGAATACCTAACCGCCTCAAGGCGTTTGGCAGGAAGTGGTGCCTGGGCCGAAGGTTGGGAGAGTTGCAGTTATTGTTTGATAAGGGATTGTTGTGGTGGGTCCCTAAAGTATGTGGTTTGGACGGAAGGTATGTGATCGAATGGGTTCAGTTGGTGGTTCAGTTTCCACCTAGTGATGCTAACTGGGGATAGCTGGGGTGCCTTTTGGGGATTGGGTGGGCATTTTGTGAAGGGGTTCCGGACAGGGGGTGGGGATTGGGACCTTGGTACAGGTTCTCCTCTTTTGGTTTTCCTTTTATGACAATGTTCAAATTGGCACGCAAAGGCATGTCTGGTGGAAAGGAAGGTGCTCCCGAAGTGGGGTTACATTATGGCTGCAGTGGGGGAAGGAACACAGGAGGGCCGTTTGAGGATCAGCACTCTTAATGCCAACTCGCCTACGAAAAGATCCCTGGTTGCAAGGGAACTCTGAGAACGGAACATGATGGCCTCTTCCTCCAGGAGACTAAATTTAGTAAGGGAGAGGAACAAAGAATTCCTTGTGGTTTGGTTGGCCGAGAATATTGGGGATCAGGTCCTTTAAGGAAAGCGGGAGTGGGTATCCTAATAAGTAGAGCGCTGAAGATGGAGGTGTCTACGGTCTGGTCAGATGTAGCAGGGAGGGCCCTTCTGGTCTCGGGTACCATGAAGAAGGTGTGATTCACGCTCGCCTCAATTTATGCCCCCAACTAGGAACAGATTTCTTAAGAGTACCCTCTTGAAAATACTGGTAGAAAGTTCTGGACACCTTTATGTGGGGATTTGTCTTTAATATATGGGCGGATGCCAAATTAGACAGAAATGGGTTGCACGCTAGCGAACAAGAATTGCTGAGGCCAGGTAATGGGGCGGTTCAGGAGACATTGGAAGTGTATGGGTTGCGAGATATATAGCAGGATTTCCACCCAGAGGAAAGGGGTAACACCTACTCGTCCCCCCATGGAACCTTTACTAGGATTGATTATATGTATATTTCCAGGGACCTGTGGGGAGAGGCACAGTGTTCAGATCTATCTCTTGGTCAGACCATGATATGGTGACAGTGGATTTGGGCTGGTTGGGGATGAGCCCCAGCAGCTCGAAATGGAGGTGTAATGAATCCCTAGAGAAGGACCCAGCATTCCAGCTGTAGATGGCCAAGGAAATCGGGGAATACCTCAACATGAATCACACAGGCGAGGTGGAGAATAGTATTGTTTGGAAAGCAGGGAAGGTGACATGGAAAGGGCTTCTGATTAGGGAAGGGGCCAGGAAAAAAAGCGAGCAGAAAATTATTCGCATATTTGCAATTTCTGAAACAAATTTTATGAAAAAGGGAATAAAGCTGATGTACTCCTGGCAGCTAGACTAAGACGGCAGCGTGCAGACAGATGGGTTTCCGAAATTGATGGTCAGGACAAACTAAATGAAGTTTCAATGGAAGGAATTTAGGAGGCTTTTGCTCCTTTCTATGAGACGCTCTATGAATCAGGGGCTAAACCGGAGGAGGGAGCAAACACATAATTAGCAGATATTCACCTGCCGAAACTGTCCGACGAGGAAGGCCCCCATAACAGAGGATGAAATTAAGAAGGCAATGGCAAGATTACTGCTGGGAAAGGCCCGTGGGGAGGATGGGTTCTCAGCAGGGTTTTACAAATCCTTCCTCATTGTCCTACTGCCATTTATGACAGAACTGTTGAATGACATATTAAATACTAGTAAAGCCCAAGAGTCCTTCGCTCGGGCACTTATCACGGTAATACACAAGGAGGGGAGGGACCCCCCGAACATGTGGTGCTTATCGCCCGATCACCCTTCTTAGCATAGATGTTAAAATCTACACCCGGGTGCTGGTGCTGGTGGCAAGGCTAGAGGGGTACATGCCAAAACTGATTCACCCGGACCAAGTAGGTTTCATTAGGGGACGACGGGGCTGACATGATGAGGAAACCCTTACACCTGATGCATGATGCCCAGAGGATGACTGGGGACTCCTCACTCCTTTCAGTGGATGCCAAAAAGGCATTTGACAGGGTGGAGTGGTGGTTTCTCAAAGCAGTGCTCACTAAGTGTGGTATAGGGGAAAGGCTTCTCTGTGGAATTATGGCAGTATACTCATTCCCCAAGGCGTGTGTGGCGGTAAAGGGTGGCTACTGCGGTTGGTTTGCGTTGGGTAGCGGAACTAGGCAGGGCTGCCCCCTCTCGCTGATGTTAATTGCACTCTTAGTAGAACCTCTTGCCCAGATATTAGGGAAGACCCCTGTGTAGAGGGATTCCCGATAGAAGGGGTGAATTATAAAGTCGTGCTTTATGTGGATGACATGTTTTTACACATACAGAATCCCTTGACTTCCATACCTGTGGCGATCCATTTGATTGAGCAATATGGCTCCAGGGCGGGATTCAAGATTAACAAGTCTAAATCAGTGCGTTTTCCCTTGGATAAGAAAGGGGATGGTGAAATAATAGGGAGGTTTGCACCTCTGTGGGGTGCAGGTCAACCTGGGAACGTTAAGATACTTAGGAATCAATGTCACAAGGGATGTAGGGGAATTATTTGAGGCAAACTCCAGCCCCCCGCCCCCTGATGACCAAAATCAGGGCGGAATTGGAGAAATGGAGCAAGCTAACAATATCATGGTTGGGTTGCATAAGTGCTCTTAAAATGGTTTTCCTCCTGAGGTGCCTATATATGTTCCAGATGCTCCCCATTCAGATCCCAGACTCATTTATTCGGGAGACAAATGACTCCCTCTTGAGATTTCTTTGGCAGATGAAAAAGGCTAGAATATCCAGTGATGTATTGGTCCTACCCAAAGAAAAAAGTGGAGTAGGCCTGCCAGACATGAAACTCTACTATTAAGCAGCTCAGCTCAGGGTTCTTATACCCCATCGTAGAGCCTAAAGTGATCTCCAATGAGTTACGTTGGACAACTTACAGTTGCACCCTGTCACAGGTGGGGAATGGCTGTGGGTACCGCGAAGTAAGCTCGCCCGCAGAATACGGGGGCATCCTATCGTGGGTACCATATGGGACATATGGAGAAAAGGAGTAGAAATGAAAGGAGTTACAATCTGGCCCTCGTCCTTGGACATCTCTGGGTGCCAGGAGTTAGGGGTGCAACCCTGAAACATTCCAGAAATGGTTTGAGGTGGGACTGGAAAGTATTGGCCAACTTTGGAGTGAGGGCCGCTTCATTAACATAACCGAGTTGGAGGAGGCACTTAGAATAGCTAAACTCTCAAGTCTTCTCATACCTCCAATTAAAGGGGGTGCTAACTGGTGTGTGTTGGAGGGAACAGATATAGAGAGACCTCACCCCCTTTGAAAAAATCTTAGATAAAGGAACTGAGATGAAGGGACGGATCTCGGCGATGTATGGGGCTCTTGTGGAATCTGGGACCTGGTCCACTGAGAAACTTAGACGGTGGGAACAAGGCATGGAGGGGGGCATAGACCCAGCTCTTTGGAGTATGCTTTGCAGGGGGGCTTCTAAGACCTCGATTTCCAGTCAATATAAGCTGCATGCCATCAAGCTCCTTCACAGGAATTGCTTAATGTTGCTATGAACATATTCATCACGGAAACAATAACAGCAAGGCTCCATGGACAGGCGGGCCCTCTTGAAATGGAGTGGGGAGAATTTATTGACAAATACATGAAGCCCGGAACAAAGCTACCAGATGGTAATACAAATGTATGAGATAGAGAGATTTCAGAAACCCTAGTGGAGACGTGCAGAGGCAGTGCCGTGAATGTTATTGGAATTACAATTTTATCCACACCCGAGTTGTGTCCCGGTGCCAGGGGTCAATGTTTAAGTATTTTATAGTCATCTGAAGGTTTAAAATTGTGGTTTGTGACGGGTGAAATCAGTACTAAGGGGGAAGGGAAAGGGTCGGGGACAGTTGGGGGCTGTTATCGTGGAGGGAGGGGGAAGGGGTGAAAGAAGGGGGATTTCTGTTGTCTGTACTGCCTCAGAAAGTTGATAACTGTATTTTACTAAATCCTTTAATAAAGGAAACATGTTTAACAAAAAGAAGTTTATTCTTAGGGGTTTATTACAAGTTGGCCAGTATTCTCCCAGTAAATCTGCCGGAATAACACCCAACAGAATTACTGTTACCGCTAATTGGTCTAGCAGTATTACCGCCGGATTACAAGTGGCAGTGGCGGTGTTAAGTCCCCATTTTTTTGGAGTCCATAGGACTTAATAGGGTAATTCTACCAAAAATGGTCAGAAAGTCGGCAGATTTACCTCCAGCTGATAGTTGGAGGTGAAGCCTCCAACTTTCCGGTAATGCAGTGGTTTATGGTAATATCGCCACATTTAACCCGCACCGCCCAACTCGTAATGACCCTCTTAGTGGTTAATTCATTGATGTCAATATCAATATTGTCAAGCACCCTAGTAAGTTGTGAAGTAAATTCGTACAAGGAATCTATTTTTTTATACCATTCATATTTCTGTTCAAATCCTGAAATTAACTCATAGGGCCTCATTACGACCCTTGCGGAAATGGAAAAATGATGGCGGAAATGCAATACCGCCATCGAACACCGCTCGTTGCGATCATGACCCGTCACCGTAAAGTACGATGCCATTAGCGACACCGCAGTGAACGGCAACGCTAACTGCACCAAGTACGCGCACGCGCGCCTTGCAAAACCGGAATCACCGCCATGGCGCAACGGTACGCGAATTCTGACCCTAGCGGACATGTACTGAACGCCATCAAGCACGTCGTAAAGTACCATTCCGCCATGGCGAGAAATACGGCAACGCGAACCAACCGTAAATGGCCCACTGAGTGCCTGTACTCCACTCCCTGGCCTCATTGCACAACTCCTGGCAGGCGCAATGTACTCACACTATGCAACCAGTGAAATCCACAATTCACCCATGCATGCCAACGTAGAAAAGCATGCAGGGGCTCAAAGCGCCCCGTGAGTGGGCATCCATGTACGGCATGTCACCATAGCCGTACTGACGCAGCACAGGCATGTGAAGGTACAATACATCAAAATGAAAATCAAGAACACATGACACAAAACAACAGTAGTCCCCCATCGCTTGCCACCAGCGCAAGGCAACATCCAAAACAGCATCCTGAGGGGGATCGCACCAGCCCTGTACTCATGCCAGTAAACAAACCAACCATCAGCAGAAGCATGTACCACACAAGTCGGCAGAGTGACTGAGCAGCCAGGCTCATCCCAAGAGGGGCCGATGGGAGCTGCAGGGCACAGATGGCATCAATACAGAAGCTATTCCAATGGACATGACCCCAGTCCCCCTCCAACAAACGCACGCAAACACAGTCACCTGTGACCAGCCACATTCTGAACAACCCATCATTCCACCAATCGACCTGGCTGACAGGCACCAGTCGGCCAAAAGCCAATCCCCCGCCCCTGAACAGCACATCATGTAAACAGTCACAATGGCAGCCCCTATCCGTGACCATACTGTGCTACGTAGGCAAACGCGGCCAGTACTGTACCACACAACTCAACTCAGAAGGCGGAACACAATGCAGATCATCACGCAATACATACCGCCACAAAGCGAAAATCGCCACATCACCTGCAAAGAACAGCGCAACACGACAAATATCGGAATACAATTTAAATGCACATCCAAATGACAAAGGCCCCACAGCAATTTGCAAAATACCACCAAAACAACCATCATCACCGAGGGCTGCATCTGCAATAATTGACCGGCTTCCACTTGTGTGACGCCCTGTACCATCATGGCACACAGGGCCTACATCAACGTTCCAAAAGGCAACATGGAAGCGGCAAGAACCGCAGGTCCGTCCCATGAGGCAGGCACTAGTCGAGCTGAAAGGCCGAAATGTTGCACCTAGCCACCAGTACAGCGTAAGGGCATGTGGCCCATTGGCGATCGTCCCATAAGATCGAAATGGTGCTCCACTGATTCACCCGAAGCTGCAGGAGTCGAGAGTAAAAACCATCTGGAGGAGTGGCGTAGAGATGGCATCTGCAATAGGGCAGGAGATACCTGTCACCCAAAAGAAACACAAATTAACCGATTGCATTACGGGACTCATGATGCATTACAATCTTCATTCAACACACCAAATCCACACCCATATGCATGCTAGCCCACTCCAAAGGAATATACACACCCCTAAATCAGTATCGAATCATAACGAAACCAATCGAGCTAAATACACCATTGTCAACGTCGGTTACTGTGCATGCGTCCGTCAAGATAGAACCCATGACATGGGATTAGTAACGTGCCTAGACACAAGTGTATGAAGGCGCGTCGAGACAGGGAGGATCCGACAAGGGCAGATAGACGTATGTCCCACTATGGCAGCCTTGCATCACATAACGCAGGGGAAGGGGAGTGAATCAAAAAACCCATGTACATGGCAGACCCTAAACGGAATCATCAGTCCATGCATCCACACATCATTCCCTCATCCCGCAATGAAAACGCATGAATATTCACTCACATAATATGTGAAACTTCCATCGCGTCTGTGCGTAATGCAGTCCGCAAAAACCACTGTGCCCCTGGCCGGATCTGTAGTGTTGTGAAGCAAGATGGATTTGGGAACGTCCTGCCTTATCGTCCACTACGCTGTTGCGCATCCCATTCAATTCATATCATTCATTGCCTGCTCGTTATGGGCCATGTCCCAAGGACATTCTACAATAGAACGTTACATTTCCAGCCAGACCTGTGGGCGTATCCTCGCCGCTACTTCAAAACCCAAAATGCTGGCCTTCGAATTCCTCACTTGCAACATTACGTCGAAAAGGCTTCTGTGAACGCTTGCATTCACAATTACATCAATGTAGTGCGGCTGTGTGTCATGATGCTAACTGGCTGCAATCACAAATGGCACGCCACGCCCGTCGGTGAAGTACGTTACTGTGCTGCATGAGGGTCGGCCATCGATCGAGCCCTACATACCACTGACTCTTCACAGGTATGTAAGCGGCTGCAATCATAGCATGTGTAACAATGGGAGCATAGCATGAAAATCAGTCAAAGTACATCACACTGCCATCGGGATTTGATACATGATTCAAATCCCAAGATGCCATGCGGCCAAATGCAGCCTTACGTGCGGGACGTGCTCGGCCAGAAGGGATTGCATCTGCCACAGATTCATTCAATCAGCACAGGTGGAGGCCATACAGGCCGACAGCACATATATTGCAGACCCAAACCCCTCCCACAACCACTCCCACTCCAAAATGCTACCGGCAGGACTAGCGATGTTGGGCCTGGGGTACCAGATAGCACTGCAAGTGCTACAACTACAAGAAGACGACGAACAACAACAGGTACAACAACCGGGCGCACAGGGGAGACGGAGGAGAAGGAGGAGGAGGAGGGCAAGGCAGGGTCAGCAAGGCCCACAAGCACTGCCACTACCACCACGCAGGCGGCCCGCAATCCCACGCCTCCGAGCCGATCCGTTCAACCTCACTGCTGAGCAGATCCACACCCTCTACCGTTTGGACCGGGACACCATAATCGCCATTGTGGACATGACACATGCTGACCTCGTGAGCATGATAGATAGCCCAACCGCCATCCCACCCCTACTGAAGGTGGTGTCTGCACTCCACTTCCTGGCCACAGGCACCTACCAGCACACAGTGGGACAGTTGCATGGCATTTCACAGCCACTGTTCTCACGGACACTCTTCCAAGTGCACGATGCCCTCCTGAAGCACGCCGACGACCACATCACACTACCACGCACGTACCAGGAGATTACCAACGCTAAAGTGGGATTCCATGCACTTGGCGGCATCCCGGGTTGCATTGGTGCCATCGACTGCACCCATGTTGAATTGGTTGTCCCACATGCCATGGAGGTCCAGTACCGCAACCGGAAACAATTTCATTCAATCAATGTGCAAATGGTGTGTGACTCCAACAAGATATTTACGCATTGTTGTGCCAGATTTCCAGGATCTACCCATGATTCTATGGTCCTGAGGAACACAAGAATACCACGCTACATGGAGCGACACGCAGGGCACAGATCCTGGCTACTCGGTGAGTCTCATTCCATGCATGACATCGTGGCCCATTTGATGCGTCAATGACCTTGCAGGGGGGGGGGGCTACTTAGCACTATCATTCCACTGACACCCTTTATTCGTCTCATACAGGTGATGCCGGGTATCCACTGAAGAGATGGCTCCTTACACCAATCCGGAACCCACAGAACGAGCATGAGGAGGACTACAACCATGCCCACTCACGTACCCGTGTGGTCATTGAACAGGCATTCGGCCTACTGAAGGCTCGTTTCCGCAGCCTCAGCAGGTCTGGCGGGGCACTCATGTACAGCCATGAGAAGGTTTCTAAGATGGTCATGGCATGTGTCATGCTGCACAACATGTGCATACATAGGAATGTGCCCATGCCCCCTGACGCTGTACTGCATGCACCTGAAGATGATGATGATGATGAGGGTGGGGATGTGGAGGCACCTCAAGGAGTCCATGAGGCACAGGATGTACGTGCAATCCGACAGAGCATCATAGATGCATGCTTCTAGCAACCACGCATGGTGCCTATTACACGGAAAGGGGACCTGTGGCACTGTGTGTGTGTAGTACAGGCACATTGTGGACTGTACGCCTATGAAGGCCTCGTACGCAAATATCAATGTCCACACATGTCATTGGATGATAATGAGGTGCTGTATTGTTAATGTGATTTGATTTATACACCCTATGGACCCGCCACCCAGTGAAGCCCAACACACCCCCTCCACCCTACTACCTCCCCCCCCAACACCAGTGTCCAAATATGCATGCTGTCCGTGGGTAGACGCTATTGCAAGCCCCCTCTACGGGTATCAGGGGCACCCCTGCCCGTGGAGCGCAGGTTCCTGCCAGATCTGCGTTGGGGGCTGCCCTGGACGGAACTTGCCACGGATGATGTCTCTGCCTGCTCGCGTCCATGCATGTCTCTGAGGGTTTGTGAGAGCTCCGAGAGCACACGGCGCACAGCAGCAAGTTCAGCACAAACGTCTTTGGACGTCGCATGCAGTTCCCCCCTCAGGCTCTCGGTGCTTTTCTCCATTTGTGCTCTCAGGCTCTCGGTGCTTCTCTCCATTTCTCCCCTGAGGCTCTCACTACTTTTCTCTATTTGTGCCCTGAGTGTCTCGGTGGATGTTTCCATGGCTGCCCTGGAACCCCCGCATTCATTTGCATGGTCCTTGAGTAGCGTGGACGCTTCCTGCTGTTGCTCGATCAGCAGGTCGAGGGACTGTTGCCTCTGCTGGGCCATGGACATTTGCGGTGGTGTGACAGGGGGGCTGCTCAACACATGTTGCCTTGGCACAGGACTTGTGGGGGTTGGCCAGTCGTCGTCTTCAGGGTGCCCCTGCGTGGTTTCGTCATGGTGTAGGGGATGGAACATGCAGGGGGATTGGGAAAGGTCATGGATGGTACCTACGTCGCCAGCACTGTTTTCCGTGTCGGAGCATGCTGGCATGACAGCTGTGTCACCTATGGTGCTGCTACCACCAGAGGCAGTGCCATCAGATACGTTCTTTGGGGGGACCTGTGGTGCTGGGGTTGTGGACTTGCTGGCTGCTGGGGTGCCTGTTGCAGTCCCCTCCAGTGTGCTGCCACTTGATTCCTGCTGCTGCCGTGTCTTGATCCTTGCACCTGAGGTGGAGGCTCTTGGGACGTTGGTCCTGGCCCTCTTTGCAGGCGTGCTGGTAGGGGTGTCCTGCAGCTCGTCGTTGGTATCGGACCCTGTGGTGGAGTAAAGAGGGGCGAGCGTTAGTTATGGGTCTGTCGGATTTGGAATGGCAACGTATCAAATGCATTGGGGTGGTACATGAGGCTGATTTGGGACTGGGCCTTGGAGGTGGTCTCATTTTCGTGTGGATTGAGGATGCATTCATTTGGCTGCCTGCAGTTAGGGGGTGCATGCTGCACATGTAGGGGTTGTTTATGGCTTCTTGATTGATTTGTTTGTTCATTCTGACTTTTAGAGGGCGCTGTCAGGGCAAAGTATGTATTGCACTATGGGGTCACATGGTACTGCACATGTTCGTGGTTTGTGGATTTCGCATTGTTTCTCTTGGCCAACCTACCTGATTCTCCGGATGTCGGCACTCCTTTCTCCATCCCTCCGACTCCCTCTATGCTCTCCATTCCTATGGTGGAGGCGCAGATTTCCTCCCAGGGGGTCAACTTGATGGGCGACTCTGAACCCCCCCCGGTAGCTGTGGCGATGTTCCTGTTCGCAGAAAGTATGCTGCGTACGCGGATCCGCAGGTCGTCCCACCGCTTGCGACATTGCTGTGGCGTGCGGGGTGTTGTCCCCACCGCACTTACGCGCTGTGCCACCAGGGCCCATATGGCCTTCTTGTTGGCAAGGGCCGTCCTGGTCATTTGACTGGAGAAGACGACGGCGGAATTTTCCTGTAGGGTCTCGGTGAGCACGGTCAGTTCCTCTCGGGAGAAGTGTACCTGCCGCTTGCGGTCACACGCTTTCTTGGCTACCTTTCCCATATTTATTTTTTTAACTGGGGTTGCTAACGGGTTGGGATGTGTGTCAGGGTCGGATTTTTTATGGTTGTGTTGGGATTCGGATTTTATAGTTGTGCGGCGTGCTGTTTCCCGTTCCGGCCACATGCTTTTACTTCCGTTTCCGTATATTTACGGTGGCCGTAATTTGCGGTGCACGCTCGTTACGGTGACCGCTCATTACGGTGACCGCTAAGATGGGTGGCGGTATTGCACCTGGTGCAGCGTACGGCGGCGGTAAGGGCCGTTTTGGGGTCATTTCCGCCATCGCAGCCTTTCGGATTCCGCCATGGCGTAATGCTCGTGCCCGATGGGTCGTGATTGGCCGCACTTTGCTCCTTCGTGCAATGGCGGAAACGCTATTTACGCTGTTGCGGTCCGGTCAGTCACTTTCCGCCAGGGTCGTAATGAGGCCCATAGAAGGGTCCAGCATTGTACCATATAAAGCAAGTTTCTTCCACACCACCTAGGATTGAAGAGAAATAAGCCCTGCCAAATAATACAATTTGGTATGCATTGTGCCAATCCTAGGAATCTCTTCCACATTGTGCCCTCCAAGGTATTGAGAAAGGACCTAATCATGCGAAATAACATCTAGACTATAAATTATGGAGGGTACAATTTTTTCACAATAAATCTTGTGACCCGCAATAATAGAGAATATACCGTGAGACCAATACACTTGTGTTAGCTGAGTGGTCAAGGGTAGCATTCTTGCTCTCAAATTCCCTTGTATATTTTGTAAGGAGGCATTTTGATGGCTGTGAAAGCCCAGATATTTTAAGGACTTTATGCGCTCCAGTTTTTGTTCTTCACCCTTCCATATCATTTATTTAGGAGATCTATTAGAGAATATTAGTACATTAGACTTAGCGCTGTTAACCAGCACGTTGTTATCAATTGCATATGAAGAAAATAATGATCACTTCCTTTGAAGACCTATTGGAGTTGGGTCAAACAAGAGCAAAGAGAGCTACTTTTACTGCCATGTTTTATGGGTCCGGGGGCTTTGGAAAATGAACCCTCCTCAGAATGCAAAAATAAGTGTGAAGGCAAGGCATTAGCCAGATACACCTCCATTTTACACCCAATGGACATTTTACAACAATTGGATCGAAAGAAGGGGCACTAAATGGATTTTACATTTCCACTGTGCTTTCCTCCTCTTCCTTCAAAGAGCACAGACTGCATGAGATTTTCATTCAGGCATACAAGGAATGTGTCCCACTGGAATTGGCCTGATTTAAGAACCTTATAAGAGCAAGTGGATTCCATAGGAACATATCGGAGCTCATTTTCAATGGAGCGAACACTAATTCACATGCGTAAAAATCTTGCGTAAGACTTGTACGTGTGTGATTTACTTCGCTGCTCAATTTCAAGCATTTGTATGGTAGAGAGCAGGGGCGGAACAACATTTTGCTATTCCTCAGTCTCCCGGCATGCATTTTGCTGCCGGCAAAAATGCTGGGTATCCACATGGAGCCCGCTGGCTTTATGCACCAGCATAAAGCAGGCAGACTTCATAGGGATCTATTGTAAACACATTTAATATTACGATTACACGCTGACTGCCATGCAAGCATGGTAGACACGGCTTCCTCATTTGCACCGCAAAGGGCAAATGTGTAGGGCAAATGTGGCGTACATGCGTAGAGGAGCAGACGTATACATCCGCAGGTGATCCTACCCCATATCTACTCTGTATATTGGAGACATGAGATTGTGCCCTAACTCCAGCTATTGTACCAATACTGCAGCGAGTATTTGAAAGATGGTATCCATTGAGACAACCGTATTAAATGTATCCTCGAGTTGATGACAGCCTGCAGGGGGAGATCCCTGAAGGAATATGAGAAAGAGCTAAGAACATGAACTTATGACGTCATAAGAAAGTGTGCACAAAACCCCGAAATGCTGAATGAAGACAGTGGCCCTCATTCTGACTCAGGCGTTAAGGGGTTTACGGCGCCGTAAACGGCGCCGACCCTTAACGCCTGATTACAAGGTTCCTTTTGCGGGATGGCTTTTAACGGCTGCTTTTTTGCAGCCGTTAAAATCCATGCCGCAAAGGGACCTTTGCGATAATTACGGCACCGTAATTTACGGTGCCGTAATTATCGCCTTTCCCCATTCCCATTATGCCATATGGGGCAAACATGGGAATGGGGAAGGGTAAAATGGGAAATGGGGATTTACCGCCCCACTCACCTTGGAATGGGGCGGTAAATCCGCCAACCACCATGGCGTAAACGTAGTTTACGCCATGGTGGTAAGGGTACGACCCAGGCGGTAACTTACCGCCTGGGTCGTAATGAGGGCCAATGTATGAATCCTAGAGGAGGAATAACGAAGTAAGAATCAAGTGAACCTTAAAAGTGTCAAAGAAGAGTACACGTTAGAAAGTGCTGCAGAAACCAGAAATATGATGAATGTACGTATGCGGAAACGCAAGATAGATTAAGTCATCGTATAGGCTAGCTACAAGTAGTGAATAGAATGCAGGCGGAGCCGTCATTGTACAGAAAGTGGACATTGGTATCATGAAATAAGTAAGCCAAAGAACCATGGAGAGAAAATGAAAGGCTTTGTCGCAGTAGAATAGCAGGTTGTTGGAACTGCGTTGGGAGGCTGTCTGGCCTGAAGTCAAGAACTAAGTAGTCGCGGTCAGCTATCTACACTGAAAAGGAACATGTACGTAGAGGATGAATCCTCTTACATTAAGGTGCAAGAAAGAACACAGAAGATGGCAAGTCTTAATTCATTAAAGCATTTAAAAGCTTGCAGAATGAACAGAATAGTGGTCTCCTGTCGCAAGAGTCGAGACACGATACAGAGTGTCCTCACTCCCATTTCATTCCTAGGAAAAGAATACTCTGCAAGGCCAAGTAGAAAGAATTTCAGGGCAGAAGGCATGGGTGATGATAGATGTTTGGCTAATTCGGTAGTAGGGCAGCTTCATGTTTATCTTCTTGCACCTGGGTCTTGGCATACATGCTGCTAATTGAACCAAATGTCCAGACATGGCACAACCGTGCCAAACCAATTGTATTAGTCCATATAACGAAGGACCTTATAGCTTGAGAAACCAATGAAACACTGCTTAACTGATTTTTCTTAAATGACCCATAAGTAGTTCACCTGATATCTTACAGCCAATAACAAACCTAGCTCCTATATGATTGTATATCTACATGTGTCCCTTAACCAATCCTGACCCTTGATAGGTGTTTTACTATTGCCACGTAGCGTGCCGTCATTCTGACGCACAAAGAAGTATATAATTGTATTTAATGTGGAAATCGAAAAGAGAATGAGCGTATATGTCCATTGATGTTTATTGTAACCTCCCTGTTTGAGATAATTGCTAATAAAAGAGCAACTTGCCATCTTCTTGAGTTTGTCCGGTTATTTGGACTCAGAATTGTTCTGGTTTAACTACACTGTGGTGTCTGCCAACAGCTATGGGACACTAACCTTGTGGATCCTGTGGGGTCTGCAAACTTACCTCTAGGAGCAAAGAAGTAGACAAAGGTCTAGCAAAACCCTGGACCCAAAAAAGCCTTACTAACTGCAACACAGACTTTGTTGTCTATTTGATTAAGTGTAAATGTGGACTACTGTATGTGGGCAAGACGATCCGTAAAGTGAAGATTCGGATAATGGAGCACCGAAGTTGCATAAAAAACAAAACTGAATATGCACCATTGGTTAAACATTTTGGCATGCTAAAGCATGATCATGAGGACTTCACAAGGACAATACTTATGTCTTTGAAAGGGGGCAATCCCCAAACTGTTGAAAAAAGGCTTTTTAAACTGAACAAAAAATGATTTATATGTTTCATAGTGATGTTACAGGTCTGAATGAGACTGTTGAATGATACAAAATTCAAACATAATTATGAGGCTCACTGATATCCAACTTGTATTAGCGTCTTCCTGTAATAAGCCTTACTCTCCATCCCGTTATGTAGGGGTTCCCTCTCTCTCTCTCAACACCCTACTGAGCCATCCCGTCCATATCTGGGTCCCTGTGCCCTGTGGAGCACTTTTGTACTCGCTACCTGTCACTTTGATCTTAGGTTTATATACCCTTTTGTTCGATAATACACACAGGTTCACTATATGCCTATTCTGCACCCCGCCCAGCTGGGATAGTTGTCCCCTCACACTTCGAATTTGGGCAGATTTCCTACGTCAACACATACTCTTATTGTGACTCTCCCCCTACTTGCTGATTGACTCTTTTAGAGTCCCCCTCCACCGGCCCCTCTGTTGGCACTGTGACCGTGCGTATTATTAATTGCTACATCTTGGTGTATCTCTGGCCCCAGGGCCCTTTTTTAGATGGATTGCAGTTGCACCCTTCCTATGCATTATACCCGACTTGGGGTTCTAATTATATATATATATATATATATATATATATATATATATATATATATATATATATATATATATATATATATATATATACACACTGACTTACCGGCTACACAATTCTATCATGGCTGCCGCCTTTTTCCTTAGATAGGAACATCAACATCAAAGTAGGACTCTGAACATTGTTATGACTAGGTTTACTTTTCTTGCAGCCGGGCGTGACTGACCTGCTCACAGCTTTTCAGTGCGTTACGAGGCAGCCACCCGAACCCGGATCATGGCTTACAGGTATGCTCCCTCTCCCACATGCTACTTGCCTACTGATCGATACCTAGACCGGCACTGTTATTATCTTGACAGTGTTCCGATTTTCACAGCTCGCCAGCACAGACACTACCGCTTCCACTAACTCGAGGAGCGGCGTTTGCGTAATATTTAAACCTTGCAGCAGTGCCCGACCGTTTTTCGGCTGATCTCTTCTCGCCACTCTTTGAGGCTACAGGTACGTGCTACCTATCCTGAGGTCGTTGACGCACTTTGCACTGTAAATGCCTGGTACCTATACCATTCTGATAGTGTTGTATACCAATGGTACTACATGTCATTCATCCAAGCTCTTTCCTTTTCAGCTCCATTTGTCCCATATGTTTGGGCTACGGCTGATCGCAATACGGGACCTAACTTACACCAAAGGGGTGCCCCTCTATAAGGTATTATAGTATATGTATTCTGGCAATATTATTTCTAACTACCATTGGAATATATGGCACTTTTACAACGGCCTTAAGTGAGATTCCACTATTGTTAAACCATTCTTGAATGGACTACCCTACTACTCTAAGACTAGTTATGTTTCTTTCTGTAGGATACACTGTCTTTCGTGATGGGTGATGCCCGGCTAGTCTAATAGCGCCACTCTAGACGCTGGACTGGGGTTAAGGCTGAAGTACACCCCAGCCATCCCCCCCCCCACCCCCGATGATCTGCTCCCCATTCTCATTGGCAGGTGAGCATTTATAGGCTCTACATCATGTTCTATCTACTTGTTGTCTACCTATTCAGTATTAGTGTTTGGGCCCTGATGCTGCTATTTGAGAAGCTTACTTAGTGGCTTTTCCTGTATTTAATACTTTGTAGGACTGATTCCTCATCCTACTCCAACTGAATCATAGAAGTTGCGAGCCCCCACAAGCACCAGTAAAGGTAACTTACCTTTTTTGGTTCTCTTGTTCATTGTTAGAACTATACAAAGTAATGTAGCTACTAAACAGCTGACCCATTGTTCTTATATTTTTAATTCTACAGGTGACATGAAATTGGCCCAGACTTATTCTGTGAATCTATAGGAACTAGGTTTTTTGTCATAATAGTTTTCTCCTGATGAATGTTCGTTATTTGTGTTTTGTGAACAGAAACATGTCGAGACAGCTCTCTGGATCAAAAACAGATATTTCAAAATATGTTACACTGATCCAAATGGATTTTGGTACACAGTAGGTTTTCCAAAGTGTACATTGTTTTTCTGAATCTGTATTATCTAGCATCAATTGCCTAATATGCATTCCTACGTTTTCTGTGAAGTATTGTGTTTTTTGTTGTGGACTAATTGATTTAATTAAGTTTTTAATTATACTGATTTATTATTAAAGAAAGTTTTGTAATTTTTTAGACGTGATTGGTCCCCTTTACCTTCCAGACCCTAGTGGGCACTACCTGTATCTCTAGCTCTCTCTCTAGTTTATACTTTGACATGCATCCACCCGGATTTAGACAGAGTAGACACTGCCAACCTTGTGATGAACAGTGATGAACAGTGGTCTACCGGGTTTCCTCCTTGATATCAAAGTAATCCCATCCAGTAACAGCTGCGCGTTTCTAAGGGCCATATTCTCATGTGGTAGCAGTGCGGGTGGTTACGATCTAAACTAGTTTGACTTAACAGTTTCAGACGATCGGGCATCCTACACTATTAGCTGAAAGATCGCAGATTTTCCTGTGGAGAACGGCTAATAGAAGAATAAACGTGCAAGAAAAACCAAGACGGTGGGCAGGTCCCTTTTTGGAGGAAATACCTGCTCGATTTGCACGGGCACTCCACGGACAGAGGCCTTAAATCGATTAAACTGATGTAAATAGACCAAGGGAAATGGCAATATAAAGGGGTAGGATTGTGATATTTTATGAAAATAAGTTGGGTAACAGGAATTTTGTGTGGATAAAGGAAATGCCTAGGTAATCCTATTTCAAGGGAGATGAAAGAAGACGTCTCAAATTCCATTCAGAATATTATGAGAGAGGATACACAAGGTCAGGACCGTGGAAGGTGACATCTTAAACACCGTACAGGGTAATAGAATGGCAGCCATAGAGAGAATACCTTTCACTATAAATGTTATAGGGAAAAGAGAAGGTGATCAAATGATTTTTTAATGTGTACTGTGTTATTATTAAGATTATTTTATGTATGAAGTTCTGAAAAGTGATAAATTGTGAATATGGAATTGAAGTTGTTTTGAGTTAGGTGTAGTAAACGATTGGCGCCAGTCAAAAGACAGATAGGATGTTTAGACAGAGGATTGAGCAGCGATTGATGGCGTTTGCTCATATTTATTGTTTTTGAGATGAAAAGTGGTGAGCAATTATCTTTGAGATAAGTAGAGATTTATTAAATATAATAAGGTAACAATCTGGTAAGTATTGACAGTTAATTGTGACTTGTCATTAGGGACAACACTTCTCGTACTCACCTTTGTAAAACATTACCAGGATATGCACCCAAGCTCAAACGGTACAGTGCAGAAGGGGTAAAGGGCACAGCTGATAAAATGTTCATGCCATGGCCACAAAAGGGATAATTGTCAAAGGCAGTATTACAACACATGACCACATATGTGTACGCTGCATGCACAGGAAAGAAATTAGAGAAAAGACTGGAAGTCTTAGAACTCTGGAAAATGTATCAGGAGGAGATAGAGGACCCGCCCTCAGAGGAATGGATGTTAAAGCAGCATAAAGAGGAGGGCATCAAGCCCTCAGCTCCTTTTACTCCACCTGAAACTAAGAATATAGATGCAGAAGAGATGGGATTTAATCCTTTGAAAGAATTAAAAGCAGCTGCAGAGTATTTTAATCCAGTATATGCACCCCCAGTAGTGATTACAGACTAGAAGAGAGTAAAAAGAAGGAATATGCAAGTAACTTCATGCGAGATAAAGAGGAACAAGGTGAGAGATCAAATATATCAACAGATACAGACAAGGAAATTAAGAGGTGGAAAGGAGAGAAGGATAGGGGCGATGAGGTAACGCTTTTACAGAATGAATGGATGGGAGTACAGATATTACTCAAGTTAGATGGGAAACACATCGAGGAGGTTAGGCAAAAGGAAGACAAAGACAAGCAAGAAAAGAAGGATAGGGAACGAGAGAAGCAGTTTAGGGAGGCTAAGCAGGGAACGACGGGTAAAGATATATAGAGAGGAACAAGAGAAAGATAAAAAGCGGGCAGAGAAACAAAGGAAGTATGAAAGTCGGAATAAAGAAAAGGAAGAAAGGGATGTGAGAGAAAGAAAGAGGAAGATGCACAAGTGAAAGAAAAAAGATGACCGGGAAGAAGAGAAGAACAAAGAAGAAATAAGAAGGGAAGCACGAAAGCAAGAAGAGAGGGTAAGAAGAGATGGCAGGGAACAAAGGGAAGTAGACTGAGGAATAAAACAGAATAGAAGGCAGCAAGATCTTGAAGCCAGTCTCGTTCTTAAAGAATGAATAAGACCTAGCGGGGAAATACAGGGGCGATTGGAAACAATGAATGAAACTTTCCCAATGAAAGAAGTGGCTCAAGAAATACCTAAAGTAGCACAAGAAGAGGAAAGATATGATACAGAAGCTATTGGAGAGAGGATCAATAAGTTACATCGACAAATAAGACAGAACAGCGAGTACGGGAATTGAGGGAGCAGCAGATGATCCCCGATACCAAAAACATGGGCTGAGGAAAACATGTACATTAATGGATGCAGAGCATTGTCTTTGAGGAGATTAGATTTAGCCAGGGAAGAGGAGGATGATAGTCACACCAGTTGGGGTGTAGCAATGTCAGACGAAGAAAGGGAGTCTGGTTGCGAGATAGAATGGGAGGGTGCATGTGTCCCCTTGGGAAGTCAAAGACAGGACAAAGAGGTAAGATTGTCACATCTGGAACACCCTACGGAAAGAACACCAGATCCTATACCATATCCCAAACTTTCCCAAAGATGATCGTGTAGTGTAAGAGAAGAATCCCCACCCTATGTGAGTAGGTTAAGGTCGTTGCCAGCATGAAGACGAACAGTGGTGATTACCTCTGCATTGAATAACCAAATAATGGGATCCAGTTATGGGATGGGGTTAACACAATTCCCATTGTTAGAGAAGGGGGGGCAATACCGTAATATATTCCATGGCCTCAGATCGATAAGGGTAACTTAAAATGCAAGTTACCTAGTTTGACTTCAGGGGCTGGAAAATTGATAGACGAATTATAGAAAATGACAGGGGGAAATACATTGGATGACATAAAAGGTCGACTGGCAGCGATTCTTGGAGAGAGAGCTGACGACATTTGGAAACGAGCGGGATATGCAAGTGTGAAGCACAAAACACGGCGCATAATGTAGCGCCATTTAATAATTGTAGGGCAGATGTTTAGAGGGCTCTCGGGGTACAGTATCCCAATACGTCAGATGTGGGTGCAATTATGACACGTAAAATGAAAGGAGATGAAGACCCTATGGCTTATATTCAGGATATTCAAGAGAGATGGCAGCTTGAGATGCGTGAGCCTTGGGAAAAACCAGTGGCATTATTTTATCATATTTTGTGTTAGGGATTGCCAGATAAAGTACCGAGACAAATGAAAAAACAAGTAGGAATGGAAGTGAAGCCGTGGGCTGAGATACAGTTGACTATCATGCATCATTGCCGATTGTTACAAGAGAGGAATACAAAGAAAGATGAGAACAGGAAGTTTGAGGAAGCCAAGTTAGTTCAGAAGAAATTGTCAAAATTTGCTATAGAAGGGGGGAGTACTGACAAGTGGAGAAGGAAGAGGAACGCAATAAATAAGTGTGCATCTCAGTTCAATAATGTACACCCAGTGACTCAAAGTGGGTATGGGTTTTGGCCACGAGGAAGAGGTGGACGATTTAGAGGAAGAGGAGGTGGATTTCAGAACACCCAAGGTGGATTTCAAAATGCCCAGGGTGGAAGTTGGAACATTCAGGGACGATATAATGGTGGGTTTGCCAGAGGGCCACCCACATCATGTTGGAATTGTGGGATGATTGGGAATATTGCGTGTGTATGTAGAACTTGAGGAAGCATGCAACAAAATGGACAAAACTCGAAAAGGGGGACAGGTCATCCACCGCCATACAGGACACAAACACAAGAGGGCTTTGCCCAGGATCACACATCCTATCAAAAACAGGCACCACAAGCACAGCAGGTACAACAGCAGGGGCCAGTGCAAATGCACCCACTGCAAGGGCAATTGCAACAAGCACCTATGCAGACACATCGGAATGTGAACACAGCAAATACTAGCACCTAGGATAGGGGGTGTCACTGTGGTAAGAGGAAGGAACAAGTTACTTACCTGTAACTGTTGTTCTCCAGCATGGGTCTGGCATGGATTCACATGCTCATGAATATTCCCTGTCGTCAGGCTGGGAATCCTCGGTAAAGAAAAAAACCAGTATCAGTTTCGTTTCTGATCTGTCTTTCGTAGTAATAACCAATCACTGGTCTCTGCGTCATACTGACCACAGCCAATGACTGCCCTCTACCTAAGCACCGCCTCTGGCAGCCATCTTCAGATTTGGAAGCACGTGAAGTGGCAGTATGACCAAGTGAAGAGCCGCAGAGGGGTAGGCGGGAGGGTTCGCATGTGAATCCATGCCAGACCCATGCTGGAGAACAACAGTTACAGGTAAGTAACTTGTTCCTTCTCCAGCATGGGGTCTGGCATGGATTCACATGCTCATGAATAAAGAATACATAGCAGTACACACATGCACAACCACGGGAGGTGGCAAAAGCTCAACATTAAGCATTACATCAAACCCGACATTAAGCATCTTACCTCCTCACCAGGCTCACCTCAGGCGAACAGGTTGCGCAGCACTGCTTGGCCGACCCTGGACTCCTCCCTGGAATCCCGATCGACGCAGTAGAATTTCGTGAAGGTGTGCGTCGACCTCCACATAGCAGCCCTGCATATGTCCAGCAGGGGCACACCAGAAAGGAACGCCGTGGTGGCTGCGATCGCTCTGGTGGAATAGGCTCTCGGACGGCCAGGCAGCGGTCGGTTTGCCAACCGATGACAGTACATGATACAGCCGGAGAGCCATCTGGAAATGGAAGCCTTCGAGAGAGCCTTCCCCTGATTGACAGGTCCAAAGTTCACAAAGAGTTGTGACGTCTTCCGAAAACACTTCGTGCGGTCCACGTAGAACTTCAGCGCTCTAGCCACATCCAGCGAGTGCAAAGTCCTCTCAGCCGGCGGCGAAGGCGACGGGAAGAACACAGGCAACACCAAGGGTTCGTTGAGATGGAAGTCTGACGGTACCTTGGGCATGAAGGAGGGGTGCGTCCTGAGCACTACCCTCGTGTCGTGAAAAGTCAAGTACGGGGCCTTGCAGGAAAGGGCCTGGATCTCTCCCACCCATCGTGCGGAGGTGATGGCCACAAGAAACGCTGTTTTCCACGACAGAAACTTCAACGGGGCCGAGTGCAGAGGCTCGAACGGAGGTCCCATGAGCTTGGTCAGCACCACGTTGAGCTCCCACGCCGGGGCCGGAGCCTTCACTGGCGGGAACGATCTGAACAGTCCCTTCATGAACTCTTTCACCAGACGATGAGACCACAAGGACGTCCGCCCCGTGGTTCTGGTGTATCGGGAGATCGCAGCAAGATGAATCTTGATGGACGCGTGTGCCAGTCCAGCTTTGGCCAGCGTCAGCAGGTACGGCAGTACCTGGGGAGCCGTAATCCGTAGAGGGTTAATCTTCTGTGCGTGGCACCAGACAGAGAACCTCTTCCATTTGTGTCCGTAGCATTTAAGAGTCGAGGACGCCCTGGCCTTTGCAAGAACCTCTCTGCAGTCGGCCGGTATGTCGTATCCTCCAAACTCTAGCGCTGCAGGAGCCAGGCCTGCAAGTTCAGCGATTTCGGGTCGTGGTGGAGGATGGCGCCTCCTTCCCTGGAGAGTAGATCCGCGTCCACTGGCAGCCTGATTAGCGTGGACGCTGATAAGTCCAGAAGGTCCGGGAACCATATCTGCCTCGGCCACGCAGGTGCGACGAGGATCATCCTGCACCGTGACCTCTTGAGCTGGTTGACGAGCCGGATTAGCAGTGGCAAAGGAGGGAACGCGTAGAGGAACAGGCCCTCCCAGGGGAACGAGAAAGCATCGCCCATGCTCCTCGCCTGGGGAAACCTGCTGGCGAACCTCCGGCACTTGGAGTTCGTCGCCGTCGCGAACAGGTCGATCTGGGGTGTGCCCCACCGTCGGAAAAGGCGATCCACTAGATCCTGGCGTAGTTCCCACTCGTGGCACGAGCGCAGCTCCCTGCTGAGTGAGTCGGCGATGGTGTTTTTTATCCCTGCCAGATGAAACGGCACCAGAAACATCCTTTGGGCGACGGCCCAATGCCACAGGTCCTGCACCTCCTTGGACAGTGCTGGGGACCTGGTTCCGCCCTGTTTCCTGATGTAAAACATGGTGGTGGTGTTGTCGGTGAAGATCCTCACCACCTTGCCCTTGAGGGACGGAAGGAAGGACCTGAGGGCCCAGAACACTGCACGGAGCTCCAGGACGTTGATATGGAGGGACTTCTCCGTCGGGAGCCACAGGCCTCTCGCGTGCAGATTTTCGGTGTGCGCTCCCCACCCTTCCAGGGAGGCATCCGTGGTCACTGTCTCCTGGTGGTCTGGGGTCTGGAAGTCCATGCCCGCCGTCAGATGCGCGCGGGTGCCCCACCACCGGACCGCTCGGCGGAAACTCTCGTCGAGTGTGATCCTCTCCTCGAAGCCGCCCGTCGTTTGGGTCCAGCGCGCGTCCAGGAACTCCTGCAACGGGCGCATCCGGAGCCTGCACATGGGAATGAGGTAGATGCAAGAAGACATCATTCCGAGGAGGGACTTGATGGACCTCACCTTGGCCGCGTCGGAAACCAACATCTGCTGTACCTTGCCCAGGATGGACCTGGTCCTTTCCTCCGACGGGGAGGCCAGAAGGGACACTGTGTCGAGCTTCGCTCCCAGAAACAGTGCGTTTTGCGCGGGTACCAGGTGGGACTTGGTGTAGTCCACGGAGAATCCCAGGTCTGTGAGAAGTTGGACGGTCCTTGCTGTGTGCTCCACGGCGAGCTCCCTCGTCTTGGCTCGGATGAGCCAGTTGTCCAGGTAGGGGTAGACGTGGATCCCCTCGCGGCGCAGCTGCGCCGCCACCGGTGCAAGGCACTTGGTAAATACCCTGGGTGCCGACCGTAGTCCGAAGGGGAGGGCTTTGAACTGGTAGTGACGCCCTTGGACCACAAACCTGAGGAATTTTCGGTGCCCCTTTAGGATGGGAATATGGAAGTAGGCATCCTCCAAATCCAACGACGACAGGAAGTCTCCTTCCTCCAGCTGACCTAGGACGTGCTGGAGGGTGACCATCCGGAACTTCTGCGCCTTGATGAACTTGTTCAGACGTCGCAGGTCTAGGATGGGGCGCCATCCTCCCGTCTTCTTCTTCACGAGGAAGTATCTCGAGTAAACTCCGGAGCCCCGAAGCCTCTTTGGGACGAGTTCGATGGCGCCCTTCCTGAGCAACGCCTTTACCTCCAGGAGAAGCTGAGGGGCGTGAAGCTCTTTCCTGGCCACGGGGGGGGGGACGCGCGGGCACATTCTTTGAAACTCGAGCGCGTGGCCCCGGGCTAAGGCGTCCAGCACCCAACGGTCGGTGGAGATGGACTCCCACACGCTGACGAAGCTCGCCAGCCGGCCTCCCACCGGGGTGCTTCGGTGGGGGCCCGACCCCACGGCCGGTTCAATCCTGTTTCAACAAGGCTTTGCCGCCTGGACCTCCTTGGCGACGACGGCGGGGTCCGCCAGACTTGCCTCGTCCTCTGTAGGCCTCCTGAGACGACGAGCGGGCCGCTTGACGGTAGGTAGAGAAACCGCCGCCGGAACCTTTGGAGGCGCCCTTGCCTCCGCTGCTCCGAAAGGGCGTCCGTCGTTGCTGTAGAACCCCAAGGGCCCGGGCCGTCTCAGTGTCCGCTTTAATGGCCTGAAGGGAATCGTCCACTGTTTTCCCAAAAAGGTTGTTCCCATCGAACGGCATGTCCAGGACTCTGGTCTGTACGTCTTGACGGAAGTCCGTAGCCTTGAGCCATCCACGCCGCCTAAGGCACACGCCGTTGCCCAACTGGCGAAACCCAGTGTCGGCGATGTCCGTCGCAATAGTGATGGCGTGGTCCGACGCCACCTCACCTTCCTGTAGGATCTCCAGGGCATCCGCCCTCTTGTCGTCCGGTAGGAAGTCCAGCAGGGGAGCCAGTTTGTACCATAGCTCCCTGTCGTAGCGGGCCACGATAGCCAAGGCGTTGGCCGCTTTAATCGTCGTCGCTGCAGACGAGATGACCCTGCGTCCCATAGCGTCCAATTTCTTTCCCTCGCCGTCCGGTGGGGAAGTCGATGTGGAGGCCGCACCCCCCCGCTTTCTTCCTGGCCGCCGCGGAGACGACGGAGTCCGGGGTAGGCTGCGCCCGGAGGCACAGGGGGGCCGCGTCCGGGACCCGGTACTTCTTCTCGTACCGGTCTCTTCTAGCTGGCGTCGTGGAAGGGTTCTTGAGGAGGGCGAGGCCCTCATACCAAATGTCGTCCAGTAGAGGCACCGCGAGGACCGTCTTCCTCTTGGCCTCGCGCCGTTGATAAAGGAATCCTTCCTTTTTCTTCTCCTCAGGGCAGAGTTGGAAAAGCTCGGATGCCCTGGCGATCATGGAATGGAACGATCCAATCTCGTCGGGCGGAGAAGCCCTGGTGGGAGGTGACGACGGGAGATCCTCGTCGTATACCTCGTCGTCCGTACCCGTCGCTGCCGTGTCAGTCCCCGTATCATCCCCTCGGGTGGACGGGGAGGAGGGCTGGACGGGTCGCGACGGCTGAAAAGGAGGTGGAGGGTGAATCCTTCTTTTCTTGGGCGGGGGAACACCAGAAGGTCCCAGTTCAGGATCCCCCGACGGGAGAGGTTCTTCCGTCGGCAACGGCAGTCTCGTCCTTATCTCTGAGCATAAGGACTGTATAGCCAACAAAATGGCCGCCGAGTTGTCTTGCGGCGCTGGCAGAGGGGAATCCGACGGGCGATCAGGGGCCCCGTCGGCACCCTCGACGATGTCGTCACCTGCGTCGGGATCCATCCCGACGGGCCGGTCTTCATCCACGCCAAGGCCGTGGCTTAAGACCTCGATCAGCTCTTCCTCTGAAGCCGAATCTACGACGACGCCCTGCCCCCCCTTTTTCTTCCCCGCCGGGGATTTCACGGGGGTCCTATCGATGGGCACAAAAGAGGACTCCCTCCAAGGTGGCAGGGAGACTCTGAGCCCCGAGGTCGCCACCACTGGTGTAGCCTCCACAGGCTGAGCCAGGGCCGCCGCGACAGTATCGATAGAGGGCTTGGCCGGATGGATTAAGGCCTTCACCACCTTAGGTGCGCTCACCGCCTTATCCTTGAGGGGGGGGACACTGCCTCGCTCCCCCTCCGATGGGGCCTTCGAGCTCGACCGGGGCCTCTCCAGGAGCTTCGCCGGGTGCTCGCCCTTCCTCTTACCCGACCCAGAGCGTTGGCTCGTGGCTGAAGGTGCCGGGGAGGGTGCGCCCTGCCTGGCGCCCGTAGAGCCCGACCGTTCGGCGCTCCCGGTGCCAGCGGACTCGCGGTGCTTGGCCTTGTGTTGGACCCCCGTCGCCGGGGCGTCCTCAAAGGTCTTAGAAGACCGCTCGGATTTCTTCCTCTTCTTCTCGCCTGATGGGCTCTTCCCTTCCAGCCAGTTGGCGAGGCGTTGGTGGCGGTCCTTCATGGTCCGCTCCGACATATTGCCGCAAAACGCACAGTCCTTCTCCACGTGCGTCTTGTCCTCATGTAAGCAGTAGAGACAAAGGAGTGTTCGTCCTCCTTAAAGACGTTCTGCAGCTGGCATCCAGGGCAGACCCTGAACAGCTTTCCGGGCGTCGAGCTTCCCTTCTCCTGGGCCATGTCCGGGCCTGAGAAGCTTCTGGAGTCCTCCAAAACGTAGCTCGACGAAATCTTCACCCTTGAGGGGCGCAGACGAATCCGACACGGGTCCCCGTTGATCGGATGGAGAGTCGGTGGAGCTTGAGGCTCTTTTGACCGGAAAAAACGAAGTTTTGAGAAAAAAACGTGAAAAAATAGCACTAACGCTCGAGAGCAATAGCACGAGGATCCCAACACATGAACGTGCGGTAAAAATCTGAAGATGGCTGCCAGAGGCGGTGCTTAGGTAGAGGGCAGTCATTGGCTGTGGTCAGTATGACGCAGAGACCAGTGATTGGTTATTACTACGAAAGACAGATCAGAAACGAAACTGATACTGGTTTTTTTCTTTACCGAGGATTCCCAGCCTGACGACGGGGAATATTCATGAGCATGTGAATCCATGCCAGACCCCATGCTGGAGAAACCCTTTTTCCGGTACAGGGATGAATTTGTACCCTCAATAGGACAGCTCACAGAGTGAGTTGATGTGTTCAGTACTATCAGTAACACCAGCCCCCTAGAGAACCAAGATATGTGACGATAGGAGGAAAATCATTTTCTTTTCTTGTAGACACTGTGGCGACTCGCTCTTGTATAAGGGAGGGAAAATACCCAATGTCAGGTATTGCCATGAATGCTCAAGGGTTCTCTGGAGCTACAAATTTTGTTCCTTTTACTGATAAATTACCTGTTTCTATAGGAGAATGTGACATGTCTGTCTCCTTGTTATATTCGCGACAAACGCCAGTTAACATTCTGGGTAAAGATTTGATGACAAAACTTAGCATGGCGATTTCATTCACTGATCAAGGACTAGTGCACTCCCCTCCAGGAATACACTAAAGGTAGGAGAGTGTATACTACCATTTACAGGACACATGGCTTCACGAGGGGTTCTGGTAGATCCGGAAGTCTTCATGTATGGGGTGAGAATTTTGTTAACATGGCTACCTGGATTAGTAGGGAAAACTGAGGATACCTCATGAATTTTTATTTAGACTACAAGTACCTATGGATGAGGAACAAGGGTAGATTATTCCCATAGAATTGGAAGCAGCTATAGTACGACGGGAAATAGCAATGCTTGAAGAGTAGATGACAAAGGCAGATAATGGAGAACAGTGATAGCTCTTGAGGAGGGATGCAGATGGACTGATATAACAGATGAAGATATGTTCAGAGATGAACATACAGATGATGAGGTAGTGTTTTTATAAGCTTTACATATTGGATAAAGATTGAGAAAAGAGAAGTCCCACAGCGAATGGCACTTATGCAGTAAGGACCAGCGTTCTTTCAGGAAGACATAGAAAAGGTGCCAAGTGTCCTTTGGACTACGGCCCCATATGACGTTGGCCTATTGAATAGAATAGAGGAGGTTAAAATAAAACTCAAACCAGGAGCAATTTTACCCCGAGCAAAACAATACCCCATGTCCTGAGAAGCTGATGAAGGCATATTTAAGACTATCTCAGCATTGATGAAACAGGGAATCCTAGTGCCATCAGACTCCCTGTGCAATACTGCGGTGTATCCGATTAAAAAATCAAAAGGGGGTCGTGGAGATTTATCCAGGACCAGCGCCTTCTTAATCAGATTGTAGAAGCAGAATTTCCATTAGTTCTGAATCCTGCGACAATATTCTGTAGCATCCCAGTTGAAGCTAAGTATTTCACGGTGATTGGTTTTGAAAATGTTTTTTTCTTGATCCCCTTGCACAAAGACTCAAAATATCTTACTTCCTTTACATTCAGACAAAAAAAGACTAAAACATACTTGGTTGCCTCAGGGGTCTACTGTGAGTCCCCGTCGACCTTTAATAGGGTCCTACAGATGGATTTAGGTAACATTGTACTCAAAAGTGAGGTCATTCAGTATATAGATAACATATTAATCTGTAGTGAAACAAAGGATGAATGTAGGCATGACTCTGTTCAGTTAATGACTGCATTGGCAGACAAAGGATACAAAGCAGACAAGGAGACATTACAGTATTGCCAGGAAGAGGTGTTGTACATAGGCAAGTTAATTTCACATGAAGGAAAGAAAGTGACAACCGAGGGAGCTGAGGTTATCATGAAAACATCAAAGCCAAATACAGTGAGGCAAATGCAGCAATTTCTGGGCCTATGATATTATTGTAGGCCCTGGGTGTTCGACTTTAGCAGATACACAAAACCGCTTTTGCAAGCACTTAAGAAAGCCGAAGTTGGTGAGAAAAAGATAGAATTGGCTGAAGAAATGGAAGGATTTGAGGTATTAAAAAAGCAATTTTTACAGCTCCAGTTTTGGGAATCCCCGATTATAATGAAGTTTTATTTTTTTTCTCACACTAATGGACCAGTAATGAAAGCAGAACTCACTAAAAAGAACACTACGGTATAAGCCTTTGGCGTACTACAGTGGGATTTTAGATCCAGTTATGAGAGGACATTTTCCATGCAAATAATCTTTGTATTACTATGGGCTGTGCAATGATGCTATACGTGGAGCATGCCTTATTTGCCATTTTAGAGAAACCCAAAAGTACATTGATGACACAAAGAGCATTGGCATATGAAATAATGATTTCTTAACCAGCGATTAAAATTGTGAGATGTAAAATAGTGAATCCAAACATGTTTGTAGTTGAACCTATAGAGGAAGGTGATCATGAACACGATTTCACTAACTACGTTGAATTTTATGATGATATTCCCTGTGTGAAGGAACATGCTTTAGCAGGGGAGAAGATTCTTTTTATTGATGGCTCATCAAAAATCGATCAAACAGTTGTAAGATGTAGGTTAAATGGTGAATTTGAGGTAGTGGCGAGTGCAAGACTACCATCCCATGTTTCAGCACAGGAAGCAGAATTGGTAGCGCTTATTGTTGCGCTTAAGAAACGCAAAGATCAGGAAGTAACAGTGTACAGTGACCACCTATGCGACGTCAACCATACACGCAGAGCTGTCACGTTGGAAAAGGAGTGATTATCTTCGCACAGATGGCACTCTAGTACAACATGCGTCTTTATTGGATAGGCTCATTAAGGCACTACAACTCTCAGTGGCCATAGCGGTCATAAAATGCACAGCACATACTAAACAAACAGACTATTTCTCGCGGAAACAAAGCTGCAGATTTAGAAGCTAAAAGGGTTGCGTATTCCTCCGAAATTTCGAGTTTTGAAACTCGAAATGTCAAAGAAGCATCAAATAGAAGCATGTTGGTATGAGAGGGGTTCAATATGATGTCAATTACACAACTAATAGAGATACAGGGGAGAGCCCCACAAGAAGAGTAGGAGCTATGGAGATGTAGGGGGTGTTCTTTATCCCCCAAGGAAGCACAGGAAAACACTGCAAAGCCAGTGATGTTAGCGGCATTACTAAAAGTCACAGTCAAGAAGCTGCATTACCCCGCGCATATAACACGATAAGGTCTTGCTGCCACTATTGCAGAGGACTTGTTTGTTCCCAATCTATTGGAACATGTTGCACAGGTCATTGTGAATTGCAACGTGTGTCAGAAAGTTACACCTGGGCATACACTAAGAACAATCAGAGGAGTAATACCCCGTCCAAATGGTCAGTTTCAGTATTTACATATTGTCTATATGCTGCAGACATGTGATGGGTATAGGTATCTATTGGTGGTGTTGTGTCCCTTTTCTCGATGGATCGAAGCCAGTCCTTGTACGCATCCTGATGCCACCTGTGCAGCAAAGATCTTAGTACGCAAGGTATTTCCAAGATGCAGTGTGTGCCAAGTATTAATGTCTGATAATGGGCCACACTTTGTCAATGAGCTATTTGAACAAATAGGGCTTTTATTGAAAATAAAACATACATTTTCTTCTGCTCATCACCCACAAGCAAACGAGATATGCGAGAGGCTCAATGGCCTCCTTAAGGAAAGAATAGCAAAGATTAGATTAACTTTGAAAAAGGGATGGCTCTATTGCCTACTGCTAGCTTTGTATGCCCTTCGAAATCAGCCAGGCTCAGACCATCACCTTACGCCCCATGAATTAGTAACAGGGCACCACTTGAGGACGCACCCTTATGCCCCCATATAGAGTTAGAAGTGATGCCCAGAGTGTAGTTCAGACTTTAGGTAATGAGATGCACCATTATTTGACATGTATGACTACCAGTGTTTCTTTCATTTCAGATCAAGTCAAGTGTCAAAGGAACACAGAAGAGGACGGCCCAGTAACTGATACAAGTGAATTATTGCCACCACCAAAGTTGTATGTTGGAGATCAAGGGCCTATCAAAAAATCCATACTTAGATGCCATGAGCCAAGATTGAATGGGCCATATCAAATAGAGGAAGATTCCCCTACTGCGTAGGGTGTCTGGAAGAAGAGTGTGGTTACATTTGGGTGACAAAAATCTACAAAAGCGAGACCCTCCCTCTAGTATCCGCTGACTGGGAAGACAAATGTCTGCGTGTGCAGACTCGATCGATGACCAAGAAGGACGATAAAGGAGCATGTGATTAAAAAACATTTCATTTGGACTGGAATTCATTGGACACTCCTTAAAATATTAGCAGGAAGTGCATGGACTTGCAGAGAATTACAGAGCTAAAACCTGCTTTTTGGAGATTCTATGAAAAAAGTAAAATCCTAAGCATCATGCCCAAACACCAGTTCCTTATTAAAAACTGGAATATTTTGAAAATTAACATACAACACCAGCCGATAGTGACACATATAGGTTTGTGGTTGCAGTTTTTGTCTTTATACTTCAGTCATACCCTACACTCGTTAGTAGGAATGTTCATATTCTCACCTTTCTCCATGATCCAAAGAACGGCCCAGTTATAAGGAGGCTTTTGATTACAATAATCGAGCAGATTGTGCAACTACGAATGTGATTTGAGTATATGTATTAAAAATGATTCAGGAAGTAGAAAATGCAGTTGCAAGAAGGCAAACAATTTTACAAGAAATGGTGTGGCACACAATGTTTTTCTAGACTTATGCATGATATACATATGCATGCGCTTTTTCTTCTTTTTGTATCTCACATTCCAAAGTCTATCATTCTGATGGTTCAATTGAAAACACGACACGTGATTGTTCCCAATAGAAGTACAAATGATAATTTATTTGACCTATTTGGGCATGTCAAATGAGATAGGAGGGATGCAGAAGATAAGCAGGGGATAAATACCCATCTTCATAATTTGGCTCACTTGGGGAATAATATGTGGTACCAACATATGAAAAAGGTGGGGAATAGAGCATTTGATGAGAGCTGTTATGTCTGCTCTCTCATCCCCTATGCCACGAGTACAGTAAGAACATTCATTTCAAAAGAGATGTCAGCACATGATGCGAAGTGCCTCAGCCATCTAGCAGCATGTAATACTAGAGGACAGTTCCAAGGGAGTTGGGCAACCCTGCGATGGAGATCAAGACAGACATTCCCATTCAAGGATGATTATATGAAGACAAATCCAATGGAAAAGGAACCTGGATGGACAGACAAGATGCTTGTGTATCCTTCCTTGGGACAAGACAAAGTAATAATTGAAGAAATTAAGTGTATGAATTGCTCTGACAAAACTGAAAAGACTAGAATGCCTGGATGCTGGGGGCACTCATAGCTGTTAATCTATGGACGAGTGATTACAAGCAAAGGACGGGATGATGTCCTGTGCAGCTATCTACTGAGGAAGGAAACAGTGCACAAGGTGCAGAAAGTGAACAATGAGTGCCTAAAGTCATGCATCAAGAACTCTAACATGGGTGTATGGTGAATCAAGAACAATGACTGTAGTCCCATTGACTAATGTGACAATGTACTTTCGTAGAAAGGGCAAAGTGAGTTTTGAGAGAATAAAGGGTGCAAGAACATAATTGATATCCCAGGAATGAGTAGAGGGACTGCTGTCCTACTGGACCAATATTGGGCCTGTGGATCCAGAGCATATATGAAGTGGCCCAGTGGAGTAATGAGTTCCATTGTACTCATCCATGTTCCATCCTTGGCGATTCCCCAGACCAACCCGAATATCGAGGGATTTCCAAAAGTGGATGATGAGCACCTGAGAAAAAGAAGGTCACTTGCACTCCGGCAGATGAACAGAGAATTATTTCTCAGCTAAATCAATAGAAGCTTACAATGAAATTCCGGATAAGCACACATTCTTCATTACGACTGCTATGATAATTAAATCTATATTTATGCCTGGACTCCTGGTGGTGAATGCCAAATGGCTGTAGATCACCAGATGGGAGCTGCTCCAGACAATCAATGTCACTTTTAAAGGATTTAACGCCATAAAGGAAGAGTTGAGGGCCATAAGGTTGATGATGAGGGGGGCGTGGCTAGATGGCCGCTTAAGAGGACGCGTCCGTGAGGAGCTCTCCTGATCCGTTATAGATCCTTGTAAGAAAAACGACATTTCCCGAGTACACTGCACACCGGCAATGTAGCTAAGGGTTTATGAACAGTGGGTGCGTGTCCCGATCGTTTTGGGAGCCTGTTCAAAGAGGGACACGCTGAGGCCCGGCAAGAAGGATGAGACGGGGTGATTCCAGCCCGGACATGGGCAAGATGGCAGATTGAGACAAAGGGTCGTAAATCGACCGCGGCGGGATCGCTGGTTGTTGCGGTGCCTTTTAAGCTGTACGCGTCCTGTGCCGCCTGGCCTGAGGCTCACCAGCGATCCCGGCGGTAAGTGGGTCTGCTGGACCTGAAAGCGGACACCGCCGCCTGCGGTGGGGGCGGGCTGGACTGAAGTCACCGTCAGGAGCAATTGCAGAGCACGGAACCGGGCTGTGCCGGTCGCCGCTGGGTGCAGGCGCGGTGGGCGGCCTGGCTCGCGCCGAGCACCCGGATCCCTGCCGCCTGATAAGGAGCCCCTGGAGGAGCTGCGCCAGGCCCGTCAGGGCTGGCAAGAAAAGCGGACCTCAGCCCGCATGGAGATCCTGCAGCCAGCGGGTGATGCCGGAGCATCCCCCGCACAGCAGTTACAAGCCCTGTAGCTCAGAGCGCACGGAGGCTGGACCCGGCCTTGTCCAGACCCGGCACCCCGAGCAATGCAGGGGGGCATAAGGAGGGTCCCCCATGCGATCGCAAGTGCAGCTGGAGCGCCCTGGGGGTGGCGCTTGACCGGCTCCCTGTGGCAAGCCAAGTTGGACTGCACATACATCCGGACCCGGATAGCAGGGCGGGCCTGAGCCCCTGGTGGGATACGATCCCCACAGTCACTGGGCTGCCACTGGAGTGGACTTGGGCAGGGGAATAGATACACCGGAGCACCTAAAGAAACTGGATGTGCCTCGAGGGGGAGCTTGGTAGCCAGAGGGGGCGAAACCTCAGAGGAAACATGAGTCCCTGGGGGAAGCCAAGGAGTGCCGGGAGACGCCCGCGGCACACATGCTGGCCATCGCGAATGGAGATGCTAGTAGGGGGCTCAGATAGCGCACCCTGACCTGTGGCGGAGTGGGCTGCACCCATGCCAGGACACTAAGCCCAAACTAAGCACAGGATTGCGCCGAGGAGTGCAAACAAGGTCCGGGCCCGGTGGGATCTTACTGCGAGCTACTGGAATGAGACAGTAAGGGCGGATGACCTTGGAGCATTTGCTGGCACCTAGACATGGTAACAGACGGCCTCCATGGCCAAGGGGCGTGAAGGAAACATCTGAGGCAAGACTGCAGACCGAATGGCCTTGGGGCTCACGGTACACTGGAGTGAGAGAGCGTTGGGTCAGTGGGTGCGCAGTACCACCGGCTATTGAATGGAATATAGTGGGGGCCGGGGGAGCGACATTGCATGAGTGCAGGTACGTGGGAGGACACAGCCCATTCTAGGTGTGGAGCGAGCGATAAGGAAACACCTGAACACAGCTGAAACGACCCCGGACGCGTCAAGGGTGGCCTGGTGCCACGCAGACTTTTGTACAAGGGTGGGCGCTGCTGGCCCACGCCTGAACAGCATTGCATGATGTCTACCAAAACTGTCAGACCCAAAAGCAAACAGCCCACGCTGGAGGCCTATGCCAAGACGCCTACAGGTGCAGAAGGCGGTAAAAGCAAGGATACTACCGCTGCAGTGGCGGAGATACCGGGCACGATCCAGGAGGTGCTGGCAGTGATTGCAGACTTGAAAATTGCCTGGGAGACCAAACTGGGCCTGGCAATGCACCAATTGAATGTGGGTCTGGACCTCAAAATCGGAGCGGTCCAGGAGTAAGTCAATCTGTTGAGACAGGATGTGCACACGCTCACCGAGCGCACCGGAAACCTGGAAAAGGAGGTGGCCACGAATACGGCGGCATGTGCTGCCCACGGATCGGAACTTCATGCCCTCGTGCAGCGTGTGGGCAACCTGGAGAACAGGGCGGAGGAGGCGGAAGGGTGCGCCAGACGCAATAACATTCGTATTGTTGACTTGCCGGATGGAATGGAGGGGCCTAACACAACAGAATACTTAGAATCCATGCTTCTGCAGGATATAACTGGCGGAGCGCTGACCCAGGGGTTTGCTGTTGAGAGGGCACATAGGGCCTTGACAAGGAGACCGCCCCCGGGGATCCCCCCGCAGCCGCTGATCGCAAAGATTTGGAACTATCGGGAAAAGATACTGGAATTCTTCCGGAAGGGGGGGAACGAAAGAAAGGGGGCCGGCGAAAATCACGGTGTACCCGGATTACATCTTGCACGTACAGTGCAGTAGGATGAACTTCGGGGCGGTGAAAAGGAGGTTGAGAGGGGACGGGCACCGATATATATGTTGCTTTACCCGGCCAAAATGAAAGTGTTCTACAAGAACAAAACTCTGTTCTTAGACACGCCGGAGGATGCTATGGACTGGCTGGACACGCAGGGTCGCCCTCAAGAACCGGACATCCAGACGGGAGCCGCAGAAGATAAGTAGCACGCAGCTGGGTCATCCCTGGTGATTTGTGTGCAGTGGGGTAGTTTTGGGAAGGGGGGGGGGAGTTGTTGAGGGTGGGAGGGCCAAGAGTTGGACAACGGGTCATCAGGGAGGACATTGGAGGGGATGGGGGAGTACATAGAGTACATGGCGTCGGGTAATCTTAGATGGCGACCTGGAATGTGCAGGGCCTCAATAGTTATTTAAAACGCAACAAAGTGATGATGTATTTAAAGAGGATGCGCATTGACATAGCCTCTTGCTACAAGAGACCCACCTCATCAAGGAGAAGTTGGAGGTGGTCAGAAGAAAATGGAAAGGTAATGTCATAGGTGCCACATACTCGGCATATGCAAGAGGGGTGATCACTTGGGTAGCACCGCACATGCCGTTTCAGTTGCTCAGTTCGACAATAGACCTAGAGGGCAGAATGGTGGTGGTAGCCGGGATCCTGGAAAATAGGGAGGTGAACATTATAAATCTGTACGCCCCAAACCATGATACAGCGGCATATTTTAGGTCCCTATACAGTAAAATTAGCCCCCTGGTGGGTGGCGCGATGGCGTGGGGAGGGGATTTCAATTGCACCCTGAACCCCAGGATTGATAGGTCAGATGACAAATCAGGGAAGCCAGCGCGAGCAGCTAAAGCATTGAGGACACTATTGATAGACCTCGGTCTGGAAGATGTGTGGAGAAGGTTACACCCAACGGATAGGCAGTATTCGCACTATGCAGCTCCACATGACCTGCACACAAGGTTGGATTACGTGTTTGCTGCGGCGGAGATAGCGGGAGAAATGGTGGGGGGCGAATACAAGGCCAGGGTATTTTCCGACCATTCGCCTTTGGTCGTAGAGTGGCAACGTCAACCCCCCAGAGCGCGTATCCCGACATGGAGGGCTCAGAACTGAGGCTCTACAGGATGCAGAATTTCGAGAGGATCTGAGGGTAGCTATCGAGGAATACTTTGAAATTAATACGGGCAGTGTACGCTCTGTGGGTACATGATGGGAGGCATTTAAGGTGGTGGTGCGGGGGGTAGCCATATAAAAATTTAAGAGGCTCCAAGGGGGTATTGAAAGGGAACTTCTGGAAACAGAAAGAGAGCTGGAGGGCCTTACTCGAAGTGAGGGGACCACCCGAGAGAACAGCGCCAAGATAAAAGAAATACAGTCAGCCTATAGTGAACTCTGGGATAGATTATGTAAATTAAATTATAAGAAATATACGGAGAGGTTACATGCAGGGGGGATAAGACAGGTAGACTACTGGCCTGGCTATACAAAAATGAGACCCCCCGTTCGGTGATCAGAGAGGTCAGGGATGCAGAAGGCCGAATTTATAACACCCAGGAGGGGGTAAACGGGGAGTTCCTTCAGTACTATAGACGACTATATGAGGATACAGGAGAGGATATGAGCCAGGAAATACTGGAAACAATAGAGGATGCGGGGCTGCCCACCTTGGATGATCTAGAACGCGCAGACTTAGACGCCCCCATTACTGCGGACGAACTGGAGGCGGTGATCCAACACCTCCCCACATGTAAAGCGCCCGGGTCGGATGGGTTACCCAGCTTATTTTATAAAACATACAAGCAGGAGCTACTCCAGCCGCTGCTGGCCATGTTTAATGAAGCCTATGAGCAGGGGGAACTGCCGGCGTCCCTCCGCGAGGCAGTGATCGTCTCGCTCCTGAAACCAGGTAAGCCGGACATGGAATGCGGGTCCTACAGGCCCTTGTCCATGCTTAATCAGGATAGCAAAATACTCACGGCAGTGCTAGCCAACAGGCTAAAGAGGGTAATCGGCAAGTTGATACACCCAGACCAAACAGGTTATGTCCCTGGCAGAAATATCACAGATAACCACAGGAGGCTGCACCATATCATTGATCAAACTAAGGAAGACTCTGGCGAGATGGCTATCGTGTCGCTGGAGGCGGTGAAAGCCTTTGATTCAGTGCGGTGGCCGTGGTTGAAAGCGACCCAGAAAGGATAAGGAATGGGACCAGGATATACTAGATGGATCCAGTTGCTATACAGTTCCCCGATTGCGAGAGTTTAAACTGGACCCACAATCGCAGACAAATGGCAACTCAGCAGGGGGACCAGACAGGGTTGCTCCTGGTCACCCATGTTATACATCCTGGCATTAGAGCCGCTAGCGATATGCCTGCGGCAACAATACGGGGAGGTTGGGATTCGCACGACAGGGGGCACACACCTGATATCACTGCATGCAGATGATATGCTTCTCTACTTGCGCTACCCGGAAGAAAACTTGCAATATGTGCTGGAGGTGATGGATCGTTACGCCACCCTCTCTGGCATATCAGTGAACCCCGGGAAGTCTAGCTTGTTCCCCTTGGGAAGGTATAGGAGCACCCCATCGGCGAAGCTACCCGTCCTGCAGATACCCTGGCAGCCCGTGACTTTCAAGTATTTGGGTGTGAATATTTACCATAAAATAGAGATAAGAGCACAAACATAACACAGAGAAAGCGATTGAGGGTATTAGGAATAGGATGATGTTCTGGTGTGGGTTACCCCTGGCCATGATGGGGAGAGTGGCTCTGCTCAAAATGGTCGTTCTGCCCAGACTATTGCACTTTTTTGTGAATGTCCCATACTTGATCCCCAGACGCTTCTTTGAGAGACTCCATGGCATGTGCAGGGGCTTCATATGGGGCAAATCCAGGAATAGGGTGGCCCTGTGGAAGCTACAGAACACTAGTCATAAGGGGGGGGGCATAAACTTGCCAAACTTTGAATTGCATTACTTGGCGGGACAGCTGTTGTATGTGGCCGGGTGGTTGTCTGCCGAGGACTCGGCGGAAGCCAGGCTTTTGCGGGGTGACTCAGCCCCATACTTTCTAAAAGAGACGGTGTGGATGCATAAAACTAAGATGGCGGGGAGGGGGAAGACTATTGGAGTTGGGCTGGGAAGTTTGGGGCAGAGCATGGAAAACAGTGGGCGACCCAGACCCGCTCTCGCAGCAATTCCCACTGGTGGCTCTATGCGGGGATGACCCCCAATTGTTCGAAGTGGTTTGCAGGTACTGGGAACGGTGGGTCTAGCCACCCTCGAAGACATATGGCAGGAAGGGGAGGTATTGGAATTTCAGAGGTTGCAGGAGAAAGGGGTGATTAGTGGCCAATACATTACATATATCAGGCTCCTGAAACGGGTAAGGGGGAGGTGGCCTGGGACGGCACTGGTGGAAGAACCTGATGCCACCCTGGAAATGATGTATGATGTCTCAGAGGGTGGAAATGAAATATCTAGGATATATGAGCTCTTAGGAGCAAAGGCAGAGAGGGAGCTACTCCAGCTGAGGCATGATTGGGAGGAGGAGATAGGAGAACCCATGACAGATGGACAATGGGATAGGGCTCAGAGGTACCACAAAAAGGTGTCCCGGAACGCGAGACTCCAGCAGATCCAGCTGTATGTCACCCACAGAGCCTATCTGACCCCTGGAAGAATAGCCAGGTTTGGAGGCTCAGCCATACAGAAATGCCCCAGGTGCGGAGAGGAGGCAGCGTTGCTGCATATGTTCTGGGCTTGCCCAGAGGTGCATAGATTCTGGGAAGAAATAAAGACAAAAATGGCCGGTGGGGGTGTGGTGTTGGATGTGGGGTCCGCTGGGGCATGCATGCTTGGGAATTTCTCCAGCACACGTTGGGGGGGTCCCCCGAATGAACCATTCAGCACCTAATTTACTGGCCCAGTACTGGCTAATACTACGTCACATTCTATAGGCTAATTCAATCGCCAAACAGAATGTTACACACAGTGCACCATGTTATTTTATATATAATGAATATAATTTATTTCATAGGCCTGGGATGTGATTTTTTGGTCATGTACAATTGATTTTGTCAGATTTAATCAATTTTAGAACATGTATTTGGTGACATCATTTCATGGAGGTTTCCGATGTCTTACTAACTAGACAGGGCCAGGTAGATAATTTTTGTACCTTCTTTCCTCCAAGTTCGCAGTTTTACATCTGTGCTACTGTTTGCTTTATGATTAAATCATAGAAATGTTACTAGATGCATATATGCATTTTCCATATTGATGTACGTACTTATGTGGTCTGTTTTATCATGTTTACATAGGACTAATGGCCTATGAAATAAATTATATTCATTATATATAAAATAACATGGTGCACTGTGTGTAACATTCTGTTTGGCGATTGAATTAGCCTATAGAATGTGACCTAGTATTAGCCAGTACTGGGCCAGTAAATTAGGTGCTGAATGGTTCATTCGGGGGACCCCCCCCCAATGTGTGCTGATTTCTTTACTCATTTGTCCCCTGCATGCTTTTGAGTATTTTTCCCTTGTGTGACAAGGGAATTTCTCCAGGCCACGTAACTTAAAGCATATTAACAAAATGAAGGACCTGGCATATGTCCTGGCCAAGCGCAGGATTGCAATGTGTTGGAAGGCGGCCCATAGGCCTAGAGTGGAGACATGGTGGGCGGACCTTCTGAGATGGGCAGAAGCGGAAACTGCAGTTTGGTTTGAAGCCGCCACCAGGGGGGGAGAAGAGGAAGTGGGTCCCCTGATGGCCTGGAGGCAACTGGTGACCTCAATGGCTGCCCCATACCAGGTCAATCATGAAACAGAAGACTCAGATGAGTCAACAAGCACCGAGATCCCCGAAAATGCTCATGTAGATGACACTGATGAAACGGCTCGAGTTGGTGGGGAGGGAGAGGGGGAGGACAGGAAATGTATAATGTGTCGGTTTGACATTGATTATGGTACGTCCTAAAAGTTGTAATGTTTGGAGTGTTGTTTAAAATAATAAAAATTGTTTAAAAAAAAAAAAAGAAGGTTGATGACGCACCAGAACATGTATGTCCTCTATATAATTACAGCAATGGAAGGAGGTGTTTGTGCCAAGGACGGGCCTTGTTGCCATACTTTCATACCATCTCATGACGGTGAGAATGGGACTCTGATGGATACCATAACTATGTTGACAGAACTACACACGAAAATGGAGGAGACAGAAGCTATTGGAGAGGACGATTGGTTCACATTTCTGTTTGCATGGATTCCTGACTGGATGGCAAATGTGTTCAAGTTCCTGGGACCAATATTGGTGATGATAATGTTCAGATTCTGTGTTATAAGGGTAATAATTGAAAAATGCCAGAAAACAGCAAAGAAAGCAGTGGGAATGAAGATCCTGATCGATGTGAAGGATGAAACAGAAGGCAATGCGCAGACTGAAAGTACCATTAATGACCATATAAAAGCAAGTATTGTGGCACCTGAAGGAACAAAATCCCTATACCCAAGAGATCATAAGAAGTATGTGGGACGTTGGGTCTTCTGTACCCCAAGGGAAGAATGCAATTACATGACCTGGAGTGTGGATGAACATATCAAAAATGTGGGCTAGGGGAGTGATGAATATATGGATGGGTCGGATATAGTTGGATGAGGTAGATGCATGATGACATGCCGAGCAGAGACTTGATGGTTCTCACTGTGGCGACCTTCAGTGACAATAGCCGAGCCGTTGCACCATGCCCAAAATGGCTGCTATCCTTCCCTTTAACGGAAACACCAGGCATCACACTGTGTTGAGAAACAGCGTGTCCTGTGATGAGTCAAGCAGGACTTTGCATAGTACACGAGAACCCCAGATCCGTCAGTAGGTGGACGGTCCTCGCCGTGTGAACAACGGCGATGTCCCTTGAACTGGCCCGGATGAGCCAATCGTCCAAATACAGGTAGATGCGAGTCGTAGCTCTGCCGCCGCGGGAGCCAGGCACTTTGTGAAAACCCTTGGCGCCGACTTCAATCCGAAGGAAGGGCCCTGAATTGGTAATGCTTCCCCCTGAACCACGAAGCGCAGAAACTTGTGGTATCCATTTTGAATGGGTATGTGGAAGTAAGCATCCTCCAAGTCCAGCGACGACAGAAAGCCGACGGAGGTCTAGGATGGGCCTCCAGCCTCCGGTCTTCTTTTTCACAATGAAGTACCTTGAGTACACTCCAGAGCCTCCTTGAGACAAGCTCTATCGCGCATTTCTTTAGCATGGCCCGCACCTCCAGCAGCAGCTGAGCGACGTGGTTTTCCTGCCGGGCCACCAGTGGTATTGGGGGACACTTCCATTGAAACTCCAGAGTGTGTCCATGGGAGAGAGCATCCAGCACCCATCGGTCGGTGTATATGGTCTTCCACACGCTGACTAAGTTTGCCAGGTGGCCTCCCACCAGGGTGCATGGGTGGGGGACCTCCCACCCCCGACGCCACGGCCGGTGCAATCCTGTTTGGACGTGGAAGGTCCGCCTTGGGAACCCTGGCGACAATGTCCTCCAATTAAATTCTTGACACGGCCTCTGTTGGTTTCCTGGGCCAAAGAGCGGGAGGGTTGGCGGTAGGAAGAGGGACCCCCGCTGAAACGAGCCGTCTCCGTGTCTGTCTTGATGGCTTGAAAAGACTTATCTACAACCTTCCCGAACAGATTGTCCCTGTTGAAGGGCATGTCCAACACCCTCGACTGGACTGAACGTGTTGAGGAAAATTGGTGGCTTTTAAGCTAGCCCCGACGAAGGCAAACGCTGTTGCCCATTTGGCAGAAGCCCATGCCGGCGATGTCCGTGGCCACCGTGATCACATGGGCCGACGCCACCTCGCCTTCCTGCAGAATTTCCAATGCTTCCGACCTCTTGTAGTCGGGGAGGAGTCCAGAATGGGAGCGATCTCGAACCACAGCTCCCGGTCCTAGCGTGCGACGATGGCGAGAGCGTTGGCGGCCTTGATGGTAGTCTCCGCTGAGGAGATAACCCACCGCCCCATGGCATCTAACTTCTTCCCCTCACTGTCCGGGGGGGGGCGGGAGGGGGTCGATGCGCCGACGAACAAGAGCCCGAAGAAGACTTCTTGGCTGCTGCTGAAACCACAGAGTATGGGGACGGCTGAGTCCGTAGGCCCTTGGTTGCAGAGTCCAGAACCCTGTACTTCTTCTCATAACGGTCCCTCTTTGCCAAGGCCGTGGAAGGGTTCTTCATGAGAGACAAGCCCTCGTACCAAATGTCATCAGCAGCGGAACCGAAAGGACGGTCTTTCTCTTTGCCTTGCAGCGTTGATATTAGAAGTCCTTCTCCTCTGGAACGAGCTGGAAGAGCTCCAAAGCCCTGGAGATCATCACGTGAAACAAGCCGATCTCGTCATGGGGGTAGGATCTGGGAGGTGGAGATGGGAGGCCCCTCAACCCGCCGTCTTTGTCCGTGCCAGTTGTTGCCATGTCAGGGTCCTCTCATCCTTCGGGGGTGAGAAGAGGGAGGCGAAGGGTGGCACGGAGGTGGAGGGTGTACCTTCCTCTTCTTGGCCAGTGGTTCCCCCGTCGGTACTGGCGCCACGGGTGGGGCCGCCGGCGTAACAGGCATCCTTGTCTGTATCTCTGAGACCAGAGTATGGAAAACCGAGAGGATGTCCACTGAGATGTCTCCATGTGGCTGTTAAGGTGGAGGTGGTGAATGGGGAGGAGGCAGAACTGGTGCCTGGGGCATAGGTTGGTTGCCCAGGTCCTCGATGTGCTGTTCGTCGCCGGTATCCTCATCGTCTCCTTCATCGGAACCCTCGTCGTAGGGCCTGCTCCCGACGTTCAGCCCCTCCTGGTTGGTCCAGAGGTAAGTAAGCTCCTCCTCTAAGGAGATATCCATGCCCTGGAGGACTACTGGGCCTCTCCCCACTTTCTCTGCGACCAGAGGGCACGGTTTCAGGGAAATGACTGGCATCTTCTCTATGGGCTGAAAAGTGACCTCTCTCCTGGTGGTGGAGGGACACTTTCACCTTTGGGGTTACGTCCTGCATATCCGCAATGGCCGCCTTCGCGAGGGACACCGCCACCCCTTCGATGGAAGGTTGGGCCTTTGTCGGATGTACCTGGGCCTTCTTGGACAGGACCAGTCCCTTGTCCTGCTTGGCCTTAAACGACTCCAAGGCCTTCTCCTTAGGAGGAGGGCCTGAGCCCCGATCCCCCTTGGCTTCCTCCGGCAGGTCGGTCTTGGGCTTCTCCTTGAGTGCCCGGATGGTCAGACTTCCTCTTGGATGAAGATTCAGAGCGTTGGCTGGCGGTTGATGTCACTGGAGACACCGTACTCGCCCTGGCCGCCGAGGAGCCCGTCGCAACGGCGCTCCCGGCGACAGTGGTCTTACGGTGCTTAGCCTTATGTTGGACCCCCGCGGGAGGGACACCCTCAAAGGCCTTAGAAGACCGCTCAGCTTTCTTGGGAGCAGGGGAGGCATGCTCACGGGACTCACCCGGTGCAGCGGCCTTGGCCTGTAGCCACTCCTTGAGCCACCTGTGCCGATCCTTCAGCGTGCAGGCCTCCTGACAAAATGCACACTCTTCCTCCTTGTGCGTCGGGTACAGGCAGTAAAGGCATTGGGAATGCTTGCCCGAGAAGACATTCCATAAGCCGCAGTCGGGGCAAACCTTGAACAAAGGTGCTGAATCCTCCTTCTCCTCCGACATGATCCGCGCGGCATGGGCCTGAATAATCTTCTGTAGCCTCCACGAAGAAACTCAAAATTCGTCCTTGAGGGGCACTGAAGAATCCAAAAACCGGATCACCCGTTAATCAGAAAGATGATCGACGGAGCACAAGGCTCGATTGACCAAAATACACAGTAAAAGCTCGAGAGCTAAACACGAGGACTCCCAACACTTGAATACGTGGTAAAAATCTGAAGATGGCTTCCAGAGGAGGGGCTTAGGTAGAGGGCAGTCATTGGCTGGGGGCAGTATGACCCAGAGCTCAGTGATTGGTTGTTAGGAGAAAGACAGTTCAGAAAGGAAAACTGATTTTCTGATTCCCCGAGGATTCCCAGCCTGACAACAGGGAATATTCATGAGCATGTGAATCTATGCCAGACCCCATGCTGGAGAAGGGCTCTTAGGACCGTCTCTTGCTCGCGTCTAAAAGAAGTAAATCCCTCCCTAACCCAGGCATTCTCATTAACCATGTTAATATCTAGTGCTTGTTAACCACTACTATTTATTATTTTCTGTTTTAATGGTTTGTGTTACGGTTCAAATTAACCTCTCACAAATCAAACCATTCTACACAGTCAACACATACAGCAATACCAAACGTCAGTACACAAACCCCAACTATCCAAGTTCTGGATTGCTGTCAGTGAAGGCCAAAAGGCAATAGCCTTACCAGTCTAGCCTCCCTCTAACTTTCTAGGTTGAACGTACACTATCCATCAGTTAGTGCTAAGCGGTTCTAGGGATATGTGCCTTCCAGACACTCCAGCACCATTCTTTCTCCTCCCTTTCACACCTTGATGTTATTGTCCCAATTTCTCATTGCTGCTCTACTCTCCTCCCACTAGTCTCCTCTGTCAAAATCAATTCACCTTCCCCCCGATCACCCCCCCCGTCTCCCTCTTTTTCTACAGTCTACCTCCACTCTCCAATGGCACTACTCTCTCACCTGCTGTTTTCCCCACTCCACTATTCTCCCCTTTGCATGCTTCTACCACTCCATCCTACCTTCCTCTCAGTTACCCTCTTTTTACTCGGTCACCTTCCACTAAACCTCTACTCTCTCACTAACTCTCACATACCCACCTTACACACACTCACAAGACCTCCCACCAACCAATGTCTCACCTTCTCTACAATCCGCCTCCACACTCCAGTCGACCATGCTTTTTTGCCTTCTGGTTTCTTAGTCTGCCACCTCCTATTCTGACCTCATCCGAACAACCCAGATCTTCTGGTTTTCTGTCCCTGTGCTCATCTCCCACCTACTTCTAACATTGGTCTTCCTCCCCATGCCAATCTCGCCCTGCCTTCCCTACCTGGGAAGCGTTACAACTGACAGAATAAATAAAAAAAAAAAGGACCAAGCCCTGCCCCTTTTTGCCATGGGGCCGCTGTGCCTGGATAATGGCAGCCTCCAATGGAAAGTGTTCAAGTTTGTGTCTGAGGGCCGTGTCACGGTTTAAGTCCACAGGCATTGGCATGTCCGTTTTTGCCAGAAAGCTGCTCCATGTAAATTTTGTAGTAGTCCATGTTGGGGCACTTCGCCACAGCTGCTGAAGTGCAGCATGCACTGGTATCTATGGCGATGCACTGTTCGAGGCTGTGCGGGTTCTATGCTTTTCCGTTTCGCGGTTCTCTCTCTTCCTGCTGGTCAGAGTGATCTTAGGGCAGGAGTAGTCTGGCCGACGGCTCTGGTGGGCGGTTGTCTTGTGGGCAGTCTGCCCAGACCTTTGCTCCATGTTGTTGCCTGAAAGGAAAACAAAATGGCCAGCATCTTGTTCAATATCTGGTGAGTCACAGTGGTATGGACTAAACACATGTAGGCAGTTAGGGAGGGGACGGGAACTGGGGTCCACCTAATCCCTCGGGGGAAGCAATGGCTCTGACATCCACCCTAGTAGGCTTCCCACACCAGGTTAAAACGGATTCCCATGCCCTCTTGACAAGGTCAGTCTACTGACCTTAACACAGAAGGCTGGAGGAACAAGCATGTGGAGATGAATCATGGAGGTACAAGGGACGGCAGTGCACAGAGATGAGGCGGAGAGGGCAGTAAAAGGCCACAAAGGTATGAGCAGGTGGCAGGGAGTCGAGTAGAGTGTAAGTGGACGAGTGGGCAAGAGAACCCAGACCCTGTACAATTGAGGCATTGAGATGTCTAGGTGGTAAGTCAGTGAAATGGAAACTGGGAGATGCATTGTAGTTAAGCTCTTAAGTTTGTTTTCAGTTAAGCGCCCTGCCTACAGCCCCACATCTTTTCTGAAGTGTCAAACAACCTGGAGCCAGACCCAGGCTTGAAGGACTAACTGTATCAAATTTTCTAGGATTCCCAGAGGTATCAATACATTATGGCATTACAAACTAAAGAGGACAGGGAAGGGGAAACATGGTGACCCTTAGAGAGCCAGTGTATTTTCTGTTTCTATTCGGACCTCGTAGAGTTGAAAACTATTTTAAAAAAGGGGAAAAAAAGAAGGCATCTTTGAGAATTAGTTTCTTTCTGGCCTTTTCTTGATCCATGAGCGCTTTGTGACATAGGGGAACCAAGGAAGAGGGACAGTAGGAGATGGAAAAATCCCAGGGTGGAGCAGCGCGTCTCCAAGAACCCAAAGGTTGACTGAGTCAGGAGGACCAGAAAGTAGAGGAGGAGACAGGAGGTGAAGTCAGTGGAGGAAGTCCAAAGTTGCTTGGAAGACACTGCTACAGCCTGCTCATTCTGGGGGAAAAGAGTTGGTAGGGCCAAGCGTAGACACCCCTGAACAAGCTAACAAGAGGGAGGCTATCCAGTAGCCACAGGATGACTGGAACTGGTGGAATTGGCAAGTTCACCAGTGACACTGAAGAATATTTGACAACCAAGAGAGAGCAAGAGAGACTAATTTAATAAATCACACCAAGCTAGCTGCAAGACAGGGTCTGGTGAAATGGCAAGTCCATCTACAGCACAGTCCACCTAAAAACACTTGCCAGGCAGTCCAGAGCCACTGAAAGCCAACACTGCAGCTTGCTTGTGGTATCCAAGACCAGGATAAGAATCCAAGGTTGAGTTCAGGTACAATGGATCAGAGTACCGAGCCTGCGACATGTTCCTACATGAAACCAGTCAAGTACTGTGAGAAAGTGGCCATGGCATGGGTAAGGAGACCGAAGACTGCCTGATAAATCAACTTGAGAGGATGGGGAAGAAACTAATGGTGACCTGACAATTATCTACATAATTCTCCACAACAAGCAGCTTACAGGTGCAGAGAGTTCCCCAAGGAACATTGAGTGATTGTGTGTTGTGGATATTTTTTCTTTTGCTACAGTACGTGCACCGACGTCTCCACCCTCAGTTTGCAAGTTTACTCCTTTTTAGATTTATTCAGAATAATACAACTTGATTGGTTATATTACATTTGCTTCTTAAATGCTTTGTTAGTCCCTTCCTTGTCACAGGCTTAGCAGCAAAGGGAGGCTATCAAACTCTGCCAGTTAAGGTGAACCACCCGCCCTGTGTTGTGCCCATGAAGACAGTAAATGGGGTATCCCCAGTCCTCCAAATACTGGCAAGAGGGATCAAGATCCCACGTTTCTACTTTAGGAGCCATCAGAGAATCTATAAATGGGTTAGAGATCACACACCGGCTGCAGATTTAAAAAAAACCTGCCTGGTTTGCAGGCTCATGCACAGAGCAGGAGTCCCAGTCAGCCACACAACAGAGGGAGAAAGTCCGATATAGATCGCAGATCTGACTTTCACGCAAAACCAGACACCAAATAAGTATTCATGCTTGACACGCAACATCGAACCACTGCTTTTAATTGCCTGCAAACAAGAAGGAAGAAGTGTCAGCTCCTCACAAACTTGGCAGAACACTGGCGCAGAAAGCAGAAATTACACTCCTGACCCGACCATAACCTGGTGGGCCTGGGTGGGACACAAATGAAACCATTAGAGAACTCTCTCGCCTCAAGTTGAAGGGGATCAAAGGGGAAACCCAGTAAGTAATGGGACAGCCAATTAGAACCATAAGTACCCCAATTACCTCATTAACTACACTATAAATGGCAGCCAGTCTCCACTAGCTGTGTGGAGGGGAGGATGGCATTTCTGGGAGCTATTGTTAAAGAGAGAAGAGCTGGACAGAAACAGCAAGACGTTGGAGAAGGGTGATCAAGAGCGGGAAGAGATGGAGTATAATGGCCAGGAGGATCAGCGGTCAGGGACAAGGAGGGTTTGAGCTCCAGGGATTCCCAGTGATCCAGATTCCAGGTATAAAATCCAGGCTTATGCAGGAGGCCTATTGAAAACCTGGGGACAGATACTGGCAGGGGACAGGCATTGTGCCAAGAAGGGTGCTGTAGCATGTCAACGGTGCAACAGCCATTAAGAACAGCAGAGCAAGCAGGGTACTTTATCCCCTGAATGAGCAAGACCTTAACGACAGGGTGAGTTTCAGAAAGTAGCAAGGAGCAAGCCTTCAGCACTAACCAAAGACCCAAGAAGGAAATCCTATCCATCCCAACCCAGGAAAAGGAAGCAAAGATACCGCATTTGTCTAAGGCTGGGCACACAAACCTAAGAGACCCCGAGGGCTGCGCCCACCGGAGGCTGTCCCAGGAGGCAATGCATCCAACTACAACCAAGGTTGAGGCCCGGACCCACCAGGATTACAAAAAGAGCAGTGGGACACCAACTCCCTGAGCCTGAGTGACTGTTTTGTTATGTTTATTAATACCGCACACTGCTACCATTTGTATGGTCACTTGGCACGATCTCTGGGTTAAAACCTCACAAACATTGCTCTCTGAACATTTTGGACTATCGCTCCTTATAGAGCAGGGGATCAACCTTGTTTGAACAATCCAGACACTGTTTAAGGATGTTAGTATGTCTTTTTTTGGTTCCATCTACTCTAAAAGATATTCCTCCACTTATCTTGTCATTTAGAAAAGAGGGAATTCCACTTCTATGGCCACATTATCTAAAGGTTGTCCTTGGAGCAAAGTAATGCATCACCAATGTTGCTGCTCGTTATAGAGCAAACCGGTTTTGTCCTAGTCAGTATAATTCAGAAACGCTTTCACTGGAGCAAAAATGAAGCAGTCTGTTATTTTAGTTTACTATGTGGTCTGCGTAGCCTAAAATTAAATTTAGTTAACACATTTCTGATTCATTTTTTGCCCTACAGTAAACCTTTTTTTTTTTAGAGAATATGGATCGACACAAACTTGTTTGCCCCATTTTGCATTATGTAGGCAGCACGCATTTGCTCAATTTTTAGCACTTGTGCAAATGTGGGATAATCTGGCCCCTGATGTGTTTTGTCTTCAGTCATTGCAGTTGGCCATTAGGTGCTTTGATCTTTTTCAGTGAAATATACATTTTTGGTGCCAGTGTTTGGTGCTGGTATAGCTGTGGGCACAGTTTGGTTTTCGGCAGCTGTGGACAGTGCTGTGTTAGCTGAATATGTTTGCTGAATCGGTTAGCTGAATCTGCCACATGGTCTTTCATTTGCATGGGGCTTACAGCCTCCTCATGGGCTCTGTCTTGCCAGCCTCTTGGGGTTGATGTCGATTTCATGCTTCAAATAGGTGATATGATCACGGTTTTTGGGGGGGAATCTGGTGCCAATTTCTTATCTGCTCCTTTCTTTGTGTAGTTCCCGTTTTCTGCCTCCTGTGAACATACCATGCTTTTCTTATAGACCACCTTCGGTATGTCAGTAAGAATGGGGTGGGTGTCAGAGCATTATGGGAAGGGACCCCATCGCAAAGATTGACAATTTTAGATTGAACATAATTTTGGCTTCCATGTCTTAGACCTAGAGTTGTTTGCCGACTGCATTGAGGGCTCTGTTCTGCCCCCCCTCTCACTCCTCCCACACTATGGTGTTGGTTGCCCAGCATTGTTACTTTCTTCATTTGAGTGTCTTAAACCTTAACATTTTACAGGCCTGACACACACTTTCCTTGTGATCATGTGAAAGACCGTAATTACAAATTATGCTTTCCTATCAACCAGAACTTGCAGGTTGAAAAAAAGGTAAAACGTAAGCGTTTAGTCCATGGAACCCAGTCACTCAAATGAGAGTATCAATTTACAAAAATTTAGGAGTTCTTTAATAAACCACTTGTTTCCCCATCACAGTCAAATGAGAAAAAAGGCTAACACTGCAGTGAGATTTTCAAGGCAGTCAGTTTTTCTTCCGCTATTTCACTCCATGACCAAAACCAATGGTTGGGAGGGGGGCGGGGGGGAACAACCCGAGAAGGGCATCGACTAAAAGGAGAATTGTGGGCAACATGAACACACACCATACATGGTTTCTATTAATGGAATGCCTCCATCAATGCCCATATTCAAATTTTGTAAGCACATTGTAATATTCTGGTCTGGATCACCCATTAGATGGTAGACTACGCACAGCAAGCACATTAACAGACCCACAAGCCACAAAAATGGTTAGTATACCAGCCCCCTACTATTAGTTCCATTGCCAACCTATGGCACTGCTATGCTCGCCATCCTCACACCAGGCTCTCGGATAAGTCGGGAACAGCTCACAAGTGTCAAGAACTGTTCAATTTACCAATACATTATATAATGAATGTGAACACATTGTAAAGAAAGAACGCTTGGGCAGCTGAATCAACATTGCGCTTTGACTAGTGAGACCATTGAGGGTGGGTTTGCACTTACCTTGTATCCCAAATACTTCAGTCAGTCAACCACTCTCCACACCCCAAATAGTGGGCTGTACAAATTGCTATGTGTACTATATTAAGTAGGGTGACACGAAGACTAGTTGTATAAATGAGATTTATTTCAGCATTTACTGAACATATACAATACGAGGTTGCTGTTTGCCAGAAATGTCCTTTGTATATTACATTCAGTGAATTTGAAATAGTGGCCAAGCAAAAGTCTTGCCAACGTCTTAACAGATGAGTGAGCAGAGTTAACATCAATCCTGGAGCTGGGACACCTCATGTAGGTACGCTCCCAGCATTTTTACACCCTGGACGTAGTTATACCTGCAAAGAATAAACATGAAATATCAGTTTTTAAAAATTAAAGGTTAACTTCATCTCTTTCGTGGTCCACTGTGTAGAAACATGTTATAAGAAAAGCAAAATGTATTTGGCTTGCTGATATTTCTGCACTCAGATGCAGTTTCCTTGTTGAAGCTGGTCAGTCTATTAATGACTTACCATCCAACGCATAATATTTGTTGGGGATACTGTCAGTGCATGTTTTCAGGCATTCCAACTCAGTATTTTAAAGAAGAAAGAAATGGCCCTTGCTTGAAAGTAAGTACGACCAAGCTCTGTTTCCCATGTAGCCAATGACAATAGGGCGAGGACGAACAGGCTACAAAGTTAATCTGTACCCCATAGCAATTTGCTCAAGAGACACAGCCTTGAGAATGTCCCAGAGGCTGTGAAACAAACCCTTCTCCTCAGGCACAGGGGAATTCTCCCATGCAGCATATACTCGCCTATTCAGCTTTTCGTTTTGAGAATGAGCACCGTCATCTGCCGACCCCACGGGCAGCAGCATTACATTCTTCCCCGTCGCCTCCTGGAAAGTCAAAGTCACAGGAATGCTTCCACCTTCCCTTGTCAGATCAGGCTCCACGTTAAAAACTGTTGAAAAAAATCAGGTGAAAATGTCACAAAGTACTGTGGTTTGTCTAAAAGACAAAACCTAGGGAGGAAATGTATGTAAGCAGTAAAAGAAGCACATTTCTTAAACCAACCATAAGACAACCAAAGGTTTTGAGCAAGCACACTGGATACTTCACACGGATGCATCCCAAAAGCCCCAAAAACAAGATCATTACAAATTCACCTTTGTGTCAAAAATAAGCTTGCAAAAGTAATACAAGTGCATTTAATAAACCTGAATTGTACATTCTATTTGCATACAATTGGGAGTTGCGAACAAGGCATTAAATGGTTTCAGATCTATTATGACCGTCTGTTTTCTGAGATACCATGCAATTTATTATTGGCTTTTCGCCCGGGATTTACCTTCACCATATGGCTGTCAAGATAAAAAGCACCCAATGAAGAACAAACGATTTGTTGGAACTTTCCACCATGGCAAGAAATGGCTACATTGCTTGCGATTAAACTTTACAGAGAATGGTATAATCACATGCACGGATATTGCCTCTAATGTGTAAGCAAACAAAATCTGTTAGGTTCAGTGTAACCAACAGTCATGGTTACAATGTATCACTGTTACATAGCAACAGAGTAAACAAACAAACTGAAAAAACAGCTCTGTATGTTCCAACTTCAGTGAGGCATTGTAGAAGGTAATTTGTAGCCACAATTCAAAGGGATGGAGAATTAAATATGTATCTACCAGATTCCAACCCACAGAAATGAATGTAAACCTCTTATGATAAAGAGGCCAACATGCAGTACTTGCCGGGCCGGTAGTTTCAAAGCTACGATTGGTGCTTCCAGTCCCAACCCCAGGAGAGATAAGACATTGCACAACTAATTTCAAAAGAAGGCCGGTTGATTAGGGCTAATTATATGAAATGCTTGCAATGATAGTTCACTGTTTTTATGCAGAGATTAATTTATGGATTATCGTCCATTGTGTGGAAGCCGGCCCAAGGCATGCCGCTAAGGAGACCACAGGTGGAAGGCTGGTAACGGATGCTACCTTGAAGTGACCGAGTTGTGCACATGGGAAGCTTTCAAACCAGTGGCTTCCGGCTCTGGTCAGAGAAAGAAACCACCTTGCATAACATCTTGGAACCAAGGATGGTAAGGCCAGCGCTGAACGCTTCCTGCCCATGGGCCATAAATAACCAGGATTAATGTAGGACTTGTACGTGATAATGTAGACCTTTATGGATTGTTATGTGAAGTTCAATTTTAACCCAAGGATTCCCTCAATGTCTGGGGAATATTTTGTGGGCATGTGCGTCTATAAAAGATGCCAATGCTGGAGTAACTTTTCTGTACTGGTACAAACAGATGTCACTATAACAATGTTCTACATAAACAGCTTGGCATACGGTCCCCGATTGTAGGAGAAGAACTTCAACTATGTACATGGGCTAGCAAACCTCACTTCTCGATTTTAGTGTAGCCTACCCTAATGATTCAAAGTACTATGGCGCATCAACTAAGCAGAACAAGCTCGCAGGGTCATGAATGGGAATTGGATCATTCAGCAAAAGTCTTTGTTTCAACAGTGTGGAGTGTTGAAAATGGTTCTTATCGCAACAGAACACAATCCAAAGTGCACAGTTTTGTTCCTCCTGAAGGGAACAGTGGTGACGCCTTCTCAATCAGATGGAGTTGAAAGGGTCTTTTTGCCTTGTCCCCACTTACTATGGCAGCATGGCTAGTACACAAATGAGAGAGAAGTAGACTACGATGCTGATTGCCCCATATGGGCTTGTCCGTTCTGGTATTATTGTATATTTATTGGATGTTAAGTACAATTTCACTTACTGCTGTTTTACCTCTAATTGCGGACCCCCGAAATTTTGGCTTTTGTTTTAGCCTCCTCACCCGACTTTCTGCCAGTGAAGCACAGCCTTCAGCTCATTGTTGTGGGGAAACTGACCTGTCCTTCAGTACTGGGAAATATTGTTTCCCTTAGTCTTAGGACTTTGTCACTGCAATTGTATTTCAGTGCACAAAGTACTGTGTGCTTGGGTTCTTGTGTTTCCAGGCCCTAGACATCCCCTAATGATTTTTTGGTAACTGGACAATGTGCCTAGGAGTAGACTGGTGGCAGCAGAAGCTTTCGGTCCATTTTTATTAACTTTTACCAAGCCATACCATGCTTACTGTGTTTGGCTCATGACTGGCTAGTGTCCGTCATGACCATGCCACAAGGTCTTTTGTCTTCTCCTTTGGCCTTTCCCTTGCTCTTTGTGACCCAGGAAATCCTTATTTGGGCATGCTTTAACCCACGAAAGCCGGTGCTTTTCGCAGGCTCATGCATGTCACGTGTGTGCGTACCCAAGAAGTGGGCTGGGACTGTCTGGTCCCAATCCACACTACTGGTGCCAGGATATCTGTTGTGCACAAGAACTGCAGTGGTCGCCAATTGGATCACTGCTAGCGTGCATGAGTAGGGTAGATGTCATTGACCAGCTAGGGTGCGAGCACTCTATGGACATTGGGATAGGAGGAGGGGCTCTGAGTGCGACCCACAGATCACCCTTAGGTCCGAATCTACCCCTACACAAAGCCAAGTATCATGAGAAGCGAAGCAGATCCAAGGACTGTCCGGAAACACGTAGAGAAGGTTTGGCACCCTGAGCCAAATGTGGTCCCGGTATAGGCCCGCTTTATGCTCGATCTCTGAAGACCTGCAACAGTGCTTCAACCCTTCCAAGTGGTGGGACCAATCACTCAACATCTCCTTGGTGCCCTACAAAAACGGGTCTTCTTGGAAGTGTCCCTTTGCCCTCGAGTGGACTGACCAGCTTGTCCCTTGGCACCCATGCTGGAGTGTTGCTACGTTGAGTTTCGGCTCGAGCTTTGCGAGAACCCTAGTTTGCACTGTAAGGCACCTTCTTGCCAAATCTTGTCAACCCTACTGCTTTGGGGAGCGAGAGAGAAGCGTGCGTCAGTCCACAAGACTTGGGTGCTCCTGCGTCACTGTGCTTCAGTGGTGTTTGCGGCTGGCAACTTTCCCACCTTTCTACAAGTGTCCTGAAACTAGTTTGTCCCTTGCAAGCTTTGCACATCGACAAGCGCTTTTATGCACAAACTTACCATTGAGCACAAAGCTCCAATCTTCGTAGGGCTGGACTTCTTAACTTGGGGATATCCATCTCTGGAGTTGGCCATTGTGTTAAAGTTTGTGTGCTTTCCTCCTTACAGGTTTTGGCGGGAATCTGCACTTTACTGCAGTGACCGTAAATACATTTTACGTAGTGTGTTTAGGTAGCAGTATTGCTGTGTTCGTTATTCACCTGTGTTTGTTCTGGGCCTGATAAATTGTATATTTTTGATATACTACAGAGTAATCCTTGTGTCCTACTGTGTGTGCTCATCCAGGACCTCTGATCACCCACACTACTCCTGAGACTATACAGTTCTTATGTCAAACTTACCTTCCTGAAGAACCAATTATACAATTGGAGAAACTCGCGTCCAGGGATTATTAAGAGGCATCACAGACAAGGAAATAAGAGTAACAGTAAGCCATAAATTGATGTGAAGTAACATCACAGTGTCAACCAGAATAAGAGATAAACTTTCGAGAATAGAATCAAAAAGAAACACAAAATAAAAACAGATTGAAATACATTTTTTGGATGAATGACTTTATTGTGGTAAGGCGCAACATTTGGTGATTTAATCAGTTATTACTACTCCTGAGACTTAGCCTTGACTGCTCTCCAAGCTAACTTGAATTGTTCTGGCTAGCTTTGCAGAAGTGTTCCCCGTTTCACTAAACTAGGGTGGCCTCCTGAACATCTGTTCACCAGCGCACAGTTCAGAAATCCATTCTAACAGATGTGGTTGAATGTTTGTACACAATGTATTGATTTAATGATTGTATTTTGACATAAACATGAAGATGGTAATTTCGAAGAGGCCTTTGGATGTAGTAAAGTCTAAAACTCCTTCCTCAGAGTAATCTCCGAGTGCTAATAGCACTCAACAGCAGAGATACGAAGGCTCTTTTGTTACCCTAATTCAGGAGTCCCTAGGAAGGAATTGTTTAAATGAAGAGAGGAGTGTTTAAGGACATGGTCAAACCTAAAAGCTTGTGCTCCGTCTACAGGGCCAAGGGGTGAACATTTCAGGCTATCTACTACTCATCCTTTGCCGGGGCATGCTTCTCTTAAGAGGAGAGGGCAAGGATTGGAGGTAAGATAGACAGTAAGTTTGGTAGTAAGATCCAAGGGTGGAGGTGGAAAGGCGGAGTGAGAGATCGGAGGGATTGTGACATGCTGGAAGGAGGTGGTCTTAGGAACCCAGTTTAGTGAAAGCTTAGGTAAGCACAGGTGTGGAACAAAAGAGTGACACCAGGCCAAAGGAGGCACTATCCCCAACTTCCCAAGACTACTAATCAGGATAGGTCAGGGAAACACAGTCACTAGATAGTTAGCCAAACAACACCTAGCTTTAGTACCAACATCCTGTTAAGGACGCCTGGGCTAGGGAGGTCGGGAAAGGCCTGGGAAGTAGAGATAGCCTGGGACAACCCTTGTGCATATTTCCAAAGACTACGCTTTGCCTTGAGAACTATATGGGAATCCTTGGCCCCAGTGTTTTTATCATCCCAGAAAACACATTTGGACTTCCCATTCGAGTCAGCATGGTTCTTTGTGGCAGGCCACCCTGCCTCAGATAAAGGAATGTTCACTTTTTTTGCGAAAACTCTCTGGTTTCCAGAAATGTATCAAAATCAAAGAACGCATTTTGAAGGAATTAAAAGAAAATGAACACTTCATATGCAAAGGTTTGTTTAATTACATTGGGGTGTTCAGTTAGTTGTGCTTGGGGGTTCCTGGGCACCCGTGCCAGACTTCAAAAATGGATCTTTGCTGCGCTGACTGTTCTATACGCGCCAACTCCTTATCAGCAGACCCATATGCTGAGAATCGAATAGTCTCACTCAGAACTAATCTTGGCTCCTGCAAAGATTGCTTCATTGGTGATACAAAAACTATTTAGTGTAAGGACTCCATGTCTACCCATGGAATCTAGGAACTTCAGTGTGCTGCTATGGAAGAAGCTAGCCACTATAGTTGCACATCTTGATTATCTTCCATAGGTTCACATGCTTTGAATCCTTGGTAACCACTTAACAGCAGTTGGAACTAAAAGTCATCACGTTGCATAGCCTATGCATCCGATGGCCTGCCACCCTAGCCAGTGAGCTGGCTGACACTAAGCTATGCCAACAGCGGTCATCTTCAGATTCCAAAAGCACAACCCTTACCGAGTTAGGAGACTCACTAAGGGAGGTGGGTGGGTCACATGTGAATCTACGAACACCCCCCCCCCCAACGCTAGAGAACCTTGAGTTACATTTAAGTCCCTAGTTTTTTCTGCGTCACTGATTCCTTCATTATTTCACATGCTTGGAAAAGATTCAGAATTGTAGTTGTACATACATTTGCAGCACATGACTGAAAGGGTAAGGAGGGATGCATATGCTTACCTTATTCAAAGAGGTTCTGCATCATTGCTTCTCCATCCATGGCTACTCTTTATGCTTGATCAGGCAGCATTAGTGCTTTGTGAAGGTATGCAAGACTGCTTAAAGTAGCTCAAATGCAAGCTGCATTTGCACCAATCTGCACAACAAAAATGCACTGCTCGTGTGGTTCTGAACAGGAGGTGAACTTCCTGTGCAGTCTACTGGGTGGTGCTGCAGCATGTATGACTTGGAGGCCTTTTTGTGGTTTGGTTTGGGGTTATTCCATGTAGTCGTATTTTAAAATATTTGACGGAGAAGAGGGTGCACCCCTTCTACAAAATAGTTATCTATATCTCGGGTAAATTGCCAAAGCAGGGTTTTTTAGAACAACCGCCATCTTTGTTTTTGTTTGATGCAAGAGATGGCCGAGGATATAGCCAAGGTTATCGTAACGACGGAAAAAAAAAAGCCATTTGCAGGTAAAAAAAACATGCAAATGCCATCTTTCTAGAGGTGGGGGTGGCTAGAGAATAGTAAGTGACATTTGGGAGTTGGAGGGGGGTCTAGGGACTGAGTTTGCAACACAACTGTAACCTTGGCTATATCTGCGAATAGCTGCCATCTCAAAGCAAATTGCATCACAGAAACAGCGTGTGCTGTGGGGGCAATGGGAGAGGGGAGTTGAGGAGGCCGTCTGAGGAGTTGGGAAGCTGGCACAAGCGAGGGGGCACTGGGCAAGGCCCTGGGGGCAAGAGAGTTATTTTTCTGGCCATTTTTACAATATTCGCGGCTATAAACACATAAAGGACTACAGATAGCCGAGGGCATCTGTAGGTCTATAACCGTGGTTATAGAAAAAGAGTTATTAGCTTCAAAGCAAGGTAGCGGCCGGCACCCTCAGGCCATGTTGCAGAATAAATTAGCAAATGTAACAAGACCACTTGGAGCAACATGGCCTTAGGGGGCAGGCCCTTTCCTCGCTTTGTAGCTAAGCAGGGTCAGTCCCGGTTATTGCCCAGATGGGAGTCCACAGTCCCAGATGCCATGCGTTTCCTGCTTTTTAAATATCTCATAACACACTAAGAAAACACACGGTATCCGCATTAATTTCTTTTTTTAAACCATGCTACTGTCAGTCCTTGAAAGTATTGCACAAGAGAACATTTTTGTGCCTTTTGCTGAATTGCATGCTGGTATTTGTAGTCTCCAAGTCAAGATGGGGGGCGGGGAGGATAATGACATTTGTATAGTTTTTGCCTAACATAATAAGGATTTATATATTTGAGTGACACTATGGTATGTGTAATTTTCAAGTCATCTTTATAAAGCAAAGTATTGTTGAAAGCCAGACATGGGGATTTGGAGGGGAAATGATGAGAGGCCAAGTCAGTCATGAGTATTCGCCCACGTTGTGGCACGAGAGTTTGCAATCCTGGATAATGGTGCAGTTATTTGCCCCAGATTGTGGCTGTTCTTTAGGGCATGAGTAAAGGACACATGTGGGTGGCCAGCATGACTTTTTCAAGGGCGGACGCAACCCCATGGGTTTTTTTTTCAGGTTGGCAAGCTTGCTCACGTATTTGGCTACCAGAATTTTACTCTGGTTGTCATGTTCCCAGTGCAGACACTTAACCACAAGCACTTGTTTCGTATTGGGATTTTGTTTTCCATGGTATATTTCACAATAGATTGCTGGGTTTAAAAGGTGAACACCTTTTACACTTTGCCAGCATGTTTATCAGAACATTTTGGGTTATTTTTCAGGTATTCATTACTTTTTTTGAAAGTCCAATGCTATTTTGTCTTGCACATTTTTTTTTAAGGGGTCAGTCAATTGAACTACATTTGTATTTTTCACTTTAACATATGTGCATTTACTGTGCGTATATTCATGTGTGCCAGCTTTTGATTTTCGCTATAGGGGCAAAAGTACCTGGGCATATGTTATTCTTGCAGCCGGTCACACCCCCTAAAACCTCCCCCCCCTTCCATGCTGCTCAAATGCGGTTCGTTGGGGTCGCGCGATGGGTCACAACAGTCACCAAGAGACCTTCCATAAAACAAGGTGCTTGTAGCATTCTGCTTAAGTGTGCGATCCATGTCAAATAATTTAATCTCACAGATCATTGCCTAAAAACATTGCAAGTTCTCACAGCCTGTAATCTTTCATACATAGCAACATACTGATACCATTGTCAAAACAGGTTAAAATCAGTTTGTGATTGATGAATGAAGTGTTTTAAAATATAGAGTGGGTGTGCCCGCTGGCGATGGCCAAAAGACACAACTAATGATCTGGTAGTGTTCTAAAATATACAGTGGGCACGGGCGTAGGTCATGGCCACTAGCCATGTGTGGAAAAAATCTGATTTTGTGCCCACTTCGTTAGCTCCCCTTTTGGCACTCGGGCGGTTTTGGGACCTACAGGTGTTTATGGGAATTCTTGTTGAGATCAGGGTCTTGCCACCTGCTCCTCAAAGGCCTGGGCTTGTTTGTTTTGCCCTGGGGAGGAGCTCTGGTGTGGGCACTGCCAGGTAACACCAGCTGCCCCTGGTCTGCCTTCCTGGAGGTACAAGTTCCCTTTCCACACTGCATACTCACAGGCCCAGCAATCGGGCAGTCTATCCTCCAGGCCTTCCAGGGTCTCTCCAGCTTGAGTTCTTTCCTTCTGGCTTCCATGCACCATCCAGCATCCCCAGCTCGCTCAGAGTGTGTCTGTGTGCTCTGCATTTTATAGTGAGGGGGAGGCTTAATAGGACTCAGCTGAGACCGATTGTCAAGGGAGGCCTGACCTTGATAAGGGGACAGTCTACTGTTAAAGGCAAGAGTCGGTTTTCTGTGGCAAAGAGTGTTTCTTCTCATTGATCTTCATTCTCTCATTCCCCCTCTTCTTTGTCTCATTGTTTGTATAGAAAAGGGGGCGCAGTGGGAGTTGGGAAGTCAGTGTTTTCTGGTAATTATGGAAAAAATATGTTACTCACCGTAGTGACCAACGTACCCCTAGTCCAGTCCCCGTTCCTCCATACTGTATGGGACGGGAGACTGAACCTTTTTCACCAGAAAAATCATCTTCCTCTTTAAATTTAGATGCATGCGGGGGGTGACTGCGCACCTGCGCCACTCCTCAGTCCCCTTTGACACGTCAACAATATTAACATTGCCTAATTACACCAGTTTTATTAGGGGGGAGGATGGTGGGACTTTTGGAGGAAAGGGGACTATGGACTAGTCACTAGTCAAGTTAGTCACTACGGTGAGGAACTTATAATTACTCCTACGGCTCGTCCCCTTTCCTCCACTTTATGGAGGAATACAACTGCATGCAGCCCCAGTGTGGAGAGGTGCTCTCTTAAGAAAACAAGTACCTTAACACTGCCTGACCAAAGTCTGCATCCGACCTGGAGCCGGCATTCAAGCAGTAGTGCTTGCAGAAGGCCGAGGGTGCAGCCCATGTAGCCGCCTTGCTGATAACCTGCCACAGGACAGCCCTCTGGAACGCCACCGCTGTGGCTTTAGCTCGAATTGCGTGGCCATGCATATTTGCTGGAAGAGGTTTGTGCTGCCCCTCGTATGCCTCCTGGATGGCTGTAACCATCCACCTTGCTATGGGGAGGCTTGACAGCCTGGCCTGGGTGTTTGATTTGCGGTAGTTCTTGGTCCTGTCCAGGTAGTATCTCAAAGCACGCCTCACATCCAGACGGTGCAATACCCTCTGAGCTTCCTCCTTGGGGTCCGCGAAGACCTTTGCTAGCACCATCTCCTCATTTAGGTGAAAAGAGGAGACAACTTTAGGTAAGAATGTGGGGCGAGTTGTAAGCACCACCTTGTTCTTATGAAAAGTAGTATAAGGCTCTGAAGCCACCAGCGCCTGGATCTCACTGATCCAGTGTGCCGAAGTAAGGCCCACAAGGAGAGCCGTCTTAATGGGGACTAGACTGATGTCGGCCAGCGCCATGGGTTTGAATGGTTTATGCGCCAGGGTGCCTAAAACCACATGAAGATTCCACACTGGGTGTTGTTTCTTGATAGGCAGATAAAGTCTGGTGAGGCCCGCCAAGTGTCTTAACCACTGGATTATAGGGAGAAAAAAACCTCCTCCTCCGAGTTCCTGTAGGCACCAATGGCTGCCGGATAGGTACAGCATGTGTCTACCTGCACCCCCGAGTGTGTGTGAGGTGCGCAGAGAAGGGTCACATGTCATCCAACGTGCAGGTCAAAGGATCAACCTCCTTTGATTCCGCCCAGTGACAAACCTAGACCACTTGCTTTTGTACCGACTCCTGGTAGCATCGCTCCTAGCCCCTTGTATAATGTCTAGGTTAGCTTGTGACAGATGCTGATGACTCATTGTGACCTGTTCAGGAACCACGCTGCAAGGGCTAACTTCTGGGTGGCGGGGTGGATGACCGTGCCTCCCTGCTGAGTAGGTGTGCTGGGCCCAGCAGAAGGTGCACCAGGCCTGATTCGACAGGCTGAGTAGTTTTGAGAACCACAGCCTTGCTGGACACCACAGAGCTATCAGGATGCTACCGAGGTGCCAGACCTCCCGGATCTTGCAGATTACCCTGTAGACCAGGGGAGTGTGAGGGAAGGCATACGCGTTCATGTTGTTGCATTGGATTAGCATCACGTCGCCAAGAGAGCCCTTGCTCTGGCCCTGCCAGGACAAACTGGGGGCACCTCCTGTTGGACCAGGTGGCCAAGAGATCCACATGAGGATGACCCCCCACCTGTCGAAGATGCCTTGAAGGACCTGTTTGTCCAACTGCCATTTGTAGTTGTACACACCCAAAAACAAAGAGGAGATAGCCACGTCTGGGCATACCCTCTCTCACATAGTGAGACAAACTGTAAGCACAAAAGTGATGGGTGGACGGTTTTGAATGAATCAGAACCACTGGCAATGCTCTGGGCAACCCTCCAGACCACCGTTCTTCGCGTCCCAACAAGGCTGAAACATGTCTGGGGTTGCTTGTGTTTCCGTGCAGAGGGGACCTGGCCTAGCAGTTCGGGCTGGGCTGCTACCATTGGTGGCAGTACCTGACTGATTTGCATATGGCTGGACCCCTTTTGCAATGGCGCAGACGGGCTAAAAAACGGTGGTGTGGAAGGTTGCCCAGAGCAATGCCAGTGGTTCCGATTCATTCAAAACCTTCCACTCATCACTTTTGTGCTTACAGATTGTCCACACCCAGCCTGCCGAGCCTCCCCGGGAAGTGGATTGCTGCCAGGTGCATGTTGTTTACCAGAGCACACTCCCAAATGTTGAATGCTGGAGTGCAGAGGGGAGGAGACCTGGTGCCACCCTGCTTGTTGATGTAATACATGCTAGTTGAGCTGTCCGTCTGAATGAGGATCGCCTTGCCACTGATCGGGAGGAAGGCTTTGAGAGCGAGCCAGATGCCATCAACTCGACCTAGTTGATGTGGGCCGCCTGCTCCTGACGGGACCATACCCCATGGACACTATGGCTGCCCAAGGTAGCTCCCCAGACCTCTAGGGATGAGTCTGTGGTGAAGGTGACCTGAGGTGCTGGTTGCCGAAGGGCCTGCCTATCTGCAGGTTGTTGTCCGTGCTCCACCAGACTAGGTCCTGGTGGAGAGGAGGTATGCCGACCAGCTCCGCCTGGGAACCCTTCTCTTGACTCCAGGAGGCTGCGAAGTGGAACTGCAATTGGCTCATCTCGAGTCTCGTAGTGACAAGCCAGTCATCTAGGTATCGGTAGATATGGTGGCCCTGAGAAGGGCTGCCACTGCGTTCATCAGTCTTGTAAAGACCATGGGGGCCAAATTCAGTCCAAAGTGTAGAACCTTGTATAGGAAATGAAAACCCATGATCCTGAACCTCAGAAAGGACCGTTGGGGTTGCCAGATCGGGACGTGGAGATAAGCATCCTTCAGATCCTGGAAGCATATCCAGTCTCCCGCGCACAAGGTCTCCGCTATCAGCGCTGGGGTAACCATCTTGTACTTTTGGAGAGGTAGGGAAAGGTTCAAGGTGGAAAGGTCCAACAACTCTCAGGCCCGCCTGGTTCTTCTTGTGTATGGTGAAAATCTGTGAATAGAAGCCCAGACACTGCTGAGAGGCTGGGACTTCCTCCACTGCCCGACTCTACGAGCAAGCAAATTTCTGCTATTCCAATCTGTGGGAGCGGGTGAGAGAGGGATAGGTAGCCGGAAGCCCGTGGATACTACCGAGAGAATCCATGGATCCGAAAACCTTGTCCTCCAGTGGTCATCGTAAAGGGCAAGCCTGCCCCCCACCAGAGACTCGTGGATCTGGATGGATGTGTCATGCTTTCTTGCCCTCCGAGGCTGGTGCTGAGGAGGTGGACGTGAAAAAAAGTCCATGTGCAATGCCTTGTGCTGCTTGCACCTGTGCTGGCTATGGAATCTGTCCGGCTGTCTGGACTGTCTCTCCTGAAGTCCCTGAAGCCTCCAAAAGACCGACCCTCGTCTGAGTGAGGGTGTGCCTGGGTGCATGCCTTGGGGGTGGACTTGGTGAGGATCGATAAGGACTTTGCCGTCTGCAAACTATTCTTCTTATCGAGTTCCTCGTCCGTGGTCGAATGGAAAAGCTCTACACCTCGAAAGGAAGGCCCAGTATACGCTCCTGGACATCGGGATTGAACTTAATACCCTGAGCTAAGCCTTCTTCCTCATGTCGGTAGCGATGCAAATGCCACGACCTGATGTATCGATGTGAGCCGCGGTGGACTGCATGATGTCCTCTGCCACTATTTTGCCCTCTGCCAGCCCAGCCTTGAGGCACGTATGGCTCTGTACCAGGAGTTCAGGAAGGAAGTCTGGTATCTCTCCCCAGAGCCTCTGGTTGACAGCCGCCAGCATGGCATCTGCAGTGGACTGGCGCAAATGATAGATCTTTGCGAACGCCTCCAGGATCTTTTCCTCCTTACCCAGGGGTGCAGCGGCTGATGTAGCAGAGGACGGCTGCGGCTTAGAATAGAGTGATGCTGCCGCAATGACCGAGGAGTGTGGCTGGGGGTGCGCCGACAGTAGGAGAGAGTCCCCTTCAATTTACCTAAACTTGGCGTCGAGACGCCGACTGGTAGAGTGGCTTGAGCAAAACAGAAGGTGATTGCTGGAAGGTTTTGAAATAATCATAAACACAGGCACAGCTCTGGGCAACTCTCCAGACCATTTTGTTTCAGCCTGCCAAGCCATTAAAGAAGGGGACAACCGTATGCAAATTAGGCTTGGTGCTACGCCAAAAGTCTCACCCTAAGTTACTAGGGGAATCCAGACGTGGACCCCTTCCTCACTATTCTTAGAGAGGCACAGCTCCACCCTTCTGAGGAGGTCCAACCAGATCGAAACACGTGTCTGGGGTTGCGGTTGGTACTCTTGTTCGGAGGAGAATTGCTTAGCATTTCAGTGATGGACTGCCCTAGGGCAGGACAAAGACATGTTTTAGATATTTCTCCTCTGTGAAAAATAGTGAGCTAAAGACTCTGGGTAAGTAACTGGGACTAATGTCCGGTAGAGGATCTCCTAGGAGGATCTCCTAGGACCTCCCCCCTTGTTTTTTTGTAGAGTGTGGCTTGAGCCATCCTTTTTTGGCAAGCGCCACAACGTCCTTTTGCATTGGGATACCCATTCTAGCCGTAGGGTCTAGAATGAGAAACTCAGCCAATACCACTGCCTCTGGTTGTTCCACCTGTGGCTGTGGGATCCCCAAATATTCATTCAGCTAGGCCTGCTAGACGTTTGTGAAAGGCTTTGGCTGAATGAGTGTCAGGGTCCTCCTCTTCATCTGTAAGTTATGTCTTGCACCAGCAGCCAGGTGCAACCGGAGGAGTGCTGGGCACAGGAAGCTGGGGCATAATGAGAATCAGCGCCGGAGGCTGCTGAGGCAGCAGGGCCTGTACTGCTGTGACTGGGACGGGCATGAGAGCCGGTGTAGTAGGGGCTGGCACGGGCATCTGAGGCTACGCAGAACCCAGAGGAGGCATGGCCATGGGTGCTAGTGGCAGCATCAGAGGGAGCATGTCCCTGATGACATCCCCAAGGATGGTGCACATTTGTGGGGACCTCATTTGTGTGAGAAATTTTTCAAAGAACCTGCTGTCTTTACAGGCCGGAGGAATGCCTGATGGAGCCGGCATGGGTGTGGTGCCCCGAGGCTGCTGAGGCCTAGGCATGCCCTGTCTCGCTGTATGGGGCGAGGTGTATCTGCCCTGTGAAGTAGATGGGTATGTTATGGGCCAAGCGGCAGGCGTAGGCCAGTCCCACCTTGGGACTCGTCCCCCTACCTGGTCCCCAAAGGGGGATGGTGTCGGGCGAGCCGCCATCTGCCTGGCCCGGTGGCCATTTTGTCCTACTGCATGCCACGTTGTGGTACTCGCTGTACTGGGCGCTGCTTCCTCCAGTACGCGGAGTGGTGGAGGGTGAGGCCTACCCTGCACCTCAGGACGGGGCCTGGAAGGTGGATTGCCCTCGGCAGTAGCGCCGGTTTGCTGCATGCAGGCACGCCCTCATACATCGGGTGTTAGGGCGTAGCCCCTCGGGTTGAGGCCCGGTAACAGAACCTTGCGGTCCCTCAGCAGAGCCACCGGTAGGATCTCGCGACTCCTCGGCCTGGTGACGTGTAGCTGAAGCAGCCTCGTAATCTTTCGGGTACTAGGACCCGTTGGGTCACTCCCACTCTTAAGCTTCCTGGGGAAGGAATTGCATTTGCGGGGAGCAGAGGAGAACAGTGCACTTTCCTTGGGCATGGTCTTCAGCTTTATGACATTTTTCAGGTCCTCTGGCCTCTGGAGGCGACCTACCGAAGAGCTCTCTCCACCTGGCTAATTTGTTCTTCAGTGCGTGTGGTGAGAGGGCCTTGCACGTGATACAGCCTTGCCAGCAGTGGTCGGAGCCAAGGCAGAGGGTGTGGGGAATCGGACGTCAGAAAGGAAACCTCGCAGGCTGGACACCTGCTGAAGCCTGCCATCGTCAACATGCACCGGGGAGGAGTGTGGCGCCAGAGGACAGATTACCTGAATGAGAAAAGGGAGAAACCCAGGAGCGCTGGTGAAAGCGGTCTGTTCCAGTCGAAGCGAAAAAGAGGACTGGGGAGTGGTGCGGGTGGGCAGGCTGGGGAGCGCATGCTCTCAGGGCCGCGTCCCCGCACACATCTAAATTTAAAGGGGAAGATGATTTTTCTGGTGAAAAAGGTTCGGTCTCCTGTCCCTAGCAAGGGACACCCATACAGTATGGAGGAAAGGCGATGGGACGTAGTAGTATTGGGTTTAACATATCTTATTTAGACTGAGGTGATGTCAGGTAGGGGTGTATAAGAAAGGGGCGGGGTGAATACCGCCTCTCTCCCGAGGGCATTCCTCCTGCAGTGCCCAAGGACCCCCTGTCCAGGTGATCATCCCACACTGGTCCACCCACAGGGTCTGGTTCCAAAGGCGATGGTTGTGCCCTGGCCACCTGAACAAAAGATACTCAGGGTCCATCTGTGATAACACCCTCAGGTTTCTCACACATCCCAATATCAACTTCATTGAGTTATCAGGGTTTACGTAGGGAAAACACTATTTCTGCAATCATTTATTGTGCTGCCTTCTTTAGGATCAGGGGGGCCCAATTTTTTCTTCTCTGTCTGATACCCCATGCATGGTGAACAGCTTTTTATTTCAATTAGCAGTTGAACCGCAAAACACCGGAAACAAGTCTATAGAATCAAAAGAAAGTACCATTGTGTGGATTAGAAGCCTAAAAGGTATGTCTGGGATGTTTTAAAATATTTGCAAACCGTCAATCTCTTCTGACAGCCTCAATGGGGTTCCAAGTGAGGTTATTTTCCTGGAGCCAAAAATCTAATGAAATTAAGCTCCTCAAAATCAACCTTTCGATCTTTTGACAGCTACTTTAGATGCCTACAGAGAATATGATTAGCCAGGTCAACTACACAATTATGAAATTTTGAATTATAAAGAATTTCCTAGGAGAATTTGTATCCAACAGGAACAAACACCCAGTACAACAACATTTTTCCCCAGTTCCCGTCGAGTAGGGACCCTCCCCTACATGATTATTTCCCCTGCATGCATTTCTTGTACAATTACTCACTTGGGGTCTCATTAAAAGTTTGGCAGTATTTTGGCACTAAATCCGCTGAAATACCACCAAATGGAATTGCCGCCATCACCACCCGCAGATTCACCAAGTGATGGTAGGCAGTGTAAGTCCAGAAAGCCTGCCCTTCAACGGTTTGTGCTTATATGGAGTCAAGGACTTCTTTGCAGATGGAGGGAACCCACCAGCCGGCAGGCTAACAGTCGATGTAGACCAACCCCTTCCAGGACTTGTTAATCGCAGCTGCGGCAACAGTTGAGGGTGCAGATGGAGCATGGATCTTCGCCTTCTTTTGGATGTTCCCATAAGGAGCATCCAAGGACCGCAACCTCTTCTTTCCAGAGGGAGTACGCTCATGGGACCGGCTGGTCCTGGATGAGGCATGACTGCACCCACAGTCCGCGTCAGAGGCCTTCTCTTTGATCCAAACCACCAACTTCTGGTGGCGATCCTTCCTGGTCTTCAACGAGAAGCCACAGCAGATGTTGCAACCGCCGGCGTCATGGTCCGGGTGAAGACAATAAAAGGCACTTAAGGTGTCAATCCTGATGACAATGTTCTTCAGGCCACAGGTCCTTAAGAGACTTTATTCGCCACATCGATCACGGTTGAGGTGAAGATGAAGGCCCAAGCCTGGGCCTGCTGAAGTCACGGAGAGATGATTCAACAATGAAAAAGAGACAATCTTGGCCAACAACTGGTCCCAAAGCCAGTAGTCCCTGTGCAACGGTTGATTAAGTAGAGATGGAAGAAATCTTTGAAAATAGTCAAAGAACAGCAAAAAAATACACAGATGTACACCAAACCAAAAACTGAATATCTCCACCATTTTGTGCCCAACTTGTAATTGTCACAAGTCCATAAAGTAGTTTTTGCAGTGTGCATGTTCAAAAGGATGCAACTTTTCCTCCCATGGGAAAAGAGTAAGCAGAAAATGGCATTTTTTCAACACTTAATAACTTGTTGGTAACCGTTGGGATGAATCTGGGCTAAAATGTAAGCAGCCCAAGAGAAACGTTTTTTACAAGACTTTTTTGGGAGAGAATTTCAGATGGTTCCCTATCGTGCAAGTACAAAATTATTATTAGCATTACAATTTGGGGGAGGTCACTGCATATTAGTTTTATCTTCACTGCAGGGAAACAATTGCCTCCCTAATATAGGATGTAGGTGTATCTATCTATGAAAAATAGTACTTACCAATAACCGTCTTCCTGCTGCATATATCTGTTTAGAATCGCATACCTCGCATAGGCCACTATGTAGTGGTGGGGTGCATATTGTTTTTCGAATCTGAAAAAAAATGACACTGACAGTGGCATATCTGCAACACTATCCCTATCCTAAGTGTGTGGGTACTGTGATAAGTTGAGGGAATTGATCCCTTCTCTCCAAGAGGTAGCCTCCCCCTTTGAGGATAGGGAGGTGAGCCCACTCCGCAAGACCCTTCCTAGGGTTCTGGGGAAGTGGGACCTCACTGGGAGAAACTCCTCTTTATGGGACAAGGGCGGTCAGGAACTCGCTATGCCATTCTCCATGATGGCATACATGGGACTGAGAGACAAAACAGCAACAAATCCAGAGACCAGGCTGAAGGGAAAGTTAACATATGCCATGAACATTAAGGAACAAAATCGGTCTCTTAAAGGACAAACTTCCAATATAGAGGATACACTGAATAGGAGGGAGGGCGAGAGGTCAGAACTGCTCTGAATGAGAAGAGCAGACACTGGAGACCCAGCGTGTACAGTCAGTGTGGAATGGAGGACACGGGAGTAAGAATCCTGGTGGTGGCCTGACCATGGAAGCTCCCTGGCGGGATGTCTGCCTGATTGCTGACACCACCCTGCTGAAATATCAGCCACCATACAGGTAACCAGAACTGTCACCGGAATGCCGGACGAGATGAGAGCAAAATTGAGACGCTGGTGAGAACAAGCTGACAGAGAAACCAAGAGAGCAGGTCCAGAGCGACTGCAGGTCTGGAGACTTTACCCTCTGGTAGTAAAGGTAATGGGAGGACCGGGAGGGCAAGTGGGACTTGTTACGCAATCTGAGAAACTGCAATACTAAGGAAAAGAGGATTATAAGTAAACCGGAGGAATAGACTGTTAAAATTGTGGATAAGATTATTCTGGGAAGAAGGGAAGAATATTCCATTGTTCAAAAGATACAGAAGGAATATATTAGAATGAGGATACTACGAAGTGAAGGTAACTCGTGCCAGTGGAAGGGACACAACCCTAAACACTAAGTTGAGGAATTTGAGTTATCATAAATGAGGACGACCAGGAGAAACCTTGTGCAAGAGATTATAAACAAATGGGCAACACAACCCTGGGAAAGAATCAGTTTGTCTTCGAAAAGGATCGAATGGAGTAGATTATTGAGAGATTATGAAAAGACAAAAAGGACAAAAGACCAAAGATAATGTTAATCACCCAGAAAAGATATCCTAACTAAGAAAAGATATTCCAAAAAGATATACAGGACCAAACAGCCTGGATCAAAAGGCACTGGTAGGAAAAGACACTTTGAGCACTCCCCAAGGATGAGGGAAAACAGAAATTATATAGGAGTTACAGATTGGATACAAAAGGTGACCAGGATTTGATAGGAAAAGTGACCAGCAACCATCTAAAGAATGGATATTAAGAATGCACATTCTAAAAAAATATACAAGCAGACCTTTGCATCAAGAGAAGGGAGTCATTCTCCTGCCCTTAGTTTGTTTTGAATAGTGGTAGGTTCACTTAGGATTAGTTCCAGAAATGGAAAAAAGGAAACTCAACCTGATCCTGTGAAGAACCAGGTTAACCCTCAACACAGATGGTAAAGTAGGGGGACAAGGGGCCCAGGATGACTTGGGAAGATCGGTTAGTGAGGAAAGTCAATCCAGTGCCCGTTCCGAGATACCAAGTTTATCGTGGAGCCTTTGTATGAGGATGGAATGGTTAACTGTGTCAAATGCAGAGGAGAGATCAAGAAGGATAAGGACAGCTGGGGAGTTGGAGTCCAGGTATGCGAGCAGTTCTTCACAAGTGTTCAGAAGAGCAGTTTCCGTGCCTCTAGGTGCTCAGAATCCAGATTGATGGTTGTGGCGTCCTCCAACAAGCTCAGTGTGAGAAGTTGGGGTAAGGCCAGCTTCTCAAGTAGCATCCCCAGGAAGGGGGTGATGGAGATAGGGCGATAGCTGGCAAGGCAGTTAGGGTCAGAGGAAGTTCTTTTCAGTAGTGGGCGCACAAGGGAGTGCTGGGGGGGGGGGGGGGCGATCCAGTGATAAAGGAGTGATTGCAGAGAGCAGTGAGAGCAGGAGCAAGAGAGCCAATGTTATCTTAGTCCTGAATGAGCAAGGGGAGGCCTGTTTAGAAGAGACCTTTATGGAGTGGACAACTCTGGTAACTTCTTCAGGTGAGACATGAGTGAAGGAAGAAAAGGAGGAGGGAGAAGGGGGAGTGCGGTGGGTTGTGAGGGAGTGTAGAAAGGGTAGCCAGAATGTCCTGAGTTTTGGCGGCAAAGTGTGAGGGCCAGTGCATTGCAGAGGGCCTGGGAAGGAGAAGGGGAGGAGACAGCGGAGGGGTTGGCTAGTTCCCTGCAGATTTTGAAAAGTTCAGCTGTGTTATTGGATGCGCCGGAAACCTGTGCCTGAATGTGGGATCTTTTCTTTGCACGGATGGCGAGTCTGTACTGCCTTTGTAGCAGGCGGCAGGCCAGTTTGTCAGAAGATGAGCCTAAAGTTTGCCACTTTCGTTCTGCTGCCCTTCACTTTTGTTTCAGGGCTGCAAGTTTGGTGTCGTACCAAGTGTTACGCTTTGAGGCAGGTTTCAGATGGATCCTCCTGACTGGGGCAAGAATGTCAAGAGTGTTGGTGATGGAAAGATGGAGGTTGCCGAGGGCAGAGGTAGAGTCAGAGGGGGTGAAGGTCGAGGCAAAGGCAGCCACAGTCACTCGTATCAGGCGGGTGTTGGTGAACGAGGTTGGTGCGACTTTTGTGGGGGGGGGCAGTCAGGGGGCCAATGGGACCCAGATAGGAGAGGAGAAAGCGGTCAGACCAGGAGAGAGGGGTGACTAGTGGGGGCGGGAGAGAGGTTAGAGTGTATGAGGGCATCCAGAGTGTGTCCAGCTGTGTAGGTTGGCCCAGAAGGGAAAATGGAGAGGGAAAGCGAGGAGCAGAGGTCAGTAAATAGAGTGGATGCAGAGGCAGAGGAGTCCAGTTGAATGTTGAAATCACCCAGGAGGAGAAGGTTAGAGGTGGAAGAGAGTAAAGAAGAGCAGAAGTCAGCCCATTCAGATAGTAATAGGGAGGTGGTGCCTTGAGGCCGGTAGATGGTATCAATGGTCAGGGTGGAGGTGGGAGAGGTAACCAAACTTGTAAACCAGGCTTTCAAAAGGGGAATAGGTCTGGGTAGGCAAGATGAGGCAGGAACCCACTCAGGAAAGTTTAGGACACCCCGAACACCCCCGCCAGTGCTGCGAGGTCGAGACTTGGATATGATCTTGAAGCCGCCAGGGAGGATGGAGTCAAAGGAAGTGACTGAGCTGGCATTGAACCAAGTCTCGGCAAGAGTGAGAATGTTGAGGTCAATATCTTCAAGAAGGAGACAGATGTCAGTGTTTGTTGGCTGAGCAGGCATTAAGAGTTGCCTGATGGAGGTGGTCAGCACTTTTGAAGGTTTTCTGAGGTAGGGTACAGGGGCGTGGTACACCATTCGGAGGAAAGAGAGAGAAGGGGGAGATGCAGGTGAAGGAAGGAAGTTAATGAGAGACGGCAAGATGCGGTCGAAGAGAAGGAGGTTGGGTTGTGGGCCCTGAACCAGAATGGTGCCAGTGTGATAGACATTAACGAAGCAACAAGAGGATGCAAAGCCAGCCAAGAGGACTTCCCACTTGGTGTCACCGTTAATAGAAGAGTGTGAGGAGGGAGAGAGTGGAGATGGGGAGTCAAGAGATGAGGAGAGGGGACAGAGATAGGATATCAGTGAAAACCTCTCTAGAGGAAGCACTGACATAGGTGTCTGCAATGGGAAGTCCAGGGTTTTGCAGTCAGGATATCTTTTTTGTGGGTTTTCCTACCAGACCTGGAGAGAGATGAGGGTAGGTGATAGTGTAGCAGTTAGAGAATATGCGAGAGATGGAGAGAGCCATAGGAGGGCAGAGGTTTTAATGAAGGAAGGAGGGAGGGAGGAGTGGCAGTACTGCATGTTCTGGCTGAACTCACTAGGTTGGGCCTAGAGTCAGAGAGAATAAGTGAAACACAAAACAGGAAGAGAATTACATTAGAAGAGTGGCACAGAAATGTAACTGTACAGATAAAATTGATTTTAAAAAGGGAGGCAGCAAATAATGCAGGTGGTGCACAAGTAATACAAAACACAAGTGAGTATTAAATGTAGTAAAAAGGTTGAAGTTCTTTAGAGGAGGATGAAGGAGGTGAAGAGCACAGACAATGCCTCATGGGAGTCAGTTATGGAGGTCAGCCAAACTCACTTCCATGACTGCAGAGATTGTGGCTTGCCTTTGCACCAGTAGCAGTGAAATCAGGAATTAGTCTGGTGGACAGATCATAGTTAGAGATGAATATATATGGCTCTCCAGGTCCTCCTTGGCCCGGACAGGCACAGACAGGGCCTCGATGTGGGCCTTTGATGGATGGGCTGGCTCCCGTCTCCTGGTGCCACTGATTGGCAGATGAAGAAACAGGCAGCCAATGGTGAGGATTTGGGGGGGCAGGCTCAGGCCAAAGGATGCCTACAAGCCCTAATGGGGTTGGCCATCTTAAGAAAGGCAAACATCAGGGCCAATGTAGGAAATTAGATAGACAGAGCCCTTTAAGCATCCAGTTCTGCCTGAACGTTCCTGTGGTGAAACGCGTCGTGAATAGTCATTTAAACAAGCATGTTTCATTTTTCAATTTGTTTTGTTGATAATGATGGTTTGTGTCATCACGTGGCGAAAAAGCAAAAATGCAGATTTACAATGAAAAGTATAGTAGTCTAAGCAGGTCCATCACTCCCAGATGGCCTACCAAGGTTTTTGGACCTCTTTTCTTTGGGATTTGGATGCTTATAATTTAGAGTGGGAAAACCTGTGAGAAGTACCCTGCTTGGCCTGTTGATGCAGCCAGTGCAACATTCATAGGTCAACTGTCCATAATCTTAGGATCAGCTAAGTGCTGACAACTCTTTTGGACATGCAGTTCAAATGTGTTTAAGCATTTAGAGAACACCACAAGTAACCCACTTCCTACATAGGTTTTCCTGTTTTCAGTAAAGCCCGATTAACACAGGAAAAACACCACCAGAAGACTGCTTCCTAGGTATAAACTGAAAATTGTTTCCCCTATCCAGTGGTTCCTTCACTTAGTGTAAGCAAGGATGGGAGGACGTTGGGGGGGGCAAACGGGGTGGCTGGAGAGAGAGCATGTTAGAAGTGTTACTTGGCAGGAGAGTGAACGAAGAATCTGTTAACATTACAAGTCTGGTAATGTTCCCATAAAGGTACACTCCATGAGGATGAAGGCTTGGCAGTAGATTATACCAAGTCAAATTGAACGTTGCGAGTCTGGGACCCACACCCAAAACAAGAGAATAAAACTCAGTGCAATCAATCCTATATACTGGCAAAGGGAATGTGCCAAGTAAAAGCAGAAACATAAGAGAGGAAATTCTTGTGAACTGTCTATTGACAGCCTGAGGGGCCTTGTAAAGAGAGAAGCACTATAAGAAGGACCCAAGGGGCAAGGGCCACAATCCCAATATTGGAATCCTACATTCTTCACTGCCACTTTTTGCACGAGAGACTGGGAACTTTTCTGTTGTGCTTGGAACCAGAAGGGACATTTTTCCTTTAGGAAAAGATCAACCTTGCACAGTTGGTTTACTATCAGTGTTAGAGACAGAAGTAGAATTTTCAAGACACAACAGGGACGGACTTTAAAATTTGGACATTCTGACAGTTTCACTATTTTCTTTTGACGCAAGGAACCCCCTCTTAGTTTTAGGGACAGGGGCATTTTTGCAACCCTTTTTCATATAATAAACTGGTTCTGATCACAAAGATTCCACCACTGGCCGAGTCTTACTTCTGACCACTCACAGCACTCTGAGAACATATAGCTAGTTGCCCACCTGAACGACAGAGGGCATGATCTGCCCTGTAGGTCCCATTTCTATTTTCTCCAGAGGGAGGAAGATTTGAAACAGAAGATATGGGGGATGGAAAAAAAGCTGTGTAGGTCTTTGCACTATCAAAATCTGGACTAGAAGTCCTATCATATTTTAGTGGTGGGAAGAATTTCTAATCTGCAATTCGAATAGATTCCTTAGTTTGACAAGCATTGTGAGGAATGTGCCCGATGACTTGAGGGTGACAGAAGAGGAAAAAAAAGTCTGAATGCTTCCTCTTTCCTGCAATCAATCCAAATACATAATGCTAATCATAATTACGTCAGAGAAGATGTCACCATGGACGTCTATGCACCTTAATAATGCAATCTATTAGCAAGAACTGAGCAGTGATGCAACCCAGCTGACGTGAACGAATGCTTTTGGTTTTTTATACAAGAAATATGTATCCAGCAAAAGCATGAACATGCAACAAATCCTGTGAAGCACTATTTTAACAGCCAACAAAACACACTCGCTTTTATTTACCTGTTTTCATGGCCTTTCTTCCAGCCATGAAGTGAGGATGATTGAAATCTGCCACCCAAGGTTTACCGCCATGGCCCATGTACACTTTAAACTTGTTGGGACTCTCTTGCTGAGCAAATATTTTCGTCAAGTGATCTTGTACCTATATACAACCAACATGCAGACAAATTCAGATTAATATTCTAGACATATTTGAAATTTAAAATAACAATTATATGCACAATTAATGAAGAACCATGAAAAGAAAATATTAAGTATGAAAAAACTTCATAGGCATTATCAAACTCAAAAGGACCTCAAAATACTTTTAAATACACTTTCCACAGAGTACACTGGAAGCAAGTAGCACGAGTGAAGGGGACTGGTGTCTGAAGGAGTAATCATGTAAATAAAAAATAAAAAAACAGATTGGACTCCACCACAACATATGTAACAGCTCAAATTAAAGTGCAAACCTGCATACGCCAGCAATCCCTTCATCAAAGAGAAAAGGTAAATTAATCTTGTACTCTTAAATCTAAAGTTCACTTTCGTGAGACCAATTATATGAGCAGCAATGAGAGAGAATACAGTAATTTTGCATGCAAATTGTTGGGAAACCCCAACTGCTCTACCACTGATGGATCTGGGAGGATGTTAAAAGAATGTGCTTTTGACTGTAGAAGTCCAATCTACAGTTATTAAAGCATGGACCTGTGTAAATTAATACTGATGTGTAGAGATAACCTCTTAATGACGGGCACCTGGTGACTAAAACCCAGGAAATGAAACGTGTTTCTAAGGGAAGTTCCAGTAGGCAGCTTGGCTACTGCATTGTGGTGTCTTCTCAGGTATTTACGATGAGCAAACCTGGCAAAACACAGATTTAGGCTGCTTAATTAGTGCATGCAAGAAATTATCAAAGACGTGACTCGTTGCAAACAAAACAGGCAAAAGTCCTTTTTATGACTATCAGGGGATCCTAAATGTGAGGGTCAAGGATAGGTCGGAGTCTAACAGAATGATAAAGTTGTTCAAGGTTTTGGATATTGTGGCAGTTAACCCTAATGGTTTGGTGTTTAATTTGATTCCACAAAGCATTATGTACAATCCAAATTTCAGTTTTACAGTGATTTAAGCTTCAATATGTTAAGTCACCTCAAGCTACACTGGTAGTGGACAATTCTACACTGGTGTTAGACAATCAGTGAACAATTTGATAGAATTTTATTCTGTGAGGCTTTGGGTGCCTTAATTTGTAATCAACTGGTCCAGTACCATGAAGCGCACAGGTAATTCAGATTCATTCCCAGGCCAGGAGTCACGTAAATTTAACCCTGTAAAAGTATTGACATTCTTTTTCAGGCAATTTGTGTAATATCACTAGTTCTAGTGGATCCAACTAGCTAAACAAAAGCACGATGATCCGACCATGCAGTCCGTTTTGAAGTTTCTACTTTCAGGATTTCCTCTGGGATGAAAGACAGGCCTAAAGTAAGCAATGTGTGGGTCCCTGAACAAGCTGGTATGCAAAGCCTGAAAATGTGCAAGCGAATTACACAGGACTGTAAAGTCTGCTTGCTCTGTGCAGACACTGAGGGCCCCAAAAATATAAAATAAACTTCCTATATTGCGCAAATGAATCAGCAACATCTACTGGTGCATTAATGAAGATGGCATACGGGAAGCATAATTCAACTCAACTCAATTTCTTGTTTCCACTTGTAAAACAAGCTGGTGACGCCACAAATTAGCTGCTGCATAGTGCGATTTCTGAAATTTCTTAGGGTTTGGCCCGAGTCTGTTAACTGTTTGGAGCCGCCTATTTAAACAAAATTGGCCTGATTTGCATGACTGGTCTTTATTTTGTCCATTCACTGGTGTCGCTAGGGTAGGACCATTATCTTTTTTTAAACTTCTCTCCTACTTGGGGTTCGAACCCGATCCTTGCTTAGGATAATCTAGTGTGACATTGCACTCTCGCAGGTGCTCAGGTGCTGTGTTAGGTACAGATTTGGGGTAGTGCTCTTAGGGAGCACTACCCCAAGTCTCAGCCTCCTGGCAATAGGACTCAACCTTTGGTGGAAGTCTGAACTACACAGGTTGGTAGTGTGGTAGATCAGCCAGGCTTATCGCAAGAGGGGTCAATGTGAGCTGTAGAGTGGTTACACAAAGATTCACAGTGACAAGTATCCAAACAAACACTTACACTCAAGGTTTCTTGATAAAACAATTATTTATTTACCGGTCAGTTGTTTAAGCCTTCTTTAGAAGGGAGCAATATAATAGCAACACACAAATACCTTCAAAATACACTCTTAGTTCCTAAATCAGCAAGCACCCATTTGGGATGCCACACAGACACTTCCTACATCCTCAGGTGACATCAATGGTTAGGGCACTGTGGACATTGATAGGTTACTGTTATCACTTAGAATAGCACTGAGACGGGTTAAAGAAAAGGTAAAGAACAAAAAAGGGATCACAAATATTCTTAAGCAGGCAAATACTTCTCAACCCTCCCCAGTGTCAGAGGAGAGAAGAGTCTTTTAGTGAAACAGGCTAGGCCAAATACATTAAGCAAGTTCTAAGTATCTGGAGCACTTCTTGCAGGTAAGTAGAAAAGTCTTTGTACAATGTTTTAGAAGTCTTTAGTGAAGAAGAAGAGCCAATGTAGGGCAACAAGCTGTTAGGCTTGTGAAGAGTAGAAGCAAATCAACAAGAGGCAAGTTCTTAGACTTTACAGTACCTTTGGTTAGAAGAAAATGCAGCAGATGACTTCTGTTCCTGTACAGCTCTGCAGATCCTGGTGTTCCTGGGCCTCAGTCGTGGGGACAAGAGGGAGGACTTCTGGGGACTCCAGCACTGCAATGGGATGGTTACCGACAGCAACTGGCAATCTTCAAACTAGTGGCAATTCGGTGTTTCAGCTTCTCGCGTCTACAGCAAACAGCACCACCGCGGTCCCTGGATGTCGAGACAGGCTTTCCTTACATCTGGGGTCTAGCCCTCTGTTGAGATGGCTCAGGCTCGGTCAGTCCTGCTTCCTGGGAGTCCGGAGGATCTTCCTGGAGCTCTTGGTCAGCTTATAAGCAACACACACAAACTGGTGTTCCTCTCCCTGGTATTGCGGTTTCCAGCAGCAACTCTGGAAATTCAACCAGCTCCGAGAAGGATGTCCAGGTGGCTTACTGTTGATTGGTCCCACCAACTCATGGGAGAAGTTGTCCTTGCAGGGGCTTCTCGGTCGATACGAATTTGGAGTTTCAGCACAGCAGCAGGGCTTCACCGGGCAAACCAACGGCCCAGGAGTTGCAGCAGTCGTCCCCTTCAAGTTGTTCTTTGGATTCCTTCGTCCAGTGGTCGACTGTCTTCCAAGTCAAAAAGCCTTGCCTTTTATGCAGGTTTCTCCCATTCATTCCAGCCTGGCTGTCAATCACCCAGCAGGGTGGCTGTCCTTGCCAGACAGCCAGCCGGCCAATCACATAGGAGAGCGACTAAGCACAGGGAGTTTCGGACACCTCCCTCACTTCCTGCCCCCACTAGACACCCTGGAGCGAAAAGGGGGGCTTCACTCGTGAATCCTGCCAAAGACAACAAACAAAGGGACCAAACCTGGTTTGGCGTGCAGAGTAAATTTCATGAAGGACCGCTCCACAAAGAAATGGAGAAAAAAAAAAGACGGGCCATTTTGACAGAAATAGCACCCAAGGGTGCTTTACTGCGACTGCAAACACAGCCTGCAGTAAAGACACACCATGGTAGTAAAAAGTAAACCACTGCCACCAGCCATTCATTGATGAAAGGGTAACATAAAAAAGTTACCTGAGAAGTTAGACAAAGGGGATACTATGTAACCCCTCCAGTACTCTATTGTAAGATAGTGTGTGCTGGGTCTAGGAAAGATACATTTGTAAACTAAAGTCAATTTCACTGCTCTTGGAAATGGTAGTTTATCCAAGAGAAAGGTGTTTCAACCTTTGGGGAAATCTGAAAGACTTCCCTGTAGCACACTACACCGAAGGTCCTGTGTCTCTATAGCACACTACACTGAAGGTGCTGTGTGCTACAATGTAAAGAGGTGCCTATGGAGTTTCTCAGACTCCAACAACCAAAAGAAACTGAGTTACAATCACATTAAAATACATGAGTGGGAAAAAGGGTCTCACTCTCTCCAGGTAAAAATGAAAAAGTCCTAGAGTCTAGCAAAAGAGCTGGTGGTCTCTAAGGTAGAGGGGAATTAGCACATTTCTGAGAATTCTCCCCAACATGCTGGATTGCTGTTTTATTTCAATAGACTGCTTGTTGAATTGCTGTTTTTAACTTCTCCCGACTAAAATAAGTCATAACCTGTAATATCTGCACTTGGTGCACACTGTGCAGATTGTAGAATGTTATGTCGTCATCCCGAACCTGATGCGCCGTCAAGGTTCTGAATCCTACATTTGGGATCTTCAGGATGGGAGAGCTTACTGACTGGATGTATTTTACCCAGCTCCTGTCTCATATCTAAGCTTACCCTGTAACTTATAATAAAGCTCATCTACTTTTATACCAGTCAGTCTCCAGCATCTTACCTGCTTTTCCAGTGCGTGGATACTTCATAACCCAATGCAATCTAAATGGGAGAATTCAATTCTCCCACTTTGTCGCAGAATCTCCCTCCCAGGTGCTGCAAAATGTTGGCATGTATGTGAATGGCTGTAGGCACAGCGTTCTTTGCAGGTAACGGGTGGGGTGTGTGGCTGTGGTCATGGTCCTCCCTTAGGAGGTGCGAATGGTGGTTGTTTGAAGGGGCGGGGGTGGGTGGGCTGCCTAACACTGCATGCTGCGGGGGACAATAACACACTAATGGTGGTCATTTAAATTCAATACTGTTTCGTCAGTCTTGCTAGTACAATGGAGTGCAGTAAAGGAAGGACCCAGGAGTTTGAATGGGGCTGGGGGGGGGACGGTGAGTAGGGGGGAGCAGTAAAGCCAGGGCGGGTGGGTGGGAGGGGGGGGACCTCATTCCACTACATTTTTGTACACTTCGACCACAAGTCCATTCTATGACCACCCACGGCTGCCACCGCATGCAGACCAGCATCAATATTGCTCTAGTCCAGAGTCCTCGCCGCTGGTCCCAGGTTCCAGACACCCACACCACACAGCACCACCTCCAGGAGTGGTACCAATGAGGAAAGGCGAGGAGGTGGCGAGTGGAAGATGCTGAATGGTATGGGGTTTCTGTTTTGGGGTGGGAGGCAGAAGCCAGGAAACGGGCCTGGCCTATTAAAAGGGCCGTTTTTCTAAAGTCCAACTAAGGGCTTCATAAAACCATACATCTGAGGCAGTACATAAGATCCACTCTTAGTATAAGGCTGTACCACCTGAGAATGTGGTGGCATGGACAGAGCAGCCAGGCCTATCTTAGGAGGGAGAGAGGGTTGTAGCTTGGTACAAAGAAGTTGTAGCATACATATGGTCCAAACAAACGCTGATAAACCATTTATTTTGTTTTACAATAGTTTATTTTATTTATTGTTTGCGCGTTAGGCACTTACACAAGAAATACCTTGTTTCAAAGCACCCAGTTTACTTAAATACAAGCAGGCCCAGATAAATCTTGGGGAAATAGAAATAGTCTTCTTGTTGGCACCTCCAAAAACAATGTTAATACTTTACAGGTGGCTCAAAGCAGTGCCGTCAGAGCTGTTTTTGGACTGGCTCGAATGGATAATGTCTCTCAAGCACGCAGATCTTTGCACTGGCTTCCGGTTAAACATTGTATTTCTTACAAAATACTATCTGACTCACAAATGTGTGACAAATCAAGCTCCCGCTTATTTGACAAGGAGAATTCGGAAAGCTCCAGTCACCTGCTTTATTCGATCTAATGACCTCAACAAATGGGCCCAGCCTGGATCTAAGTTAAAGAACCTTGGTGGCACAAGCTTCGACGCTTCTGCCCCTTCTCTCTGGAATTCTATCCAGCATGAAATTAGCAAGATTCCAGACTTGCTTCACTTGAAGAAGGCCATTTAACTCTCAGGATTAATGTGCTTTCTTTGGCTCTTTTAACCTGAAATGGATTATAGTTATGATTCTTGATTTCCGCTTCTCTGTATTGTGTGTTATTTGCGCGCACTGAGGCCTTCGGGCGTGTTGCGCTCTATAAAATGTTCCTAATAATAATCATAATAATAATAATAATAATAATAATAAGTACTATAACATAAGGAACAAGTTACTTACATGTAATTATTGTTCTCCAGCATGGGTCTGGGATGGATTCCCATGCTCATGAATATTCCCCCGTCGTCAGGCTGGGAATCCTCGGTAAAAGAAAAGTTTCACCTTCAGTTAAAAACTGTATTTCTCCTCTAAACCAATCACTGTCCTCTGAGTCATACTGCCCCCATCCAATGACAGTCCTCTCCCTAAGCCCCTTCTCTGGCAGCCATATTCAGATTTGGTAAGCAGGTAAAATGGCAGTATGACCAAGAAGAGGTGCAGCGGGGACGGAGGGAGGTTTCGCATGTGAATCCATGACAGACCCATGCTGGAGAACAATAGTTACAGGAAAGTAACTTAAACTTTCTTCAGCATGGGGTCTGGCATGGATTCACATGCTCATGAATAACAAATACATAGCAGTATAACATTACACAACCACTGGAAGTGGCAAGGCTCAACAGAAGCAATTAATTCTTACCTCCGGAACAGTCTCACCTTATGCAAACAGGTTGTGCAGCACGGCTTGGCCGACTCTGTACTCCTCCCTGGAATCCCTGTTGACGTAGTAGAACTTCGTGAAGGTGTGCGTGGACCTCCGCGTAGCAACCCTGCAATTGTCAAGCAGGGGCACACCAGACAGGAACGCCGTCACAGTGATTGCTCTGGTGGAGTGCGCTCTCGGTTGGCCGGGCAGCGGTCGGTATGCCACTGATGATAGTGCGTGATGCAGCCAGAGAGACTGTTTGAAATGGAAGGCTTGGACAAAGCCTTCCCATGGTTCACAGTATCAAAGTTCACAAACAGCTGTGATGTTTTCAGAAAACTATTTGTGCGTGTCACGTAAAACTTCAGGGTACGACCAACATCCAGCAAGTGCAAGGCCCTTTCCGCCGGCGACAAAGGTTTCAGGAAAAAAAAAAAAAGTGTAACACCAAAGGCTCGTTGAGGTGGAATTCCGATAGAACCTTTGGCATGAAAGAGGGGTGTGTATGTAGCACCACCCTCGATTTGTGAAGTCCGGTATGGCTGCTTACAGGATAGGGCCTGGATCTCACCTACCCTCCTGGCAGAGGGGATGGCCACAAAGAAAGCAGTTTTCCAAGAGAGAAGCATGAGAGGGTCTTGATGCATAGGCTCGAAGGACCCCCGTCACCCCTGAGCCTGGTCAGCACCACGAGTTCCTACGCTGGGGTAGGAGCCTTCACTGGTGGGAAAGATAGAAAAAAGTCCTTTGAGAAACTACTTGATGAGTCGATGGGCCCAAAGTGAAGATCTTCCTAGAGACCTGGTGTAGCGGGAGACAGCCGCCAGATGTACCTTGATGGAGGCGTTCACCAGTCCAGCCTTGGCCATGCAGGATCTGCATGGCCGTGACCCTCAGAGGGTTAATCTTCTGAGACCAGTGCCATGTGTTAAAATTGCAGCAAAAATGGCCGTGGACGCAAAATATTGCAGCAAAAAGGCCTTGGGTTTGTCGTCGCAATCCATGTAAAGGATGCGGGGGACACCCCCGCAACCCTCGGACCCATTATACCATTTAAGGGAAGCAGGGGGCACCCCTGCTCCCCTTAAGTGGTATAATGGGTTACACCTTTACCGGGTCAAACCACAGCATTTTTTGCACAGACGACATTTTTGCCGTGATTTTATCACTGCATACCCGGAGACCGGAACCACGTAGCAAAACGCTTCCACTTGTGACCGCAGCGTTCATGGTCGACAACGCCCTGGCCTCATGCGCTCCAAATTGTAGGGCTATGGGAGCCAAGCCCTCTAGTTCAGCCATCCTGCGTCATGATGAAGGATTAGGAGCTCCTTCTCTGGTGAGAAGATCCAAAACCACCAACAGCTTTACCAGAGGTGCCGCTGACAGGCTAAGAAGGTCTGGGTACCAAATCTGCCTCAGCCATGCCGGGGCGATGAATATCATCTTGCATGGACACTGCCAGAGTGTGTTGATGACTTGTAGCAGGAGAGGAAATGGAGGAAAAGCATAAAAACAGCCCTTCCAACAGGAAGGAGAACACATCCCCCCGGCTCCTCGGTTGGTGGAATCAGCTGACGAACTTCTAGCACTTGGGAGTTGGCCACCGTCGCAAATAGAATAGGCAGTCCACCTGATCGTGATTAAGCTTCCACTCGTGGCAGAAGCGCAATAACCTGCTGAGGGAGTCTGCAATGGTGTTCTTGACTCCCGCCAGGTGGAGCGGCTTGACGAACATGCCCTGTCCGACGGAACAAAGTCCTGCGCATCTTTGGAGAGCGCCGGGGATCGAGAGCCCCCCTGCTTCCTGATGTAGAACATGGTGGTGCTGGTGGTGGCCGTAAAGACCCTCACCACCTTGCCTTTCAGAGATGGCTGAATGACTTCAGGGCCCAGAACACTGTCTGTAGCACCATGATGTTGATATGAAGATCCTTCTCCTCCGGCAGCCACAGCCCTCTGGCGTGCAGACGTCCGGTGTGCGCTCCCATCCCTCTAGTGAGGCATCCATGGTGACCATCTCCTGATATGGCGGGTTTTGAAGTCCAGTGCCTTGAGCGACGGAGCGGATGCACCACCATACTATCGCCCAACGTAACTCGTTGAGAGAGCTTGTCTGTGAAGCTTCCGGACACCTGTATCCAGCAGGCATACAGGAATTCCTGAAGGGGGTCGCACTTGCAACCTGCAGAACTGGACGAGGTAGATTCAGGACCATGGCTGTCTTTGTCAACAGCCTTTGCACCTTTCCTAGAATGGCTGCTATCCTCGCCTTCGAGGGCGAGGCCAGGCAAGACACTGTATGGAGTCTGGCGCCTTGGAACAGCGCATTATGTGATGGTGTTGAGCATGACTTTGGATAGTTGACTGAGAATCCCAGACCAGTTAGTAGCCGAACGGTTGCCTCTGTGCGTCCGTCGGCCAGCTCCTGCGAGGGGACATGAATCAGCCAGTCCAGGTACAGGTATAAGTGTATGCCCTGTAGAAGTAGAAGGGCAGCCACTGCTGCAAGGCATTTTGTGGACTCTGGTGGCCGACTTCAAGCCGAAAAGTAGAGCCTTTAACCGGTATTGCTGTCCCTGTACCATGAAATGTACAACCTTTCGATGTTTCTTCTGAATGGAGACGTGCAAGTAGGCGTCCCCCAGGTCCAACAACGTCAAGAAGGCTCCTCTTTCCAGTTGGTCGAGCACATGGTGCAACATGACAGCAGCCATCTGTTGGTGATCTTTCTCCACTCGCTGACAAACCTAGTCAGCTGGCCTCCCACCGGGATGCACTAGTGGGGGCCCAACGTCCCGGTCGGTTCAGGCTTGCTTCGCTAGCGACCTGCGGACAACGGCGACGTGGTCCTCTGCTACCGTAGGCCTGGGAACTGCCTCTGTAGGCTTCCTGCATTGTGGATCTGGAAGGGTACGTTGAGAAACCTTTGGAAGACCTGCTTGGCTTAGCCCTGGAGGAGCAAAAAGAAAAGCAGTGCAGCTGTAGAGTACCCAGGGAGCGGGCCGTTTCTGTATGCACTTTGATGCCCTGGAGGGACTCTTCGACGACCTTCCCAAAAAGATTCTCTGTCGAAGGGCATGTCCAGCACCTTCGTATGGACTTCGACGGAAATTTGTGGCCTTCATCCAACCTTGGGGACGAAGGCAGACACTGCTCCCCATATGTCAGAATCCCATGTTGGTGACGTCCAATGCCATTGTGATGGCGACGCCACTTCCCCTTCCTGGAAAAGAGCAATTGCCTCCATTTTCTTATCGTCGGGGAGGAACTCCAGAATCGTCCCCAGCTTGTACCTCAAGTCTGTCGTGCCTGGCCAGGATCACCAGTTTGCTGGCAGTTTCGATAGTGGATGCTGCAGTGTAAATCACCACCTTTCCCATGGCGTCCATCCTTTCCCCCTTGCTGTCCAGAGGGAGCGAAGACAGCGAGGATGAATTGGCCCACCGTTTCATTGCGGCCGTCGATACCACTGCATCTGGCGATGGCTGCCAATTTAGGCACTTGGGTGCGGAGTCCGGCATCCTAGATTTCTTCTCCAGCTTATTCCGTTTGGCTGAGCCGTGCAAGGGTTCTTCATGAGGTCCGGGTCCTCATCCCAAATATCATCCAGAAGGGGCACCGCCACGATAGTGTTCCTTGTGGCCTCTGGTACAAGACGCTCCCCTTCTTGGTTTCCTCAGGCAGCAGCTGGAATAGCTCGGAGGCTCTGGAGATTCTGTAGTGGAACAATCCCACCTCCTCCGGTGGGGACACCCTATGTGGAGCATCCAAATGTGGAGATTCACTGTCCACTGCAACAATATCCTCGTCATCAGTCGTCATGGCTGTATCCGTCCCCGGGTATGCTGGGGGAGAAGGGAGCCGACATGGTGGCGGAGGGTGAAATGGGGGTGTCGGATGACGCTTCCTCTTCTTCGCTGGAGGCTGATCAGGGACCTGGGGGACCACAGGTACCGAAGCCGGAGGCACCCTCATCTGGATCTCCGACACCAAGATGTGTAGAGTCGTCAGAATATCCAAGGAAATGTTCCTCGGCTGAGAAGGCAGAAAAGGAAAAATAGGCCGGTAGAGCTGCCAGCGCTGTTAACCCCCCATCGCCACATTACGAGGTCCCCTCACGGGACCTGCTCTGGACGCCTGGTTTTCCAGACGTCCTTTGCGGGTCCCGCGAACAGCCCAGCATGCTAACAATGGGCCCGTCATTAACGGCCCGTTGTTAGCATGCTCCCCATTCCCATTGAGCCCTATGGGGCTTCAAATGGGAATGGGGATGGTCCGGGTCTCCTAAATGGGGAAATACCGGGCCCGCCAAGGTCAGACTGGCCCGGTATTTCCCCATTCAGGGAACCCGGACCTGAGTTTGGGGGTGGCCATGCTATTGCATGGCTACCTCCAAACTTGTAATGAGGCCCAATGTACCCGTGTGTGCAACCAATAACTTTGCAGTATTTTTCACCTATATGCCTTGTCACGGATGACGCTGTCTCACCTTACAATATGCTGTTCCATGTAATGTTGGCGGAGCGCTCTCAGGGCAGCAGAGTTCTCCGTATGCACAACTTTCTTTATATAAACTTTGTTCAACTTGCAATCCTTCCCCTGTTCTCATTCCCTCTTGGGGAATGTCCATTTATTTTGACATTGTGTCGAGACCAGGTCCACTCAAGATGCTTCCAGGTGTCCTGGAAAAGAGCCAGACAGCCCCCTTCCCCCCCAGGCGAGCTGTGCTCCCAGACCTTGACGTCACTGTTTCGTGGCGTCAGAGACGGGGGCAGAGGAAAGGGGAGCGGAAAAACCTGTGCAACATACTCCACTGCTTCATTCTGTTGTCGCTGGGCGACTTGTCAGGCCTCTGCGTACTGCGGTCTCTGAAAACCTTGAAGCCGGAGAAAGTTCAGGGTTTGAACTTGTTCCAACCCTGACATTGAGAGAAGGATTTCTGATCCGGCTTTGTCAGGATGGCCAAGGACTTGGCGGCTTGAGTGGAGGTTTTCTTCTTCATCGGTGGACGAATGAAAAAGGTCTCAAAGGGCAGATCTAGGATCCGCTCCTGCACGTCATATGAAAACCTTTTGTGGTGTGCATCCAGGCTGTCCTCATCTCAACCCCTAGACACAGGTTTCTGCTGGCTGTGTCAATGTGGGAGACTGGATACTCCATGAGGTCCTGCACAATGGCCCAGGCATCTTCCAGACTTGCCTTGAAGGAGGCCTGTTTGTCTGAAGTGAGGTCGGGTAGAAATTCCCTAAACTCCCGTCACAGCTTCTGGTTAGCCGCGGCCAAGAGGGCATTGGCGTGCCGTAGATGCAGTACTGAGATGGAGTAGAAGCGCTTGGCAGCGGTGGGATGAATTGTATAATTGTTGCATCGAGAGTTCTGCTTTACTTTTGTTCAAATAGTAACCTTCATAAGGCTAAGCACCACTAGAAAAGCAATTTTATCATGCCTGATATGGATAACGTCAGACAGGAAGCCTTTATCATTCTAACAGTAGATCAACTGAAAGGTATGTGCAAGATCAGGAATCTCCCTATTAAAAGGAAAGAAAAATTAATTGATTGAAAGATTGTTGGATTTTCAAAGTCTGAGAAGTGGTTCTGTTACACCTACTCTTCAGCAACTGTGGAAATGTTGACGAGGATGATAATGATTCAGAGTCGAGGAGTCTCAGAATGTGAGCCCCTCTGCACCCCAACAAGCACTTAGGCCTCCACCTTTAGCCACAAGGACGCTACCAGGTCCAGTATGTGTCTCTTGAAAAAAATAGACTGGAGTTAGAGTTCAGAAGGCTCCAAAGGCAAACTGAAAGTAAACATCAAGAAATCAAACTCAGAGAAATGGAAATGCATCATGCTCTTGAAATGAAGAAATTGTCTCTTGAAAATGGTTCTCTACTAGAGTCTTTTAGGTCTTCCAGTCCTAAAAGACCTTGCATGCCCAAGGAAGCTGCGAGTATGTATGAGTTAGGTGAAGCTTGATATTTTTGATTGGTTGGCTGCTTTTATAACTATGGTATTCAGGGTTTCACAGAATCAGTTGATTCCCTGGCTTTCGTCTAGGCTCCCCCAGGTTGCAACTGATGCTGTAATGGAGGTAGGGGAACTTGAAAGATTGGAGTATGACAATGTGAAGCTACCTTTGATAGCTAGATTTGGGAAAACTCCTTCCCAGTACCGTAAGATGTTTAGAACCCTCAAAAAGCATGAGGGTACCTCTTGGGCTACCTGGGTATGTGAATGTTTGAAGAACTTAGATGGTTGGGAAAAGGGTTACAGAGTTAACACTTTTGAAGGAATGAGACATCTATTTTTATGCCTGCTCTCCTGAGCTGAGACAGCACTTGGCCGACTCAAAATGAGATTGATCCCAAACAGTTAGCAAGAGCAGCTCGCTCAGGATTAAGGATAAGTGGAAGCAGCACCAAGGTGAGAATAAAGATAGCTCTAATTCCAACCAACCAGAAGAGTCCCCCAAACCACATAAGGGTAGATCCCCTGGGAAACCTGGTAGGTCTAGTGAATCCTCTTGTGCCCAACCAGAGGGAGGTCAGCAGAAACCCCCATTGCAGAGAGCATTTGGTAAATGCTGTCTGTGGGTCTGTAGACCATGTGAAAGGAGATCCCAGATGCCAGGGTAAACCTACAGGGGTCAGCATTGCCTCCTTAGTCTTCATCCCTGAGGGAGCAGTACAAATGGCAAGTACCCACTTTCACCTACTGGCTGAAGAACCCTCGAGTGTTCAAGCCACTGTATCCTTAGAGCCCCCGGGTCTGGGTAAGAAACAGAATATGGATGTGTATACTCCATTCCAGAGAACTCTAAAAAGGTATTATATGGACAGTGTTCTTGTCAATGGGCAGGACACCCCCGACATGAGAGACACTGGGGCCAGCAGAACAGTTGTGGATGAAAGCTTTTTCAAGCCTGAGGATGTTGCTAAGGCACCCAAAAGGTCCCACTAGATTAGCTGGAAGCCCTGTCCAATTGGTTCCAATTCTACCAGCTCACATTCAGTGTAACAATATGACAGTGAGGATTCCTGTCAGTATTCAGAATGAGGTGCCTGGGAGAGTCCTGTTGGGGAAGGATTTAAAAACTCTAGGAGTGTCCAGTACCGCCAGGCCTCCCAGTAAGAGGAGACAGGGCCAAATCAAATGGGCTAGAGAGGCAACCTTAAGAGACCACTCTGAGCCTGAGGGACCCTCTACAGAGGCCCCCACTGTAAGCCGTTGTGTTAGTAAGTTGACCTCTAACCAAGGCAAATCTGAGGCTTGAATAGTAGGGAAATGGGAGCCCCAACCAACCTCCATCATTGTCCATCCAGTTGTTAAGTCTCTGACCCGCCCTGCTTCTGAGGAAGAGGTGGATAAACATTGGACGCCTCTCTAGGCCAGTGAGAACTGGTAATTCTCAAAGCTGGTGGAAAACCAGGAAAGATAGGTCTAAGGCTAAACACCTTAAGACTGTTGGATCTTCTACTGAAGACTCGTGTAAATCCTAGTGTTAGGAGGGAAACCTCTAAACCAGGTAAGGCCAGATCTCATAGGAGGTGGAAGCATGTACCTTGCTTGATCACAGCCCCTCCTACCAAGATACCCGAGACCCAATCTACTCGTGAGAGGTGGTGAGGAACCAGGGAGGCCCCTCTAGATCCAAGGGATTCCTTTCCAAGGACCCCTTGAAAAAGCCTACGGTAGGTTCAGAGGTTGTCACAACTTCTGAGGGACTGTTAGATTAGATCCCCTATACCTTAAATAAGAAAGACGTGCCAAACAAGGTTTGGAGGTCATACAGCTTGCAAATGAAAACACCTGATAAAAAGTGTCATAGCAAGGGTTACAAAAGATTGCTGGTGTACTCAGCAGGCTATTTAACTGACTTGCAACAGGAGATCCATCCTGGTGGGGATTAGATCGCCCTGTCCCTTAGTCGAGTGTTGGGAGAATTCTCATGAATGTGGTAATTTCCTCTACCTTAGACCCCTCCAGCTATTTTGCTAAACTTTGGAACTTTGAACTTTTCATTTCAATGTGTTTTCTGTGCACGTTTTCTTTGGTTATGGCGTTTTTAGACAGACTCCATAGGCATCATCTTTTCATGTGTTTCACACAGCACCCTCAGTGCAGTCACACAGGGGAAGCCGTTTTAGGCTGTCCCAAGGTTTAAATACCTTCTTTGGGATAAATTACAGTTTCCCAGAGAAAGTAAAGTGAAATTGACTTTACTAGTCTTTCCAAAATCCTAGACCCAGCACACCCTATCTTACAATAGAGTGCAGGATGGGTTTCTAAGTATCCCCTATGTCTAGAAACTCATGTAGCAGTCAAATGCTACCTTTTCCTCTCGAAATGGCTGGCGGCAGTGGTTTTACAACGAACTACCATGATTTTTCCCGATCGCGAACATCGGTAGCGTTAAATCACTGGAGCCATGTTTTTCAAGATGGCGTCTGAGCCCCCTTTGTTTAAACAGGTCCCGGTTTTCTTTTTTCACCATTTCTTTTTAGAAAGGTCCTTATAGAGTTTGTCTCTGCGCGCCAAACCAGGATTGGACCCTTTGTTCCTACGCCTTTGGTGGGCTTCAGGACTGAAGACCGCCTCTTGCGCCTGAGTGTCTTGGGTGGGCAGGAGGACGACTTCTCCCTTTGAGCTGGTGGGACCAATCAACTCGAACCTTAACCCACCTGGATACCACTCTCAGAGTTGGTTTTATTTTCCTCAGAGTGCTGCAGGAAACAATCACCAGGGAGAGGGACACCAGTTTGTGTGCTTGTCTACTCTACAGCTACCGGAATTGACGATTTGCCTTTGCCAGCTTTTTGACTTGTCCCAGTGCAGGAGTCCCGACGTCCTCCCTCTTGTCCCCCACGACGGAGGCTCAGGAACAGCGAGATCTGCAGGACTGCCACGAACAGACGTCTTCAGCTGCATCTTTTTCTTCATTGTAAGGTACTGTGAAAACCCAACCGAGAGAACTTAACTCTCACTGCGAAAGTGCTTGAAACTTTGGCAACTTGCAGGCCTATTCAGCTTGTGACCCAACATGCAAATCTTTCTTTTACTTCGGAAAACTTTGGCAAAGACTTTTCCTATAAAAAGACATTAGCCCACTGACTTTGGCCTAAACTATTACATTGAATTGACTCCTCTGGTGAACTCAAACTATTTGCACTGTCTAAGAGTAACTAATATTCTTTTTATTAACCTATGCCTTTTTGCTCCTACTTCAAAGTAGTTTAAATGCCTCAGAGCTGAGAGTGTGAAGTACTGAAGTATATTTTTGTGTGATATAGATTGCCTCCTTCTAGTGAATGTTTTATAACTGACTGTGAAATAAATTAATAAGTGTTTTACCAGGAAACCTTGAGTATAAAAGTTTATTTGAATACTTGTAATTTTAGACCTCTGTGTAACATCCTTACAGCTCACATTCCCCGCTTGAGATAAGCCTGGCTGCTCAGCAACGCTACCACAAAACTATGTAGTACAGATTTATACCAAAGATTGGTTTTGCTTACACCTGTAGTCCTAGTTGTGTGTACTGGTCCCAAAGGGTACGGCATACAAACTTTGCCTAACAAGAGGCAACTGGAGGTGGCTCCCATGGAGGAAGACAACAAAGACGATGGTTTAGAATATAAAGAGGCTGCTGCCACCACAGAGGAACAGGGCTGCGGGAGGGAAGCAAGGAGGATTGGCTCCCCGTCCGTCAGCCTAAACCTGCTGTCCAACTTCTTGTTCATCTGGGTGTTGGCCCTTGACTGGAGTGTGCATGTTTCCAATTATCTCTGCAAGGATGCTAAATTAGCAAATTCACTTTCACTATATGCATCAGATTAATCAAAAGACTTCCTTTTAATCTTCTCAATGTTAATTTAGAAGCCAATTTACGCAAGCATGTAAACCCATTGGTTTAACGGCCCAGATTTCTTGTAAATGAATTAGATCATGTACCAAAATGATGTCCTGAGAATGTTCAAAGTATATGTGGCCCGTGGTGTTCCAAGATAAGATACATAATAAATGTAGCAAATGGATAGACCCTCTACAAGTCTTGATTGTAGTGCCTCTGCAAACCATGTCCAAATGTAATACTCACATTTTTTGTAACCCCTTCTGTATTGCTTCCTTCTCCGTCCCTCAAACTAACCTATTTCCATTTCTTGCAACAGTGATAAAAGATTAGCTAATTTCCTTCAACGAATATCCTCCAGACTCTTACTGATTCTTTAAGGCCTGCTGGGACAATCAATAGTATATACAGTTCTTTTAGTCCGAGTCGCCCATTTGAAATTCTCTAAAATGTATATCCCAACTTTTAATATCTCCAAGATTTGTTATTAAATGAATTAACTTAGTTATAGTATAATCAGGAGTGGCCCATTTACACCTGGAAATAAATTAACCATTTTGTCCTATTGCACGAGACTTCCCGCTAAGCTGGGTGCCAAGAGGGGTCAGGTGAGGTCAGAGACTTAAGTAACCCTGAATTGTCTCATTCAATAACATTCAATTTTTCCTGTTTTGCATTATTCGTTATCGTAGAATCTTCCCCCTCTAACAATCATTGCAGGCGTTTTTGTGGATGTCTTTATTGACAATTAACTATTTTGAGTAGTGTTACTTGCCACCATATGTGTACCCTCTATCTTTTTATCCCCTCCTGCGATGGGTCAGAAGGAGGATACAGACTCCGAGAACAGTTTAAGTAAGGTTTTATTAAATAAAAAGGCAGAAAGGCCTAGCTACCCCTATGGCTATGGGATGTTCTCTACATAAAGAGTAGCTAAAAGGTTCAAGTCAGTCGCCTCGTTCTCAATGTCCATCTGAATCTGTCTGCCTTCCAAAACTGCAACTATCTGTCTGAACCCATCACTATTGTAACAAAATGAAGGCAGGAGAAGGACTCCCTTCCTCACGCTTCCAGCACTAGTCTTCTTGGTATATGTGGTCTTCTTTGGCAAACCTCTTTATAAGTTCAGATAATTCCTTTCTTACATTAGACAATTTGTACCCCACTTTAGACAAGACTTTTGTTCAAGTGATTTGATTGAATAGGCTAGATGGCCTTAAACTTTTGCGATTCTCTTGTCCAACATTTTCTTACTATGGGCGTCCCAAAGTGTTTCTGGTCTTTCCAGGCTAGGAATATATTCCAAATTTCATCCATCCTTTGAGGATTTCTTTCTCCCTTTCTTTTACCCAGTGTATTCACATTCAATAAGATGACTCTTCTCTCTCTTTCATTCATTTTCCACTTTGGGAACATTATCCTTTCTTTCCAGGAATTATCAGAGTTCACTTTTAGCAATGATAAATCACTTGTATTTAACTCTCCTTCAATAAAACGTTATTGGTTTTGTGGTTATTTTATCACAGTTCCAATATAGTAACTCTTATTGGTATTGGATAGTTAGTGCATCTGTATTATACTCTTTGTTATTCTTTCTGTGCCTCCACGGTCTCCCATTAATTTCTTTCCTCTTAGGAAACGTTCTTGGGACTCTTATGGGTCCGCGTCTGTTCGTTTCGTTTGCTGCACTCACCAGTCAGCGTCCTCAGCGTCTTTCGCCTCCGACCCTCAAACCACTTCTGGTTTCTTTAACTAGCAGCATAGCTTGCGGCGGCTTTCCTCGGATGGTCTACGTCGTTGCGCAGGTCTGCCGCCCACCCTGGTTCATTCAGGATAACGTCACCACTTCATAGCTCTGGTACACAGACCTTCAGCGTGTGTTATCTTGCTTCCCAGCAGGTTTGGAATTTGCTGGTCTCATGATCGCTCCGCCTCTTCCCATGCTCATGTCATCAGGGCACCTCGCCTGCTTGGAGACACTGCGCTCCCTTCCTATATAACAAGCGTTCTTCTCCCCATCCACTCATCTCAGTGTATTGGTTACTTTTCCTTAAAGAGACATTTTCTCCATCTCCTGAAAAATAGCAACCTCAGCGTCTTCTTCGGTCCAGTTTGGTACTGGGAAAGACTTGGTAGTCCCCTCTATGCCATGCTGTTTGCTGCTGAAGGGAGTTCCTCACATTAACGGGAGTCCTTGTCCCCAAAAGCAGAGTCTTTCTCGGTGAGGTGGTCACTTTCCTCGACCCCTCGGAGGATGTTTTGTGGAGCGGGCTCACCTCCATAGCGTTGAGTTCCATCGATTTGTCACTCCACAGAACTTTGCATGGTTCCCTTTTTTTTCCGGACACCCATATTTGTGGCAGTGTACCCACTTTTCTTTTAGCCGTATATCAATTTTATTTTGTATTGTTTGCTGTCCTTAATTCTGTGGGCAGGGGACAGGGCCCCATCCACCCCGACTCCATTCCCCTTTGTCACTACTTAACTTGCCATCTATTCTTTTACTTAACTTCCTTTGCTCTCATTCCTACTATAATTAATCTCCTACCTCAGTTTATTTCGCTGCAAAGCCCAAACCTTTTTAGACAAGCATTTACATTACCCAATCCTGGCCACATCCAGGCTGTCGTCTTGAGATACTGCCTTCACTTAGTCATTACGAACTAGATTGTGATAATCTTTTTCTTGTGCACACATACTGGACTTACTGTAATAAAGGACTTGGGGATGAAATGCCAGAGGCACTAGTTATCTTCAACACAATACACAATTACATAAACAGGTTGGGTAGAGTCATCCATCTATTCGGTAGCACATACCTGTTTTTCAACGTCTTTAGGATCCATGTCTGGCACCAACCGTATTGAAAACTTGCCAATTACTTTTCTTGGAATCACGGTTTTTGCTCCTGAAGCAGAAAAGGCACCTTCAATCCCGTGAAGAGAGAGTGATGGGTATCTCCATCTGTGCATTAAAATGTTTTCCTGATGGAAAAATAGCAAGCATTAAGAGAGGCAATATGCAATTAAAACTGAAAGAAGGCGATCAATCATGTAGGGAAATTTAACTTCACTTTACTGTAGCACAAAATGGTTACTAAAATGGAAAAATAGTCTATACACCTGCAATTTATGATTAGTGACCTTCACCCAAAACAGTGGAGTCACATTCCAAAAATCAAAACGTCAGTTCATAAACTGTAGGACAGAAATCACAATTAGACAACAGCACCAGTCTTGACACTGCAGACAATATTGTTCTCCTGTTCTAAAATAGTGTTTCAGAAAGAATGCTTATACTAGAAGGGTCACTGAAAAATCAATGTGCATAATAAACAAAATAATGTACCTGGAATGGTTTAAAATCTGCTCATATTACTTTCCAATTAGATGGCATTGATTAATAATTCAGACATACCGGCCTGCCTGTTCCACCCCTTCCTACTAGAAACTTCAATTAACATGCCTACAGTATTGTCGTGAAGATTTAAGCACAAATTCAAGATTAAAATGCAGAATATGAGAGCAACACCAACCTATTCACCAGTTTATCAGCAGATCTTGGCAACCAATCTAACTGCTGAAAAGACACTTGGTAACAATATAACCCTGACAGGTCCACTCAGTTATTAGAATGAGCTTTCCCTTCACAATGTATGAAAACAACTCAAAATAAAGGGCTGAATCGTACCATTGTGCCACAGTAGCAAGTGAAAGATGTGTGAATGGTCCACTCAGGCAGCTAAGACTTCGATCTTACATGTCCTCTGCATATCCCATCCCTCAGATCTCAAACCAGTAGAACAATAAGCAAATAGACCGAAGTGTACCAAGGGGCCATTTTGAACAGAAGGGCCTTAGAAAAAGGAGCACAACCGTTACTATACCAGAGGAGTGACATTCTGATGCTGAAGTCCAATGTCATGTTTTACATGGAAGTTTGAAAGAACTTTAAAACATTGCATACGATCACAACACTGAAAGACTGCAGCCAGACTGGGCTGAAGACAAAGCCACAAAAAATGTTGACTGTTGGGAATGTGGGAAATAGGCAGATAACTATTTCCTTTTTATTCCAAACCTTTCAAGTTAAGGACAGTGAGATTTTGAAGTTGTAATGAGGCCAAACCTTCGAGGTCTACAACAAGCAGGAGGAACCCTCCCAAGATGGCACTCAGGGGCAGCCCTGTACTTTACTAGAACTTAAAAATGAAGCTAGCAGGCTGTACTAATTACACAAGACTCAATAATACACATATATACAATCACCATTATGTTCACTTAATAGATATCCGATAACTTAATCAAGCAAATGTAGGTAAGTGAGTTAGATGCAGTAAATGATGGGAACCAATCAGAAGAATATCCTAACTGGAGAAGTCCAAACGCTAAAATGAAATGGGATCTTAGCCCCAAACGTCACAGGGTCCAACACAATGTTTCTCACCATTAGGTGCTCTCTTTAGAAAGTATACAATGGGCTTGTGGTGGTAATTATTTTCAAACTAAATGTTTTACAACAATTTAAAACAGAGGAAAGGCAAGTGTTCTCCTTTCTGCCAGACCCCAGGCTAACCCACCCAGTGGCGGGATATTCAACCCAGGTTCAACGACCAAAGGTGACTGGAATGGCGAGATGAGACACAGGGACTTGTTCCTAATGTTATCCTATGGAGGACAGGACGTGTTGGCGGTGCAGGGAGAGTTGGGGGGGGGCAACAGGCGCGCTGATTCTTACTTGACATTTCCTAAGGCTCTGAAGGTCTGTATCCTCAAGAAGGCATCGAGACTAGTTAGTCCCACTAGTCCAAGGGCTGAAGCACCGCTCAGCTATCCTGAGATCAGGCAGAAGAGCAGGGCTGCACTGGGCCAGACACTGGAAGGGATGCTGGGCCACTTAGGAGTAGTCATGGTTCTTCAGCGGTCTGCTCTTCTTTGAGGGATTCTTGGCTCCAACTTAGAGCTGCAGAGTTCCTCCTTTTATACAAAATAGGATCAAAATGCAAGCCCACCAATGGTAAGGATCTGCACCATTCAAACAGCCATTAATTGTCCGATCAGGAACAACCAGTGGTTTCAAATCCACCCAGGAAGCAGACTTTCTGGCACAAAGGATGTGGACTCGGACTAGCCTGTCCTAGCCCCCGCCCTGGGCCCCACACACAAAAGCTCACTAGCCCACGAAAGCTGCAGCTTTCCCAGGCAAAAGCATGACCATATAAGGATTTACCTGACCTGAAAGGTTAGGAAGAAGGCCAAACTAAAATATGGCCAAAGATCAAGCGAAAATATTGTGGCACAGCGTTTTAGGGCACCAGCCACGTTTAGTAGACATACGCAGTAAACACGAATGTGCACACCAAAAATAATGCAGAACAGTAGAAATGCAACTGCTGCCATCAGTTTATCTTTATGTGCATATAGAAGTAACCCAACATCGTCTGTAAAATGCAAGGGGGATACAAAAGTACTCCCATTGCACTGCATTATAAGATGCTGCGTGGAAAGTTCAAAATGCAATAATTCAAAAAGGGAAACCATGTTTCCCAGTACTGATCAGTTTCCGGTTAATATGTGAGCAAAAGGCAAGTTAAGCTGAAGTCAGGAATAGAGCAAAAATAATTCCATGGGAAACTATGAAGGGAAAGTTGCAAAAAGTCAATATTTCCCAACACCCCAGTATACAGCTTGTTACACAATCTGTCAACACAATCAAATGCACAGGTGATTATTAAAAAGTTCCACATTAAGATAACATTTCAGTAAGTTCAGGAAAGCAGCACAATAGGAGAAGCCTAGGGCAGGATTTATAAACCTATGCTCCATCAACTAAGGTCAGGTCAGAGGGAGTTTAGGGTTAGGACTTTGCCCCCAATGTAACCCTATTGAAGACAGAAACAGGTATGGTAACTTATCCCCTTGACTCTGATTCTTCCAGAGACCATTGCAGGCGTTCCTTCTGTGCTTGGTCCGGTGAAGGGAGGTCTAGGGGTCGCGTGTGCCGAAGTCACTTTAGGCATCAGGACTTAGTTTCGGTTGGTCACGGTGCACAGGAATCTGTTGTGGACAGCTTCCAGTAGAAGACCCAAAATGAGGACAGATGAAGACTGCTGCAGTGCAGACCCTTCAGGACACCTCACAGGATGGACGGAATTCTGCAATGGGAGTCACCGCAGTCAGGCAGCAAGTGATATTCAGCTGGCAAACACCGGCTCAGGCCCAGCACAGCTTCCTTTGGAGTGAAACTGCTGATTGGTTGCTGTGTGATTGACAGCCTAGGCTCTGCATGTGGGAGAAACCTGCTTAAAAGGTGAGGGTTTTGGACTAGAGGCAGAGTCGACCACTGGGAAGAACACCCGACGAGAAACCGTGAACGAAGCTTGCTGCATCATCCTGGACCTTTTGAATTACCAAGTGAAGCCCTGCTGCTGTGCTGAAATTCCTTTTTCTGATTGACGAGAGAAGCTCCGGAAGGGACTCATTCTTTCCTTGGGTTAGTGGGACCAACTTACCCAGAGAAGAACTCCACTGGACCATCTACCGTGATTGGCTGTACTTCAGTGCCAGGGGTGGGGTCAAGAAAGTAGAGTGCAACGTCTGTAATCTGGACATAAGCTCTGAAAGTCTTCCAAGGACCATCCAGAAGCAGGACGACCAGAGCTCGAGTCCCCTCACCAGAGTGCAGGACTTAAGAAGTGAAGGAAGCCCAACCAGTATCCGAGATCTGCAGTGGTGTGGTTTACTGCGCACAGAAACCGCAAAGTGCTGCCGATCCGAAAAGAGCCCGTAGCTGCTGACAACCTCCAAATTGCTGCCATAGGAGTCCTCCAGACATCCCCCTTCTCGTCACCACGACAGAGGCACAAGAACACAGGATCTGCATCGCTGCAACAGGACAGAATCCAGCTGGACCACTCTTCTTAAAACTAGAGGTACATTTTAGACTTGGGGTACTTACCCCAGTGTCTATGAGATGTGCTTTTCTTAGTTGAGACTTGCATTGCTTACCTTAGAGTTGATCCCAACTCTGCTTTTCACAAGTGTAACAGCTTGTGATCCTACAAGTGATTTCTAAGCGATTTCTACAAAACTATCTTTGTGCAAGACTTTTACTATCTAGGAAGTGCCTCAGCTCCATTGACTGTGCTCCAATTGACTTTGGCTGTCCCCGCTCCCTGTAGACACTACTAGCCCATTGAATTTGATATTTTTGTGCCTCATAGTTGGTAACTTGTTTTAGACTGTTATTGCTGGGAAAGCCTTGTCTAGATCTCATTGGAAGATTAATTGTCCTCACCTATACCGAGAACATGTTTTAACCTTTTTCCTTCCTTTAAACTTTCCTTTCCGTAAACCTCAATCTGCAAAGTATAACTAGTGTGATATAAAATGCCATTACTGTCCTTGTGAATGCAGTCACCTCAGAGTGTGTAAAAAGCAGCTCTAAAAGTATCCACTAAACTTATGCTAATTCTGAAAAAGTATTTTAAAGTATATTTGATTGTTACATACCTTGCCCTTTTTAAAGAACGCTTATTTAAAAGTGAAGTTAAATAAATCTATTCATAACTGAAACCTTGAGTGTAAGAGTTACTTGGCTACGTGTGTTTGGGAATGTCATTGCTACAGCTCTAAGCTCACGTTTACCCCTCTTGAGACAAGCCTGGCTGCTCAGTCACAATAACAACTTGTGTGTTGCAGGCCTATACCAAAAGGTGAGTTACCTAATACCAAGTAGATACGTGTTGTGTAGTCCCACACAGTGTTACTACATGAATTCTTACCAAACACTGGGGTTTAATCATGTTTTGTTATAAAGGCCTACAATGTATTTTTGATATACATCTGTCTGGAGTTTTACTGTGTGTGCTCATTGTGGGCTTCCGATCACTCTCACCCTTCCTGAGACTTAGTCTTGACCGCCTGCTAAGCTACCGTAGATTGGTCTGGTTTGTCCAGAAGGTTCCCCTGTAGCAGTAAACTAGGGTGGCTTCCTAAACTTCTGTCCACCAGGTCAGAGTTCAGAAATCCATCTTAACAATGCCCCCAAGTGTGCCACTAACAAACAATGTAGTGGAATGTCGTTTTGCCTTCCTTGGGGCAAATGGGTGCAAAACAGCACCCATCAGCCCCCAAAGAAGGCAAAACATTGTGCCCCCTTTGCTTATTATTTTGGTGGGGGCCTGTTTGGCTTGGGGGGGAGGGGCACCCCCAAATACAATTCCTTGGTGGTCCAGTGGGGTTTGCAGGTCGAGGATCGAATGATCCTCGACCAGCAATGCTTGTGTGAGGGCTCGTTGGAAAGGTGAGACTGCCCTTTCCAACGAGCCTTCACTCAGCCCAATCGGGCAAAAAAAGCGCCTGGCAGGACACAAATGCGTCTTTGCTAAATTTACATTTTCGGCTTCAGCATGTAAATTTAATTTCCTGATGAGATTGGTGCATGTACCTTGCGCCAACGTCATCACAGCAACTCCCTGATTCTCAGGCACGGAAGGTGAAGTCCTCGAGATCACTACTCCAAAAGGTAAGCAGTGCGGAGGACACTCAAGAGGTTAATGGGCATTGGTATGAGGCAGTGGATCGGCTTATTTAGCTGGCCACTAACTTTGTAAAAAAGGCCACCATGTTTGTGGACGGACTTGCATGCAGTTCGAGTCTGTTTTTGAGTCTTTGACAATACAAGACTATGGGTCACACATTGCTAACATTATGTGCTTCCGGTTCAGGAACACTCGTTAATGAATTCCCCCAGGAGGAAAGAATAATATTAAGCCCAGAGAGCATATGGCGCCCCACAGAGTGCTCTTAGTCACACAGAGCCTCCTGTAAGTATTGGAAACATTAGCTATACGAGCAGTTCCTTGAATTGTTCTTTTAATTCTTTTGACTTGTGCACTTTGCCCATTTGCGGTGGCTTTTCAACAGTATGTACGTTTGTTTATGTTTTATCAGCAAGAAACGAAGATCTTGTCTCTGCAAAGGGGTGAGTTTCTGTTCGAGAGATGTAAATGTTGTTGAAGTGCCCCAAATGCCACATGGTGGTGAGGGTGCATTATTCATCCACTTAACACATGTGTGGTAATGCATTGCAACTATTGCGAGCAAGCTAATCCTTGTGGGTTGTGTTTACCCTCCATTTTGGATCATCATTAATTGAGATGTACGGACCAAGTAATCCATTTAGACTAATTTTTCTGTTTGATTTTTGTTTGTCTCATGAATAGATCTGAATTTGGTGTAGTAAAGGTTTGGAACAGATTGAATCTCCAGGCGCTAATAAGGAAGATTGGTCAGTCCTTACTCAGTTTATTCAGGTAGGAATTGGTTGGCAAGGACGAGTGTTGGTCCAAAATGATTGTTTCTTTAATGAAAATCCTTGGGAATGGGTTTGGAATTATGGCACAGGGGACACTGCAGATTCCTCACTGGGTGAGGACTCGGTTAGCGATTTGTTCTCCACGGTAGTATGGAGATAGTCACGTTTGGTGAATGTGACAGATGTATGGGTTTAGTAGTGGGTGTGGCTAACTGCCATTCAGTCAGTAAGTCGACTTTCCATGGAGCTCCTGATGTATGATCCTTAAAGTGCCCCGTTTTTAGAAAAATTTGGAAGCCTACAGTCGTGCAAACCAGCGACGCTGGGGGCTGGCGAGAGCAGGGCTGAGGGGAATGCGCTGCTGCCCTGCCCCGCTTGGAATCTGCCGGGATGTGCCTTGGCACCGCTGAAAGTGGTGAGTGTGGCTGAGCCCCCGCTGCAAATAGAGGGCTGTCCGCCAAGGCACTCGCACCCCCCCCCCTCAAGCTCCCAGAGAAATGAGGGGGAAGGCGGCTCCTGGGGCCCACGTGTCGGTGCCGCAACCAAGGACTGGCTGGAGGAAGGGAGGAGCAGGTGTAGGGGAAGACACACGGCACCCGAGCCAGATAACCATGGGAGACCCACGGTGTTGTGACACGGACACCACGCACGCCACTGACAGGCGCACGGCGACTGCAGGGTCGCACAGGGAAAGACCAACGACACTGCAGAGAGAGGGGGAAATGGCATGGCCTCAAAGTGCCTCAGGCGGGCAGTACACAAAAGGTGAGCGCTAGTAGGGTTGACAATCATAGCTTGCTGAAGGCACAGAGGGAGACTGTGGTGAGACAGGCTGCTGTGCGGGCTCCAACGCTCACTCTCTGGACCACTTGTGTGGAGGCAGGCCTTACAACTCGGATAATGGCAAAACAGCGAGAGGGACAAGGACTGCGTAGCCGGCTAACGCAGTGAAACAGTATACTGAATCCTGGGGGTGGGGAGGGGGGGGAGGAACACTGCCTGTCTCGGAGGAGCCGTGGTAGGGCAGAAAAACAACAAAGACCCCACAACAGTCCGGAGGGCACAGACTGTGCGCCACCTTGGGATGGCCAGAGGGAAGCATTCTACCTGGAATAAAAGGCTACATAGATAGAGGAAGACAGCAAAACGACAGCAAGCAACACATCAAAGGGGGCTTTCATGCGACAATAGCAAGAAAGGCCTGGGGCATGGCTAGGCAGCACGCCATGCGGCTGCGTTTTCCCCTGAGCTCCGCTTCGTAGTGGCCAAGTCATGTAATTTCCCTGTTCAATTGAGGAATTTCTGGCCAATTTCACATCCGGGGCGAAGATGAAGTAATGCCAAGGACTTTGCCAGGCTTTGAGGCTTAAAAGCCCCTTACATGGAGCACTTTTTGGGTGGTGGAACCTGCTGGCGATGAAGAGAAAATGGTGGCGTGCGCCATCCGGGGCAACCAATGATTGCGCTGCGCCAGTACCGAGACCCCTACGGCTGGACTCAGCGGCAGCGTGGTGCGGCGAAAGAAGTTCTGGCTGCCCTGTGAGGAGCCCCCCTTGCTGCTAGACGGCCTCAGTGAGGGAGAGGTGCGGCGCCTGAAGCTGTGCCTACCCGGTGACCTGCTTGGCAGTGGGCGGACCTCCCTGCCAGTATAGCAGGAGCGCCGGGGAGAGTGGAGGTCCCCGCTGCCCCGCCAGCTTCAGCTGCTGTACGGTGCCTGCCCCTGGGAGCCCCGCTCGGGGCGGCAGTGAGCCAATACCGAGGGAGCCGGCGGGCTCGAGCGGGAGAGTCCCCCCTGCAGCAAGAAGATCTGGCTGCCCCATGACGAGCCCCGTTTGAACGCCGGGACTCGCCTGTGGGGCGCGAGCCCGCTGCTGGACGGCCTCAGTGAGGGGGGAGGAGCGGCGCCTGAAACGGTGCCTACCCGGCGGCCTACCTGGCGGCAGGCGGACCTCCATGCCGGCAAAGTAGGAGCATCGGAGAGAGTGGAGACCCACCTGCCCCGCCGGCTCCAACTGCTACAAAGCGCCTGCCCCTGGGAGCCCCGCTCGGGGCGGCGCGTGTGGCGGTGAGACGTGACTGTGGGAGCCGGCAGGCTCGAGTGGGAGAGTCCACCCCCTGCAGCCCGAGGCTCACAGAGGCCGGGGAGACTAATCGGGCCCCCGCCGCAGCCAGGCCGTCCTCTGCCAGAGCTGCGGGGGTTGTGCCACCGGGCCGCGAGGCAGGAGCCTGGAAAGGAAGAGCCGAGACACCCCAATACCAGAGCGCTGGACCTGGGAGCAGAAGACTACACATAATAAAGCCCTGGGGAGTGTGGGGGCCCTGGCGCACGGAGCGGGGACTGCGTTTCCCAACAGAGGAGCCTCTTCATCATCAAGTGGGTCTTAGAGGGAGATCTCAACAGCCTCGGAACAGGAGACCACAACAATATCACTGAAGCCTTTCACTTTTATAGGGCTCATTTGAACTTTAAAGCATACGTGGTGAGCCCCTGCATGCCTCTCTCCTCGAGTGCTTCCAGTTGCCTTGAGAAGACAAGTAGGCGACACTTGCGATCTCACCAAGGGATGCCCAAAATGGCGGCTAAAAAGAAAGCACACGGCATACAGGCCTAACACCACAGCCTGTGGACCCACCACTTACAAACACTACCACGACCGAAATCCACCCCGGCTCCATCCCCAAAGCTGGCCTCAAACATGGCTATGTCCAAAGAGGATTTAGAGGGAATGCTCAAGTACTTTAAACAGGACATCACCCAAGAAGTTAAAAAAGAAATCAAGACCTCCAAGGATTTGCTGGCTCAATCTCTTGCAGACCTCACATCCCACCTTGGGGGGCTGGAGTCCAGGGTGAATGACCTGGAAAATGTAACTTGTGTGCAATCCCATGACAATGAAGCCCTGGCAGGAAGGGTGAAGGCCTTTGAGGAGCACATTGAGGACATATGGGCAAAACAGGCCGACTTGGAAAACAGGTCAAGACGAAATAATGTGCGCCTCCGTGGTGTCCCCCGGCAGAGCTCCGACTGAGACCTGGTAGAATATGTAGAGACGCTGTTCAGAGCCCTCCATGACCTTCCACCAAATGAAGATCTAAAGTTGGACAGAACCCACCGGGTATACTCTTCAGCCCAACTGAGGAAAAACCTACTTCCAGATGTGCTCACTCGGGTGCACTTTTATCGCCAGAAAGACGGCATCTAACTGGCCCCCTATACTCTGCCGTGCAGACGGTGATTGCAGAAGGTAACATCTTGGTTAAGGGCCCGAAAGATCCGCTATCGCTGGGGGTTCCCGTGCAAGTTGATTTTCGATCTCCATAATCAGCACTATATAATCTCCTCGGAAGATGAGGCGAAATGTTTGATGTCGGAGGCTCCCGATGATGATGACCCTAAACCGCAGTCCCAAGAGGCAAATTGGACAGCTTTACGCCCCCCGTCAAAGGCTGGGTGTGGGAAGACCCGGCACCGGCCCCAATCCACAGCAAACCCATGCCAGGAACCCTGTCTAGAGAAAGCAACTAAAGCCCCAGAGGAGAGACCACCCCCAGCCCTGCCGCAGGGAGAGAGTTGGGCAGCAACCTGAGCTGACCGCTGGCAAGATGCATAACCTTCAATGAAAAGAAATGGCCACCTTTCGGATCTCCGCCTGGCCCCCGATGCTCTCTGGCGAAGGGGACTTTCCCCGGTCGGGCGGCTGATCCTGGACAGCGTTATATGCCTCTCCTTCTCCTGTCCGAACTGCGCCTTAGGGCGCTTCATCTGCAGCCTGTACCGAGGAACCAGAAAGGGACTAGCCCATCTCAACCAACGTACATTTAAAAGTACTGCAATTCCCCACCGCTCTTGAATTCCCAATTAGCTCTTTTCAGGGCAATAGAAATTTCTGGATAATAGCCGACGTGGGCGCCGGAATGGATGGTTCCCGACATATTTCACACCTGGTTAAAATTACCTCAGGGACTAGGAATAACGCAATTTCTGACAAAAGTAGCTTGTTTATTTGGTTTTATCTGTTTTTACCTTAACCATTTTCTTGAGTTTACCCTCACCCTGAAGCCGTTAGGAAGGTGTTATGTTTCAACTCACCACAATCCTTATTCATATTGCACCGCAATGTTTGGTCTAAAGAAATATCCTACTCCTGATTTTGTTAGGAGGGCCTACTTAAAGCGAAAACCCGAGCGACTATACCATGGCAACCCTTAGTTATAAGTTCATCTCTCTTAATGTGCAAGGCCTGAACTCCCCCCTGAAACGTAAAGCACTCCTCCATAGACTGAAGTCCCTAGATGCATCATTCCTGTTTCTTCAGGAGATCCATTTACAACCGTCTGACGAATTCCACCTAAATGATAGGCTCTATCCCACCAGATTCCTTGCCTCAAGCGGGTTGAAGAAATGAGGGGTTGCCATTTTGGTGCGCAAGGGGATTTCCCTTAAGACCTTAGGAGTGGTCCAAGATGAGGAGGGAAGGTTCCTGCTGGTCAATGCCACACTGGAATGTCGCAGGGTCACACTGGTTTCCATCTATGCCCCAAACACTAACCAAGACCTTTTTTTATGAAATGGTCGAAAGCCTTACTTGATCATGCTGAGGGGGGAGTGATCTTGGGTGGGGATTTTAATGCGATAATTAACCCCCTGGTTGACGAAACGCTGCCGCCAACATTAAATGATAGGAACAACTTCAAGGCTCTTACCTCATTGCTGAAGGAACATTCTCCCATCGAGTGTGGATATACTTTTCATCAAGAAGAGAGGAACTATACATATTTCTCGGCAGTCCACGGGGGATTCTCAAGGTTGGACATGTTTTTCATCTCAGACTCGCTCATCCAGAATGCATTAGAAGTGGATATACTCCCTGAAGCGCTTGCAGACCACTCCTTGGTTTTATTGACCATGACCCCTCTCCGAGCTACCCCCCCCACAAAACCCCCCCTGGAGACTAAATGAATTCCTGTTAGATGACCCAGTGGTCCGTGCCCACATTAGAGAAACCATGGAACGATACTATAGAGAGAATGATACTGGCGATGTGAGGTGGGGTACGGTCTGGGAGGCAAGCAAAGCAGTGATCAGGGGACACTTGATAGAACAGGCAGCACAACGGGGGAGAGCTAGGAGATTACTTCAGGAGCATCTGGAGGGGGAAGCCCTTAGACTAGAGGAAGCGCACAAGAAGAAACCCTCACAACGCTCATTGAGAGACCTGCGGATGGCGAAGAAAGCGCTTGAAGCACACCACATGGGGTGGGCGGCCTACTGTATGATGCGTCCTAAGCAATTTTTATTTTTTACACACAAAGGGAAATAAGGCTAACAAATTATTAGCAGCCACATTGGGGAAACAGGCTAAGCAAAACAGAACAGATTTTCTGAGGGACAAGTCAGGCAAAGGCACCTACTCTGAAGAGGGCGAACGTCGTATTTTGGAGGAGGAGGAATTTTTCAGGGAACATGTGGCCCTGCACAGGGGGGGACCCGCAGTCCGCCAAGGACTTTATAACAAAGGCTGATCTGCCAAAATCCTCACAAGAATTAGAAGCCCCAATATTTGTTGAGGAATTTGAATTAGCCATCAAATCCCTCACTATCGGCAAGGCTCCGGGCCCAGACGGATTCACAAATAAGTTTTACAAAACTTTCACTAAAGAACTCACACCACACCTCACAAAGCTATTTAATGTTATATGGGAAATGGGTTCCGTTACACGATCTATGGCTGAAATCAAATACAACCCTACTTCTAAAACCCGGAAAAGACCCGGCAGAATGTGCACCCTACCGGCCCATAGCCTTGCTCAATACTGATGCCAAGCTGTTTAGTAAAATCATAGCGCGGCGGTTGGGCGAGGTCTTACCTACACTAATAGACAGGGATCAGACGGGCTTTATCCAGGGTCGAGCAGCCCACTACAATATTCGTAGGGCAATAGATCTAAAAGCTCTAGCCCCCTCCATACCAGGTCCCCTCTCGCTGCTATCCTTAGACGCCCATAGGGCATTCGATAGTATGTCATGGGACTATCTGCAATTAGTCCTGAAGAGATTTGGGTTTGGCCCACAATTCTCTAAATTGGTCCTGTCCAATTTCCAGATCCCCTACACCTGAATACGAGTCAACGCCCAATGGACACCACAGATACCCCTCGGTAGGGGGGACCAGGCAGCGGCGTCCCCTATCGCCATTGGTCTGCACTAGCAATGGAACCCTTAGCCCCAACACATCCGCCTCCATCCGGAAATTCAGGGGTTCGAGACCAGTGCCACAAAGTAGCGCTCTATGCGGATGATGTGCTCTGGTTCAAGAGAGGCCCAGACCTCGGTTCCCCCGCTTATGGGCCTGCTTGACCGTTTTGCGCAGATTTCAGGCTTCACAATAAACACAACCAAATCGAGTGGCCTGAATTTGTCTGAAACACCACAGGTGCTAAACGCCTTACAGAACACCTTCTCCCTTAGCTGGGGGAAATTCCAAAATCACATACCTCAGGGTGCACCTGACCCCGACCTATTCGGCTCTGGTGAGAGCCAATATTCCCCCGCTGCTAAAAGACTCCAAGGAGTCACTACAAAAATGGGCCCTCCAAGAGATATCATGGTTGGGGCGCATAAGTGCTGTTAAAATGACCTTGCTACCTCGGCTCCTTTACACATTCCAAGCGCTTCCTGTCCGAATTCCAGAGCGGGACCTACTAGATTTTCAGAAAGAAATAAGCCGCTTTATCTGGCAGAGGAGAACACCCAGAATTCAGCGTAAGATTCTCACTAGAAGCAGGCAGCTGGGAGGTCTTGTGCTCCCCTCCAACTTGAGATATTACTGAGCAACCCAAATTGCCCCTATCCTGGGCTGGGCTAATCCAGTTGACCCCCCCCCAAATGGTGAGACATTGAACTACTTTTCTCTGGGGCTCCCCTCTCTTATCTCCCCTTCCTACCGCGAGAAGCACGGGTCTCCCGGAGGCCCCTCCTCCCAACCACAGGATCCACGCTCCGTTGCTGGGACAGGCATTGCACGCTAAGGGGGATCCCCTCGGGACTGGACCCCCTCCCCCCAATCACGCAGAATCCAGCCTTCACTCCAGGGCTCCAAGCCAGTTCTTACAAAAACTGGTCAGGAACGGGACCTCTGAGACTGCAGGAGCTCTATGTTGACAATACCCCATTGACCTTTGCCCAGTGCAAGGAGAAATGTAACCTCCCAGAGACAGAGATTTAGATATATACAGCTCAGGCAATGGACCACTAACCCGGTCGTCAAAAAGGCTGCCACTTGGCCCCCCTCAGGCTTAGAGATAATGGTCTCTGAAGGCCAACGCTCACATAAAGTAGCTACTTGCTATCGCCTTCTAGAAAACGTCCCAGAAGATGAGAAACTCACTTGTTGTAATGGGAGAGAGAGTTGGGGATGGAGGTGTCTCCAGAGTCATGGCAGGGAGTCTGGGACAGAGCACATATGTCCTCCAGATACACGACAGTCAGGGAATGCGCACTTAAAATCTGATACCAATGGTACTTCTCCCCACAGAGGTTACACGCAATGAATGTAGACTACCCTGATGTATGTTGGCATGGCTGTGGGGCAAGGGGTGACTTGGGGCACCTTTGGTGGTACTGTGTTAGGGAGAATTCTCATTCTATGGATAATTTCCCTTACCTATAGAGTCCCCCAGCAGCTTTGCTGGATTTGAAGGGTTCGTTTCTTTTTCCTGCTAAGAGAGAGACTCTTTTTCCCCACTCTTAGGCATTTTTGCTACGTGTGTTCTAGGCTATTTTTGTGTTTAATGTCTATGGGATTTTCTCACCCCCATAGAAACCATCTTTACTCATGTGTTACACAGCACCCTCGGTGCAGTGACACAGGGGTGTCGTAGCGACCCCCAAACAGACACCATACCCTGGGGCGGACTACTGTCTCCCAGGGCATGTTAAGTCCCAATTGACTTTACTAGTCAATTTTATGAACTAAACCAGTACAAACCATCTTACTATGGAGGTACTGGAAAGGGTTAATAGTTTTTCCCTTATGTTCATTTTCGAGAGGGTACCGTACAGTCCCTCTCTCAAAAGTTTCTGGCTAGTGGCAGTGGTTACTACCGTAAATATTGTGGGTGGGTCCATTGTGCGGGAGGGGTGTAGGGGAGTAGGACCCCTGGACAGGGTTGCCTCAGCAACCCATGTCGCACTCTATCCTGATAGGCTGGAGGGTCTCCACCAAGAGGACCACTCCACTGTGTGAGTGACAGCTAGGCTGTATGAATGGGTATCTTTTTGCATAAAAGCAGGGTCCTGAGGACTGGAAGAGCAAAACGTCGCCACTGGAACTAAGAAGACGAAGAGGAGAGAAGCCAAAGACATATGCAACGACTGAACCACCGGTGAAGCCCTGCTGCAGCGTCTCACCACTTTTCTCCACACGGCGAGAGAAGATCTTCATCTATAAGAACCTTCTTCCCTTGAGCTGGTGGGGCCAACCAGTTTGCCAATCGCCTTCCCGGACCTGCTTTGGTCAAATCTCCCGTACCCTGTACTCGGAGGCTGGATAGCCAGGCACCAGTCCACCCGGACCGCGATTTAAAGGAGCGTACCTTTTATTCGTCGGGCAGCACCGTGGCTGGTTTCATCCCTGGGTAGTGCAGTAACTCGAACCTTCCTCCAGATGAGAGCCTCTCTTCCTCTTCTGGATCACCCGAACTGCAGGAACTACCAGGAACAACCGCCACCGCAGGAGCCACTTCTTCATTTGAAGGTACATTGTTCCGCCAGGCTGCCCTTTCTTCGTGGTAGCACTAAAGGGGTTTTAAATCCTTTACCTACCTGTTGGGTTGGCCGCCCCTCTCTCAACATTGTCTTTTCAACTTCTGCATCCACCTTTTCGAATTCGTTAACCAAAGACTTGACTGCAGCTACAAGAACATTTTGCTCCTGGGCCCTTGCCCTGTACCACTGACTGGCACAGGCCTACTGACTCTGGCTACATTTGTTAGACCTGCCTTCTTTAGATTGATTTTCATCTAGAACTGTGTGGTGCACCTATTTCTTACAACTACCCTTTCCTTCCCATTTTTAAACCTTGTGAAATGCCTTTAAGTATTGCCTATATTGATGCACTGTCTTGCTTAAACTGGTCCACAAACTTATGGGAAGTGTTGCTAGGGTGTGTAGGAAACTATTTCTATATAACTTGTGCTTTCCCTCCCTTGTAAGGAATTGATAGAGTATCCCTTGTGTGTGGTTTTCACTGTGCCATTTTGCTCAGTTTTCACTCTGGTTCACTTGGTCTACAATTTAACTTGAGAATGTGTATATTTTTCCTTTGACTTAATTTAACTTGCTTGATGACTGTGATACATGTGTTTTATTAGACATGTATAAAATAAATATATAACTACTTTTTAATACAAAGCTTTGGTCAGTGTTTCCTTGTGCCATAGTACTGTAGGCCTATTGTGTAAACCCTGAATAATGCTCATCTCCCTCTTGAGAAGAGTCTGACGGCTCAGCCACAGCTACCAACTAAATCTTTGTGGTGCAGACTGATACCAAAGGGGATTTATTGCTCTCACCTGTAGTCTTAATATTCTGTAGTGCTCCCTTAGGGAACTACACATGATTCTGTCTAACACACTGTCCGGTCATTCAATCCTTCTGGCTGGAGATCAGGTCAAAAATCAAGGACATATGCGGAACCCTCCTCCCCATGGACCCGTTAGTAATGTTATTGGGCGACACACCAATGATGGGTGTTATCCGCAGTCTGCCCTACAGGTCGGCTAATCACACAATTACTTATGGCGGCCTGCCTTACGCGAGCTCGATTTTGGAAAGAACTAGAGGGTCACCACACAGCGTACTGGTGGGTTAAGGTTAAAGAACTGCTTGGAGTAGACAAACTAACGGCTGCAATGGAAAATCGGACAGCCAAATTCACTAATATCTGGGGCCCATCCTTGGACCATGTTGCAGAGAAAGAACACATGTTTTTCCATCCTAGATTGGTTAAATATCTTCTTCAGCCCTGAGATGCTTCTGTAATGGGGGAAGCACCCACTCGATTGAGATCAGGATGGGCGGGGGTGCTACAGCGTCCCTGAGGGCAATGCCGTGAGCTATGAGGTTTTTTTTTCTCCCACTTTTCCTTAGTGAAGAGCGCTACAGGATAATAAGCAAAACTCCTCTACACCCAGAGGTTGTTCATGAAATATATTTACTAGAAGAATTATAAAGATGTTAAAATGAAATGTTGATGCATTGTTTAAGAGATTAATTAATGTTGTAATCGCAGTGACAAACAATTAATTATAGCCTTTATATACATAAAGCTGAAGCCGATACAATGGATGAGTTACAAAGGGGCGGAACTGACTTTTGATTTAAGACTATGTGATTAAGTAATATTGCCACTGACTCTGAATTCAATGTTTTATCGATGTTTCAATAAAAAGATTGAAAAAAGGCCACATGACAAGCAGAGGAAACAACGCCGTCTTGGCGCGTACATTACCACCAGATGCCTGATCAGAGCCGCAAAGGGAAGACCAGACAAACTAATGGAGCCCTACGCGTGCAAGGAAGGAGGCAATAGGAAGGAGGCAATAAGAAGCCGTCCGGAAACCTGGAGGATGTGGCTGCGCCTCAACAGGTGACAACAGGCAGAGGGCTCCCATCCTGGCAGCGATAGCAGCACTACAGATGGCATACACAAAATTGGCACGGTCATGGTAGACATCAGTTTATTGCGCCAGGATGTGCATGCCCTAGTGGATCGCCTGGGCACAGCGGAGATAAGAGTGCAAGACAACAGCATCGCTAGCACTCAACCTCAAATGGCTGATGTGCTTGCATCAATTTAGACACAGGAACACCGAGCAGGGGATGTGGAGGGAAGGGCACGCAGGAACAATGTCAGGATACTTGGACTCCCGGAAGTGAAGAGGACAGGGACTCCAGGGCCTATGTCGAAAACATGCTCCTGCAGGAGTTAGGCCTGTGCAGCCTAACACAGGGATTTACTGTTGAAAGCACACAGGTCACTGATGATGACCCCCACTGAGCGTACCTCTAAACTGTAGCCACACCCACCCCAAGGCCAGTCATTGCGAGAATCATGAGTTACAAGGACTGGGATAGGATCCTTGTCTTTTCCAGAGAAGGAGGCACCATCACTAGGGGCTCCTTGAAGCTAGCGATATACCCAGATTACACTGCATTGGTTCAGCGGCGCAGAGCAATGTTTGGGCCAACTAAGAAGAACTGCGCCACTCAAACCTGCGATACATGCTGATTTACCCAGCCAAGTTTAAAGTACTGCAAAATGGATGGTGCCTTTTTTCGACAACACTGCAGAGGTGCAATCCTGGATGGACACGCAAGGGAACCCGCAGGTCCCAGGCGATGGCGGTGCTGACCCGTAGGAAGATGAGGAAGTAAATTGGGAACTAATCTCCAGGTCCTTCTCTCCCCACCGCACTTTGACAACGGGGGACGGGAGATGCTGGCAGAGAAATGCAGGGGCAAGCGGAACTGGGACACAGGGACAGGCTAAGGTGCCCAGATGACTGCTGGTGGCACGAATTGCCATTCACTCCGAACGTAAACCAAGATGCTGCGTTTAAGGCATTGAGCTGCTGCAGGTTACCCCAGCAAGGGGAGTTGGGTGCAGGAGAAGTGGCTTAGCCCGAGCAGGCAAATCACTGCTGGGCTATTGTGTGGAGTTCAGTTATCGGGAGGTTCCTATTGACAAAGGTGGGTGGGAGGTACTGGGTTACTGGTTAAAGTTGTGAGAAGTCTCTGGGCCAGGAGCATGACTTCCAAGGGCTGGGTGGAGGGAATGGGGGAAATGCTACTGGCACAGTTGGAGGGAAACATTTGGTTACCTGACAGGTCACAGTATGTTGGTCATGGATTGGGCAGACAACACAGATGTGGGCAATGTTCAAATGTCTAGCTCCCTCTGCGGGGCAAACCGGCATATGGGGGAGGAATTGTTAAAACGGGCAGAGAGAAACAGAATACCCTGATCGTCATGCTTGTCATGGCAACTAGTGGCCTGCGTATAATTGTATGGAATGTACGAGGACAATGTTACGATTGAGAGTACACGCCTATCTGCTTAGAAAGGGCATACAAGTGGCAATGCTACAGGAAACAATACATAAAATAGATGTGTCTGTATTGGTGATCATGCAGGAGTAGGCTTGGTTAGGTAAGGAGCCAGGTTTTCAGATTTTTCCTAAAGGTCCAGTAGGAAGGTTTTCATAAAGTGAGCGGGAGATTGTTCCAGAGCTTAGCCGCAATGACAGGGAAGCTAGTGCCTCCGGCAGGTTTTCAGTTGAAGCTGGATACTCTGAGGTAATGGAGGTTCATGGGTCTCAGTTGGCGAAGGGGGGGGTGTATTTCTCAATGTGTTGAGATGTATGCTGGAGCAGTCTACTGAGAAATAGATGTGTTATGGAGAGAGTCTTGAAGTTGATTAGTTCGCAAATCGGCAATTTATGAGCATTTTTTCTTGCTTTTTGAGATGCGTCGTGTTTGGACAGACCCAAGGTGGCCAGGAGGGTGTTATTTTAAATGGTTTGTCGCTCTGAGGTGCCTGAGAAGAGGGCGTTGCAGTAGTCAAGTTTGGCTCTGGTAATAGCTCTGGCTATGGAGAGGCAGTTGGTCGTGGTGAGGAAGGGTTTGCTGGCATTAAGGAGTTGAGATGTAGGCAGCAGAGGAGACAATGGCATTTAAAACATTGGTTGGCAGGTTGGGGGACATTTGGTCACTGATTGAAGACCCAGTCTTTCATGTTTGGCAATGTGGAAGACTGTTTCGGGTGGAGTCGAAACTAGGAGTAAACTTGCTGCTTTGGCCTGGTGGACCTTTTAGTTGAGTAGGCAGCCCTCCAGATAAGGTGTGTATCAGGCCTTTTTACGCACAGAAGATCTTGTCAATATGGCCCATTTAATTATTCCATGCATACCAATTACATAGGCCATTTATGGCAGCACCCCCATAAATCATAGAGCTCACTGGTGACAGCCTGCCTAGCAGCAGTTTGCAAATACACTTTAATTTAGCAATTCAAAGAAGCAACTGGGATGAGTCCTGGTCGGTTTAATTCTTTTTAACACTATCCTCTGTTAATGATTCTATCAAGATAATACTTTGATTAATGTAAAAGGGAACTTGTGTTTTGTTCACTTTGTTCAACTGCTTGCATTTTGTAGGCTACAGTGCTATTAAAAGCATCTTTAATCATTAACATGCTTTTCACTTTGCTTTCAGACACATGTAGGATTATAGAAAATGAAAATGGTCTTAAACAAGGGCCGCATTTCTGCTTCATTTTCCTCAGTCTTAATCCGCCTTAATAGAGGCAGCGCAGTTGCAGCAGCATGGGCATTTCATACTTTGCTTTCTTTTCATCACAGAAGCACAAATTGGATTTAATGGCTTGGGCTTCTTGATCTCTTGTAGTTTTAAAAGAGCCTCCCAGCAAGCAGTTGCTTGGCTTTTGTGAGAAGGAACATTTTTTGGGTGTGCTGAAGATGTGCTTTTTTGTCTTAAGCTTTTATGTGTTTGCGTGCACGAAAGGGCACTAGACAGTTTGTTTTCTTAGAGAGCAACAAATAGCTAGTCATATGGTCTGAACTCCCTTTCTGACCACCCACCACAAGCAGGTATAATGGATACAGATGAAGAACAAGTTACTTACCTTATCTGGTAACGTTCTTTCGATGGGATGTTCCTCTGACGTATTCCACATCGAACCCTCCCAGCCTGCCCCTCTTCAGAATTTCTTATGCGATTTACAATTTATAACTTCAGAATGCCCAATTCAAATTGCTGAATGAAGGACTGCCTTATCAAAGGCCAAATCCTGCCCATGGATGGAGTCCAAGTAATAGTGTCTCACAAAAGTATGGACAGAGGCCCATGTGGCTGCTTCACAAATATTGCGAATCGGAACACCCCTCTGTAGAGCAGTGCAGGCAGCCACGCCCCTAGTAGACTGAGCCAGTAAGCCTACTTGTAGGGTCCTTTCCCGCGGTAACACTCAGAGATCGTCAAAATGATCCATCAAGACAAGGTCTCCTCACTGATGAGCCCCAACAAGGGCGAAACATGTTTGGGGATGCTTGTGGTCTCGTGCAGAAGGGTTGTGGCCTAGCAGTTCGGGCTGGACTGCCCCTTTTGGGGTGGGGCCAAGCCTGATTTGCATATGGTCTTTCCCTTCTGTAATGGCTTGGCAGGCGAAGAATGGTGGTCTGGAGAGTTGCCCAGAGCATTGCCAGTGGTTAAGATTAAGTCTAAACCTTCCAGCCATCACCTCTTTGTTTTTGCTATGTCACCCCGAGTGGGACGGGTATGCCCAGACATGGGTCCCGTGCCTGCTGGGCCTAGAGACCCAAGGTACTCCTCACTGATGAGCCCCAACAAGGGCAAAACATGTTTGGGGATGCTTGTGGTCTCGTGCAGAAGGGCTGGACTGCCCCTTTTGGGGTGGGGCCAAGTCTGATTTGCATATGGTCTTTCCCTTCTGTAATGGCTTGGCAGGCGAAGAACGGTGGTCTGGAGGGTTGCCCAGAGCATTGCCAGTGGTTAAGATTAAGTCTAAACCTTCCAGCCATCACCTCTTTGTTTTTGCAAGGTCTGTTTGGAAACAGCCTGACCCAAGCGCCTTCCAGCATAACCAACAAAGAGCGGATCTTCCACTCTGACCCGGGACATCCGTGAGGGATTGAAACTCAAAGCTCTTCTAGGATCCAACCTATGCAGCATCTCTTCTTGCTTACCAGGATGTGGAGGAGGATAAAACGCCGAAAGGATCGCCTTCTGGCTCAAATGGAATTCCGACACAACCTTCGGAAGAAAAGAAGGCTGCACCTGCAGGACAACCCCGTCCTTATGGAACACAGTAAAGAGTGGCTTGGCGGAAAGTGCCTGCAACTCACTCACTCACTCTGCGTGCAGAAGTAACCGCAACTAAAAATACAGTTTTAAAGGACAACAGTCGCAACGGACAAGAATGTAAGGGCTCAAACGGACCGCCCATTAGGAACTTTAAAACCAAATTCAAATCCCTTCCCGGCACCTGGAAAGGCGACGGTGGAAACATATTAGTTAGCCCTTTTAGAAACTGAGAAATCAAAAGGGATCTTAAAATAAGAACATTCCTCAGATGAGCGCTTAAATATGGACAGCGCCACGAGGTGCAGGCCCTTGTGGGCTAAAGAAAGTAAAAAAGACAAAACCAAAGGAATGGAACATTGGAAAGGATCCACATTCTGTACCCTGCACCAGTCACAGAACTTTCTCCAACTGCAACGGTACAGGGATTTTGTTGCAGGCCTCCTGGCCAAAAGCAACACCTCCATCACGTCTTCAGGGAGGTCCCAATCCTTATACCTCAATCTTTCAGATACCATGCATGAAGGCTGAGAGACTTGACCTCTGGATGGAGAACTCGACCCCCCCTCCCGTGAGAGCAGATCGTCTCGGGAGGGAAGACAGCGTGGAGGGCAGATGGACATGTCCAGAAGGTCCGAGTACCATGCTCTCCTGGCCCATGCCGGAGCAATGAGGATCATCTGGGAACCAAACCTCCGCAACAATTGCGGAATGACAGGGACTGGAGGAAATGCGTACAGCAGTGGGAAGGACCACTCCACTGCGAACGCGTCCCCTAAGTCTCCTCTTGGAGGAAATTCCCGCGAGCAGAATTTTTCGCACTTCCGGTTGACACTGGTGGCAAAGAGATCCAATGATGGGGTTCCCCAAAGGGCGAAGATCTCCAACAGAACTTCCTGAGCCAGCTCCCACTCGTGAGAGACCGTGCTCTGCCCGCTCAGAGCGTCTGCTGCCACGTTTTAGTCTCCGGCCAGATGAACTGCCGAGATCGAAATTTCCTGCTGGATGGCCCAGAACCAGAGCTGCATCGCCTTCCTGCACAACGGGAGTGACCCTGCCCCCCCCACCCCCCTTTTTTGTTGCAGTAGTGCATGGCCACTGTATTGTCTGTCATAATCCGGACATTCTTACCCTGCACAGACGGCAGAAAAGCCTTCAGGGCTAGCCTGATGGCCCGCAGCTCTAAAAGAATGATGTGGAGTCTGGACTCCGACGGACACCAACGGCTGCTGGCTGTCAACTCGTTGGCATGAGCTGCCCAACCCGTGAGGGATGCGTCCATCATGATCGTCACCTCAGGCCAAGGTTGCCAAAACGGAGCTCCCTTCATCAGATTGCCTTCGACGGCCCACCACAGAAGATCCTGTGCGACCAAGGGTGGAATCTGAATGGGATCCGACATCCTGCCGGAGAACTACAACCACTGCATCTTGAGAGCCCACTGCAGAGATCTCATCCACAGCCTGGCCTCTGGCACCAGGAAAATGCATGATGCCATGATGCCGAGCAACCTCAAGAACTCGAATGCCGGGAGACTCTGGGCATGTTGAAATTTGACCACCATCTGCAGAATGTGATGAGCCCTCACTTGGGTAGCCGAACACTGCCACAGGGATGGGAGCCGAACACTGCCACAGGGATGGGTCGAGCACTGCTCCGATGTATTGGAGCCGCTGGGTAGGTGTCAAATGGGACTTCTTTAAATTGAAGGGAGAAGCCCAGCTTGTGAAGGGAGAGGCAGGTGACGGACAGATGATCTAAGGCTTGCTCGGGAGAGCACGCCCTGATCAACCAATCGTCCAGGTAGGGGTAGACGTGAATCCCCCTTTCCCCGAGATACGCTGCCACCACCATTAGCTTGGTGAAGACCCTCGGGGCGGAGGTCAATCCGAACGGCAGGACCTGAAACTGAAAATGCAAGTCGCCAACCGCGAACCTCAGGTACTTCCTGTGCTTGGGTGGGCACATGAAAGTAAGCATCCTTGAGGTCGAGAGACACCAACCAATCCTGAAGTTGAAGGGCCTGGAGGACGAGAGTTACCATCTTGAACGTGTCCTTCCTGACAAGCTTGTTCAGCAAAACGCAAGTCCATGATGGGTCTCAATCCCCCCCTGTCTTTTTTCAGGATCAAAAAATGAGGGTAATACCATCCCTTGTTCCTCTCGCTACAGGTACCAGTTCTATGGCACCTTTCTCCAGCAGGGATAGGGTTTCCTGTGCAAGGAGCAGATCCGGACGCTTCAAAGAGCTTCCCCGGTGGACTGTCGTGAGGCCTCTGCCGGAAGGGAAGACAGTAGCCGTGGGTTATGATCTCCAGAACCCACCCATCTGAAGTAATGGCTTGCCATTCTACAAGATGCTGCGCAAGTCTGCCCCCAACTGGCGAACCATGGGACATGGCCTCATGACTGAGTGGACGCGGCAGTGCCTGAGGGCAAAGAGGCAACTGCCCGAGCGGCTTTGGCACCTCAAGTACTCCTACGGTGGCCCCTTTGACTGGCAGCTCCTCTCGATCTACCAAAGGAAGAGTAGTACCGAAAGGAACCTCCCCTACATTGCTGTTGCCTAGGACGAAAAGGCAGAGGTTCACGCACTGCAGCGCTCAAGACTTTGCTGCAGCTTTGGAGGTCTGCAACCTCTCAAGGCTCTCGTCAGCCTTGCTGCCAAACAGGTGGACACCATCAAAGGGCATGTTGAGAAGCCGGGATTGCACATCAGGAGCAAACCCCAACTTCCGCAACCACGCAAACCTGCGTATCACGGTGCTCAGCCGCCAAAGATGCACAAATCCACAGCGTGAATCTCGCCAAGGCACACACTGAGTTGGCTGCCTTCAAAGCCATACCCCCCTATGAAAATCCTTTCTTTGCCCAACCATCAGAGCGCTTATCGTCCCTATCAGGAGGGATGGTAGGGTACGCAGCCTGCTTCGCGGGGGCCGTAGCCGCCTGCACCACCAAACTCTCCGGAGTAGGGTGCATCGACAAGTAGCAGGGGTCACTACTGGCTGGGCAGTTTTTTCGGAAGCAAACTTATTCACTGCCGGGAGACTCTCCGGAACAGTTTAAGTCGCTGCTACCCTTCTTTGCAAAGCCATGTGAAATGGCAACACCGGGTCAGTGGGTGGACTTTGGTCCAGGATGTCCGTCAGATCATCCTGATCAAAATCAACAGGTGGAGCAGACCACCCCAAGTATTCAGTCACCCTTGACATGGGACGCCTATAGGAGGATTCGGCATGTGTCCCAGGCTCAGGCCTGCCAAACTCCCCCTCCGGAGAGGTGTCAAGACCACTGGTGTCATGCAAGGACTGACGGAGTTCCTCCATCTGACTGTGCCCAGACAAAAGGTCATCAGGGACATCAGGAGGCACAACCATCTCCTCATCAGACCCTTCCTCTACCTCCGAAATATAATCCAAAGGTTGGAACAAATCCAATCCTGGAGGAGGAACAGGATAGGGCTCAAAAACAGGCCTCACAGACTTACTGAGAGCCTTCCTCGGAGGTTCCACAGCCCTCCGGGGCACCTCCGACAAATCCTTCACAAACGGCGCCGAGGGATTCGGCATCGACCGAGGCGCCGACAACTTCTTCGAGGGTGGAGCCATGAGAGAGTCCCATCGACGGGCACGGCACCGATGGCGTCGACGACTTCTTCGAAGGCTTCGAGGGTCTTGATGGCGTCGAGGACCGGGACCTGGCACGGCTATGGCGATCTCCCTTGTCCGAGCGGGACCTCGACTGCTCCCGATGATCGCGCCGACCTCCCGAGTCTGAAGGCGTGCGAGTGGTGGACCGAGCCCCTTCCCTGCCGGCTTCTTTCGAAGGTGCGGACGGAACTGTGCCTTGTGATTCGAAAATCGTCATCATCTGCTGGCAGAATGAATCCCATTTGGCCGGCGACGAAGACTTGGTGGGACTAGTCAACCGACTGGCGCAGTCCTCAGATGAGGAAGGCGACCGGTGACGGCGCTTCCTAGAATGCCTCGATGAGGCAGAGGAATGGCGGGAACCACTCCTAGACCGAGACCCCCAGGAGAGTCACCCCTCGAGTCATCGGTCGAAAGCCCAGCGGACTTCGATTTATGGGGACACCCTACCTACCTTTAATTTCTTTTTACATTCCCGCAAGGTCTTAAGACGTCAGGGACTGGCAATCATCGCAGTCGTCGGTGGCATGGCTTTCGCCGAGGCACCAGAGGCAGATGTTGTGCGGTTCCGTGATGAACATCTTCGTACCGCAGTCCTGACATTTTTTAAAGCCTGACTTCGGGGTAGTAGAAGAAGAAGACATCGCTATCGGAGAGAAGCATCGAGCGCGCCGAGATTCCGAAGCAAACACGTTTGCGGAAAAAACGGAACTGAGGCTATGGGCGCTGTGCGTTCTATAAATAACATCCAGTGACGTCGACCCTCGAGGGACAACGGATCGACGCAGGACGCCCTCTGCCGAAAATTTTCTGAAGCAGCACAGCTGTGGACATTACCCGTCATAGATGTGGAATACGTCTGAGGACACAATCCCCTCGAAGCAGTGCTGTATATATTTTCAGTGGCAGAGATTGTACCAGTACCTCTCAACAGGACCATTATATATATTCAGGCAATACGCATGCCATGGCACAATGCCAAATCTTCACAGCAGGGCTGATTGCATCATGCCCACATTTCTTAGCAGGACTGCTATGTTTTGGGACCGTATCTGAATTTCTTCACAGAGCTACTGACAAAGCACAAACATGTTTTGGCATTTTCTGCAGCAAGCTAAAGTACTGAGCAAGAACAGTCTGAGCTTTTTCCACCAACTTCCTGAGCTGGTGTGATGCACACCGGCAGACAGTGTGAGAAGATTGCATTGCTGTCAACTTCAATCCCTTCTACTCGGTCTTGCACTTTTCAAACCATCTGCTTCTCCCATGTCCAATTACTGAATCCCACTGCTAAAAATCTAACATGTCAAAGCCTCATTATGAATCTCCTGACTCATGTACGATAGTTCAAACAGGCTTAGAGCTTTTGACAGGCCATTTAGGTCAGGCAAGCCTCACATGGAACTGCCAGTGCCCTAACCTATGTGCCTTTTTAGGGTCAGCCTGTTGGAAAGACAGCTCAGTGGGTCAATGACTCTGCTGCAGAGATTATTGTGTAACCTGTTAGTTCAAATCCTGTTGATCAGTGAGTTAATGAGCCTGCATCAGAGGTGTGCATTTAAGATGCACGTAACATTAAATTGTAACAGAGTTAACTTTGACTTATCAAAAAGGACTACTAAATGTTCAGTGATTCAGAAGACAGAAATGTCATCAGGGATGTTCTACGTGTAATGGCTCAGAACACACAAATCATCAGGGCTGCTATACCTGCGATTGCTCAGAACACCACTCTTCAGGGCTGCTATGCTTGTAATGGCCCAGAACACAGCTCAGGTGGGCTCTTATACTTGTATTGGCATACAGTGTTGGTAAAGCCTCTGCATTCAAGCAAGTGCTGCATCCGGTCAAACAACCCTCTAACTCCAATTCCCAGCCTAATGGCCAAAAAAAGGATTACACACATCTACAAAGGAGCACCCAATGGTAAAGCTGCACTAGATTTTCCAATAGAAAAGGAATTTTCAGCATTTGGGATATTTACTGGAGCTATGTTAAAAGACAAACAGAAAAACAGGAGAGGAAGAGCAACTCTGAACCTAATCAATACATGGTGTGGTAAGAGGGGGGAGCAGGGAGCGGCGAAGGGACAGAACATAACAATCCAAAACAGGAATTCGAGCAACAGGAAGCAAGCAATGAGCTACATGATGGGGCAACACAGAAAAGTGAGAAGGGAAACAGAGTAATAGGACAAACACACAATAGGAGTGAGGGATAGAAGCCGAGCAAAAGACATTTGGAGACCGTAAAATAAAAACACAGATCAACAGCAGGTAGGGAGAGATGGAAATAGAAAAGCAAGACTAGAGAAGCGCAATAACATAAGAGACAGTGCAAGAAAAATAATAAAAAGGAGTAGCAACCACACACTAGAAGATGAAAACATAAATATAGCCAGAGTAATGACATGAGAGAGCAAGAGGAGTTACATCAATCGATACAGCGAGATATAGGAGGGAAACAGCAACAATAGAATGCTGAGATGGGAACGAAGAGTGACAGAGAAACAGACCGCAAAATGTGGCATCCCAACACTTAAGGGTGAGAGGAAGTGTGTCAGAAAGTGGGAGACCGGAGAAAAGGAGTAGCAAAGAGGAGTGAGAGCAGAAACATGGAGTGGCTGTAAAGCAGGTAGTGCCAGGCAACAACGGTAGGCCTGAGAGGCAGGGAAGTGATGCTGGTAGAGGGACTTGATTTATTAATCACTCGATGTGACTAGCTGGCATCTGTAGTAGCTTTTAACAGAGTTTGTGCCAAGTATCATGAAGATGAATCTGGGTAGTATGCATCTACAAGGTTCTTGTGTGGGGAAAATGTTTTCTACAGGTGCAATCAATTATTTAGAACTACTTTGAAATACAGCTGTTTTGTCATTAATGTTTTTGAACAAAGTTTTAATTTTATGCACAAATTGGATAGCTGTCAGACACTTTTTACTCTTGCGAAGAGGAAACTTATTTTTACTCTTAATTGGATTTTCTCTCCTATTCTAAAAATTGGGAGTAAAATACTCACTCCAAAATCATTTCTGGAGCACTGAGAATAGGCCCATTTTAAGTTGGTGTTGTGCACTTTGTAGGCACCTAGTTGGCCGCAGCATTCGTGTCCATAATGAGATAGTGGACCAAAGGTTATTGGCAATCTCATTTTTTGGCGAACTAGTGATTTCCACAGTACTTTAGATGTGACCAATGGTCTCAGGTGAATTTTATTAATATGGTTAACATGGTAAACATGGTGATCAAGCGTTACTGCATGAACAACTTGTTATTCTGGTTACACAAATTGAGCTTTTATTCTGAATGTCAGGTCATATGTTCAATTCATATGCTTGTGAGGTTTGTCCTTTTGTTCTGTTTTTCAAATTGTAATAAATTGCATACTCTTTTTGGAATCGTTAGACCACGGGTTGTTGTTCATTTGCGTGTGTCCCCTGCCTCACGCACTTAGGACGATATGCTGATACAGACAGTGATAGGTGTACTCACAAGTGCTATGTAGTAATTCTATACATTGGCATTATACAAAACACGTCTCCTGGACAAAACCAATCACATCTGGCCTTCTTTCTACAGCTCTACTCACCAACATATTTTCTCCAAACTCTAACACCAACTGAGGTCCTGAGTTTATATAGTCTGGTGCCCCTCCCTTGGGGCTGGACATTGGGCGAGGGTCTGCATCTGTGGGCCCAAATGAATGGGGTCATGTGATTTGCTGAGCTGATTTTATTCCCCTAGGGTTAATTGTGGGAGAGGGGTGAGAGGGAGGGGGCAGACCAACTCAAGCCCAACCACCACCTTGGTTTGGTAATTTTTGAGGGCTGTGCAAGGAGAATACAGCCATCTGCTTTCATCAATGTGACTTCTGGGTCCTCTGTGGTAAACCCTCTGCTTAAGTCCTTGTTTGGGGAGTGTGTTGGATGGGTGTGAAGTTCACAGACAGCATGAAGAAATCTTGCCGTCGGCCTCCCCGTCTCTTGGCTTGAGTCGTGGGGCTCACGGACTGTGCAGAAGAGTATTGCCACTGGTTTGCAAACCAGCGCTGAAGCACAGATGTTGCAGGACTTCTACCTGAACATCGCAGACATTTCAATGTTCCCCACTAAGCTTTTGGCAACTGTGACAAAGGGTTTCCTTTTTGATTTACATCATGTCCAATGCCGGATGTTAATGTTTCTTCTCGTGGGCTTCGGATGAGGTTATGGAGAACATTAGGCTTTCACAAGGGTGGAGGAGGTCTATTTGGTGGTTCCCTCACCACCTTTCAGCAGAACCTCTGCGAGAGGGGCGCAGCGGATCATCCCCATATCATGCTGACCCATTATCTTTCAGCTCAGGAAGGTACCAAGCCCCATTGGACACCTCCCCATGGCACACAGGAAACGGTTACCGGGCATAAAGAACATTTATGGGTTGCATGGTTACACACAAAAAATCTACAGATACAGGATGTTTAACAGGTGATGCTGTTCTATGCACAATTGTCCTAAAGAAACCTTGGAGCACTCGGATTCAATTCTATGTTCCATATATCTGGAACAAAATAGATGCACTCCTTTCTCTCTTCAAAAAGTGGCAAAGGTTGAGCAAAAATCTTCCAAGATTCCATGATCCATAAATGTATAGACATGGAACATTAGAAGGCATGCTCATCGCCTACCTACAGATGCCGAATGAGACAAGACAATAACGTTTACCACCAAGATCGGGACACTTTTGATCAAATGAAAATAAATAAAGAATACCTTTGAATTATGAAGTAGCTGTGTTGCTCCAATGTCGCTAGCATATTCTTGCAGGTCAAAATCAATTGCCTCATAAATCTTCTCTTCCTCCTTATTGAGGGCTGCCACAGTCTTATAGATGCCAGGGATTAGGATTTTTCCTTTCTTATCAACCAGTGAACCTTCCAAAATGGATAAAGGGAAACAACAGATCATTTTTAAAGCAAACAGCAAGCTTAGCAATTCTTTGTCCTCTATGAAATACTACAAAATGGACAGGCTAGGCAACAGGGCACAGATGGGAGCGTACATATTATTAGCATCATGATAAACATTAAGCAAATGTTGCCCTTTGGAGGTTGTATTCTAATCCAATAGAAAATGTCAGCAGTTTCAAACAGGTTGCTATTGAAAGATAGACCAAGCTGAAAACCACAGACATGGATGGATGAACCCATGCACAAAAATACAGTGATAAAATATTGAAGTCCATATATAACGTGGAGGCCCAGTTGGGCTCAGTCTTCTCCGAGATCAAAGGTTGACAAAAACCCTATTGCTACTTAACAATATTCTTGCTTAGGAATTTCCAAGACAGAAGAAGCTGTCGGAAGCGAATGTGTTACTCTGCGCAGTGCGGCTTGATGGCTGAGCAGCCCTTGGGTCCTTTCCTCTAAAGTAAACAAGGCGAGCGTGTGGAGCCGTCAGTGAACTGGAGTGAGCTATTGCAGTTGCTGTGTTTTGCAGCTGCAGCGCATGGTGTGAGATTTTCATACCCATGCTCGGCTTATCTTCTGCACGGCTACAGGGGCTGCAGTTCCAGCCAGTGTTTCTGAACTTCTGAAGAGAGTTGGAGCCCTTCCCATAGGAAAGCCTGAGTGCTCTGGGGAATACCTTCGTGGTTGGAGAAGGGAGAAGTAAACAGCAAATCAGAGGTAGATCCTGCATCCTCTTATCTTTTATATCCCCGGTCTCCTGTACCCCTTTGGCTGCAGCTTTCTTTCCTGTTGGTTTTGTGCTGGTTTTTCTAAAGCTCTTATTTAATCCAACCACATTTACTTGATTAAGCTGTTGGAAGCGGCTGCCGGAAGGAGGAAATAAGAGGTAGTGTGAGGCAGTGCAACTTGGCGGCGAGTGATGGTGGTTTTGGTATTTAGTAATTTCACTGAGCCAGTCTCTGTGCATTTTGAAAGATTAAGCCGAGTGGTTTAGCTGGTCATGGTTGCAAATCTTTGAACACAAAGGTGATAATAGGGGGCCTTGTAAGCCATCAAGGCAGGCCACAATGGATTGGGTGGCCCAAAGCCAGATGGCCATGGGGACCCCATAGTTGGAGGGACAAGTGAAGAGGAAAGCAAGGACACTGTGGCAGTGGCACCCACTGATACCAATGTGGGCATTTTTGTGGGCATTGTGGTTAGCCCAAATGTAAGTGGTTGGCGTAGTCTGGAGATATGGTTGAACACCCAGTTAGTATACAGGGTGGAGACCTGCAGGCATTGACAGCAAGTAATTCAGCAGCTGCTTTGGATGTCCTTGTCCCCGATTTAGCTAGCTGAGTCTTGGAACTGCCTGTAAGGGACCCCCGCAGCGGTCTGCGTCAAAGGCCCCAATCAACAGAGTTCTTAATGCTGTTCTTCCTGCTGGCCAAGATCCCTCTGATGTAGCAGAGCTCCTCATCAAGATCAATCCTGGAGGCTCTAGAGCGTTCGAGCGATTGCCATTATGTGGAGAATTGCTTACCAGACTCACTCGGATTTGAGGGGGAAGTGCAGGAGGGGAGGGATTGTGAAACCCTGGATGATGTGGATTCTCCTGGTTTGGAAGGGGCCGAGGGTCAGAGGAGGGAGTCTAAGGGGGTAATTCCCCCATGAGATCAAAGTTGGTAAACTACACTGGGTCATCCAGCAGGTTGTTCTGTAATCAGGGGTAGTCGGAGAGCTCCAGTGTATTTCATCGGTTATAAAGGAACAATGTGGTTATTAACCAGAGTGCTCACAGGTTGGCCCACGGAATTCGCCTCCTGCTTCTCTGAATCCTGTGGGTTCCAGCTTTCTGCTGGATTGCGCATTGGCTGCCGAGTCTTGTGTGAGCCCAAGTGTAGAACAAGTCTCATCTCTTGCTCTGCATTTTTAACAGGCTTGTTACAGATTTTATGGGGTGTCTAGTCAAATGGTCGACAGACAAATGGTCGACACGATTTGGTCGACAGGACAAATGATCGAATTTTTTTTAATTTATATATATTTTTTAGGTTTTTGTTTAGGGAAAAAAAGGGGTTTTTAGCAAAAAAAGGGGTGGAGGAGGACCCCCCCCCGCCAAAAAAAAAAAAAAATACAAAATAAAAAAAACGATCATTTGACCCGTCGACTTTGTTGTCGACCATTTGTCCTGTCGACCATCTAGATTCGACCAATTGACCTACAACCCTTTTATGGAACTGAGGGATGTATTCAGGTTGTTGATGGACAGGTGCGAAAAGATGTGGGAAAACTGGACTCCTGCTTGGGGACGATTAGTCGGTTGGATAAATCCATGACCAGCCTTGCGGCAAGAAGTTGCTGAAGTTATTAAAGCCATAAATGCTTGATCTGGACACATTTCTGCCTCCAATGCAGTGTTGAAAGCCGCAGGGGATGGTTCGGTGTGTCCCCCAACAGAGGCTGAGCTGAACCGTAGGGTACGTTTTGGTGGGGCTACCATGTCTACGCATTTAAAGAGCACCAGAGGACAAAGGACTATTTCGACACAGTTTGCTAGTCCAGTGAAGAGTCCCAATTGACTCTCTAGTGCCAGAACTGCTGTTGCTAAAGCTGGCACTGGAATGTCAGGCAGCCAGAGCAGAGCAAGGTGTTTGTGGAGATATTTGGAGTATCGAGGTCCCCAGGCCTCCCAGGCTGCTCCCTGCGATGATGTGGGGGCAAGGAGCTGTTAAAGATGGCCCTCTGAGAGGCTGTCAAGACTTAAATCTAACAGGGTTTAAGGGCCCAACCATGGCAATAAAAATGCCTATAAAATAACATTACCGCGTGGCCTTTTGAGAAGTGTTGGGGGTAAACATTTTTTTAAAAATTGTTTCAAAGCCTACACGTGTTTCGACATTCGGTCTTTGACAAGGCTAATATTCTTGTTTGTTCGGACCTGTTGTCCAATTTCGACCAAAGTGGAGTTGTTTGAAAGAATTGTATAGGGAAAACAATCCACTTGCCAAAATCGTAAAGCCTAAAATGCCAGTGAATAATAAAGATGGTCCATTTCCATACGTAAAGCTAGTCCTAGTTTCATGAACCTATATACATGAGGTACCCAATCACGTAGGTCTCCTCTGTGGAATCACCCTGGTGGTTCATGTGCATGTACCTGGTGGTAGTAGTAGGCCTAGCAGGTGAGTGGACCAGGTGGAAGTCTTTGAAGTACTGTGGTGTGGTTAAAAGTCTTGAAGTAGTGGCAGAACCACTAAAATGTTTCTGTGAACTGTTCCAGAATCATCCTGACAAAGACATTTTTGTTGACCCTAATGAACTCTGGAAGTATTCTTAGTTTATGTGAAGAAGTTGCCTTGAGTTCTTTGTCACAAGTGGAAAGAGGAACATTGAACATTTTTGAACTGTTGGCTGAACTCAAATTGGAACAAGCCGAGCTGTATCACAACTTTTGTCGTCAAGTTGGAACCAAAAGAACTAAAAGGCAGGATTTCCATATCCTTTTGGAACAGATTAATAGAATCCTGCTTGAATCTGGGGGAAGGGGAATTCACACAGATAAGGAGAGATCGTTATCAGGTTGTGAATCTAACCGTTATATTTGATGTAGTTGAACTGCCATAGATTAGCTTATTGATTTGTTGTATGTACAAGTGTGAGGGACAGAAACCTTTTGTTACAGTGTTTCCTTTAGTTTATTTTAGGCAGGAAAATACTCATCAGGGTAGGGATAGTGAGGGGTTTATCCAACATTTTGAGTTCATAAAATGGCATCTTTTGAAAAACCTTCACAAAGTTGTCCGCCCCACATTTCTGACTCTTCCCACAAGCCACAAGCCACTGGTGTTTGAAGTGGTTTACTGCATTTTCGATTTATAGGCTTGAATTTGTGTTAGTCCCACAAAAAAGCCCAACTCAAAAATATAAAAGGTCTAGTACAGAAACATTATGTGAGCTATCAGCCTCGGAGGTAATACTAGGCACATTTTAGATCAGAAACTAAATGCATGAAGGCTGCTGCTTAGCCTGCTGTTTTGGTCCAGACGGGTATGGTTTTCCTCAATGTTCAAACACTCCTTCAAGCACCAATTCCCCCACATTACCCAGGGAATCAACATTGTCCAACACAATGAAGTAGACCCTAACAATCTGTTTATTACAGAGCAATAGAAGGCCTGTCCCTCTTCTAAATACAAATCAGATGAACTAGACCATATGTAGGAGTGGGTTGTAATCCTTGTTAACTAGAACTACGTTTTAAGCAAGATTAGACTATTGTGCTATAGCAAGACTGTGCACTAGTTTACAAGCGATGCCCATGCAGCGAAGACACCGAAATTCATGTAAACATCCTACAACCAAAGCTCTGGTTATCCAGAACTTTATTAACCAGAAAAGTCTATTATCTAGCATCTGCCACTACCAGTAATGGAAGCCCAACATTCATTAATTTATCCAGCATACTTGCTTATCCTGCATCCTTAGATTCCCAATGATGCAGGGCAAGAAAGATTTTACTGTAGTTCTAACTCATGTAAGGAGACAGTTTAAAGGCCATATGCACATTTCAGGCTTAGGAACATTTGAGCACTATTCAAGCCTTAACATTTAACTCTGGAACAACTGAGGCAGCGGCACACTACTGCACATTTGCCTCAATGTTTCACACTTAATAACGACACACAAGTTCCACACATACATCGAACCTTTCAACGAAGCAAAGCCCAGTCGCGAAATGTAGAAATGCCAGAGACAGATCCCTATGCAGGCTTACGGGGTAGTTGCTTCAGCAACACGAGAGAGATTCTTATAGATTGCATCAGGGTTTATGCACAGAACATTCTGCAGCCTTACAAACTCTTCATTCACCCTTTAATTCATTTGTCGCCTTGCCTTGCGCTATTTCCATTCAGAATGGCATTACATTACCCAGTGACAGGGAATGAAATAGAGAGATGGAAGAAGATATGAAAGGGGAAAAGAAGATAGATTAAGCAATACTGGAGAGAGACAGAGGGATTTGCCCCATTCACCCAGAACAACCCGAGGCGGACCAGTCCCGTCGCAATGTCGCAGCATGAACCTTGCTTCTCTGCCGGGCGATACGCTTCTTTCCCTGCAGCTATTACCAAAGGCATCTGCTAGGCCTAAAAAAGGAAAGGCATTGCTCTGCCATGCTGCCGTTTCCTTCTCCTTGTGTTATCTTATCTCGAAGACACGACTGAGTCGCAACACTCGGAGCGGAGAGGTTCGCATATCGAAAATGTTGCTTGCCTCCTTTCGGGTTCGGCTTTACATTACTTGGACACTGCTGCTTCTATTCCGTTCCTCCACTTCCTGGTACTTCAAATGAGTCCTAGTGCGTCATCACGCACCAAGCCCCTTTCTTTGAATTTTCCTCGCTGGCGAAACAGATATGGTGCCCGACAAAAGTCTTCCTGTGCTCATTGTTATGTACTGACAAGATTCTAAATATGGGAAGCGGGGGACACCCCCGTAAACCCTGTTCCAGAATGTGATACCAAACAGGAGCAGGGGAAACCCCCGCAGCCCGCAGTCAGTTCAATGTCATTCAGCGTTAAAAGCCGCAGTACTGTATTTCTGACATTTTCGGACTCGCCATATTCTCAAATATGGGCAGTTAGAATATTTATATTCGGTATTTTCGGGTAAAAAAATACTGCCTCACCTCATCCAGGCTTCCCGGGTGGGCAATGCTACTGCTCTTCTGGGATTTCGGCAAGGGCGCCAGTTAGATGCGGTTTTTTGATGCTGTGCGCTCTGCCATTGCCAACCAGTAAGCAGGCAGAGGGACCCGGGTTCACCAGGCATCTCTTCGAATACCCCCCCTTCATGCATCAACGTATGGGTGGCAGGGTCTTTACCGGGGATACAGTTCTCACGCATGCGAGCCTTGAAACAGGCTGAAGAAGAACGCATCCTAAAACAACCCAATTGGTTTATTGGGTGTTACACAAAACATAATAGGTACACTGGTCGTTACATGCCACAAGCAATGCCAGTTTCCAGATCAACCAAATATTTGTCTCAATATTCTTTGCATTCACTCCTTCCCCGTTGTATTATTTTGGCAGTAGGGACACCACAAACCAGAAACAAAAATGTGATACCAAGATGGACCAGATCAGCGAAGAGGGGCTTAGTAAAAATATTGCACTGTGTGGGTGAGACGCATGAACCCTGGGGCACAGCGCAGGTAATGGTATGGGATCTGCGGCAGCTAGTGGCGAAAAGACCCTCATCGTTCTGCCATTTAAGAAGGATCTGATCTAGGTAACGGCTTCATTGGAGAAGTGTGCTGCTGTGTTTAGATGGTTACAGAGGATAGCATGGTCGACTAGATCGAACGCTGCTGATAGATCTAGAAGGAGGAGTAGTGCTGATTTCCCTTTGAGCTCGTCAATTTGGGTCTTCCAGTCGATAAGGGCAGTTTCCATACCATGCTGGAGGCGGAAGCCAGTCTGTCTAGCACCTAGTAGTTGTTGTTCTAAGAGGAGAGATGGATAGGAGGTTGGCCTGACAGTTATGGTCAGCCACCCAGTCAAGTATTCTGCCTTTCTCATGTGTGGCACCGTTACATCTTTGGGCGAATTCAAGTTCCGATAAGGTATTGACTGTAGTTGTAGCAAGCTGGTCTGAGTGGTCATTGAAACCCATGTTCAGATCTACGAGGAGAAGTACTTGCAAGGCACTTTTAAGGTTGTTGGCAAGGATAGAGTTAATGTCATCCATGAAAGTTCCGGGAGGACCTGTCGGGCGGTATATAAGGTGGATGTTTAAGGTTCGGGCGTTGTTAAGGGGAACTTTGACTGAGAGTAGTTTGCACGACTGGATATCAATCTGGGTAGCAAGTCTCACAGTGAGACCGCATTTGTAGATAAAGGCGATACCTCCTCCTCTAGAGTTAGGTCTGTCACGTCTCAGAATGGAGAACCCATCAGGGACTGCTAGCATGATCATGGGGCCTGCAGCAGGGTGTAGCCAGGTTTCAGTAATGGCAAGGAAGTCTAAATCCTCTTTCAGGATCAGATTGGCTACTTCAGTAGCATGTGCAACCAAGGATCTGAAGTTTATTAAGGCTCCTTTTATTTGTCGACTTAGTGGGGTTGGCGAAGGGGCCTGTAGTAATTTCGGTTTACTGTACCCGGTAAAAGTAGTTTTCGTAGGTATAGAGTTGCAGTGGGTGGCTGAGGGCAAGCTCAGTGTCATAGTTTCTGAGGATATATTTAGTGACCTAGCGAGGGGCTCGTATATTTTAGCTAGTCTTGCTCTGAGGCAAAGGTTTCTGTCCCTGGTTAGGCATGGCTTACATAAGTAGCAGCTAGTGGTATCCGTCATGTTAAGGGGTATCGTAGTGAACGGGGAGGATAAGGAGGTGGGTGACAGGGATGGCAGTGTACTGTTGGCCGGAGTGGTGGGTGCCATTTATTTATTTTACATTTATAAAGCGCTCACACAGCCTGCAGGCATCGAGGGGCTGTTACAGGAATTGTTTGTTTTTCTTAGTTGCGTAACTGTGTTTTTTTTTTGTCTTAGTTATGTATTTATAACGCGCTTAAACACCCAGAGGTTTCTAAGCGCGGACCCGGGGATCGAACTTGTTGCTTTGTGTCGTCTTGCTTCCAAGACGCGCACGCTGCCGCTGAGCTTTCCTCCCGGGCCATGATGGAGAGCAGTGTACTCAAAACAAAGGTAGTTGTGTAAAGAGTGCGGATGGTGGCCTTTGGTGTTGGAAGGTTCACCTGGAGTCAATTCCCTAGAATAATGCAACTAGGCTAAGGGTAGTCACTGTGTGTGTGTATGGCAAAACAGTAAGCACAATCCATGAGGTTCCTAAATACGTAATTAACAGAGCAGGCTAAAAGCAATGTAGATACATCAGAGTGCACTAGTAATAGGACACCTAAATTCGAAATAATCAGGGCCAGCTGAAAGGTAGTATGCATATATCGGTGTGCACAGGTGATGGAATAGCTGTATTCAGGGTGTACAGGGCAGATTACCAAAGTGATATAGATAGCTTGGTATACATAGACAAAGAATACCTAAAATCAAGAAAGTGCAGTACAGGGTAGTAGGTCATACTGAGGAGACAGTAGGCAATTTAAATAGTAAAGGGTAGCCCTGGAGATAGGAAACCGGGAATACAATGTCAACGTAGATACAGAGTGAGGACAGTCATGTGTACGTTCCAGCCATTGAGGTTCATAACCTTTAGAAAAACACTGACTCTGCTGAGTATCATGCACATGTATACATAATTATTTACCTGGGCACAGGGGACTGTGAGGCGCTGTAGTAATGGTCGTGATTACGGCAGGTTAGCAGTTTAGATGTATGGTAGGCAGTGCAGAGCATGAGGGGGGGAGAATCACGTGCCTTAATGGCGGCACGCAGGAGAAAGGCACAACATGTGAAAGATATCGGAGGCAGTGCGCGAGTAATCCTTGTATCATGCTAGGCATACCTGATAAGTGAATCTGCAAAAAGGATCCACGGCAGCATGATGGGGGCAGATTTTCTGGCCGACGGCCGGAGAGGCAAGGACAGGCAGGGACAGGACTATAGCCTTTGTGCAGGCCTTGGTGCGATGGCCGGCTACGCCTCCCGGCGTCCGGTGGCCCAATCAGGCAAGCCGGCAGCACGGGAAGCCGAGTAGCACTGCAAGTGGGCTACAAGTGGTGGGCGGCCATCTTTGAATGGCGGCTGCAGGGCATTTAAGGTATCAGCAGGATTACCAAAACATCATACAGGCAGAAAAGGCGTATGTAGAACATCACAGGAGGAGAGGCTTTCTGTTGGTATGCAAAGCGCATTAAAGTAGCGCTAAAATATGAAATTGCAGCAGTTTCATTCGGATGAGGGTGGGCCCACGGGTTTACCTCCGAGTGGGGGTGGAGGGGAGCTCCTGCTTCTCCCCCTGCGAGGATGCACTGCTCCAGCAGTGTTTGGGAGCTCCTGTTCCCCTGGGTGGGGGAAGCCGGTTGTCATAAATGTCTGGGGGAGAGAAAACCTGAAGTCTTTCAGTGAAAATTTCGGACATTTCTGATTCGATTAATTCATGGTAATCCCCAGGAATCCCGTGGTGGCACTGAATGGCAGTAACAGTGACCAATTTGGCAGATTCATCAACAAATTACTGGCATACTTGGAATGAGGCAGCATGTGTGCATATGATGCCTTAGCTGAAATAGCAGGATGCAGGCGGTTATTCTGCACAGATTTAGCCAAGAAAGATTTTACACCTCAGTTAAAAAAGAAAAAACACTTTGGCAGCCCAGAATTTGGATTGCTCACTTTTGGGGAGCGGTAAAGTAGGGACTATTTCAACAGTAACATGTCAGAGGTGTAAGCTTAATAATGATCTAAATGCAAGCAATATATGAAAAGCAGGTGGCTGGACCAGGTATGTGCAGAAATGATCGAATACAAAAATACCTTATGAGAAATTACTTTTTTTGGTCGAATTCATTAGGGATTTTTGTTCATTTTTATTCAAAAAAGATGGGGGTAACGGGAAGGATATGTTAAGGGGAATTGGGGGGTCTCCCTCCGGTTACAAAAAAATAAATTTGGTCAGTTCTCAGTAGGTCATTTTTTCCCCCCCAATCATTTCACGGTACATAAATTGCTCGTTTCTCAGTTTGACATGAACTGTATATCCCATTTCCTGTTTTCAATCTGGAAGTGGGCGGTCTTTTTTTGTGAATTGGCAGGCCCGACAGTTCCCACAAGGAAAATGGCCCACAAGAAGGCGAAGAATTCGATGACCAATGTTGGGCTTCAATTGGCTGGATTTGGAATGTACTAACTGGTATTTTACATTTTTCAACCTCTTTAAAGCAAAAAGTGGTTTACCCATATTTGGAAGGCAGTTGTGAATCATTGGCCAATACTTCAACAAAGCTTTTTTAATGGCAAAAGACTGTACTATAAGTGGTTACACAAGTCATCCTCTCTCGTGTTTGGCTTTTGAATTTAGATTCCAAAAGGCTCTCCCTTGGTGTAAATCTGGCTCTTTTGAGAGCATGCAAGACCATTTTTTTCGGGTAATCTCTTTCCCTTAGATCACTGGCTAGTTTGTTAGCATGCAGATAGTATTCTGGAATTGCTGTACAGTTTCGTCTGAGCCTAAAAAATTGGCTAAAGGGTAAATTCTCCTTAAGTGACCTAGGGTGGAAGCTGGAAAAATGTAAAGTAGTGTTACAATCTGTTTTTTTATACAAAGTACAAGCCAGAAAGTTGATAGACGTGTCATCATGCTTCATGGTGAACTCTATGGTCGGGTGTAGATTGTTAAGATATATGAGGAAATCTTTCAGGGAGTCATGGCTCCCTTGCTAGATTAGAGACTAGTCAGGTTTTGGGTAGCTTGCAAAACTGCAGATCTTTGGAGTAGTAGAGTGAGAGGTAGCCAATATCAATAATAGGGCTACCTACACAGTGAGAAAACTGTTTCACGCTGAATGGAGGAACAAACCTACCATTAGGGTGTGAGGAATGTAGTTTAGCAATGCAAAGAAATGATGCGACTGAAGGGAGTTTCACAATATTGCTCAACTGGTCTGACAACTTAGTGAGTTAATCACTGCCTTTTGAAAATTGTATGAAGCCAGCAACTCGTCATCTCAAAATGTGGCAGGGCTTAATCAAAGCTTAACTCTTCCGCATTTATAAGATTGACTGCAATTAAAAGAGGTAACAGTGAAGTCAGGTGAATATTTTAATTGGAGAGGTGTAAACATTTCCCATGTATATGTGGAGGCAATTAAGTGAAGTAAGGGAGCCTCCATCCAACTACAGGGGATTCGGGGGAGGGTGGTGAAGAATAGTGGGGTTGAGGTTTGTATCCTGAGAATTTTATTAAAAAACTGTAAATGGTGCATTTTACAGCACCATTTATGTAAAACACTGGGTAAAAACCACACAGTTTACAATCTGTTTCATAGGGTCACATAAAAAAAAAAATCCCATGAACACTGCACCAGCCATGGCCGTTCTAAGACCACTAAAACCTTCAGAGATTGTGTTCTTCCCCAAAGGCCCCCCCAGCCCCCATTTTTTGGACCGAAACCTGTGGGAGGCCCTTTGGCTACCTGGTTTCAGAACAGGGCGGCAAGCTGGCCTATTACAGGGACAGGCTCCATCCCTTCACTTCAAGACGGCACCTGAAGTTCCTGGTAACAACAAAATCTAGTAGCGACACAACCCCTGCATCCATGTAACCCCCACGCAAGACCACTCATGTTTCCTTTACCCATTACTTCAGTACAAAATGCAATGCCCATTGAAAGAAAACCGGTCCATACTGACTATCCCAATGCAACCATGTCTCAAATAAGACACATGCACAGCCATATGTGAATCCATACAACAAACACACTGCTTCTCATTGAAGCTCGCAGGGATCAAGGGCGCGGGAGTTTGATCCCGCTGGGAGTTCTAGCATGCTGTGGGTGCCCAGAACTGCTAAACCCAAAGACCTTTGCTGCATCTCACTGCCTGTATGGAAATTGTATCTGCATCTGCATCTACATCCTACATGACAGCTTTCATAAGGAGGATGGGCTTGAATTGGATTGCTGCACGCAAGGGAGACATCACACTCCGTGGGGCGAGAAAGTACATTTAGTACCCTGGGTGTAGGAAGGGGCGAGCCTCGGACTAGGCATGCTCCTCGAGCTGTCAGGTGTGCCTCCCTAGCCTGAGAGTATGTGGGGTAAAAACTGATACTTTTATGCCCTGAAATCGTTACAACTAGGAGAATCTCCAGGCGACCGCAGGGGCCGTGAGACGTCATTTTTTGACATTGTTTGGCTCTGCAATCTTCAACTCGAGAGCCCTACATGCAGTACTCCCATTAGTGCCCGCTACTCCTGAACCGAGGAACTAATTGAATTGCCCTTTGCCTCGCCTGGTTTCTAACCTGATCAAATACAAAAAGGAGTGCATGTTTAACTTTACCTTTATAGAAGCCCATTTTAACTGCATAGCTTGCATCTTTCACTTGTGTTTTTTAATTTGTACATATAATCACTAAACTTCATTCGTTTTACAGTATGTCGAAACACAAGGCAGTAAAGGCCATCTTGCTGGGGGATTGGGACGGGAATAGTGGCAAAAGCATGCACAAATTGCTCGAACCGATCAATGACGTTAATGTCCTCATCAATGAAATTAAAGGTCCAAGTAGCAAGAGAATAAGAGACCCACCGAACAGGAAACCTGCGGCAGCACCGAACTGTAGATTTGCAATTGAAGACACTAAAATTCAATCTGAAAGTATGGCTCCTGATTACAGGCGCATATCTCTAGGCAACGGGAGTAGCAAAAAGATCATAAGGTTGCCTGTGAAGTAGGGCTTTTTGAAGAGCAGGAGGGGGAGAAATTATGCCCTCCCTATTATTGCACAAGTAGATGCAGAAGCACGGGCAAGGATTTCCTAACCCGATCGGGTCCAATTGGCAAAAATCAACATAAGAGGTAATTTAGATCAACAAAATGGGGGTCGTGGGGGGAAGAGTGGGGGGGCAATGCCCAATATGGAAGAGAGAGAAGGGGAGACTGCAATGATGGTTATAACAAGGTTATAACAACTAACCTGGAGGAAAAGCCCTGTCCCCAAGGGAGGAAAAGCAACCACCCCTGAAAAGATTGGGGTCACCAAAATACACACTCAAGATGCACCAAGAACATCGTAGAGTGCATCCCAGATCACAAGGCTGCTTATGTTAGCATTGATATAGGCACCCAAACTGATGAAGCCAGTATACAGAATACCCCTGCCAAGTGGAATCATCACAGGGAGTCCCTCGTTCAATGGAACACACCTATGAAAAATTGGCGAAGGTCATTAGGTACCAGTTTAGACTCCTTGCATCCGACGTAGCATCCGACGTAGAATCTATTGCGAATGGTAAATTGACGCGGATGAGCTTAGAGGCTCTCCAGAGTTCCTGTGACGCCAGGGAGTTAGACTTTCAGGATAAGTCTAGGGCTGAGCTCATAGCTGCCCTGGTGGACAACCAGACTGATTGTGAAACTCTTAAAGGGGGGGGGGGGAATACAACCATTGAGGCCCCTGCCTCTTCAGATGTTGAATCGGATTCTGGGAACGCCACCATTCCTGCTGTCTCTGTTCAGACCTCCAGCAATGTTTCTTCAGGCAATTCCTTGGAACTTGAACTATTAAGGATGAAATTGGCCTTTGAATATAAAAAGTTGGAAATAGAAGCTGAGCTTAAGAGGAGTTAGCACAGCAAGTGATCTTTAAAGCCAGGGATCTGGAACTAAAGCATAGGGCTCTTGAACTTACGAACAAGGACACTGAATGTCAGCAAATCCAGCTAGAGAAAGCTAGAGTAGAGACTTCAGCTAAACCAATTGACAGTGTCGGTTTCCCAGCCACCAAGTTTATGAAAGATTTTGTTGATGTATGTGGAGGGTTCCGATATCCTCCAATGGATTGAATCGTTTGAAATGGCTTATGCAATCAATTCTTGTTGATAAGAAAGATTGGGCTAAGTGTTAAGCAGAGTGCCTCAGACTGGATATGACTATTCTGAAGCTGTGTGTGGAAGAAAGGGGTCAGTAAGAGTGCCTCAAGTCTGCTTGGATTGCATAATTTTGGCAAGACACCTACCCAATACCTTAAAAGGTTCAGGGAATTTAAGAAAAGAGAATGCGCCTTGGGTCGACTGGGCGAGTGTTGCACATATGAACATGATGGGGTGGATTGATGGATACAAGGTGAACTTTTGTTGAATTATCCCACCTTTAGTTTGAGCATTTTTCTCTGAAGCCTGTTCACCAGAGCTGCGTCAGTATGTTGCTGACCAGAACATTTTAGATACCTGGCCAGGCTGGCTGGCAAGTGGGTCTCCCACAGGGTGTCCCATAAAGACTCCAATGGGAAGGACAAGGACAAAGAAAAGGGAACCTCTCAGAAGTCTGAGGAGTCCCAGAAGCAATCACAGTCAGGCAAACAAAAACCTTCCTCTACTAAGACCCCAAAATCTAGTGGGGATATGTCCTATATGGGTGACACAAAGTAGGCGTCCACCTGCTGCAAAACAGGCTCCCAGCGGTTGCATTACCGTACCCCGCATTCCTGGCAGTTGTTGGGGCTGTGGGGCTCTGGACCACCAGAAGGGTGACCCCAAGTGTAAAGGTAAGGAACTTGGAATACAGGCTGTCGGCCTGACCGGCCCTTACCCCACTCCTGAGGTGGAGGCCACTGTCCCTGCCTCCTATACAGAGAACATTCGGTTCACCTGTAGAGCTTTCCCTAGTGTCCCTTGAGCCGTCGGACCAGAACGCAGTAGTACTGGCGACAATCCCACAGAACACCCATAGGTTTTTGAGAGGTGTCCTCTTGAATGGCCAGCCTTCCTCTGGCTTGAGAGACACTGGGGAAAGCATGACAGTGGTCGACAGGACCCTGCTAAAGCCAGAGGACTATATAGGTGCTCCTCTGAGAAACACCAGGTTAGCTGGTGGGCCTCCCAAATTATCGCCTGTACCCTTATTGAACATTAAGATTGGAGACAAGACAGTGAAGCTTCCTGTCCTGGTTCAGGACAATGTACCTGCTAACATTTTATTAGGCAATGATCTAGTGGAAATGGGGATGATCACGGACGGTCTTCCCATGGCTGCTGCAGCGGTCACCCTAGGAGTCTGGTACCCCTGCCGACAGGGAAACCCAAGGCACGAAGGAGGAAGAGCAAGAAGGCCACCTCTGTGAATGGGGCCCCCTCTTCTTGCTGCTTCAGCAGCACCCACTGAGATTCATGTTCCGGACGGGCTGGGTCCAGTGGTAAGCCCAAACAATACCTGAGGGAGATGAGGCCTAAGACCTGTCTCTATGAGAGGTGCTCAACCCGGAGGACCACCCTGACCTTCAATGCCTGTTGGCTGAAGGGGGACCCTCCCAAGCAGGCTTCTGTAGGGGTTAGAGAGAGTGCCACTCTCTCGGGAGACTGAGGAAACAGGCCCTGTCCCAGGCACAGGGAGAAATGCCTAGGACATTCCAGATATATTGGTAGGGTGAGATTCTTGTTAGAGAGCCCACTAAGCCTGAACCTGGTGACCTCAAGAGGATGGTGGTACACCAGACTTACAGGCCCTTCCTACTGCAGTTGGTGCATGAGGTGCCCTTAGCTGGTCGTCTTGGGACCAAGATGACAAAGCAAAGGCTCTCTGCCCATTTCTACTGGTCTCGGATGGGAGTAGAAGTGGAGTTCCACCGCAGGACCTGCCCAACTTGTCAGATGTCTGGCAAGACTGAAGTCCATGTCAGTGCCCCACTGCAGCTGTTGCCAGTTGTTGGCACACCATTTGATTGGGCATTAACACTGTCGGTCCCCTTGACCCTCCCACTTCAGGTGGACCTCGGTTCATCCTGGTCTTGGTAGATCATGCCACCAGTTACCCTGAGGCTATACCCCTTCGGACTGTTACTTCCAAGGTGGTTGCCAGGGCTCTCCTGGACATCCTTAACCGTGTTGGATTCCTAAAGAGGTTGTCTCTGACAGAGGATCCAACTTTATGTCGAGTTACATGAAAACCATGTGGAAAGAGCGTGGGGTAACCTACAGGTTCTCCACCTCTTAACATCCCCAGACCAATGGTCTGGTCGACAGATTTAATAAAACTTAAGGGCATGCTAGTTGCTATGGAGGAGCCCCTGAGGAGAAAAGGGAGGCGGGGGGAATCTCCTCCTGCCATGCCTGCTGTTTGCTGCCAGAGAGGTACCTCAAGAGGGTGTTGGATTCAGCCCCCTTGACTTACTCTTTGGACACCCCTTGAGGGGGGCCTCTTGCCTTGATCTGAGAAGGTTTGGAAGCCACCACTCCAGGTCCTGCCAAGCAAGTGGGGGACTACGGGTTAGGCCTCAGACGGAGGATGACACAGGATGGGTCAAGCGACGGCAAACCTTAAGGCAAGCCAGGAATAGAACAAATACTGGCATGACCTTAAAGCACCACAGTGGATTGGACTCCAGGTCAGGAGATCCTTGTGATCGAGCCTACCAAGCCTAGAGTTTTTTCAGATAAGTGGACTGGACCCTTCAGGATCATCTCCAAGATGGGCGAAGTCAACTATCAGGTTGACATGGGAGTCCCTGGGGTAGCCCCTCAGGTATTCCACGTCAACAGGCTCAAGCCTTTCCATAGGCGAGCAGACGCCTCAATCCTCTAGCTGCCTTCCGTGCAAGAAGATGAGTGAGCCCCTTCCTGATTTGCTACATAGCAACCCTCAGGATGGCTCACTGGAAGGAGTACATCTCTCCAGATCTGACTTCAGAGCAGAAGAGGGCCCGCAGGGCTTTGCTCCAGCAGTATGTGCCTTTGTTCTTGTTGACACCAGGCCTCACTCCATGGTGCAGGCAGGAAATTGACACTGGTGACAGCGTACCTGTCAAAAGCAGATGCTACAGGATGTAAGACACTGTTAAGAACCACATCCAGGCTGAGGTTGCCAAGATGTTGGATCTGGGTGTTATTGAACCCTCAACCAGTCCCTGGTCAAGTCCAGTGGTCCTTGTCCCCAAGGCAAGTTCCCAGGCAGGTACCAAGGATTGGCGGTTCTGTGTCGACTACAGAGGAGTCAATGCCGTCACCAAAACTGATGTGCACCCATTGCCCAGGGCTGATGAGCTCGTGGACACCATAGGTTCTGCCAAATATGTGAGCACCTTTGACCTTACCTCAGGGTATTGGCAAATAGCTTTGATGGACCATGCCAAGGAAAAGACTGCATTCTCAACACCATAGGGGCTCTAAAAGTTTAGAGTCATGCCTTTTGGGTTGAAAATGCACCTGCCACCTTCCAGAGATTTGTCAATCATGCGCTCAGTGGGCTGGAGGACTTTTGTGTTGCCTACCTAGAAGTCATTGCTGTGTACAGTTCCACCTGGTCTTCAACGGTAGCCCCTTTGAAAATGGTTCAAAGTTTCCTTGGCGGATCCACAAACTGGGCATATCTCTTTTCCATCTGATGACCATTTTTTGGTGTGGCATGTCATATTCAAATGGGAGAATCTAAACCTCAAATAGAGGCTGCGTGCAAGCGGGGGGTCTGACGAGGTCTTAATATTTTTCCAAACCCCATTGTGGGCTTTTTGGCCATCTATGCAATTCCTAGCAACCCATAAGTTGGCCAATTCTACCACAATCAGTCTCTGAGATGTTTTTAGTTTTTGGGAGATCACCTGGGGTTATACGCTGGGGTTAAGCCAAAGGTCTCCAAATAACATTTACACCAGGAGTTTTTTTAACATGCCGAAACCAAGGCAAAGAGCAAACACCCTCGGCCTTCAGTAAGGAACAAGTTACTTACCTGTAACTGTTGTTCTCCAGCATGGGTCTGGCATGGATTCACATGCTCATGAATATTCCCCGTCGTCAGGCTGGGAATCCTCGGTAAAGAAAAAACCAGTATCAGTTTAGTTTCTGATCTGTCTTTCGTAGTAATAACCAATCACTGGTCTCTGCGTCATACTGACCACAGCCAATGACTGCCCTCTACCTAAGCACCGCCTCTGGCAGCCATCTTCAGATTTGGAAGCACGTGAAGTGGCAGTATGACCAAGTGAAGAGCCGCAGAGGGGTAGGCGGGAGGGTTCGCATGTGAATCCATGCCAGACCCATGCTGGAGAACAACAGTTACAGGTAAGTAACTTGTTCCTTCTCCAGCATGGGGTCTGGCATGGATTCACATGCTCATGAATAAAGAATACATAGCAGTACACACATGCACAACCACGGGAGGTGGCAAAGGCTCAACATTAAGCATCACATCAAACTTAACATTAAGCATCTTACCTCCTCACCAGGCTCACCTCAGGCGAACAGGTTGCGCAGCACTGCTTGGCCGACCCTGGACTCCTCCCTGGAATCCCGGTCGACGCAGTAGAATTTCGTGAAGGTGTGCGTCGACCTCCACGTAGCAGCCCTGCATATGTCCAGCAGGGGCACACCAGATAGGAACGCCGTGGTAGCTGCGATCGCTCTGGTGGAATGGGCTCTCGGACGGCCAGGCAGCGGTCGGTTTGCCAACCGGTGACAGTACATGATACAGCCGGAGAGCCATCTGGAGATGGAAGCCTTCGAGAGAGCCTTCCCCTGATTGACAGGTCCAAAGTTCACAAAGAGTTGTGACGTCTTCCGAAAACCCTTCGTGCGGTCCACGTAGAACTTCAGCGCTCTAGCTACATCCAGCGAGTGCAAAGTCCTCTCAGCCGGCGACGAAGGCGACGGGAAGAACACAGGTAACACCAAGGGTTCGTTGAGATGGAAGTCCGACGGTACCTTGGGCATGAAGGAGGGGTGCGTCCTGAGCACCACCCTCGTGTCGTGGAAAGTCAAGTACGGGGCCTTGCAGGAAAGGGCCTGGATCTCTCCCACTCGTCGTGCAGAGGTGATGGCCACAAGAAAAGCTGTTTTCCACGATAGAAACTTCAACGGGGCCGAGTGCAGAGGCTCGAACGGAGGTCCCATGAGCTTGGTCAGCACCACGTTGAGCTCCCACGCCGGGGCCGGAGCCTTCACCGGAGGGAACGATCTGAACAGTCCCTTCATGAACTCTATCACCAGACGATGAGACCACAAGGACGTCCGCCCCGTGGTTCTGGTGTATCGGGAGATCGCAGCAAGATGAATCTTGATGGACGCGTGTGCCAGACCAGCTTTGGCCAGCGTCAGCAGGTACGGCAGTACTTGGGGAGCCGTAATCCGTAGAGGGTTAATCTTCTGTGCGTGGCACCAGACAGAGAACCTCTTCCATTTGTGTCCGTAGCATTTAAGAGTCGAGGACGCCCTGGCCTTTGCAAGAACCTCTCTGCAGTCGGCCGGTATGTCGTATCCTCCAAACTCTAGCGCTGCAGGAGCCAGGCCTGCAAGTTCAGCGACTTCGGGTCGTGGTGGAGGATGGCGCCTCCTTCCCTGGAGAGTAGATCCGCGCCCGCCGGCAGCTTGATTGGCGGGGACGCTGACAAGTCCAGAAGGTCCGGGAACCATATCTGCCTCGGCCACGCAGGTGCGACGAGGATCATCCTGCACCGTGACCTCTTGAGCTGGTTGACGAGCCGGATTAGCAGAGGCAAGGGAGGGAACGCGTAGAGGAACAGGCCCTCCCAGGGGAACGAGAAAGCATCGCCCATGCTCCTCGCCTGGGGAAACCTGCTGGCGAACCTCCGGCACTTGGTGTTCGTCGCCGTCGCGAACAGGTCGATCTGGGGTGTGCCCCACCGTCGGAAGAGGCGATCCACCAGATCCTGCCGTAGTTCCCACTCGTGGCACGAGCGCAGCTCCCTGCTGAGTGAGTCGGCGATGGTGTTTTTTATCCCTGCCAGATGAAACGGCACCAGAAAAATCCCTTGGGCGACGGCCCAATGCCACAGGTCCTGCGCCTCCTTGGACAGCGCTGGGGACCTGGTTCCGCCCTGTTTCCTGATGTAAAACATGGTGGTGGTGTTGTCGGTGAAGATCCTCACCACCTTGCCCTTGAGGGACGGAAGGAAGGACCTGAGGGCCCAAAACACTGCACGGAGCTCCAGGACGTTGATATGCAGGGACTTCTCCGTCGGGAGCCAGAGTCCCCTTGCGTGCAGATTTTCGGTGTGCGCTCCCCACCCTTCCAGGGAGGCATCCGTGGTCACGGTCTCTTGGTGGGCTGGGGTCTGGAAGTCCATGCCCGCCGTCAGATGCGCGCGGGTGACCCACCATCGTATCGCTCGTCGGAAGCTCTCGTCGAGCTTGATCCTTTCCTCGAAGCTGCCCGTCGTCTGGATCCAGCGCGCATCCAGGAATTCTTGCAACGGGCGCATCCGGAGCCTGCACATGGGAATGAGGTAGATGCAGGAAGACATCATCCCGAGGAGGGACTTGATGGACCTCACTTTGGCCGCGTCGGCCACCAACATCCGTTGCACCTTGCCCAAGATGGTCCTGGTCCTCTCCTCCGACGGGGAGGCCAGAAGGGACACTGTGTCGAGCCTCGCTCCCAGAAACAGTGCGTCTTGCGCGGGCACCAGGTGGGATTTGGCGTAGTTCACGGAGAATCCCAGGTCCGTGAGGAGTTGGACGGTCCTTGCCGTGTGGACCACGGCGAGCTCCCTCGTCTTGGCGCGGATGAGCCAGTCGTCCAGGTAGGGGTAGACGTGGATCCCCTCGCGGCGCAGCTGCGCCGCCACCGGTGCGAGGCACTTGGTGAATACCCTGGGTGCCGACCGTAGTCCGAAGGGGAGGGCTTTGAACTGGTAATGACGCCCTTGGACCACGAACCGGAGGAATTTTCGGTGCCCCTTTAGGATGGGAATGTGGAAGTAGGCATCCTCCAAATCCAACGACGATAGGAAGTCCCCTTCCTCCAGCTGACCCAGGACGTGCTGGAGGGTGACCATCCGGAACTTCTGCGCCTTGATGAACTTGTTCAGACGTCGCAGGTCTAGGATGGGGCGCCATCCTCCCGTCTTCTTCTTCACGAGGAAGTATCTCGAGTAGACTCCGGAGCCCCGAAGCCTCTTTGGGACGAGTTCGATGGCGCCCTTCCTGAGCATTGCCTTTACCTCCAGGAGAAGTTGAGGGACGTGAAGTTCTTTCCTGGCCACGGGGGGGACGCGCGGGCACCTTCTCTGAAACTCGAGCGCGTGGCCCCGGGCCAGGGCGTCCAGCACCCAACTGTCGGTGGAGATGGACTCCCACACGCTGACGAAGCTCGCCAGCCGGCCTCCCACCGGGGTGCTTCGGTGGGGGCCCGACCCCACGGCCGGTTCAATCCTGCTTGGACGCGGCCTTGCCGCCTTGACCTCCTTGGCGACGACGGCGGGGTCCGCTAGACTTGCCTCGTCCTCTGTAGGCCTCTTGCGACGACGAGCGGGCCGCTTGACGGTAGGAAGCGAAACCGCCGCCGGAACCTTTGGAGGCGCCCTTGCCTCCGCTGCTCCGAAAGGGCGTCCGTCGTTGCTGCAGAACTCCAAGGGCCCGGGCCGTCTCAGTATCCGCCTTAATGGCCTGAAGGGAATCGTCCGCTGTCTTCCCAAACAGGTTGTTCCCGTCGAAGGGCATGTCCAGGACTCTGGTCTGGACGTCCTGCCGGAAGTCCGTAGCTTTGAGCCATCCACGACGTCGAAGGCAAACGCCGTTGCCCAACTGGCGGAACCCAGTGTCGGCGATGTCCGTCGCCACGGTGATGGCGTGGTCCGAGGCCACCTCACCTTCCTGCAGGATCTCCAGGGCCTCCGCCCTCTTGTCGTCCGGCAGAAAATCCAGCAGGGGAGCTATCTTGTACCAGAGCTCCCTGTCGTAGCGAGCCACGATAGCCAAGGCGTTGGCCGCTTTAATCGTCGTCGCTGCCGACGAGATGACTCTACGTCCCATCGCATCCAATTTCTTTCCCTCGCCGTCCGGCGGGGAAGTCGATGTGGAGGCCGCACCCCCCCCCCCGCGTTCTTCCTGGCCGCCGCGGAGACGACGGAATCCGGGGTAGGCTGCGCCCGGAGGCACAGGGGGGCCGTGTCCGGGACCCGGTACTTTTTCTCGTACCGGTCTCTTCTAGCTGGCGTCGTGGAAGGGTTCTTGAGGAGGGAAAGGCCCTCATCCCAAATGTCGTCCAACAGAGGCACTGCGAGGACCGTCTTCCTCTTGGCCTCGCGCCGCTGATAAAGGAAGCCTTCCTTTTTCTTCTCCTCAGGGCAGAGTTGGAAAAGCTCGGAAGCCCTGGAGATCATGGAGTGGAAAGATCCGATCTCGTCGGGCGGAGAAGCCCTGGCGGGAGGCGACGACGGAATATCCTCGTCGTATGCCTCGTCGTCCGTACCCGTCGCTGCCGTGTCAGTCCCCGTATCATCCCCTCGGGTGGAAGGGGAGGAGGGCTGGACGGGGCGCGACGGTTGAAAAGGAGGTGGTGGATGGATCCTTCTTTTCTTGGTAGGGGGAACACCAGAAGGCCCCGGTTCTGGATCCCCCGACGGGAGAGGTTCCTCTGTCGGTAACGGTAGCCTCGTCCTTATCTCGGAGCATAAGGACTGTATGGCCAACAAAATGGCCGCCGAGTTGTCTTGCGGCGCTGGTAGAGGGGAATCCGGCGGGCGAGCAGGGGCCCCGTCGGTATCCTCGACGATGTCGTCGTCGTCACCTGCGTCGGGGTCCATTCCGACGGGCTGGCCTTCTTCCACGCCTAGGCCGTGGCTTAAGACCTCGATCAGCTCCTCTTCTGAGGTTGAGGCCGAATCTACAACGACGCCCTGCCCCCCCTTCTTCTTCCCCACGGGGGGTTTCACGGGGGTCCTATCGATGGGCACAAAAGAAGACTCCCTCCGAGGAGGCAGGGAGATTCTGGGCCCCAAGGTCGCCACCACTGGTGTAGCCTCCACAGGCTGAGCCAGGGCCGCCGCGACCGTTTCGATAGAGGGCTTGGTCGGATGGATCAAGGCCTTCACCACCTTAGGTGCGCTCACCGCCTTATCCTTGAGGGAGGGGGCACTGCCACGCTCCTCCTCTGCCTTAGAGCTCGACCGGGGCCTCTCCAGGAGCTTCGCCGGGTGCTCGGCCTTCCTCTTACCCGACCCAGAGCGTTGGCTCGTGGTTGATGGTGCCGGGGAGGGTGCGCCCTGCCTGACGCCCGTAGAGCCCGACCGTTCGGCGCTCCCGGTGCCAGCGGACTCGCGGTGCTTAGCCTTATGTTGGGCCCCCGTCGCCGGGGCGCCCTCAAAGGTCTTAGAAGGCCGCTCGGATTTCCTCTTCTTCTCGCCGGACGGGCTCTTACCCTCCAGCCAGTTGGCGAGACGTTGATGGCGGTCCTTCATGGTCCGTTCCGACATGTTGCCGCAAAACGCACAGTCCTTCTCCACGTGCGTCTTGTCCTCATGAAGGCAGTAAAGGCAGAAAGAGTGTTCGTCCTCTTTAAAGACGTTCTGCAGCTGGCATCCAGGGCAGACCCTGAACAGCTTTCCGGGCGTCGAGCTTCCCTTCTCCTGGGCCATCTCCGAGACCGGGCCTGAGAAGCTTCTGGAGTCTTCCGAAGTGTAGCTCGACGAAATCTTCACCCTTGAGGGGCGCAGACGAATCCGACACGGGTCCCCGTTGATCGGATGTAGGATCGGTGGAGCTTGAGGCTCTTTTGACCGAAAAAATTGATGTTTTTTTGTGAAAAAGCGCGAAAAAAATAGCACTAACGCTCGAGAGCAATAGCACGAGGATCCCAACACATGAACGTGCGGTAAAAATCTGAAGATGGCTGCCAGAGGCGGTGCTTAGGTAGAGGGCAGTCATTGGCTGTGGTCAGTATGACGCAGAGACCAGTGATTGGTTATTACTACGAAAGACAGATCAGAAACGAAACTGATACTGGTTTTTTCTTTACCGAGGATTCCCAGCCTGACGACGGGGAATATTCATGAGCATGTGAATCCATGCCAGACCCCATGCTGGAGAAATGGACAGTAGCTTCACGGTGGGTTTTCAGCACTGGGAACGACCAGAACTTCAGCCAGTAGAATACTGGTCTAAATAACATCTCTGGATTTTCTGAGGCCCAATTCTAAATAGATGGGGACACTCGAGCATGATTATGGCAACCCTAAAGGTTTTGTCATGAAGGATCTTTCTATCAGACCCAAATTGTTAGCCGAGTGGCCCCATATTTCATCCCCATATATGGCTGCTGCTTTGGCCTGGGCTGTGTACATGGTTATGGCAGGTGAGATGGGCCCTGGTCCAAGTGTATACAAAAATCTCAGTATTGCCCCCAGCCCACATATTTTTTTTCCCCAAGGCCAGGCTAGATTTTAACATCTGCAAATCTCACACCTATAAATCATGACTGTTTCACTTGCTCGAGGGGAGGAGGGGGGATTATTAATAGCCATCCTATATTTCACAAATTTGCTGAATTTTGGCCGAAAAACCATTATCTTGCTTTTCTCCATGTTGATCTCTAGGTGGAGATCCAAACATTTCTCTCTGAAAGCCTCAAGGGTGGTCATGAGCCCCTTTACAGATGTTGATAGCACAGCATCGTCGACAAAGTAGTATTGGGCAGATCTCTTGGCCCAGCTTCAGGCAAGCAAAGCATTTCGGCCTGACAGAACAAACTACTTTGTCAATTATCAGAAAGAGGAGGGGGCAAGGGTGCATCCCTGCCTCACTCCTCCGATTACCCTGAATGATTTTTTGAGTCCCCCCCACACCTCTCCCCCCCCCCCATCACCCAGTCAACTGAAGCAGATTTGTTGGAATAGAGCAGAATTTATTATCCGTAGGAGACCCACAGTGACCCCTCTTTTTGTCAATCTTGCCCAGTCTCTCCCGTGACATGTCGAACGCGGTCCTGAGGTCGACATAGCTAAAAGAAATTGGCCTGAAGTTAACTGGGTCCTTAACTCTAAGCAGATTGGGTCAATGCTCTCCCTCTATCCTGGTTTTGTTAGTATGTGCATTGATCTGGCGGGTCTCCCCTTTCATTAAGGTCCTGAAGTGTTTCTGCCCAGCGTTAAAGATTGTCATCCACCACACCCGTCATGCCCCTCTTTATTGCTGCTCACTAACTTCCAAAACATACGAGAATCTCCGGCTTGAGGCTTCCTGCATTTTGTCCCATTGATGTCGTACATAACATTCTTTTTTTTGAACTTTTATCAGGGATTTCTAGGATGTCTGAGGAGCCCTGCCCTATCTGGGCCCTGGCGTCTTTTTAAACAGATCAGGATGTCAGACTTTGTGATCCTACAACCCTTGTCAAACCAAGGATAAGGTTTTGTTGCATGTTTTTTTATACTAGTAACAAAGGGTTGAATGGACTGTACCACATTGTTATAAGCAGGAAAGATCTCAACATCGCTCCGTTCCATCTGGGAAAGGTTCTAAGAGGGGCCGAATGTTGTCATAGATGTGTGGTCTTGATTGAACCAGGTCGGACAATTTTATCTGCTGTTTAGATTGGCCCTGCGTATGGACGGGGAAGCTGGAGTTAATACGCAAATCATTCTCGTGTCCATCCATTCTGGAGAGCTTCAGGGACTGTGGCTTATGGTCACTCCCGTTTACTCATGACTTCAAAGTCTTTTGCACTACCCCATAGGTTCGTTGATAGGAGAATATAATCTATGTGTGAGGAACCAGGGTTCCCTTCAAAAGTCTGTTTTGCCAGCTGGTCCTTTTAAAAGCATCAATTACAGGCCCTAAGCCCCATGCCCAATAATATGGTGGCACAGATGATTACCATTGGATGAGCCCTGATGGCAGTGGAGATCCCAAAGGAGGTATATCCCCCATGTCTCGTCCATGTTATCCCATGCCCACTCCCAAGTCCAAGAGGGGCTCTATTTGGAGGTTTAGGTCCCCTACGAGTATGAATTGGTGTTCCAGTTTCTCATAGCTCAGTCGTGTCTCTACACAAGATTCCTGACCAATTCTACTGACTACCCGATTATACACATTACAAAGTGATATTGGTGGTGTTTCCGGGGACCTCTGGCACCAAGTATTGTGTATCTGGGGAACCGGATTGGATATTTGGAAATCAAGGGCAGTGCTAATCCAGCCCACCAAAGCCGGCCCTTTGGTCCCTTTGAGGCTGGCACCCGAAAGACCTCATAACCCGGGAAGGTGGTCAAATCCAAATCCCACGTTTCCTGGAAGCATATCATATCCCCGGACAAAATTGCACCCTTCTGGGTCTACCAGGTAATTCCTGCGACTGGCTAAATTCCATGAGATCAAACTAAGGTCTCTCTCGATGATCTGCTTCTTTTGCTCGGGGACAGCAGTGCCCGTCTACCGCTTCGAGGTCCTCATTGGCCCAGTGTTGGATGTGTTCATCATGCCCCTGTTTGCTGCTATGGGTGAACAAATGGGGAGCAGGTTATTGATGGTCCAAGTATCAAACAGCTGGATATCAACTGTCGGCCCGATTGCGATTCCATGGAAAGCAGGCTGTTCAGCCAATCATTTTTTAAGAGAACTGTAAAGCACCAGAGAGGGTGGGAGGGGGGTGGGGGAAGTCTGTACTCCTGCTCGCTCTATGGCAGAGGAGAGGCACAGAGCACCCCAGCCACAATTCTCTATATGGTAACGTTGGACGAGCAATCAAGGCTTAAGCTCTCAGGAGGTGATGCAGGCTGGTGTAGTCCTCAAAAACCCACAAAGGAATCTCCACACACTATGTTAGTGAAAACAGTCTTTTTTTTATAAATAAGGTTCAAGGTTATACACACAATCACGAGAACACACTTTGTACTCTGGCAATACCATAATGGCAAATATATACAGGTCTACGTGGTACCACTATCGATTCCTTTAAAATGGGCCACGGCTAACAGCCCCAATAACATACAAGTCAAATTGTAAGATGAATCAACGATAGACTGCAAGTTAAATCAAGCAATGACAGAACAGTCTCCCGAGAGATGGGTTCGGTTTGAGGATTCTTCTCCTTTTTCTCACAGACTGCTGTGGTGCTGCGAGTGGATAAAAGCGCAATGAAAAACAGGCCCTCGGAATCCGTTAAAGTACAGCGCTGTGCGGTTGTTTATATTGAAAGCGAAGCTGAATATGTCTGTTTCTCCATTGCAGATGTTGCTGTGGTAGCGGTTCGCCGGAAGTCCTTAAACTAGTACTCACAGGTGCGTGATGTTTATTCTTCTCTAGGTTTCCACAGATTGCAGCCCGGTTGAGATGCGGAGTGCTGGATGGAACAAGTTACTTACGTGTAACTGTTGTTCTCCAGCATGGGTCTGGCATGGATTCACATGCTCATGAATATTCCCCGTCGTCAGGCTGGGAATCTTCGGTAAAGAAAAAAAAAGTTTCAGTTTTGTTTCTGAACTGTCTTTCTCCTAATAACCAATCACTGATCTCTGGGTCATACTGCCCCCAGCCAATAACTGTCCTCTACCTAAGCCCCTCCTCTGGCAGCCATCTTCGGATTTGGTAGCATGTAAAGTGGCAGTAGGACCAAGTGAAGAGCCGCAGAGGGGTAGGAGGGAGGGTTCGCATGTGAATCCATGCCAGACCCATGCTGGAGAACAACAGTTACAGGTAAGTAACTTGTTCCTTCTCCAGCATGGGGTCTGGCATGGATTCACATGCTCATGAATACAAGAATACATTGCAGTACACACATGCACAACCACGGGAGATGGCAAGGCTCAACATTAAACATCTCTTACCTCCTCACCAGGCCCACCTTCAGGCAAACAGGTTGCGCAGCACTGCCTGGCCGACTCTGGATTCCTGCCTGGAATCCCAGTCGACGCAGTAGAATCTCGTGAAGGTGTGCGTCGACCTCCACGTAGTAGCCTTGCAATGTCCAGCAGGAGCACACCAGATAGGAACGCTGTGGTAGCAGCGATCGCTCTGTCGAATGGGCTCCCGGACGGCCGGGCAACGGTCGGTTTGCCAACCGTTGACAGTGCTCGATGCAGCCGGAGAGCTATCTGGAAATGGAAGCCCTCGAGAGAGCCTTCCCTTGGTTCACAGGTCCAAAGTTCACAAACAGCTGTGATGTCTTCCGAAAACTCTTCGTGCTATCCACGTAGAACTTCAGCGCTCTAGCTACATCCAGCGAGTGCAAAGTCCTCTCGGCCGGCGACAAAGGCGACGGGAAGAAAACAGGTAACACCAAGGGCTCGCTGAGATGGAAGTCCGAAGGCACCTCGGGCATGAAGGAGGGGTGCGTCCTAAGCACCACCCTTGTCTCATGGAAAGTCAGGTATGGGGGCTTGCAGAAGAGGGCCTGGATCTCTCCCACTTGTCGTGCAGAGGTGATGGCCACAAGAAACGCTGTTTTCCACGACAGGAACTTCAACGGTGCCGAATGTAGAGGCTCAAATGGCGGCCCCATGAGCCTGGTCAGCACCACGTTGAGCTCCCACGCCGAGGACGGAGCCTTCACCAGCAGGAACGATCGGAACAGTCCCTTCATGAACTCCTTCACCAGGCGATGGGACCACAGGGATGAGCGCCCCAGAGTTCTGGTGTAGCAGGAGATAGCTGCCAGATGGATCTTGATGGAGGCATGGGCCAGCCCCGCCTTGGCCAGCGATAGCAAATATGGCAGCACTTGAGGGGCCGTAATCCGTAGAGGGTTAATCTTCTGTGCCCGGCACCAGACAGAAAACCTCTTCCATTTGTGTTCATAGCACTTGAGAGTTGAGCATGCCGCGGCCTTTGCAAGCACCTCCTTGCAGTACGCCGGGATATCGTACCCTCCAAACTCTAGTGCTGCAGGAGCCAGGCCTGCAAGTTCAGCGACCCCGGGTCGTGGTGGAGGATGGCGCCTCCTTCTCTGGAGAGGAGATCTGCATCCGTCGGCAGTTTGACTGGGGGGACGCCGACATGTCCAGAGGGTCCGGGAACCAGATCTGTCTCTGCCACACCAGTGCGACGAGTATCATCCTGCACTGGGACCGTCTGAGTTGGTTGATGAGTCGCAGCAGCAACGGCGGGAACGCATAGAGGCACAGGCCATTCCAGGGAAATGAGAAGGCATCGCCCATGCTCCCCGGCTGGGGAAACCTGCTGGCGAACCTCCGGCACTTGGTGTTCGTCGCCGTCGTGAATAAGGCGATCTGGGGATTGCCCCATCATTGGAATAGCAGATCCACTTGATCCTGTTGCAGTTCCCACTCGTGGCACGAGCGTAGCTCCCTGCTGAGTGAGTCGGCGATGGTGTTCTTTATTCCTGCCAGGTGGAAGGGTACCAGAAACATTCCTTGGGCGACGGCCCAGTGCCACAGATCCTGGGCCTCCTTGGATAGGGCTGGGGATCTGGTGCCTCCCTGCTTCTGGATGTAGAACATCGTGGTGCTGTTGTCAGTGAAGATCCTCACCACCTTGCCCTCGAGGGCTGGAAGGAATGACCCGAGGGCCTAGAACACGGCTCGGAGGTCCAGAACGTTGATGTGTAGTGACCTCTCCGGGCGCCATAGGCCTCTTGCGTGGAGATCTCCGTTGTGCGCTCCCATCTGTTGTCACCGTCTCCTGATGTGCCGGGGTTTGGAAGTTGGCACTCGCTGCGAGATGTGCGCGGGTGCCCCACCACCGGATCGCTTTGCGGAAGGTCTCGTTGAGCGAGATCCTGTCTTCAAAGCTGCCCACCGCTTGCCTCCAACAGCCGCCGAGAAACTCTTGCAGTGGACGCATCTGCAGGCTGCACAGGTGAACGAGGTAGATGCACGAGGACATCATGCCGAGAAGGGACTTAATGGACCTCACCCTGGCCACGTCCATGGTCGACAGCCATGGACGGCCTTCATCCATTCCTCCGACAGAGAGGCCAATCACGCCACTGTGTCGAGCCTGGCTTCCAGGAACAGTGCGACTTGTGACGGAACCAAATGGTATTTCGCGAAGTTGATTGAAAATCCCAGATCCATGAGCAGCTGGACTGTCTTCGCTGTGTGCCCGACGGCGAGTTCTCTTGTCCTTGTTCGGATGAGCCAATCGTCCAGGTAGGGGTAGACGTGGATCCTCTGCAGGCGCAGCCGCGCCGCCACTGGTGCTAGGCACTTGGTGAATACCCTGGGCGCCGACTTCAATCCAAAGGGGAGGACCTTGAAGTGGTAGTGCCGTCCTTGGACTACGAATCTGAGAAACTTTCAATGTCCTTTTAGAATGGGGATGTGGAAGTAGGCATCCTCCAAGTCCAGCAACGATAGGAAGTCGCCCTCCTCCAGCTGCCCCAGCACGTGCTGGAGAGTGACCATCCTGAACTTCTGGGACTTGGTGTACTTGTTTAAACGACGAAGGTCCAGGATGGGTCGCCAGCCGCCGGTCTTCTTTCCTACGAGGAAGTATCGTGAGTACACTCCGGAGCCCAGGAGCCTCTTTGGGACGAGCTCGATGGCTCCTTCCTTCAGCATCGCCCTTACTTTACGCAATAGTTGACGGACGTAGTTTTCCTTCCTGGCCACGGGTGGAATGCGGGGCGCTTTAGAAACTCGAGAGTGTGCCCGTGGGCCAGGGCATCCAGCACCCATCGGTCGGTGGAGATGGACTCCCACACGCTGACGAACTTCGCCAGCCGGCCTCCCACCGGGGTGCTCAGGTGCGGGCCCGACGCTACGGCCGGTTCAGTTCTGCTTGATAGCGGCCTTGACGACGAGATCTTCCCGACTTGCTGCGTCCTCTGTAGGCCTCCTGCAGTAGGCCTCCTGCGACGAGGAGCGGGCCGCCTGGCGGTACGTCGAGGAGCCGCCGCCGAATCCTTTGGAGGCACCTTGCTTGCCTCCGGAGTTCCGAAAGGGCAGCCATCGTTGCTGCAAAACACCTAAGGCCCGCACCGTCTCCATGTCGGCCTTGATGGCCTGCAGTGACTCGCCCACTGTCTTGCCAAACAGGTTGTTCCCGTCGAAAGGCATGCCCAAAACTCTTTGCACGTCCTGGCTGAAATCGGTTGCCTTGAGCCAACCACGCCGGCGAAGGCAAACACTGTTGCCCATCTGGCGGAAGCTGGTGTCAGCAATGTCCATACCCACCGTTATGGCGTGGTCCGACGTCACCTCGCCTTCCTGCAGGATCTCCAGGGCCTCAGCCCTCTGGTCGTCCGGGAGGAAGTCCAGCAGAGGAGCGATCTTAAACCACAGCTCCCTGTCGTAGCAGGCCACAATCGTGAGGGCGTTGGCCGCTTTAATCGTCGTCGCCGCTGACGAGATGACCCGTCGTCCCATGGCGTCCAATTTCTTCCCTTCGCCGTCCGGCGGGGAGGTCGAAGTTGAAGCCGTCGCCCCCGCCGCTTTCTTCTTGGCCGCCGCTGAGACGACCAAATCCGGGGTCGGCTGTACCCTAAGGCACATGGGTGCGGAATCCGGGACCCAGTACTTCTCGTACCGGTCTCTTGGCAGGGGTCGTGGACGGGTTCTTCAGGAGCGCCAGAACCTCATCCCAGATGTCGTCCAGTAGCGGGCCGAGAGGACCGTCTTCCTCTTGGCCTTGCGCTGGTGATAGAGGAAACATTCCTTCTGTTCTTCGGGGCAGAGCTGGAAGAGCTCGGATGCCCTGGCGATCATGGCGTGGAAGGAGACAATTGCGTCGGGCGGGGAGGCCCGAGGAGGTGGTGATGGAAGGCCCATCCCGTCGTCACCACCGTCATCATCCGTCCCCGTCTCTGTACCTGTCTCATTCCACAGATCCGGGGGAAGGGGATGAAGGCTCTGAGGGCCGCGCAGGCTGGAAGGGCGGTGGGGGATGAGTTCTCCTCCGCTTGCTTGGAGGGCTTCCCGGCGGTCCAGGCTCTGCTGGGTCGTCAGTTGGGGGAAAGGGCAACCTTGACCTTATCTCTGTACATAAGGCCTGGATCGCCATCAAGATTGCTCTCGATTTGTCCTGTGGCCCAGGTACCGGCTGCGACAGTTGGGGAGTGGAATCCTCCGCCTCCACGGGAACCTCGTCGGCACCACCCTCGCTTTCTTCGTCCACCTCGTCGGGATCCCTCCCGCGGGACCGGGCTTCCTCGAACCTCTTGTCCAGGATCTTCACGACTTCAGCCAGCTCCTCTTCAGAGGCTGTATCCGTGTCCGTGATGGCCACCCGCCCCCCCCTCTTTTTCCACCGGGGTTCTCACCGGGGTCTTATCCATGGGTTGAAAAGAGGATTCCCTCCGCGGTGGCAGGGAAACTCTGGGCCCCGAGGTCGCCTCCATTGGGGTAGCCTCCACAGGCTTCGCCAGGGAAGCCACAACTCCCTCGATAGAGGCCATAGCCGGGTGAATCAAGGCCTTGACGACTTTGGACGCGCTTGAGGACTTCACCTTGGGGGGAGGGTTGCCACCTTGCTCCCCCTCAGTTGTCTCCGTCGGGATCAACCGGGACTTCTCCCAAAGCTTACCCGGGTTCTCCGACTTCCTTTTCCCAGAGCCAGAGCGTTGGCTCATGGTTGATGGCGTCGGTGAAAGTGTGCCCTGCCTGGCAGCCGAGGAGCCCGACCGTTCGGCTCTCCCGTGCCCGCGGACTCGCAGTGCTTTGCCTTTTGTTGGGCCCCTGTCGCCAGAGCGCCCTCAAAGGTCTTAGAAGACCGCTCGGACCACTTCTTCTCACCTGCTGCTGGGCTCTTCCCCTCCAGCCAGTTGATGAGGCGGATACACCGATTCTTCATGGTCCGCTCCGACATGTTCTTGCAAAACGCACAGTCCTTCTCCACGTGCGTTTTGTCTTCGTGAAGGCAGTAGAGGAATCTAGAATGCTCGTCCTCCTTGAAGACCTTCTGCAATCCGCATCCAGGGCAGCTCCGGAACAGCTTGGATCCGGGTGTCATGCTCCCTTTATCCTGGGCCATGTCCACGCGGGGTAGTCCTCAAAGATCATCTGGAATCCTCCAAGAAGCGGAACGCGACAAAAAATGTGCCCTTGAGGGGCGTAGAAAATTCCGAAACGGGTCCCCGTTGATCGGAAGTAGAAACGGTGGGGCTTAAGGCTCGATTGAATGAAAAAATGAGATTAAATTCTTTGAAAAATCGCAAAACAGTCAAAGCTCGAGAGCTATAGCACCAGGACTCCCAACACTTGAACGTGCGGTAAAAATCTGAAGATGGCCGTCAGAGGAGGGGCTTAGGTAGAGGGTAGTCATTGGCTGCGGCAGTATGACCCAGAGACCACGATTGGTTATTAGGAGAAAGACAGTTCAGAAACGAAACTGACACTTTTTTTCTTTATCGAGGATTCCCAGCCGGACGACGGGGAATATTCATGAGCATGTGAATCCATGCCAGACCCCATGCTGGAGAAGGTGTTTTCTCAGGTAAGACAGAATAATCTTGTTCTTGCAGGACTAAACCAAGATGCTGAAGACCAAGAGCTGGACACGGTGAGCATTACGCTGCTGGTTGCAGAATAACACGAAGCATGTTCTGCAGTCAGGGTGTGGTTTATATAGCCCAGGTAAAGTAGTACCAGGGAAAGTAGTTCCAGCCTGCCAACCCAAAACACTAGACCGCGTGGCTTGGTTCTTAGAACAAGGATGTGTGGGTGCTTCCGTGTTAAGGCCCATGTACATAAATGGGACCTAGTTTGAACAGCCCTTCCTTCCTACATATGAGCCTGGTGCCAAAGGTGCCAGGACTGGCTCCAGGAGCCCTTTTGCAGTGGTTTTAAGGCCCTCCAGGTTCTGGTGGGAGCCTGCTTGTGGCACAACTTGTGCCCCCTCACAGTGGTCATAACACTTTGGCAAAGATCAGGGTCCCTCATAGCTCGGGAAGAGGTCTCCTAGCCAGGTCCTCTCTTACATCAGTTCCTTGACAGTCACACAGCTTTCAGATTAACTAAGGACAGCAGTCCTTCCAGTGGGCTTCAAGGTTAAGCATCAAGTATCAACTTCAGCTTCTGAGCAATTTCCATCATGGAGAGGCCCCCAGATATACCGTTGAGCTCCCATTCACTCTGCTGGGCCACACTCGGGCAACCAATCATTTAGAAGGGCATACATGCCATCAGGCAGCCAATCGGGCTCACAGTGCATTCAGGCCATTCTTCTCTGGAATGTGGATCCAGACAAGCACTCTGCCATTCAGCACTCCACAATGCATTCATCCCAGTTTCGGGCAGGGCTCTCTCAGTCATTGTGTCAAACACCAGATACTAGACACCCACAGCATGAAATGCATATTTGTCACACACTCCATTCACCCAGGACCCACCCCACGAGCATACCCACAACATACAGTCATTGGGAAGGCTTCAGCCAGTCTGGCCTGGACTTCCCCCACACTACCATATATGGAACTTCCACCCAACAGCCAGTCAGGGGGAAGGGACAGAGTCGGGGCTTTCCGGGACTTCGGGAATACAAAGTAACAGGCAATAGAAAGCAAGAGGCCAGAGGGGCCATCTTGTTTCCTATCAGGAATCAACTGATTCCAATGGCAGGGCCTAGGTATCCCAAAATGGAGGATACTCTGAGCATCTGTCAAATTCAGCATGGAGCTGCCACCAGCCCATACCCTCTCTGTGGGCCACACACAGGTGCCCAAAAACATACACTAGGAGTACAGGGTCATACTCCCACCCATGGGTGCCATAACGGTATCCCAAGGGTCTCTTCACAAGCCAAAAAGTGAAAGAGCTGCACCACCAGGAGTCCCACATGAACTCCTGCGTGGAAAACAAGACAGAACACACATGATAAAGCAATAAAGGACAGGGATACGGAGGACCTGTCCCTCTGATGCATTTCCAGCATCAGTTATCCCCCCATTCCCCCTGATTGAGGTTAGGGCGTCTAATCACCCATGAGATCGACACCCTCATCCAGACGGTCAACATAACTTCTGGAAAGGCCATCTGCATTATCATGACTCTTCCCTGGTCTATGCTCTATGGTGAAGTCTAGCCCTTGCAGGCTAAATGGACCACCGGAGCAGTTTTGGGTTTTCACCCTTCATCTGCATAAGCCACTTCAGGGGCTTATGGTCTGTTTGGACCTTGAAGGTAGACCCTGTAAGGTAGCGCCTAAAACGCATAAGGCTCCAAACTATACTGAAACATTCCTTTTCAACAATAGCTTGGCCTTGTTAACGTAGTACATGACTGCTCTGCATACATCCAGCGTATGAAGGGTTGGTACCCTGAATTTTGAGGATTTTGGAAGAAAGCTGGTACCTCAATTGACTGGTTGACATAAAACTTGGATATACATTCTGGCAAAACATGGTGTTCTTTAGACAAGCTTGTATGTATGCAGTACGATAAAAGGATCTGCCACTGAAGCTGGAAGCTCACTAATTCTACAAATAGATGTAATGGCTACAAGGAAAGGCATCTGATAATGAAGGTCTTTCAAGGAGTCTTTATGAATTGGTTCAAAAGGCAGACCCATGGGTTTGCTTAGCAAAACCTGAAGACCCCAACGTGATTGAGGATTAGCTACAAACGGGTGTAACGAATTCTCTACCAGTAGATTTTATTTTGAGACGTTGTGCAAGCAGACAATGCTGTGAAATGAACCATTAAGGAATTAAATACTAGACTCGAGTAAATGAAAGGGGTATGGCAAGCAATCAATAGGCTTGAGGTTAGATTTTGTACCATATGACGAACCTCTTCCACTTATTAAGTAGCAATGCCTAGTGTTGGGTTTGCATGCTTCTTTCAAGATTTCCATGCACCTTTCTGGTAAATTGAGGGGTCCAATTTCAATTACATCAGGAGTCAGGCTGCCAAGTTGGCTTTATGAGGGTGTCGATGTAGGACCGGACACTGTGACAACAGGTTCTGGGTGATTGTCATCTTTATCAGTGGGCATACATACATCTTTAGAAGAGGGGAGTACCAAGTTTGACGTACCCACATTGATGCAATGAGTATAAGTGTTCGATGTTCCTGTTGTATCTTGTGGACCACCTTGTTTAAGGGGGGTGTCATGGAGAAAAGCTTCAGCAAATATCCCTGACCAATTAATCCATAGTGTGTTCCCTAGGGAGACCCCTACGGTTATCTGGAGGCATACCATAGGTATTTTGAGTGGTCTGCTGTTGTAAAAAAAAGTTAATTGATGGTGGTCACCTCCCCGACTCAGCACAAATGTGTCAAAATAAGTTTGTGTTTAACTCCAACTCGTTCACTGGCGATTGTGTTCTGCTCAAGCTGTTTGCAAAACAGTTCTGTTCCCTTGGAGGAACATGTGGAGCCCGGGGGTGTACTGACTTTTGAAGACACCACCTCCACATTTTTTTTTTTTTTTTTTTTAATGAGGTTGGACAACTTTGGGGAGTGTGCCCGGTCCAGTTTTTTGATGGAAAACATGGCTGTTGTACGGTCTGTTGCAATGAGAATGTTTCTCTTCCCTAAATGTTTTTGGAAAGCATGAAGTGCCATGTGAACAGCTGGAGGTCCCAGTACAGGTCTGTTCCAGTTTCTTAGTGTAAACAACCATGTTCTTGAGCCGTGAGGTGTAGTCAACAGAGGACTACCTGTTACGGATGGGTTTGTGATGGGTAGGTGATTTGGTGTGTTGATACAAAGATTTCCCTTTCAGGAGGTTATATTTTGTCCACCCTTTTAGAGACATTGCAAGTAGTGTGAAACCTCCAGTAGATCATCCCAATCCCTTCTGCTCGAGACTACTGGTTTGCTACCCATTTTTGTAGTGGACGCATAAGTCTGCCATGTGGCATGATGAAAATGTTTGATGCCATCATGCCGAGCAAGCGCGTGGCTCTTCCGACTTATCTGTCGCCCGTCTACGTATCAGGGGATCTGGCTTGTTGCAGAGAAGACTAATGCTATCTTTGTGCTGCTAAGGGCTCATAGAAATAGTTTTTTCTGGCGTGGGACTAGACCGGATTTTCTCTCATTTATTGAAAACCCCATTTGGTGCAAAAGATTGATTGCAGTTTGAATGTTCATGCAACATACTTCTGGGTTCGCCAATGGAATTAACCAGTCGTCCAGATAAGGGTACACTCGAATGCCTTTTCTGTGAAGGTGTGCTGTGACAATTGCCAACACTTGTGAGCCCCCCGAGGTGTTGAAGCAATTCCAAAATGGAGTACCCTGAATTGTTAATGAACCCAACATAGATTTAATAATTCTGATGATTTGGGAATATTGAAATATGCATCTTTCATATCTGGTTGTAAAACATAAATTAGAAGAAGATCTGGGAGTAGCCTTTACCGAAGCACAATGGTAGGGGATCCTGGGATACCACAAGAAGGTGTCACACAATGCGAGACTGCAGCTAACACAACTGTTAGTGACGCATAGGACATATATGACGCTGTAACGGATTTTGCAGTTTCTGGGGTGGGGGCAACTCAGCAGAGCTGCCCCAGGTGCAAGGCGACCGATGCAGGGATGCTACACATGTTCTGGGCATGCCCTGTGGCGGGAGCATATTGGCTGAAAGTGGCGAATAGACTAGAAAACGTGGGGGTGGAATTGGATGCGCTTTCTAAGGGAGCTTGCCTTTTGGGCTGCATTTTGCGCTCAAAGGCTCGGAAACACATTACTAAACTTAAGGTCCTAACGTGTATCCTTTCTAAAAGGAAGATTGCAATGGCATGGAAATCACCAAAAGGCCCAAGAGTGGAGGAATGGCAGATATATCTGCACAGGTGGGGGGTTGCAGAACCGGTTTCATGGAAAAGGGCGGCAGGGCGGGACCAAGCAGAGGGCACAATGGAGCTTAAAGGATAGGAGGCCTTACTACAAACTGTTCACCAAGGAAGTCAGAGGATACTGAGGTGATTAGCACTTGAACAGAGAAGGCGCTTCTAACTGTTTGATGGGCGGTGCGTTTATGTGACATAAAGGCAGCAAGCAGGACCGGAGGGTGCGAGTGTTGTGGGAGGGGGGAGGGAACGGTTAAGGGAAGGTTAATAAGTTACAGTAAATTTTACTACATGCTAGAATGCACAATTGTTGACATATTATATGGTTTTGTGCTTGAATGACTTACTATTACTATCGTGAAAATCTGCTTTTCTGCATTCTCTGGTGTTGCATCTTAAAGTTGGATCAGACCAGAAGAAGAACTCAAACCTGCAACCTCTGGGCACCCCTTACCTGAACAAAGGACAGAAGAGCGACTTTGGAAAATAGGAGCCAGGGGGAGTAAGCAAATGCAATGGTTTGTGCACCCCTCACCCAGTCCTCCACAGGACTTTGCCACTCGCTTCCCACTCTGAATGGTGAAGACGTCCTTCTGGCTTCCTTCGTAGCTCCATGGTCACACGCCTGCTTCCCTTCAGGCCCCGGTATGGAGAACACTGCCTCTTCGAGCTGATGAGCGCCCAGGAACTCTAAAGTGGCTCCTGTGTCTACGGCACATCCTGCTCATGCCCAGCGTTTTCTCTGCCTCGTGGACTCCTCTGCTCCGCTACACCAGTACATGTCTCCAGCACTCTACATAGGACCCAAGGTCAGTTTGGTTGCCATACTTACAGGTCACACCCATGATTTTGTAGGACAACTAGTCTGCACGTTTAGCCTGTTACCTTGTACCAACTCCTTCATCCTACTTGTGGCCGTCTCAGTACTTATGGGAGTTGGAATCCATGGGTGTTGGACCTATTGCTTTCTGATAGTTTCTCAGTGGTTTTACACGAGTTAACATTTTTACATAAAGGTACATCAGAAGCAAAAAGGGTTTTGTTGAAGCTTTGTAGGTTTTGGGTCATAAATTGGGGGTTGGACCTAAAGAATATTGGCAAGCGGTTTCTTTACTTCCTCTATAAGGGGGGGACAAACAGCTGACAATAGGCCATTAAGCTTTTGGGCATTAGAGGGTCTTCCTCATGAGAAGGGGGTGGGGAGGGATTACTGTGTCTCATCCAATCAAGTCATGACATTTCCCCAGTTGTCTCCTCCCATGTCATTCCCCCCTCATATAACCGCTCCCAGGGTCAGAATCAGGTAGCGGTTGGCGTCTCCCGGCCACATTGGAGATCACCGCCGGGGAATCCGTAATGACTCAAATTGGATTCATCAAAGTACCCTAGACCACTAAGGACTGAACCGGGGGATCCCAACAACCATGGGACTCTGTCTTTGTCTCGTGTAAATAGGGGTGGTCCTTCCTGACTGCCAGGACTCCCTTGGAGGAACACAGGGTAGAATTGCCACCAGAAAGGCCAGATCCAAGGAAACTCCACTGTAGGGGTAAAAATAACCTTGCTGTGCTGTGTGTGGGATCTGGTACAGGTAAGCCGAAAGTAGAGCTGTGAAGAGGAGACAGTGTTGCTGCAGCTGAAACTTAACAGAACCTCAAAAGGGGTGCAATGTCCCAGGGACGGATCCAAGCTGGGGCAAGGTGCAGCAAGGACCGCTGAGCAGAACAGAGTGGCAGAAAAGGAAGGAAGGAGCGAGGAGGCTCCAAGGAAGGGCAACAAGAAGGAAGGCAGAAGAACAAGAATCAAGGAATCTTAAGAGATGAGCGTTGAAGCAAACATATTGCAACATGATGCTCTGCGCTTACCATCTGTATTGGTTTATGTAGCGGGTACTCCTCCCTCGGTGCGTCGCATGGCGGCCATCTTGTGGTTGGAGTACATTTCTCCTTGATTGGCCACAGAGGCAGCCACTGGATGGTTGGCGGCTATAGCACATCGCCCCAAGGTTGGTTGGTTGGCGAGAAGCCGCCTTCCACTTGTGCCAAGGAACAAATCCTAGAGCGAAGCATAATGCTATTGCTATTCCGTGTTGAGCCACAGTGGAGAGTGGGGGGTGGGGGGCAGGGGTTTAGATCACTACTTGTAAACTTTACTTCATTCAGCATGTCCCAGAAAGTGAATGCAGGCACAGATTGGCGAGGGACAGAGGAGCAATACAGAGAGGGGAAGATGGGATTTAAAAAATCATCAAATCTATAAAAATGGACTACAAGAAGTTGAAAGTGTGCGTTATTCGAGTGAGGTCAGAGGAGGAGGACCAACAGGCGGGGGGAAGCCACAGCAGAATGTCGAGGTGATTTTGTATAAGGAACAAGTTACTTAGATATAACTATTGTTCTCCAGCCTGGGTCTGGCATGGATTCACATGCTCATGAAAATTCCACGGTGTCAGGCCAGGAATCCTTGGTACAAGAAGGAACAAGTTCAAACTGTATTTCTCCTTTAAACCAATCACTGTCCGCTGATCATACCGCCTCCATCCAATCACAGTCCTCTCCCTAAGCCCCTCCTCTGGCAACCATCTTCTGATTTGGTAAGCACGTAAAGAGGCAGTATGACCAAGAAGAGCCGCAGAGGGGTCGGAGGGAGGGTTCATATGCAAATCCATGCCAGACCCATGCTGGAGAACAATAGTTACAGGAAAGTAACTTGTTCCTTCTACAGCATTGGGTCTGGCATGGATTCACATGCTAATGAACAGCAAATACATAGCAGCACAACATTACACAACCACGGCAGGTGGCAAGGCTCAACAGAAGCAATTAACTCTTACCAGCAATGGGAAGAGGTGTAATCTAGAAAGGGTGGACATGTACAAGAAGAAAATGCCAGCAACCCACACCTCTACGTAGGAGTAGGAGATAACCAACGAATCGTGGGAATCAACAGACGTTCTGCAGCAACAAGTGTTGTAGGAGAGGGAACAAGAGAACTAAAGTGAGTGCCATGATGAGCCCTGCACCCTCACTGAGAGAGCAACACCAAGAAGCAACCCCAACCACCCAAGGCTCAGGAGAAACATCAGGCATGACACTCTGACCCCCCCCCCCCCCAAGCAGCGATGGCCAGGATCGACCTCAGCGAAAAAAAGAGAATACACAGTAATGGAATAGACATAGCTGTTCTAACGAAAGGAGGTGTGTGAGGACTCGTCCCGCGATATCTTGTTATCACGCGCAAAGCTGCAAGAGATGCAGAGCGGACTGCCAGGGCAACAGTTGTGCCCCCAGCACTCCTCCTGAGGTAGGGCGCTATACCCCCACTTAGCAGCCGGACACCCAGATGCTGCACAATACATCTTCAGAGCGCAATTCCATGCCCATATGAGGAGGCCCTGTGGGAGCTCTTGTAAATAGGTTAAGACTTGCGTCAACCAGTGCAATGAAGCCAACTGCACTGATTCACTAAGAACTCAACTGCGAGTATGTCAAGTGCTCTGCATGTTACAAGGTGCTAATAATACAATCATTCCAGCGTCCTGTGTTGATTGGGCCACCACATTCGTCTTACACACCCCGCCACCCCCCACCTTCTCTGATGCAGAAACCTAAATCTTGCAAATTATATGAGGGAGGGGACTGAAGTCAAACTTCTGCACACAGTGTTGCCTGGCCTCACGCGTCCTCAACTTGCAAGAAGAAAACAGCCAATGGTCTCCTAAAAACAAGAGCGAGAATGGGAGGGCTGTGTAGCCTGTTCTTTGCTGTTTTCCTTTGAGTCAGTTTGCAGGCCCAGGACCTTAAAAATGGCAATCTCCTTTTCATTTTTTACCCTTCATATTCTTTTTTTTTTTTAAGCACTTTCTAAGCACTTAATCCCACTCCCCTACCTGATACACATGCCGCCCCCAATCACTCGGCAATATATGAGATTCACAGCAATACATTTAGAGTTAAAAACATGCATTAGTTTTGTGGTTACAGCTGTAGTGCTGTCCTGAGAGCTTCAGTTGTTGTCGCTCCCCTTGGGGCGAGTGCCATTTTTAAGGCTTTGTAAGGGCATAGGACCCGGTCTGCCCCTCGCTAGTTGTTTGCAGTTTCCATGGGGTGAGCATCAACCACCCCGCCGCCCCCTCTCCCCAAGTTTTCTTTGGGCTACCTCTGCATTCTAAACCGTCTTCTGAAAGGTAATGGCTTAGTTTAAACTAAGCTTCTGCGCCAATCCAAATGGCTTAACACATGTGCATTTTGGGACTGGATTTGTAAGCAATAGATGCGTCTTTGCGTTGTTGTTCCTTGTACAGATACTTCCCATTAAAAGAGAATTGGCAAAGCCAACAGTTTTGGCTCTTGGATAAGCATGTGACAGGAAATTGCCCAGCACTGCCATATTATGCCTAGTTATTAAAACCATTTGTAACTGTTGCCATCTTATGGCCAGATAGAATCATGGTGTCAGTATTTGGAAAACCCCCATCCCATGCCTAAGCAACAGCGAAAACTACGATCAGAAAGGCACGGCAGTTTGTTGTACACCGTTAACAAGGGGCCGTCTTCACTTGCTTAAGGACATGCTTAGCCCAGGGCGATTGTATTAAGATGTGCTTTACTGAATCTAAAGCTAAATACTCCTATGCAGAATAAAAATATGAAATACCAAAACTATTAATGCTGGGTTTTTTCTTAAGTGGTAGGGACAAGTTAGCCAATAGGATTTGGACCAAAGATGATTTATTTGGGACTAGGACGAGCACCCTTACTTGGTTAGGCAGGAATTTCCCCTCATAGCAGTAGGATTTGATCAGTGTTTTCTTTTTATTTAAATAAAATATCTTTAACATGGCACGAGTCCTCCTTCTGGTATGCCACAGAAGGAAATGCCATCTCTTAGGATCCATTACATATGGTTCTATATTCCAGAAATTACATTTAGATAGAACGAATATTACATTGAATATTAGAATGCTGGCAGCAAATCAGGGAGTGAAGCATGTGGACATCATTGGGCATGTTCCACTCTGCTGGCTGACACCGCTTTCCTCGACACTTGCTGTCATTTCTTCGCCCTCACATTGTTAATTGTAGGAGTTCTTTCCACTCTGACGCCCCATTCCTCTCTTCACCTTGCTGCCAGTCATTGTGCCCCGACACTTTTTCAATATGGCTGCAACAAGCTCTCTTCCCATCTTCATGCCGCTCTTAAGCTTTTCACTGCCATCTTCTCATCCTACTTACCCCTCGTCAACTCCTTGCTGGCACCAGTTGCCTCCTCCACATGCCAAATGGCCCTTTCCCACTGCTTACTACACCCTGATGCCACATGCATCTTTAGATGCTGCTGCTAGCTTCTTCCCGCATCCTAGCATATCCATCACCATTGCTCCAAGCAAACAATCTCCAGCCCAGTAATTGTTGAGGGTGTCGTACAATGCCAATAGCAATAATGACCCCTACAAGGCCACACCGGGTGGTAATGTCACATGGTCCGTGTTTTAGGCAAGATTGTGTGCAGTACCCTTTGGGTACACTACTGTAACCTTGGCCTCCTGGTAACAGGAACCCGACCTTTGGTATAAGTCTGTACTACACAAGTTGGTAGTGTGGCTGAGAAGCCAACTCAAGCAGGGACAATGTGAGCAGTAGGGTTGTAACAGTTTCACAGTGACAGTTATTCAAATTAAACAGTTTCTTGATTAAACAATTATTCATTTATTAAACAGTGAGTTATATAAGGCTTCTTCAGAAGGGAGCAAAATATGTTAATTACAATACACTTCAAAATGCACTTCGTTTCTCTAAATCATAGGATACCCGTTGGTGATGGCACACAGACACTTCCTACACCTTCAGGTGACTTAAAGATCTAGGACACTGGACATTTATCACTGGTACATTTAGAGCAATACTGAGTTTGGTGCAAAGGTTAAATATGGGAATAAAATAAAGGTTAACAAATAATTCATAAACAGGCAAGTACTTTTTAAAGTAAATTTAACCCTTTCCTGGGGGGCAAGGTAAAGGCACAGAGTCAAAGGTAAGAAGAGTCTCTCAGGGAGCCAGGACAGTCAATGTTAGTTGAACCATGTCTAGGGGAGCCAAAGATCTTCTTTGCAGTGAAGTAAAAGTCTTGCACAATGTTTTTAGAAAGGTTTGTAGAAATAAGATTCACTTGAAGGGCCACAAGCTGGGACGCTTGTGAGGGGCAACGATGTAAACAATTCTGCAAGGTTAACCAAGACCAGTCTCAGCTAACAGCAAGTAAGGTTACACCACAAGAGGTAAGGTCTCTTAGACTTTACAGTACTTTTGGTTAGAAGAAATGGTTCCAGCTGGCTTTGGTTCCTGTACAGCCCTGCAGATCAGATCATGGTGTTCCTGGGCCTCAGTCGTGGGGACAAGAGGGAGGACGTCTGGGCACTCCTGCACTGCAATGGGAAGGTCAGCAGCAGCAATGGGCAAACTGCAATTCAGTGGCACTTTGGCGTTTCAGCTCCTCGCGTCCGACAGCAAATAGCAACACTGCGGTTCACGGATACCACTTCAGACTTTCCTCGCATGTGGGGTCCAGCACTCTGTTGAGGTGGCTCAGGCCTGGTTAGTCCTGCTTCTGGGAAGACCGGAGGATCTGACTTTAAAGTGATCTACTCGGTTTGATGTTCTCTCCCTGGCACTTCGGTTCCAGCAGCAGCAGCGGAAGTACAGCCAGCTTCAAGAGGGTGTCCAAACGAGTTCAATTTGGAGTTGATTGGTCCCACCAACTTAAGGGGAGAAGTCGTCCTTGCAGGTCTTCTCTAGTCGAAACAAATTCGGAGCTTCAGCACAGCAGCTGGGCTTCTTCCAAGTTCTTCTTCGTATTCCTTCATCCAGTGGTAGACTTTGCCTTCCAAGCCAAAAACAGCGCCCTTTATCCAGGTTTCTCCCATTCATTCCAACCTAGCTGTCAATCACAGCAGGGTGGCTGTCCTTGCCGGGCAGCCTGACAGCCAATCACCTTTGGGTGCATTTCTGTAACCAAGGGAATTAAGCACAGGGAGTTTTGGGCACCTCCCTCACTTCATGCCCCTGCCAGACATACTGGAGCCAGAGGCGGGCTTCACTCGTGAATTCTACCAAAGACAAAACGAACAAAAGGGACCAAACCTGGTTTGGTGCGCAGAGTAAATCTCATGAAGAACCTTTCTGATAAGAAATGGTGAAAAAAGAAGACCGGGCCATTTTGACAAAATGGGCACCCATCGGCGCCTTACTGCAGCCTGCGGTAAAAACACACAAGGGTAGTAAAAAGTAAACCACTGCCACCAACCATGAATTGTAGAAAGGGTAATATAAAAATGTTACATGAGAAACTAGACAAAGGGGATACTAAGTCCCCGTCAGCATCCCATGGTAAGATAGTGTGTGCTGGGTCTAGAAAGTTACAAAATGTAAGTAAAGTCAATTTTACTTCACTGCTTTTGGAAACAAGTAGTTTCATCAAGAGAAGGTATTTAAACCTTTGGGAAATTTAAGACTTCCCTGCGTCACTGCACTGAAGGTGTGCGTCACAATGCACAAATGATGCCTATGGAGTTTGGCAGACTCCAAAGTCAAAAGAAAGAGTATGAATCACAAAAAAATTACATGAGAGATATAAAGTCCTAAAGTCCAGCAAAAAGAGCTGGGAGCTCCAAGGTAGAGAGGAATGAGCACATTTTTGAGAATTCTCCCCAACACTGTGTGAAAGGCCTGAGCGAATACAACAAGGTATGGACTTCAGAATGTACCAGGACTTCAATATAGTATTATTAAGGATCCATATCTTTAGCTGCATATGAACAAACCTGCTGTGGCCATGTCTGCTACAGAAGGGTTGTCTGGGCAAGTGTTGTCTAGCATCCCAAGTGTGGTTATGCACAGGGCTGTGTGTGCCCCCAGGAAATGCTCTGGCCAAATCTTGGGACTTTTGTTCTAAAACATCTACTTCTTGAAGACAATGTATATCTTAGGATGTAGTGTAAAACTAAAGGGAATTCCAATACCAATGGGAACTAAGGGGAGCAGTAAGCATGCACATACAAAAAGGGTGTTCCCACTGGGCAGTATTTAAACTAAAGTCATAGAACATTCAGCACCAATGCGTGCATGAGACTTCACATTGTTCAAGGGCTGCGTGATACAAGGATTACCATAAAGTCTTCGGCAAAAGCTATGAAAGAACCTTTTATTAATTTAAATGTTCAACAGATCCATGCATAATCAAAACTCAAAGGTATACAAAGGATGAATCCAAGTGAAAATGACAATAAGAAAATAACCAAAAAATAAAAAAAGTGTATACATAAAAACTGTTGAAACAATGTAGAAGTGTTCATACGAAAACCAAAACATAATGCAAACCAGACAGGGATTTATTTCCATCAGGCTATTGAGAGTGGATGCTAATTATCACACTTCGTACACGACTTTCCCTGACTGTAATACATCAATTTCATAGTGCTTTGAAATGAGTTTGTGAACACATAGTGCCTCAATGGGCAATTGAGAAATTCCAGAAATTATGAAAATAAGGCTTAATGCCAAATTGCCAACAACAATGGCGTTTCGGTGAAATCGGTTTGCTAGCCGCCTTCTTCAGGACGGAATGTCACTACCGGAACCTAAAGAAATTAACAAGGCGCTCACTTACTGTTATGGAGACGTAATAGACCTCCATTTACCAGGAAACATTCCCAGTGGATTTTCATGCACAATACCGAGGAGCAGATGAAGAAATCACTGCGTGACAAGGAGCAAATCATTAGTGTGGGGACACCCAAACCAAAACAATGCCACTCAGTCCCAACGTATAATGAATGTGTGCCACTGCCAAGAGTGTAGCACCAGAGCCGGAAGAGGTGCCTACAAAAGAATGGGCCCCACAGGAAAGGAGAATCGTGCTAAAAGTCATGCAAGTGAGCAGAGAATGGCGAATGTTAAGTCTTACTGTGTTACAGTAGGCATTCTGATAATAGGTCAAATGACAAGGGAGGTGTATAGTAATTCCCCTCTTGGTAGGCTGCGTCATTGGGTAGGAGTGCGCAGCACCTTGCCAAATGGTATACTGCTAAAATGTCATAGGAACAATTAGTCCAAAAGGCGAAACATAGGGCATGTGTAAAAAATAAATAAAAAGGAAATATAAAAATAAAAAACACACACAAAATTATATGGTACACCTGTGGCTTTAGGTCCCAGATACGAGCAGGGCATGCGAGTACTGCCTTGCGAAGAGTGCTCCGACACCGAGGAGGCACGGATGTTCCACCGCGCAGATCACGCTGTAAAGAAACAGGAAAGAAACAGCTTAAGCAGTGGGAAGAAGCCATCCCTGAAGTGTAATGGGGCAAGTTAGCCAAAACTCGTAAGTGAAGCAGCCGTAACGTGAACAGGGTTAGTCGCGTGAAAAATTAAAGCTGTGCTAAACTGTCAACATCTCAGGTGAAGAAAAGAACATCAGACCGCAAGCGGTGTAGCTTGTCAGCGTTCCAGCGGATTGTAATCTGTAACCATTCTGCTTGGAAACCGAGGGGTCCGCGTGACTCAACGGCCAAGTGATTAGAGGATTGAAGGAGAGACGCGATATGTCGGCAGTCCAAAGTAAAGACAAAGAAAAAGGTCTATAGCCACGAAACTGAACCACTAAATTGGCATAAAGTGAGCGCCATCTTGGACCAGGCAGGCTGGAAGAGGCAATGCCTGCCTCAATTTACAACCTGGTGTGCCAGAGTCAGCCAAGAAGGGGCACACATACAAATATTAAAATAAAAAAAATATATGAACGAAAGATGGAAAAACACAGCCAATTGAACTGAAGACAGAAAGGATACCGAATACAGGGGGGTGGAAGTAAGAGGGCCAGGGCCCGGGGCCCTCCATTTCTCACAGGCATTGCATCATTGAGGCCCTGCCATATCGTATTGTGGAGGGGAGAAGCAAGAGGGGAAAGCGAATACAATTGCAGAAGTCAGTAGTAACACAGAATGTTGCAAGCCAGCATACAACATGAAGATGGGAACAGCATGATTCTGGGCCACCATGAGTGCACGATGCAAAGGAAGTCCAGCATGAGAGTTGAGAAAGAGTGACACACTGTGAATCAATGAAGTCCACAAAAGTCAAATCCAGCATTGGCCACAAGACGGTGATGGTGAAACCAGAATGTATCAGGACAGACTCCTGCAGAAGTAGGCTGGAGGGGGCGAGGAGGAGCAGGGTAGAAGAATCAAGCAAAACAGACAACACCTGTGTGCGAGAACAGGGGGGCACAAGGGAACATCACGGGGGGACCAGAGGGGGTGGGGATGGCCTGTGGGGACAGAGGGAGGTCAGGCCCTGGATCCTCCTGGTCCGAACAGGTCCAAACAGAAATTGCCATTTTCTTTGTCTGCCCTTCACGTCAGACGCCCGGGCGAGATATGCCCTTGATCTAAAGAGTTAAGAGCAGGAAGGAAGAGGCAGGGCTAAGAAGGTGGGTGGGGCTTAGGCTAGGTGACCTAGAACCATGTGCACCTGCTCCCCATCTGCAAAGGAAAAGATAAATGGCACACCATATGGGCTGTTGCAGTTTTGCATCTACTGCGCAACCAGTGCTCAATGATCCTGGTGTGTACTGGGCATGATGTCTTGCCCATGTATTTCAGGCCGCATGGGCACTGAATGCAATAGATTGCCCATGGTGTTTTGCAATTGGTGTGATATCGAAGTTGCTATTTTTTTTACTGGCCACATCAAATGATTTGATTTTGTTAAAACATGTACAAATACAATAAGAGCCACAGGGAAAATGGCCTGTAAGAGGTCCAAGGTTCCAGCTGCTGGTAGTGGACCCATTGCATGAACTAGCTGATCTCGCCAATTCTGCTGCCGTTCAAATGAAAAAATAGGAGGTGGTTTGTTGGGCAGAGTAAAAAGTGGCTAAGATTTTCTAATCATTTTCTTCAGTGATAAAGTATCTGGGCTGTAGGGGAGGACACTTTTGTCCTGTTTTGTCTTTAGTTTGGAAGAGAGTCTTGCATGGAGTGAACCCGACGGGTTTCAGAGAATGAGAAACCCGTTTTTTCGAGTACCCTCGCTCCCGGAATTTCAACACTAACTTTTCAACGTGATGGTCAAAACCTAGGAGGAGGGTGAAGTTGCGTCTCAGTCGGAGAAACTGGGAATTTGGAAGACTTTCCTGCTGTCCACAGGGGTGGAAACTTGAAGTGTAACAGCGTATTGCGGTCAGTAGGTTTCTTGAACAGTGTACAAATAAGGTTATCAGAATGCTTAATGATCAAGTCAAGGAAAGGAGTTAGCTGATTACTAAACATCATAGTGAAGTCAATAGCAGGAGGACATTGATTGAGCCATATGAGAAACTCATTGAGAAGTTCGAGGGACCCATGCTAGATCAGAATGAGGTCATCAATATATCAGCACCAAATGTTGATATAGTGCCTAGACGGGTTGGTGTCCATGAAAATTAATACATTTCCAAATGTGGCAATAAAGATGATGGCGAGACTAGGTACGAAGGCTGCTACCATTGCGGTACCCTGAGTCTGCTGGTAGAATTGCTGCTGTCACTTAAACGGTCAATGATTTTCACTGGGCCTGCAAGCCTTTGTGTGGACTGTAAGAGGGATACCTGTATACATTTAATTGCTTCATCCTGATGGATGCTCGTATACAGTGCCATCATGTCCATTGTAACCAGTAAACTAGTTGAAAAGTTCTTCATTCAAAAAGATCAATTACAGAAGTGCTCTCTCTCTCAAATATGTGCTAGTGTAAGTTGCAAAACAATATATTGGCAAAAACGTTCTAAAATTGTGCCATATCCTGCCACAATTGGTCTCCCGGGTGGATTTTGCGCATCCTTATTAATATTTTAGGAACAGCGTAAAACACGGGGGGTGGAGGGGCAAACCTTGATTAGTACTGAGAAATGCTGCTCCCTTTTCCGAGAGTCAATTGCGTTCTAGTACATAGTTGGTAATTTCTTGAATAGCATTAAGTGCACTAGTGGGATATTTACGTAAGCAGCGATAACTGCCAGGTACATTCATGAGATCCATGAGGGGATACTGGTCATGGTTCAGGACTACAAATCAACCCCCCCAAACCCACCTTGTCCGCAGGTTTAATAATTATCTGTTTATTATTGGCTAGAGAGCAGAGTGCACTCTCTCTTTGTTAGATAGATCTCATGGAACAATATGCACTTGAGTATCCAAAACAAGGATACACTTTTCGAAGGTAAGCACCTCTCTGGACATAGTGTTCTCTTGAGGTATAAAAGTGGATGCAGTCCTAGGTCACCATCAGGTACCGCAGTATTGTGTTCCTGGAAGGAGGTTTTAAGCCTGATAGTTCATTTAACATCAGTTTCTGTGCGAAACCAGTCTGTCGGGCAGCTAGGGATGAAAGTCAACCCCCTAGATTCCACTGAGGTAAGAATGGAGTTCGAGAGATCAAAGATAGGAAGTCCGATTGGCTCCACAATTGTCTGTTGGCCGGTCTCCTGCATGCTCTCGGTCGGCGTTGTCCGATCCAGCGGAATCCTTACTGCTGTGAGAGAACGTGACCATACGGTGTGTTGTGTTACTAGATGGATTGCAATTACTGTTCATGTTGTCTAAATAATTTGCTGCAAGATATGGGCATATTATCTCTGCTTTGAAATCTTGAATGACCCGAGATAACTTCTTGTTTTATTTTTAGCCAAATTAGTTTGTTTGAATTCTTCAAATTGTTTGGCAACTTCAAGTTTGTCGAAGTGTTAAGGCAGCACCTAGTTCTTCTTGAACAATGGAACCCAGCCTCTGAGGCGTAGATATGGTGAGGACCATCGGGTCTCAAGCTAAATTTCGTCGCGATGGAACTAAAGTTAGTTTTATATTCCTGATCTTCAAGGAAAAAGCATGGCTCATTACGAACTATGATGCCAGCTGGGCTAAGGAGTACTTTTTAAATCTTCGCGAAGAAAAGGGCCATGAAGTTCTGTCCTGAAGGTCTTTCTTTAGTTTAAGGAGCTCAACGTCCGAGGTGGAACTAGAGGCTCCTTGGTTTGTACCTACTGGGTCAAACAAAGAGGGTACCCTAATAATGGCCCCGATTTCCTCATCACTGTAGCCGAGAGTGAAGTTCTCAGCCATCCTTTGGCTCAGAACTTGCGAGGAAGGAAAAGATACCACCAAAAGGTGGTGGAAAAAATACGGAGGGCGAAGTGGCAAAGTGCAGTTGACGGGGTGAACACTAGTGAAGACGCTCTCAAATCACCATATAATAACCCCAACAAGAAAAGTGGCTACACAGCATTAAATGATCCCTACAAACAGTAAAACTGTCCAAATATTTAAAACTAAAGAGAACTCCAATACCAATGGGAACGAAGGGGAGCAGTAAGCAAGCACATAAAACAGCAGCAGAATTTGAGAGACCAGCATGTTCATGCAACTTCAAAAACAAACAGGTCCACTACCAGCAGCTGGGACCTTAGACCTCTTATAGGCCATGTTCCCTGTGGCTCTTGTTCCATTTGTACTTTTTCTAAGAAAATCAAATCATTTGATGTGGCCGGTAAAAGCAGGAAACTTCGATATCACACCAATTGCAAAACACCATAAGCAATCTATTGCATTCAGTGCCCATGCGGCCTGAAATACATAGGCAAGACATCATGCCCGGTACACACTAGGATCATTGAGCCCTAGTCACGCATTAGATGCAAAACTGCAACAGCCCATCTAGTGTGCCATTATATGGAACATGGACACTCCACAGAGGACATACTTGATACTGTTAAAAATGCTCCCAAACCCCACACTCTGCTAGCAAATAAAGAAGCTGGATGGCTCTTTATGCGCAATACAATAGAGCAAGGGCTCAATGACGCAATGCCTCTGTGGTAAACAGAGGGACACAGCCTGCTTACTACTTTCTCCCCCAGAATACAGTATCCTTTCTGTCTTCAGTTCAATTGGCGGAGTTTTTCCAGCTTTTCATTTTTTGATTTTATATATATTTGTATGTGTGCGCCTTCTTGGCTGACTGGCACACCAGGCTGCCAATTGAGGCAGGCATTGCCTCTTCCAGCCTGCCTGGTCCAAGATGGCACTCACGTTATGCCATGTAGTGGTTCAGTTTGTGGCTACAGTCCTTTTTCTTTGTCTTTACTTTGGACCGACGACATTGATAATGTCTTTCGTTCTTTCCTCTAATCACTTCTTTGGCCTTTGAGTCACGTGGGCCCCTCGGTTTCCAAGCAGCATGGTTACAGATTACAATCAGCTGGAACGTTGACCAGCTACATCGCCTGGAGTCTGAGGTTTGTTTCTTCACCTGAGACGTTGACAGGTTAGCACGGCTTTCATATTTCACACGTCTGCCCCTGTTCACAGTACGGGCTGCTCTACTTACGAGTTTGTGATCACTTGCCCCATTACATTGCAGGGATGGCTTCTTCCCACTGCTTAAGCTGCTTCTTTCCTGTTTCGTTACAGCGTGATCTCTGCACTGGAACTTCTGTGCCTCCTCAGTGTCTGAGCACTCGTTGCACAGTAGTACTCGCATGCCCTGATCATATCTGGGACCTACAGGCCAACGTGTACCGGGAATTATTTTTCTTGGCAAACTGCCCTGCTGGCAACACATCCCACTTTAGGTATAGTTTTCTTGATGTCTTATTTTTCACACACGCTATGTTTCACCTCTTGACTAATTGTTCCTATGACATCTTTTAGCAGTATATCATTTGGCAAGGTGCTGTGCAATCCTACCCGATGATGCAGCCTACCGAGAGAGGAATTACTACACATCTGTCTTGTCATTTGGCACAGCATTACGCGCCCATTAGCAGAATTTACATTCTCCATGCTCTTCTCTCGTACATGGCTTTTAGCACGATTCATCTTTCCTGTGTGGCCCATTCATTTGGCAGTGGCACACATTGGTTGTACATTGGGTCTGAGTGGCATGGTGTACTGTTTGGGTGTCCCCACAATACCAATTTGCTCCTTGTCATGCAGCGATTTTTTCATCTCCTCCTTGGTATTGTGCATGATATTCCACTGCGAAAATTTCCTGGTAAATGGAGGTCTATTATGTCTCCATAACACTAATTGAGTGCTTTGTTAAATTTTTTAGGGTGCGGTAGTGACATTCCGTCCTGAAGAAGGTGGCTAGCAACCGATATTTCTGCCGAAACCCCATAGTTGTTCACGCCCATGCCAAACAATTTGTCATTCCAGTTCACTGCACTGGCTGAAGGAGTTGACCCTTATTTTCATAATTTCAAGAATTTCTCAATTGCCCATCGAGGCACTAGGTGTTCAAACTCATTTCAAAGTACTGTGAAATGTAACTATTACAGTCAGGCACAGTCAGGTTCCAAGTGTGATTATTTGCATCCACTCCATAGCCTGTTGGAAATACATCCCTGTCTGGTTTGCATTATATTTTGGTTTTCGTATGACCATTTTATGTATATGCTTTTTTATTTTGTTGTTATTTTCTTATTGTCATTTTCACTTGGATTCATCCTTCGTACACTTAGTTTTTATTATGCATGGATCTCCTGAGAACATTTAAATTAATAAAATAAGTTCCATTAGCTTTTTCCCCCATGACTTTATGGTAATCCTTGAACAGAACATGAACACCTTGAACAATGTGATAAAGTCCCATGCACACATGGATGCTGAATATTCCAGGACTTTAGTTTAAATACTGCTCAATGGGAACACCCTTTTTGTATGTGCTATTTTAGGATGTAGGGCATCACTGATCACATCACACCAAAAAACTGAAAACATTGTTGGCATGAAAAGGTTTCCCCATCCTAGCTTCCATTGCATCATTGTAATAACTAGTTGGTATCCTCTTTTTCTACATTTGTTTATGTACTGGCACACACATCATTTACCTGCATTCATCTCGATTTGTGTGTGCTTGATTAATTCTGGAAAACTTACAGTTTAGTCAAATCAGGGCTTTACGCCCTCACATTGGGGATGGAGATAGTTGAAGTACTAAGTATACATATTAAAAAGAGTCGAGAATAAATACGGAATTTAACACTGACATTTTGAACAGTAACAATTTAGAAAAAGTATATGATAAGTAAAAAAAAAAAAGAAAAAATACATTTATGAAACAAATCTTTCCATGGCAAACTGCAAAAATAAGAAATTGAAGGCTTGTGCACGGTCACAGCACTTACCCATCAAAGCAATGAGATCTGTCATTGCCTCGTGAACAGAGCCCCCGTACACTCCTGAATGAAGGTCTTTGGCACAGCACTCAACCTGGGTTTAAAAAAACACACAAGTACAAGTTATTAACTAGCCCACGATTGGCATTTATTTTAAAAAGGAATGTTATGTTGGGAACTGATGCCCAATACTGAATGTACAATATGTATATCACTGGGCACAGAATAAAACAAACTGCATTGCTCCCAAGATCATATGACTGCAAAGTCTCAGAGCATTATTCATACAGATACAGGGTGCACATCCACCAGCAGAAAATTCCAGATATCGGGACCAGCATTACAAAGAAAAATTGTGGACCAAACATGGTTTTGGTTAACGGGTAAAGACCGAATACATCTTAAAATACCAATTGAGTGATGTGACCAATCTCAAGTACTGCACAACCAACTATGCAGCAGTAAATTGGCCTAAACAGGGATTTGCTTTGTTTGCTGTTGATGTGCAAGTAAGACTAAATAGATTTGAAAGCCGAGAACCAGATCAGGGCCTTATTACTACAGACCAAATAACGTGGAAAATACACCAAACCCTGGGTAAAAGTGTGCAGTACAGCAACCGGGTGCTATTAAAAAAATAATAATAATAATTTTAAAAAAACTAATCCAATGTGGAAAACGTTTGCTGAAATCCACAACACCTACACCTACACACACGTTCACAATTAGATGGCCATGCACTGCAAGGTCATCTGTGAAGCCTGCTGCACACTGGATCGGCACAGGTTATGCTGGACATTGCCAGTAGAAAAGAATCCTCAAGGGGCAGTCATTGGGCACCTGGGGGACCTAGTGCCGAAGGGCTGGGAGGGACAAGAATCTTCAGGACAGGAGGATATTCAGATAATCTGAAGGCTGGTCAAAATGAGAACACTAATGCATTTCCTGTGCAAGGAGGTTTCATTCACAGACAGAATATCAGTTTTTTTTCCTCTGCAAAAAAAAAAATAAAAAAAATAATAAGAAAAAATAAAAGGAGGGGGGCCTCTGGGGGCCCAACTCCATGCCGATTAACGATGTCCAATATGACCAACATAGGACTTCTCTAAAAACAGACAGTGTCATGTACAACTTCAATTAACTAAGAATCAAATTATGCTGACTCTCAGTGGAAGCATTGCCCGTTCCCATAAGCCAACAAGCTTTTTTTTTTATCTGCCCCAATCTATCAGCTTGTACAAATGGATCTAGGCCACCTAACATTTTCCCTGCCCGCCTGCGAACCCCAGCTTGTCTTTAGCTGCTCTCATCTACCCAGCCCCTTTTTAACTCAGATCCGAAGGGTGTCTCACCTGGACACCCTAATGGTATACAAAGAACAGGCCAACTCATGAGGACCTGGAAAGGGCCAGCACCCATGCTTCAAGCATACCATGGAAGAAAGTAGCATGTGCTCCATCCGTCTGAATCCCACTCGCGCGGGAAATCATTGCCATGCAACTGAACCCTACCCACACTCCACTTCCAAAACACACATAATCTAATGCTCACAATGTAGTACTATGTGCAGCAGACAATGCTATCACCACTCACAGCCCAGATGCGCCCTTTATCACAAACCCATGGCACACTCCCAACTCCACACATCCTGGATGGCTTCACCCCCACCAGGTACAGCATTCGGTGCAATGTCTGCCATGTGAAGATTGGTCGAGGGCTTATTATCCACGATACCCAATGGACATGCACTAGCCAAGAGCACACAACAACTGCATCCTTCAAACTCCCCAACTGTCAATTCTCGCACACCCACACTCAAGACAACTACCATCACCTGCTCCATAGCTCACCCCACATCAACAAGCCCTTTCTTAACCAAGTAGTTGCCGACCTCATCACAACATCATTCACCAACAACACAAAACCATCTTTCTCAAAGACCAACTGCTAGGGAGCCATGCCAATAAGAACACCAGAAAGATTTTAGACACCATGACATCAAGTACCTCTTCACAGAATCAACCCACAATAAACACACTTCACTTGGTATTCACCACCTCTCCAGTCATCAAATGCCTCCCTGCCAACTTTTGGACAGCTCATGCAGGCTCCACCACACATTCACAGGGGCTTCTTCAAACCAAACCCCTCAGAGAATGTCAATGTCCAGCTCAGCGCGCTTAACCACACCCCAAATGAAACAATGCCCCACTGACACGTGGGCTCTCCCAACACCTTAATACTCATTAAAAGCAAATGTGCCACACAGAAGAAAAGTGCTGGTGAAAGCCCGGACTGACAATCCTCAGTTCAGTGCACACATCACCACAGCCAAAGTCAACTTCTACACAGCATCTATCAGAGCAGCGGGATCTTCCGAGCTACGAAGGACTGGATGAATCCTCTTCCAGAAATGCGATGCCAAAATCCGGTGACAAATAAAATTCCATCAACAATGTCTTCACAGACAAGATAACGCTTAAAGCACATTGTTCCTCTCGCATCAGCCCGCAACCTATCATGATGGACATAATTCAGGACAATTATTATAGAAGACCTGGTCAACACTCTAGCAAACCTCAAACCAACCACCAAGGCTACCTCCAGTCCTCCATTGCCCGAAGGTAGTGGGATTGGTCAAACAGGGCTTCACCGGGCCAGACGCAGAAGTGATATAGGGCTCTTTAGGAGTCTTCTTCAGAACTTCAGTCAGCTGTGCAAAGCGGATCTGCAGAAATGGCTACAGCAGTTCACTTTTTATCCAACATCCGGCCAGGAAGCAAGTCCAAGCCAGCCAATGGTAAGGATCTGCACCAAACAGTCAATAGTTGTCCAATCAGGGACAACTATTGGTTGCACTTATGACCCAGACTCCGTCACCAAAGATGTGGAGGGGGACTAGACTGTCCCACCCACTTCCTAGGCCACACATACAAAAAAGCAGCACTAGTCCTTGACAGCAGCAGCTTTCCCAGGCAAATATATGACCTTATATGGGATTTTCTGACCTGCCAAGGCAGGAAGAAGGCCAAATGAATTGGCCAAAGAAGTGGCGAAATGTTTGCAGCATGGACATTGTAGGGCACTAGCCACATTTAGTAGCCATACACACACACAAATGTGCACACTAGAAAAAGCACAACAATGGTCGCTGCCACCAGCTGGTCTAGGCGCATAGAAAAACCAAAAATCCCAAGTGTAAAAGGCTAGGGTGATACAAAAGTATCCCCATTGCACTGCATTGTAAGATGTGTGCAATGAAGTTACAAAAATGTATAGTAAAAGGGAAACAGTTTCCCAGTATTCGTAGTCCAAAGGGCTTATCAGTTTCCCCAAAACAAATGAGCAAATGGCAGAGCCAATGTCTTTACTTCCCCTCAAGGCAGAACAGGTTAAAAAAAAAAACAACAAAGTAAAATGTATGGGGGCAGGGGCTATATAAAAACTGTGGAGGTAAAGTTGCCAAAAGAGAAAGCTTTCCTAACACACTGGAGAATGTTCTTATTTGCTTCCACCAGCCCGTCCTGGACTCATCATGAAAGTAACCATAAAGTAAAAAAAAAAAAAAAAAAAAAAAAAAAGATAAAAAGGGATACTCAATAGCCACACCACACATCACTGTAAGGTTATGTGTGCAGTGTTAACAAAGGGGGACTTTTGTAATGGTAGACAGAATCTCCCAGCACCAATGGCCATAAGGATTGAATAGTGCCCCAAACAAAGATGAGCTATGCAAGGTAAGTAAAGTAAAAAGGCTTCACTTACCTCCATAGGTCAGGGGGTTTCCATAGGATCTATGAAGAAAAGGCAGCTAAAAAAACAAAAAAACCACAAACACAATTACCTAGCACTTGCCAAAAAACGTGACAACTGTATACATTTTCTTTCTGCCATGTGGCACACTAAAAAAAAGAAAACACTGGCCCGCTTAGCCCGTTCAATGAGACAACACAAGATTGTGCTGTGAAATGGGAAAAATATGATTGTTTCTCGCCTGGAGTATTATTTATTTATTATTTGTTTTGATCAAATAGATCTTTACAAAATATTAAAACCAACTTAATGCCAATTTACAACACTAAATATACAGTTGTCTTTTTTAAACAATTCCACAAAATTACAAGACAAGCCTTTAAAAACCAAAAAAGATAAAAAGGAAGGAGGAAGAAAAAAAAAGAAGAAAAATAAAAACCATCACTTCCCCAAAAGCCTGCACCCCATTCTACGTTGTTAATTACTACTGCTGTGTTATGCCACATTTTCTAGAGTAACATTAGTCCCAATCTGCTAAGTGCTTTTTTTGGGTTAAGCCAAGTTTAAAAGGACCTGACCCGCTGCAGTCGTCAGGGCGGTGTTATGCCCCGAAATCAAACGATTCCAAAAGTTCTCTGATTGCAAGCATTCCATTTTATGAACAAATTTCCCAAAGTATAGAACTCTGGTCTCCCAAGTATTATTTATAATTTCAGACAGCTACCTTTCTTCTAGACAAGATGCTCGAACTGCCGAAACTTATCCTTTACCAGCCAATGTGAATGTGGATATCCTGCAAAGCAATATCAGTGCCAGCACAAAGTTATTTCAGGAGAAAGAATCTGTGCAGTGTGGGGAATCAATATAAATTATCTTATGAAGAAGGGTCTCCTATTCGAGCAGACAATAGCAGAGACCCTAAAGTATGCAAGCCATCTCCCACAAGAACTGCAATCCTAAAGGGACTGTTGGGGAGAAATCTAATTTCTGTGCAAAAATCCTTCCACCTTGCAGACCGCCAGCTCTTTTGCTGGACGTATGACCCCCCCCGAGTGAGTGGGACCTTTCTCCCTCTCCCATGTGTTTTTACCTGATTAGGATTGTGTTACTGTTTTTGGAGTCTGACAAACTCCATAGGCATCTGCTTTTTTTATGGTGACACCGCACCTTCAGTGCAGTGTCAGTGAGCAATCCTTTGGATTTCTCATAAGGTTTTAATATTCTTGGGAACTATAGTTCACACACGAAATGTTATTTAAGTGAATTTGACTTTAATTCCTTTTTCTCTTGGTAGGATCAGCACTCACCATCTTATGTGGAGTGCTGGGAGTTTACCTAGCACCCATTTATCTTACTTTCTCATGTTACCCTCACTACTTTAAATGGCTGGTGGCAGGCGGTGGGATTGGCGTACAGCACTTGGCTTACTTTAAGGAAATTGATCCTAAGAAACTAGCACAAGCTGCTGACTCATGGGTAGCCAACAGGTCCACTCAGGATTCTGGGGCTACTCACAAGGAGGGAAAGCAGCACATAAATGAGAAGAATATCTGCTTCCAACACTCCACCCCTCCCACCCCCAGAAGAGGGCTCCAAACATAAAAAGGGTAGATTCCATGGGAAACCTGGTAGGTCTAGTGACACCCCTCTGGCGCCCAACCAAAGGGAAGTCAGCAGAAACCCCTATTCCAGAGAGCATTTGGGAAATGTGTTGTATGTTGGTCTGTGGACCACGTGAAAGGGGATGCCAGATGCCAGGGTAAACCTGCAGAGGTCAACAATGCTTCCTTAAGCTTCGTCCCTGGGGGAGAAGTACAAATGGCTAGTGCACGTTTTCACCTACTGGCTGAAGAACCCTTTGGTGTTCAAGCCAGTGTATATTTAGTGTCCCTGGGTCTGTGAAAACCAGAATATGGATGTGCACGACACGGTTGATAACACCAAAGAGTATTATATGGACAGTGTTCTTGTAGATGGGCAGAATACTCCTGCAATGAGACACACTGGGGCCAGCAGAACAGTAGTGGATGAAAGCTTTTTCAAACCTGAGGATGAAGCCAAGGCACCCAAATGTCCCACTAGATTTGCTGGAGGGCCTGTCCAGATGGTTCCTATTTTGGCAGCTCTCATTCAGTGCAACAATAGGACAGTAAGAATTCCCCTGTCAGTGTGCAGAATGAGGTGCCTGGGAGAGTCCTGTTGGGAATAACTTGAACACACTAGTAGTGTTCAGTATCCCCAGGCCTCCCAGTAGGAAGAACAGGAACAACCCAGATTGGCTAGAGAGCCAACCTTAAGAGACCACTTTGACCCTGTCAAAAGAGAACCCCAAAAACTAGAATATTAGCTAAATGGGAGCCCAAACCATGCTCCATTATTGCCAATTCAATTGTAAAGTCTTTCAACCACACTGCATCTGAGGAAGGGGTGGATACACAAAATTGAGACCTATCTAGGCCTGTGAGAACTGGCAATTCTCAAAACTGGTGGAAAACCAGGAAAGCCAAGTCTAAGGCCAAACACATTAAGACTGATGGATCTTCTGCTGAAGTCTCCAGTGTAAATCCTGGTGTTAGGGAAACTTCTAAGCCAGGTAAAATAAGATCTAAGAGGAAGTGGAAGCATGTACCTTGCTTGACCACAACCCCTCCAACCAAGATTACAGAGACGCCACCTGCCCATGTGAGGAATCATGGAGACCCCTCTAGGTCCAAGGGATTTCTTTACAAGGTCCCTTGAAAAAGCCTATTGTATGTCCAGAGATTGTCACAACTTCTGAGGGACTGTTCAATCAGATGCTCTATACCTTAAACCAGAGAGATGTGCCCAACAGTATTTGTAGGTCATATAGCTTACAAATGAAAACAAGTGCCATAGCAAAGGTTACAAAAGATTGCTGGTGGACTCAGCAAACAGTTTAACCAACTTGCAACACGAGATCCATCCTGGTGAGGATAAGATCCTCCTGTCCCATAGTCTGGGTGAGGGGGACGAGAGTTTGGGAGAATTTTCATTTCTGTGCTAAAATCCTTCCACCCTAGAGGCCCCAGCTCAATGGCCAACTTCAGCTTTTTTACATTTTTTAAATTTAACCCCGAGTGAGTGGGACCTTTTTCTTCCTCTCTCATGTGTTTTTACCAGATATTGGATTGTGCGTTTCCTTCGTTTTTGGAGTCTGACGAACTCCATAGGCATCCGCTTTTTGTATGGTGACACAGCACCTTCAGTGCAGCGTCACTGAGAAATCCTTTCGATTTCTCATAAGGTTTAAAGACCTTTCCTTGTGTGAATTACAGTTCCCAAGAATAGCAAAGTGAATTTGACTTTACTTACCTTTTCTCTTGGTAGGTCCAGCACACACCATCTTATATTGAGTGATGGAGGGGTTACTTACTAGCCCCTTATCCTACTTTCTCATGTAACAGTTTTATGTTACCCTCACCACTTTAAATGACTGGTGGCAGTGGTTTAATTTTTCCTACCATTGTGCTTTTCTACTACAGGCTGAACCCTCAGAGTATTCTGCCCATCTACAGCACCCATGGGTGACCATTTTGCCAAAATGACCCAGTCTTCTTTTTTTGCCATTTGTTGTTTGGGAGGTCTTGCTTGGCTTTTACTCTGTGCATTGAGACAGGTTTGAGCCCTTTGGCGGGCTTCAGCCCTGAAGCCTGCCTATGGCTCCAGTGGGTCTGGAAGGACAGGATGTGAGGGAGGGTCCTGAAACTCCCCCGTCCTTTGTCTCTAGGAGTGCCCAAATGAAACTAGTCCCGATTGGCTGGCTGTCCTAAAAGACAACCACCCTATTGCGTGATTGACAGCCTAGGCTGTGCATGAATGGAAGAAGCCTGCTGAAAAGGCGAGAGTTTTGGGACTACAGGCAGAGTCGACCACTGGAAGAACAACCGAAGAAGAAACTGAACGAAGCTCGCTGCAACCTTCTGGACCTTCAATTGCCCAGTGCAGCAACAACTTCTCCCCTTGTGTTAGTGGGGCCAACTAACCCCCAAGAAGAACTCCACTTGGCACCCTCCCTGACTTGCTGTGCTTTGCCGTTGCTGCAGAAGCCCCATGCCCGGGGTCAAGGGACCATAATCGAGTGCAACGTCTGCCGCAGAACGAATCTGGCTAAAAGCTCCATGAGCCTCCTAAGGAACTTCCAGAAGCAGGACATCCATCACCTGAGTCCCCTCACCAGAGTGCAGGACCGAGTGAACACGGAGAGTCCAACCGGTGTCCAGCAGTCTGCATCAGTGCCGTTTACAAAGCGCTGAAACTGCAAAGTGCTGCTGAAACAAAAAGAGCCTGTATCTGCTGACGACCTTCCCCGAGTACCGCCGCAGGAGCCCTCCAGATGTCCTCCCTCTTGTCCCCACGACAGAGGCTCAGGAACCAGGATCTGCCTGGCTGTAGCCAGACGGAATCCAGCTGAACCACCTTTTCTTCTAACCAGAGGTAAGGTTTGGGCTTGGTGGGGGGGGGGGGGGGGGGTTTATGGGGCACTTCCCTTAAGTCATGCTGTCTCACTTGAGGCTTGCACCTACTTACTTTCTGAGATGATTTCAACTCCCTTTACACAGGCTGAACAGCTTGTGGGCCTACAACAGATTTTTCTGAACTCTAACTTTGTGCAAGACTTTTATCCAAGAGGTGCATCAGAACCGTAGACGGTGTCCAAATGACTGGCTGTCCTGGCTCCCTAAAGGCACTCTTCTAAATCCAAAATCCATTGACTTGGTATTGATTCTTCACCCCCCCCTCCCCCGACACACCCCCAATAGGTTGTGGCTTGTTAAACAGTTAAATACTGTTACCGCTGGGAAAGGCTTATCTAGGCTTCTTTGGAGGATTCAATTGTCCTCACATTTCCTGTGAATTTTGGTCTAACCTTTTTGCTTCCCTTAACCTTTCTACAACTCTGAATCTGCAAAGTATGCTAGTGTAATATATAAATGCAAATACTATCCGTCTCCTTGTGATTGAAGTCACCACCGGGTGTAGGAGAACTGCATTAAGCATATCCAAAGATTATTCACTGGCTTGTTTGATTCTGAAACAAAGTTAATTTGTATCGTTACAATCTTTTGCCCTTTTAAAGAATGCTCATTTAAAACTGACGTTAAATAAATAACTATTTATAACTGAAACCTTGAGTCTAAGTGTTACTTGGCTACTTGTATTTAAGTATTTCAATTGTACAGCTCTACAGCTCACATTTAACCCTCTTGTTATTGCTCAGTCGCCTGGCTGCTCAGTTATACTACCAACTTGTGTAGTACAGACGATACCAAAAGGTGGTAAACTAATACCAAGCAGATACGTCTTGTTTAGTTTCACAGTGTGCCTGCACCGATTCTTACGCAACAGGGACTAGGGGCTGACTAGCTTGAGAGTCAACCTGAGCTCCATATCCTATATTAGTGAGCGCACATTGACACACTGTTAATCTGTGCAGTTTTATCCATTGAGGATAGTCGGGGAGCAAGAAATCTGTGAATCCCTTTTGGAATCTTGTGGATCTACTCTAGGTGCAATAGGTAGAGGTCAGTGTACTCACCATCTTCAAATGTACTTCCTGCCAGTAACTGCAAGTGCTATGCACATCTCTCGGGTGTTTCACAACAAAAATGTAATGGTGAACTTGTGCTTGATGGTACAAGAAAGTCCCCACTGTACTCAAGGTGATGAGAATCTTATAGTGGCTTGTCAGAGCAGGGGAAGAGAGGGTCCGGGAGGTGCTGGGGGTAGTTCATTTGAATTGATAATACCAGTTTGAGGTGCTGGCCAGCAACTGTGACAATCATCGTGTTTCTCCATGGTAGGTAGGTATTGGGCCACAGACATGTAATCTGTTGCACATCATTAGTACTCTCAGTGCTAGTGTTTGATGGGAATCGCAGGAGGGTTCCATTTGTTTAGCTCTGAGAGCACCTCGGGAGTGCTCCTTGTTAGGCAAGATTGTGTGTAGTAGCCCTTTGGGAGACTACACCAGCCTTGTCCTCTTGGCAATAGATACCCAACTATTGGTATAGGTCTGTACTTCACAAGTTGGTAGTGTGACTGAGCAGCCAAACTTCTCTCAAGAAGAGCAATTGTGAGCTGTAGAGGTCCACAGTTAGAAGTATCCAAATAAAACTTTTACTCAAGGTTGTCTAGTAAAATAAGGATTTATTAACAGTCAGTTTTAAACTAAGCTTCCTTTAGAAAGAGCAAGTTGCAACAATAAAATACACTACCTCAGATTTAAATTAAGTAAGTAGAACCCTTTTGGGGTGGCACACAGACACTTCCTACACCCCGAGGTGACTTCAATTGTTAGGACACTGTGGAAATTGACACTTATATGGAATGAGTTTGTGGAAAAGGAAAAGGTTTAGGGAAGGAAACGAAGGTTAACAAGTTCTCTGAACAGGTAAGTACATTACAATCCCCAATGAAGCATAGGATAACTTTTGCCCAGCCATACAAGTAATTTATGTACCACCTATGAGGGACAGTTGAACACAAAGTCAATGGGTCAGAAGAGTCTGCAGGGAGCCAGGACAGCCAATGTCAAACGAACAAGGTCCAGCAGAGCTGAGGCACTTCTGTTAGATAGCACAACATTCTTGCACAATGTAGAGTTTTTAGAAAATAATCACTGTTGGGCCACAAACTGTATGACTTGTGAAAGCAAAGCTGCAAGCAACTTGCAGAAAAAGCAGCTACTGTTAAGACAGACAAGCTACAAACCAAAAAGGTATGTACCCCTTAGTCAAGACAGTGCCTTAGGGTGGAAGAAGAGGTTCCATCTGGCTTTTGTTCCTGTTTCAGTCCTGCAGACCCTGGGTTCCTGGGCCTCAGTCATGGGGACAAGAGGGAGGACGTCTGGGGACTCCAGCACTGCGGGTTGAAGGACGGTGGCAGCTCCGGGCTCTTTCCAATTCAGCTACACTTCGCGATTTCGCTTCCGGTCAATAGCACCACCGCGGTTCTCGGACACTTGATGGGCTCCCCTTGCTTCTGGAGTGAAGCACTCTGCTGAGGTGCCTCGGGCTTGGGTAGTCCTGCTTCAGTAGGGTCCTCTGGATCTTACTAGAGTCCTGGTCCGGCTTAAAGATGATTTACTCAATTCTGGTTTTCCTGGCACTCGGTTCCAGAAACTGCGAAGCAGTACAGCCAGCAAAGTTAGTCTTGGGTTAGTATTGGTCCCACCAACCCACAGAGAGAAGCCATCCGTTCTGGGCTGCTCTAGTCGATGCGAAATTTGGAGCACACTGCAGCAGGGCTTCACTGGGCAAACCAACGGTCCGGGAGGGTGCTGCAAGCTTCTTTTCCAGTTTACTCTTCATCCAGAGGTCGCCTCTGCCTTCTGTCCAAATGACCTTGCCTTTTATGCAAGTTTCTCCCATCCATCTGCAGTCTGTCACTTCCACAGCAGGCTGGCTGTCCTGCAAGGACAGTCAGCCAGCCAGCCAATCACCTTTGGGTATTGCATTTGTTTATTTTATTTATTTTTTGCATTCCTGTAACCAAGGAGACTGAGTACAGGGAGTTTTGGGAACCTCCCTCGCTTCCTGCCCTTCCAGACACGCTGCAGCCAGAGGCGTATTTCAGCACTGAAGCCCGCCAAAGACATAACGAGCAACGGGACCAAACCTGGTAGAGTAACCCACGCAGAGCAAAACCCAAGAAAAACCTTGCAAGCAAGAAATGGTGAAAAAAAGACCAGAGCCATTTCGCAGGGTGCAATACTGCAGCTGAGGATTAAACCTGAGGTAAAAAACGCACACTGATAGGAAAATGAAACCACTGCCAATAGCCATTAATCGTAGTGAGGGCAACACATTTGTTTTACAGGAGTAAGTAGACAAAAGGGGCTACTTAGTAACCCCCCCACCCCATCCCCCAGCAGTCACATAAGATGGTGTGTGCTGGGTCTACAAAGGTAAGTCAATTTCACCTTACTACTCTTGGAAACAGTAGCTTATCCAAGAGAAGGTATTTAAACCTCAAGAGAAATCCAAAGGACCTCTGACACACTGCAGAGAGGGCAATACAACAGGTGATGCCTATGGAGTTTGCCAGGCTCCACAATCATAAAAACACATAGCCCAAATCATGAGTGAGCAATAAGTCTCTCACTCCAGGATAGAACATCAAAAGTCCCAAAGTCCAGCAATTGGGGGTCTCTAAGGTTGAAAGAAATTAGCACAGAAATGGGAATTCTCCCTAACACCCCTGCCACTAGTTCTCATCCACGAAGCGCTTTGATAATACTTCGGCTAATTCAAAACAACAGGTCAGAAGATGGGGTATGGGGGGGGAAATGGGGGGCGGGGGGGTGCTGTTGTGCAGCTGCAAGATGGCCGTCGCCTGAGAGAGCTTGCATCCAACAACATTTAATATCCTGCATCATCCTACTTTGTGGTTGTCGTGAGCTGAAGACACCAGCATTGTGTTCATAATATCGTGAGGCACAGCCTGAACCTTCTTGCAGCTTGCTTGGGCAACATCCAGTCTGTACCCTTCATCTGGGCCCAAAGCCTCAGTAGCGACATGCGGTGTAGCTGGCGTGGACATGTGACGTGCACCATCTCCACCGTCAGCCCTAGGGGCTCTAATCTTGTGCACGCTCTGGTGGGGTGAGATTTGGCACCCTACTTCCAGACCGCACAGTGCGGCTAGGCAGCGCTCGCCCAGTAGCCCTGGTGGGTATCGCCCCTTACCGGCGACAGAACTGCACCCGCATCAGGCCGGAAGGCTGGGCCCCCATGCGCACCCTGTCTCACATTACGCTTGGTGGGGCTGTCGCACCGTCGTCTCTTCTCTGTCCCTCGTAACATCCTCAGCTACAGTCTCTGCTCTTGGTTTGGGAGTGCTCTGTGGGACCTCAGTCTGGGGCACCCATGCGTAGGGCTTTATCCCTCAATCCAAGCTTGTGGCTGATCCTGCCCTCCGGAGAGGAACGCCTTACGCTGCTTAGATTCCAGCATAGTGTATTGCGGCGGGTGCGCCGACAAGTCACCTACAGACGTTTTTTCTGGCAACCTCTGAGGCATAAACCTTGCAGCCTTGACAGCGCTAGTACAGATCCTGGCAGAACAAATTCCACCCCCTTCCCGCACCTCCCTGGCTATACTGACCGAGTTGGCTGTGATAGACGGCGGTTGCGTGGCCAAGTCCCTGGAGAGCCAGTTCCTCACAGTGGAGGATTCGGACCGCCTGCCGCATTCCCACTGGGGAATGTCACTGCTATGGCCTGGATCAGCACTACTTAGGGTGACGTTGGGATAGGAGCTATGCCCAGGTGGCTTACCCAGTACTCGACAACGTCCTAACTGGGATTACTACCGTCCCTGGGATTCCTGCTGCATAACACCCTCTGCTGCTGGCTTTCAATAAGATGGGAAATAACAAGAAAGAGGCTAAATTGGATTAATTTGCATGCCACAACCAGCCCTCCCCTTCACCTGCTACAACCTCGTCCTCCACTACAATTGATGTGTCCACTTTCAAAATCTGCTTGCCCCAAAAAACAGCACATACAATCTTGGCTCTAAAATTGACATGCTATCTTGCAATGTGGAGAACTCAGCCATTCAAATAGACAAGCTATGTGGCCGCATGATGAGACGGTGCAGAAGATAGGGGACAACGAGGATGGGTACCATCACTGCAGAGGGAGATGGTGTCTCTACAACAATCAATGTGATGTGTGGAGGCCAGAATCGACGATCTAGAGGGGAGATCGTGCAGTAACAATATTTGCATTGTGGATGTGTAGAAAAAGTCTTACTGGAAATACTCGTGCACCCACCAGATATCTGCTCCTGGATGAAAGTGCATCACTCCCTCGCCCCCAAGCCATCCCTGGGTGCACCATACAGAACCATCATTTGCCAGGATACTCAATTACAGGGACAGAGACACCCTTCTCAGAGCTGTGAGGGACAAAGGAAAGCTGCAAAATGGCTCCTCAGTCGTCAGGCTGTTCCCCGATTTCAGTCCACAGGTTCAGGAACAGAGGAAG